>NC_073382.1:8719585-9319585 GCF_028641065.1 Leucoraja erinaceus
AGTACGGTGTAGACCAGCTTCAGCAGTTCGCATGTTTCAACAAAATCTGTGCAGATTTTTTGTCGACTTTCGGCAATCTATTCACGATTTCGTAGGTTTTGATCGTCATTTCTCTCGGTGACTATGTTACTCCCTCTGCAGGGGCACTGTGGTGAGATTTTGTCAACTGTTAGGTTTGAAGCACAAACGCTGGGAAAAATAGTTACTGAAAAATAGTTACTTAAGTTGTGTTTTGGAGAGATGGCGACTTTGTTTAAATCAATATAAATGGAATGCTATTTTGGCAGGACTGTTGGACGAGGAGAGATGGGATCTGCTAGGTAAAGGGAAGGGAGGTTAAAGACTGAATAGAAACATAGAAATTAGGTGCAGGAGTAGGCCATTCGGCCCTTCGAGCCTGCACCGCCATTCAATAGGATCATGGCTGATCATCCAACTCAGTATCCCGTACCTGCCTTCTCTCCATACTCTCTGATCCCCTTAGCCACAAGGGCCACATCTAACTCCCTCTTAAATATAGCCAATGAACTGGCCTCGACTACCCTCTGTGGCAGAGAGTTCCAGAGATTCACCACTCTCTGTGTGAAAAAGGTTCTTCTCATCTCGGTTTTAAAGGATTTCCCCCTTATCCTTAAGCTGTGACCCCTTGTCCTGGACTACCCCAACATCGGGAGCAATCTTCCTGCATCTAGCCTGTCCAACCCCTTAAGAATTTTGTAAGTTTCTATAAGATCCCCTCTCAATCTCCTAAATTCTAGAGAGTATAACCCAAGTCTATCCAGTCTTTCTTCATAAGACAGTCCTGACATCCCAGGAATCAGTCTGGTGAACCTTCTCTGCACTCCCTCTATGGCAATAATGTCCTTCCTCAGATTTGGAGACCAAAACTGTACGCAATACTCCAGGTGTGGTCTCACCGGTGCAGGAGATGTCTCTTCTCCGGGAGGAAGGTGGACCTGTGGAATTTGCTACCACAGAGGACTGACGAGACCAAGCTGCTCAATACAACTGTGAAGGAGACAGATAGATTTCAAGATGCAAAAGATATCAAAGAGTGTGGGGAAAGAACATGGCATTGATTAGAATTTCATATGGCACGGTGGCGCAGCGGTAGAGTTGCTGGCTTACAGCACTTGCAGTGCCAGAGATCCGGAGTCGATCCTGACTACGGGTTCTGTCTCTACGGATTTTGTACATTGTCCCCGTGACCACGTGGGTTTTCTCCGAGATCGGTTTCCTCCCACACTCCAAAGACGTACAGGTTCGTAGGTTAATTGGCTTGGCATAAGCGTAAATTGAACCTAGTGTGTGTAGGATAGTGTTAATGTGCGGGGATCGCTAGTCTGTGTGGACTGGGTGGGCCGAAGGGCCTGTTTCCACGCTGTATCTCTAAACTACACTAAACTAAACTAAATGAAATGGCAGAGCATAAGACCAAATAGACCTTCTCCTATTCTCTGCGTTTCTATGAAACGTCTCTGAGTGTTCCAGCTAATCCTCACACTCCCAATTGCCGAGATAGGAATCTATTCCCTGGCACAGCAGCACATGAATCATTCCTTTGAAATCAGCCCAATTTTCCTATGAAAACTAGCTTCCGGCTCGCACTCGATCATGAATATCAAATGATAATGAAGTCCAATGGCTAAATTTCATACTGAACGATTTGAAGTGCGTGAGATGCTGTTTCAGTCAACAGATGATGTAGAATAGCAGCAGATGAGTTCATCTGTAAACTGAATCAGGAGTGTTGCACTCATTGCAGCAAGCTTCTGGATTACTAGTCTGGTAGTTTACCTCTTCATCAAAAGTTAGACACCGTATTATAGTTTTGTTTCAGTGGATAATCAAAATTAATTTCACAAAAATCGAAGATTGCCTTTAAAAGTGACATTCATCCATGTGCAGGAATTTCATTAGGATTGTTTTTGGAGTGGCACGATAAATGTGTGTTTATATGGGAGGTGTCTCCATATTATCGCCTCAGCGCAGAGGGAGAAGAGGAGGGAAGAGACTGCAGACCTAAGACTTTTGCCTCCATCACAGTGAGGAGATGCTGGGTGGACTCACTGTGGTGGATGTTAATGTGTGTTTATTGTTGTTTTTATTGTATTGTATTATATGTATGACTGCTGCAATTTCGTTCAGACTTCGGTCTGAATGACAATAAAGGCTATCTAATCTAATCTAATCTAATTATAATAAAGACACCGACTTTCCTGATCTGATTAAATACCTTTTGGGACAGGCCCTGTGTCCCTGCACACAACTCTAATGCAATTTTATTAAAAAAAACAGTCTGCTACCACATCACAAAAATATTCAAGATTCAAGATTCAAGTGAGTTTATTGTCATGTGTCCCTGATAGGACAATGAAATTCTTGCTTTGCTTCAGCACAACAGAACATAGTAGGCATTGACTACAAAACAGATCAGTGTGTCCATATACCATTATATACGTAAATATACACATGAATAAACATTTCCATTATGTAGAGTATTTGATCATCTTTCCTGATTTTATATCGAAGCATTCTTATGTAACTTGCCTATAAATTCACCAGGCATTTAGACCTAATTTTAAAATATCAATTTAAATCTATATTTTGTGCTTCCATCCCAGGTTGCCTATGACATGGAAGACTATTACCACTCAGTTACTTGGCTGGAAGAAGCAGTCACTCTTTTCCGACAAAGTCTAGGAATCTGGAATACAGAAGACCAAGGAAGTCTTGAGGAAGCCCTGGATCACCTGGCCTTCTCTCACTACATGGTAAGCAGTCTTTCTTCAGCAGCGCCTGTACCAAAGCTTGGCACAATACAGGAAGGATTAGCCTTAATAAACCCCACAAAGTGCTGGAGTAACTCAGCAGGTCAGGCAGCATCACTGGAGAATACGGAAAGGTGGCATCTATTTTACTGACATCAGTAGATCACACATCTACGTTAAGCTTTGTCTTTCTCACTATAAAGCTATGCCCTCTAGTGTTTTTGTTTTCCATCCTGCAAAAAAGGTTCTGACAGTCTACCCTATCAATACATAGAAACATAGACATAGAAACATAGAAAATAGGTGCAAGAGTAGGCCATTCGGCCCTTCGTGCCTGCACTGCCATTCAATATGATCATGGCTGATCATCCAACTCAGTATCCTGTACCTGCCTTCTCTCCATATCCCCTGATCCCTTTAGCCACAAGGGCCACATCTAACTCCCTCTTAAATATAGCCAATGAACTGGCCTCAACTACCTTTTGTGGCAGAGAATTCCAGAGATTCACCACTCTCTGTGTGAAAAATGTTTTCCTCATCATGGTCCTAAAAGATTTCCCCTTTATCCTTAAACTGTGACCCCTTATTCTGGACTTCCCCAACATCGGGAACAATTTTCCTGCATCTAGCCTGTCCAACCGCTTAAGAGTTTTGTAAGTTTCTATAAGATCCCCCCTCAATCTTCTAAATTCTAGCGAGAACAAGCCGAGTCTATCCAGTCTTTCTTCATATGAAAGTCCTGACATCCCAGGAATCAGTCTGGTGAACCTTCTCTGTACTCCCTCTATGGCAATTCCTCTCTTAATTTTATATACTTGTATCAGCTCTCCCTATAACCTCTGGAGTTCCAATCTATGTTTGTCCAACCTCTCCCTGTAGCTAATACCCCCTAGTCCATACATCATTCTGGTGACTCTACTCTGCACCCAGTCACATCTTTCCTATAATGCGGCCACTTGAATTGTATGCAATACTCCAAATACAGTCTAACCAAAGCCCAATGAAGCCATATCATGAGTTCCTAACTCTTATACTCAGCCCTCACCAATGAAGGGAAGCATACCATATGCCTTCTATAACTGATGATGTGCTCACGGATTGCTTCCTGGTTTCTAGATGCTTATTGTTGCTATCAAAGATTTGATTGAGACCTAGTGTTGTTTTGATAAGTTTTACAAGGATGCAAAGGTGGGTGGTAGTAATGCGAAGACGGATACAAAGAGCTGGAGTAAGTCATTAGGTCAGGCAGCATCTTTGGAGAAAAAGGATGGATGACATTTCAGGTCGGGACCCTTCTTCAGACTGAGAATGGAGAAAAGCTTCAGGGTTTTGGTGGGTGTGAGGGGGGTGGGAAGAGGTGGGCAGAATGTATAGATAGAGCAAGTAAATGGGTAAGGATGTGCCATGTGGAATAAAATATGAAAAAGTGTGAGTCTCATATCTTCAAGATGTAGCGTCTCAGAGTTATCCATTCAAGGTTGAAAACTTTATAAATGCAGTTTTATTGTAATGGTGGAGAGATGTAATGGTGTCCAAAGGGACCATATAACATGTCACATTTACAGCACGGAAACAGGCCATCTCAGCCCTTCAAGTCCGTGCCGTACACTTATTTTCCCCTAGTCAATAAGGTACCCCATTGGTACCTCAAGGATCAGCTGCTCCTTGAGGTACCAAGGTCTAAAGCGGAAGCTCAGAGGGGATAGAGCCTTTTCTGTTGCTGCCCCGGCACTCTGGAACACCTTGCCGCTGCAGATCAGACAGGCCCCTTCACTGTCCATCTTTAAATCCTCCCTAAAAACTCACTTTTATTCACTGGCTTTCGACACTGGCTGAGACTTTGTTCCTGTTTTAGTGCTTTTAATGTCTTTTAATTTTTACTGTTTTTATAGTCCTGTCGTCTTAATGGTTTTAGTAGTTTGTAATAACTTTTTGTTGACTTCCCATGTACAGCACTTTGTGGTAACCGATGTTGTCTAAAAGTGCTTTATAAATAAAGTTATTATTATTATTATTATTATTATTATTAGTCCCATCTACCTGCACTCATTGACCATAACCCTAAAAATTCCTTTATTGTCCATATACCTATCCAATTTATATTTTAAATGATAAAATCGAAATGCCTCCACCACCTTCCAGTTTGAAATTAGCTCATTAACACACCGCTACCTTTAATTTCTGAGTAAAGACGTTTCACCTCATGTTACCCCTGAAAACTTCTGTCCCTTTATTCTCAAGTCATGTCCTCTTGTTTGAATCTTCCCTACTCTCAATGGGAAAAGCTTATCCACATCCATGATTGGCAGGACATGGCAATCATGAAAAAAACATATATACATTGAAAGCTAACACACATATACAACAAGCAATAAAGAAAACAACTATGTTGGTCTTCGTTGCAAACAGATTTGAGTAATAGACTAAAGACATAGAAACTAGGTGCAGGAGGAAGAGGCCATTTGGCCCTTCGAGCCAGCACCGCCATTCATTGTGATCATGGCTGGTCATCTTTGGAATACTCCTGCTTCTACTTCTTTTTTTTTAACGTATATCAAGATAAAGAATGGGTCGACCAAGCTTATGTTCACTGGAGTTTAGAAGGATGAGAGGGGATCTTATAGAAACATATGCATTTCTTAAGGGATTGGACAGGCTAGACGCAGGAAAAAATGGTTCCCATGTTGGGGGAATCCAGAACCTGGGGTCACAGTTTTAGACTAAGGGGTAGGCCATTTAAGACTGAGATGAGGGAAAACGTTTTCACCCAGAATTGTGAATCCATGGAATTCTCTGCCACAGAAGGCGGTGGAGGCCAATCCACTGGATGTTTTCAAGAGAGAGTTAGATATAGGGCTATTGCAATCAAGGGATATGGGGAGAAAGAAAGAATGGGCTACTGATTGTGGATGATCAGCCATTCAGATTGAATGGCAGTGCTGGCTCGAAGGGCTGAATGGCCTAATCCTGCACCTATTTTCTGTGTTTCTAAAGTTTGTCACAGAGAGTAATCTCAAACCTACTTTCCTGATCTTAACCATAATTCACTCTGAGCTTTAATGTTGCATTGGAAACAAACAAAATGTTTTGAGACGTAGGAAAGATATTTGAGGTTTCCAAAGAGTAATCTTGTTTACCACAGAATATAAACATGTGTTTGAAGTGGGAAGTAACTTGGGGCATTTCACTATGTTGTGGGCACCACTTACACAAACTGTTATGGCTGACTCCGCAGAGTGATTGCAATAGGGGGGAGAGAAAGCTGGATGAGAGATGGGTGCGGGACAAAGCCTGGCAAATGGTAAGTGGTCAGACTGCAATCAGTCTGAAGAAAGGGTCCTGACCCTTAACGTAGTCCATCCATGTTCTTCAGAGACACTGCCTGACCGGCTGAGTTATTCCAGCACTTTATGCTTTTTTTTCCAACAGCGTACTTTGTTGTTTTGGTATTTCTTCTTTAGGTATTCTGAATTTCTTCATTCTTTTTTCAAAACAAAGGTTTTCAGTTTTGGAAGCAATTCCGAACAACTTCCATACACGTTCGTTATTACTGTCTGGATAATCTGAATATGTGTGCGAAACGTGAAATATTTTTTTCTCTCTTTTTTGTATGGCTTTGTAAATATTTGATTAGTGTATAAATGTAAATAATTTGGTGTACATATGGTGTACATATAGCTGCTGGCGTACATATGGTGTACATATAGCTGCTGGTGTACATATGGTGTACATATACATATAGCTGCTAAATTTGTATAAGAAAATTACAAGCAGTTGAATAAGGGGTGGGAATTAATCAGCTTCCTGCTCCTTTTCGGACACATGTGATTTCATTTATTTATAGATATTGTTTATGACACTTTATAAACTTGTTTTGTTTTTTGCATGCTGTTTCACACTTGCTTTTTATTCTTTTATTCTGTTCGAAATAAAGAATTAATTAATGAATTAAATAAATAGAGAAATTAAATAAATACTGCGGCACTACTCAATGCTCCTGTATTGTTTTTGCAGATAGGAAATGTCGGCCAAGCAGTGATCCTGTCTAAAGAACTGCTGCAGCTTGGTATGTGATGTAAACTCTTCTAATCCTCTAGTTCTCCAAAGCTGCAGTTTCCATGTGGTAATCACCAAGTTTAATCACTAACTTTGTTGACAGCTACACTTTTCGTCTTCTTGGTCTGTACCTATTTTTGATCACACAACGTTCCACAAGTCTCAAAATCAATTTCTATATTTCATCCATTACTAACTCCCACCTTCAAAGAAGGATATTGTCCTCAAGGTTTCCTCGACAGCTTTCGATAAGATAGAATTGTATCCAAAACCTCAGTGTTGCTCATATTTGGAATGGCTCTATCATCACAACTCCCCGTTGTGAAGTGGATGTTTAAGTGGCTTCTCACTGCGAGTCATAAACAGCACTCAAGTGAGCTCTCTGGTCTATCGAGTCACATCGAATGTCAGAAACCCAATTTACATGAGTCCTACATTAATCTTATTTTATTCTCCCATTTTAATTCCATTCTAGTCTGATTTGGATTTTTGTCTCGCTGCAGTCTCTATTTTGCTTTTACTGTCAGTCTTACTTTTTATATTTTGTCAGATCTATTACATAGAAACATAAAAAATAGGTGCAGGAGTAGGCCATTCGGCCCCTCGAGCCTGCACCGCCATTCAATATGATCATGGCCGATCATCCAACTCAGTGTCCTGTACCTGCCTTCTCTCCATACCCCCTGATCCCTTTAGCCACAAGGGCCACATGTAACTCCCTCTTAAATATAGCCAATGAACTGGCCTCAACTACCTTCTGTGGCAGAGAATTCCACAGATTCACCACTCTCTGTGTGAAAAATGTTTTTCTCATCTGGATCCTAAAAGATTTCCCCCTTATCCTTAAGCTGTGACCCCTTGTTCTGGACTTCCCCAACATCGGGAACAATCTTCCTGCATCTAGCCTGTCCAACCCCTTAAGAATGTTGTAAGTTTCTATCAGTACAGTGCTCTTATGAATTCCACTGCTGTCATACCATCTTGGGTGGCGCAGTGGTGCAGCGTTAGAGTTGCTGTCTTAAAGCGTAAGAGGGCCGGGTCTGACAATGGATACTGTCTGAACGGAGTTCGCACGTTCTCACTCGTGGCCACGTGACGTGATCACGTGGGTTTTCTCCGGGCGTTCCAGTTTCCTCCAACACTCCAAAGATGTACACGTTCGTAGGTTAACTGCTTTCTGTAGATTGCTTCGTAGGATGCTCTCAGTGTGTAGGATGTGGAACTGGGATAACAGGGAATGGATACGGGTGATCGCTGGTCGGTGCCTACTTTGTGGGCCAAAGTCAAGTCAAGTCAAGTCAAGTTTATTTGTCACATACACATACGAGATGTGCAGTGAAATGAAAGTGGCAATGCTCGTGGACTTTTGTGCAAACGACAAAACAACCAAACAAATTATAAACACAATCATAACACACATATTCTTTTACATAATAAATAATGGAAGGAAATAAGTTAAAAAGGAACATAAAAGTTAAAAACACACACACAAAGGGCCTGTTACTGTGCTATATCTCCAAACTAAACAAAACTAAACTCATATTTCCTCAGTTTTGTACAGTCAGTCACTGCATGACTCTTTCAAGAGAGAGATTTAGCTCTTGGGGCTAAGGGAATCAAGGGATATGGGGAAAAAGCTGGAATGGGGTACTGATTTTGGATGAACAGCCACGATTATATTGAATGGTGGTGCTGGCTCAAAGGGCCGAATGGCCTACTCCAGCACCTATTTTCTATGATTCGATGTTTTTATCAGCTGTGATTTAGCAACGGGAAACTATATGCAGTATTTATCACCCCAGATTTAATTAAATATCTGGACTTATCTGCAAGTTCCTTTCCTTCTAGGAATGTGTTTGAGAATTGGTTTATTCCGGTCATGTGTTCCAAGATGCGGTGAAAGGTTTTGTTTGCGTGCTATCCCATCAAATTATACTACACGTGAAGAAAGACACAAAGTGCTGGAGTATCTCAGCGGGTCACGCAGCATCTCTGGAGAACATGGAAGAGATGGCGTTTTATGACCTTTCTTCAGACCCGATCTGAAAAGTTACCTATCCATGTTTTACAGTGATGCTGCCTGACCCGCTGAGTTACTCCAGCATTTGGTGTCTTTCTTTGGAATAGCAGCATCTGCAGTTCCTTGCACTAGACATTGAGTACAATCTTCTCTCTCGGTCATAGACAATTGCCTCAACTAACATCTAGTGAAAGAATTACCCCTAGAGCAAGATATAATCTCGGTTTTGGAATATCTATCCTTAAATCTTTCTAACATCGGGAACAATCTTCCTGCATCTAGCCTGTCCAAATTCCCGTAAGAATTTTGTAAGTTTCGGAAGCCATCCCCTTGGTCTCCAACAAATTCTAGAGAGTATAAACCAAGTCTATCCAGTTTTTTTCATAAGACAAATCCCAGAATCCCTTCTGCACCTGTAAGATCGGAAGCCACATTGGTCCCAACAAAAGAGTTTGCCTTTTACAAAAAGCAGAATTCTTCTGCATCTGTTTCTGGACAAGCTGAATACAATCCCACTAAACACATGTCAGGTTAATTTTCAGCAAAACCATGGCTTGTAAATAAGGTATGATTTTATACATAATATCTCCTGGTACTTAGTCAATTAATTAATGTCCGCAAAACATTAGTACAAAAAAAAAGGTGTATTTGCTCATCATGCTAAATGTTCTGCTTTGCAATAAACAAACTCTCTGCTTACCAATAAGAACTTGTACATCTTTTTGTTTAGGCTTTGCTTTAGACTTTAAATATACAGTACCATTCAGTGTAACAGGCCATTCAGCCCACCTAGTCTGTGCCGACCCATACACTGGCACTATCATGCACACTAGAGACAATTTACAATTTTACCGAAGCCAATTAACCTGCAAACTTTTGTGTTTAAGAAGGAACTGCGGATGCTGGAAAATCGAAGGTACACAAAAATGCTGGAGAAACTCAGCGGGTGCAGCAGCATCTATGGAGCGAATGAAATAGGCAACGTTTCGGGCCGAAACCCTTCTGAAGCCCAAAACGTTGCCTATTTCCTTCGCTCCATAGATGCTGCTGCACCTGCTGCGTTTCTCCAGCATTTTTGTGTACCTTCGATTTTGTACATCTTTGGAGGGTGGGAGGAAACCGGAGCACCCAGAGAAAACCCACGCGGTCACAGGGAGAAGATACAAACTCTGTACAGACAGCACCCGTAGTCAGGATCGAACCCGGGTCTCTGGCGCTGTGAGGCAGCAACTCTACCGCTGCCACACTGCACCACCACTGTCTACATTTATATTATTGATATACCGAGTCTTCAGATTCTACTTTGACGTCTGACTTCTCGTCAACAGATGTTAACAACAGAAGAATTTCCAGAAACATAGCAAAGTATCAAAAACTCTTGGGAGCCTCTGCAGATGCTCATCCCAAGGATGTTGTGCTTCAAAGACCAAACGTGACGTACCTGCTGACAAGGAACACTTACGAATCACTGTGTCAGAAGCTGGGTTCACAGGTAAAATCACAACCTCTCAATTCTAGTCGACAATTACTCAAGAGTCAGGAATGTTTCAAATGTCCCAAAACGGAATAATGAAATTATTACTACAATTTAATTCAATTTTTAGTACTTTCTCAGTCAAGAAGGGGATTTGCAAGTTTATTTGATCTTTTTTTATTTTAAACTGTAGTGGCATTATCCAGCTTCATTTCTTGTCTAATTGTATCATCTGTGGCTGAAATTCCACAATGGTCATAGTCATACAGTCTGACAGCGGGGAAACAGGCCCTTAGGCCCAACCTGGCCACACTGGCAAAAATGTCCCATCTACAGTAGTCCCACCTGCCTGCGTTTGGCCCATATCCCACTAAACCAGTCCTATCCATGTACCTGTCTAAATGTTTCTTAAACGTTGCAATAGTATCTGCCTCAACTACATCCTCCGGCAGCTCTAATTTGGTCTGGCATCAAAAGTCAAAGCTATTTTCTTTCAAATTTCTTATCTTTAAATCATATTTTATCAATGGGCGTGGCAAGTGGGGTCAAATTTTGTATTGTTTGATATGATATGATATGATATGATATACCATTTATTGTCACTAATACATGTACAATGAAATTAAAAGCTGCTCGTGAACAGCTTCCCGTTCATTGGAGAACAGCTTCTGGAACAAGAAATGGGGAGAACTGTGAAAACAAAAACAGTCTGGGAAAAAGGGAGGGGGGGGGGGGGGGTTAGGTGCACAATTCTGCGGCGCTATATACATATATACAGATGGAAGTCCGGGTGTTGGGCTGTGAAGTCAGTGCATGTGTGAATTTGAATTAATAGTAGTTATAATTTTCGGAAAGCAACTATTCCTGAGTCTATTTGTCCTGGATTTGATGCACCTATAGCGCCCTTCCAGAGGGCAGCCATTTCGAACATGTCCATCCAACGCAGGATGGGAGCTGTCTTTGATGAAATACCCTCTGATCTTGGCCCTGCTAAGGCAGCGGGAGGTGGCCTAGATATCCTGTGGCAGGGAGGGTAGAGGGCAACCAATGATCTTCTGCGCTGTCCTAGTTACCCTCTGAAGCCTCTCCCTGTCTGCCATGGTGCAGCTGCCATACCATGCTGTAATGCAGTATGTCAGCAGGCTCTCGATGGACGAGCGGTAGAAGGTCAGCAGCAGGTTAGAGTCCAGGCTGTGGGAAATTATTACTGAAGCTGTAATTCTCACCCTACTCAATAACCCACCATTTAAATCATATCCTAAAACATGGATAGGGATTGTGTGAACAGCTTCCCGTTCATTGGAGAACAGCTTCTGGAACAAGAAATGGGGAGAACTGTGAAGAAACTTTGACTAGTCTGTTAAAAGTATTTATGGTGATATATACCATCCTGTATCATGTTATTGTGCCATCATGCTTAATCTTTAGGGATTGTGTGAACAAGATATGTTTAATGTTTAGTTTAGAGTTACAGAGCGGAAACAGGCCCTTCAGCCCGGCAAGTCCGTGCTGGCCAGCGATCCTCCCACACTAACACTATCCTACACACACGAGGGACAATTTACATTTACACCAAGCCAATTAACCTACAAACCTGTACGTCTTTGGAGTGTGGGAAGAAAACCGAAGATCTCAGAGAAAACCCACGCCGGTCACATACAAACTCCGTACAGACGAGCACCCGTGGTCAGGATCGAACCCAGGTCTCTGGTGCTGTAAGTCAGCAACTCTACCACTGTGCCACCGGGCGCAGGTTTAAATTCGGCTGCTTCTGGACTATCCTGCCATTGAATGATAGTTTTATGTGAAATACTTCCTGATAATATCGAACATCATTTTTATATATGCACCCTGCAAGGTTAAAATTATTTGTAATTCTTGAGGCTAATACATCCACATTACGATTTTCTCTAACATATTTCTTGGTCATTATTGATTTATTATGTTACAGCCAAAACACTATCAAGATTCAAAGCTGTACTGCTCCTATGAATCAAACCTCAGTCCACATTTGATTCTCCAGCCTGTGAGGAGGGAGATTATAAGCCAGAAACCATATGTCGCACTGTACCACAACTTCATCAGTGACTCTGAGGGGAAGAGGATAAAGGAGATTGCTGCTCCCTGGGTAAAGTTCACTTTAACATCTTTCTCTGTTTCTTAAAAGACATTAAACGTTTTTAAAATCAAACAAAATGTTAGGAATATTGGATATGTTAAACCAACATTGACGATTCTTGATTTTATTTAAATGGCTGTAGTGTGGCTTCTAACAATGTATTATTGAATTCTCCGAACATAATTGTTCCTTCAGAAGTGATTTTATTTAACTCCCATATTGGAAGTGTATTTACTCTAAAGTTTGCGGCAGGAGTATTATATCGAGCCAGTTACTAGGCTTCTCCAAAATTATTGAGTTAGCCAACAAATGATGATAGTTTAAAACTTTGGACATACTTTGGATTTAAATTATAAACGATCTCAGATCCCTGGTCATGGATGTTAATCCACGTACCTGTCCACGTGTATTTTAAATATTACAAGACCAAGTGGGACCCGTTGGGTCCCGTCCCCTCAACACGCAGTTGCGGGGGGAGTGGGCAGCCTGCGACGTCACACACACACACACACTAACCACCCCATACGCACACACACACACTAACCACCCCACACACCACACACACACACTAACCACCCCCACCACACACACACACACTAACCACCCCCACACACACACACACACACACACACACACACACACACACAACACACTAACCATATTGGACACACACACACACACTGAACCACCCCCTACACACACACACACTAACCACCCCCATTGATATTATATTAATATTATTCATTCACTCCTTTTACCCCAGCCCCTGCCCTATCCACTCACGTATAGCCCCCAACTCACAGGCGCGGCTAGAGAGGGAGGGGGTAGAGAGAGAGGGACACAGGGCACAGAGAGGGGACAAAATTAGGGAGGGGGTGGAGGAGGGCACAAATGAGAGAGAGCATGAGGGGGGCATAGAGGGAGCAGGGGGCAGAGAGGGAGGGGGGTAGAGTTTGAGGGGTGGGGGGGGGGGCGTGTCGTCACAGGGAGGGCTGTTTCCTGAGCTGTGGGGCTGCAAAGCGCACCCGTCCCCTACCCGTTGCCCCCACAGAAGGCAGTGGGAGCATGAGAGAGGCAGTGGGAAGGGTGTAGAGTTTGAGGAGGGGGGGGGGGGGGGGGGTGCGCATCATCAGAGGGGTGGGCTGGTTCCCGAACCTCGCTCACGGCTCCAGGCTGCAGGCTCCGATCTATGAATTTTGGCAGGCAGGGCCGGAGAAGGGACGGGGGGGGGGTAGAGAGAGGGGGACAGGGGGGGGGAGCGGGCCACAGAGGGGGGGAGGGGGGGGGGAGAGGCACAGAGAAGGGGAGGGGAGGGGGGGAGGGGGGCAAGGGGGGGAGCATGGGGGGGGGGGGGGGAGGGGGGGGGGGGGGGGGGTGGGGGGGGGCGGGTCGTCAGAGGGGGGGCTGTTTTCGGGGGGCTGAGGGGAGTGGGGGGTGACAGCGCGAACAAGATGACAGCGCTCTATGATCTTCTTTTCAAAGATCGGGGGTTTTTTCAAATGTTTTTTTGGCAGCGACGGACGGGAGCCGAGACGGACCCTAAGCTCTAAAACAGGGCCCGACTTGCTCGTTCTTCGCTCGCAGAGCGTGCCGCAGTCTTCAGCGATGATCTTCGGTATTCAGTCGACGGGATGACTTTTGAACAATGGGGGGAGGAGGGAGGGATGGCTGGTGACGTCAGTCGCAGCGCGAACAGATGGCACGGCAGGCAGGCAGATCTATTGTCATGTCATCACTGAAAAAAACAGGCGTTTTGAATTCAAATTTTTATCGGATTTGTGAAGATTTTGATTAATAACTCAAGAAATAAAGCACAAATTTTTCAGATAAGCCGATTTTGGACTCCAGGGGGTAAATCTCTACCGGAATATGTAAAAATGTTCCTGTTAGTGCATTGTTTCTTTGAGTAGATGTGATCACACATAAACAAATAAACACACACGCACACACACACACCCACGTGCGCACACACACACACACCCACGTGCACGAGCACACACACACCCACGTGCACGCGCACACACACACCCACGTGCACGAGCACACACACACCCACGTGCACGCGCACACACACACCCACGTGCACGCGCACACACACACCCACGTGCACGCGCACACACACACCCACGTGCACGCGCACACACACACCCACGTGCACGCGCACACACACACACACACACACCCACGTGCACGAGCACACACACACCCACGTGCACGCGCACACACACACCCCCTGTGCACGCGCACACACACACGCACACACACACGATCACACACACACAAACACACACACACCCACGTGCACGCGCACACACACACCCACGTGCACGCGCACACACACACACGCACACACACACACACACACACACACCACACACACACGCACACACACACGCGCACACACACACACCCACGCACGCGCACACACACACACGCACACACACACACACACACACACACACACACACACACCCACACACACACACACACACACACACACACACACACACACACACACACACACACACACACACACACACACACACACACACACACACACACACACACACACACACACACACACATATCCACATCCAAGATCAGAGTTTTATAGTTATAAGGATTGCACTTGCCTCAACTGGCAGCTCGTTCTATGCACTCAACATAATCAGAATGAAAAAGTTGCCCATCAGGTTCCTGTTAAACAAAGTTGCCCCTCTTACCTTTAGCCTATGTCTTCTGGTACTTGTGGTCCCTACCCTGCATTTAAAATAATATATTTGTGCATTCACCCTATGTACTCCCTTCATAGAAACATAGACAATAGGTGCAGGAGGAGGCCATTCGGCCCTTCAAGCCAGCACCGCCATTCATTGCGATCATGGCTGATCAGACCCTCAGGAGTTTATACTCTATAAGATCACCCCTCAGCATCCTGCTCTCCAACGAATGAAGCTCCTAGCCTGTCTAAGCTTTCCCTATTACCCAGGGCTTCAAGTCTTGGCAAAATCTTTGTAAACATTCTCCATGCTCTTTTAAAGTGTTAAAAGCTGTGTTGAAAGACATTCTACAAGGGAACATTGAAAGTGATGCAAACTCAGCAACGTTTGTGAAATAAATTGCTTTGGCCAATTTATTGAAAATCTTCTAGAAGAAGCAACATGTGTTGTGGATAAAGAGGAACATCTGGGTGGACAAAGGTTTATAGAATTTGGTGGGGTACTGAGGAAAACAAAAGCTGATGATGTAGGAAGTAACATATTGGCACAGCTAGAAAACTGGCTACCATGAGACAGTATGTGGGCCTGAAAGTTCTTTATACGATTGGCAACATTCAATTAGGAAATAGTGCTGGGGTTTCAACTTTAAACAATTTATAAAAATGACTTAGATGAAAGAATGGAAGGAATGGCTGCTTCATTTACTGGCCACACAGAGATAGGTAGCGAATTCAATTGATTGCAGAGGGAAATTCACCTTTGAATAGATTACATAGGTGAATTATGAGAGTGGTCAAAGATCTGGTAAATGGTGTATGAGGTGTGAAAATATGCAATGGACCCTTCACAAGGTGGATGTTTGGAATCAGTTTAAAAGTAAGGGCCCACTTGTTCAAGACTTTTTCCTGTGACTTGAGTCTTTGGAACTCTCTTCCTCAAAGGGTGGTGAAATAGATTGTTGATAAGTCATGCAGTGAGATTTTCAGGGTAGGCATGGATGCAAAGTTGAAGTCACTATCAGATCAACTGCAATCCTATTGAATGGCTTCACCTCCTCTTAATTCATACGTTCCACATAGTTTAAGACTGCACCAACTTGCTTCACGTTGGACTTTCATAGCCACGGCACAAAGGACTCATTTATACCATCGTATCTGGCTGGATTCCAACCAAATTGCTTGGGTGGAATAGACTCTATCTGCCCAATGAACCATGCAGTCTCCTGTTATTGATATTAACACTGGTCATGCAGGTTCGTAGGTTAATGGTTTCTGTAAATTTGTCTTAGTATGTAGGATAGAACTACTGTGAGCGGGTGCAGACTAGGTGGGCCGAATGGCCTGTTTCCACCGTGTATCTCTAAACTAAACAGATAAACTGGAAGGTACACAAAATTGCTGGAGAAACTCAGCGGGTGCAGTAGCATCTATGGAGCGAAGGAAATAGGCGACGTTTCGGGCCGAAACCCTTCTTCAGACTAAGATAAACTGGAACTAGCAGTATTAAACCAAGATTATTATTTCCTCTCACTATGAGAAGATACTGAGAACAAACAACATGCAGGAATATAATGATTACCATATAACCATATAACAATTACAGAACGGAAACAGGCCACCTCGGCCCTTCTAGTCCGTGCCGAACACTCTCTTTTATTACCTTTTATTTTCTAACACATCTTATGAACGGGGTTTGACCATACTCTGTTTCTTCAGGGTAAAGAGGGGCTGCATGGCGGAGCAGCGGTAGAGTTGCTGCCTTACAGCGCCAGAGACCCGGGTTCAATCCTGACTGTGGGTGCTGTCTGTACGGAATTTGTACGTTCTCCCTGTGACCGCATGGAATTCCTCCAGGTGCTCCAGTTCCATCCCACACTCCAAAGGCGTACAGGTTTGTAGGTTAATTGGCTTTGGTAAAAATTGAAAATCGTCCCAAATGTGTGGGATAGTGATGGAGTACAGGCATGATCATCGGTCGGCATGGACCTGGTGGGCCAAAGGGCCTGTGTCCATGCTCTCTGTCTGAAGTCTAAAGTCTAGAGAAGGCATATGGTGGTGGGGCAAGGGTGGATGGTGTAGTCACCTGACTTGTAATTTGTTGAAAAAAATGACAAGATTTGCATTCTTTGGTAATTTTAAGTAAAAACTGTAGAGCATATATGGAAGGTGTGACATTCTCATTTCACTTTGTCTGTTGCCATCTCTACATACCATCTATATGTGCCTGGTCCGAATTCCTGCCGTTTGAAAGGTTTAGCTACAGGTACCTCAGGACTACAAGTCACTGCTGGTGCAAACGTTCTGTGCAAAACATCTTTGCATTAGGTTTCAATTTGCATCGTAAGATCCCGTCATTTTCATATTTACAGGACCGTAGGTCAGACGGGCCCGCGGTGGGTGCTGGCGGTTGGTCGAGAGGGGGGCCGGCGAGAGACTATTGGGGACTGCTTTTTATTTTTGACAGCGCCCAAGACGTGGCGGCTCTTTGCATACTTTGTGTATGGTAGGCAAAACAAAGAATCTCACTGTCACTATCAAAACATGGAGGGGACCGGGGGACACAATTTTTTGGCGGCCACGCACGCATGCGCGCACTCACACACACATGCGCGAGGGTTCGGAGGCTCAATCCAGCACTAAATGCAGCTCAACTTACTTAATTACGGGCTAATAATGGGGAAAAAAGCTTATACTCAAATTTTGGAAAAATGCTCCAATACCAACAATAAAAATGTGGATTTCAAACATGTTCGAAACACTCCACTTGGAAGAGATGAGACTCCTCCTAGCAGGCAAAGCAGACCACTTCCAAAAGACGTGGTCTGCATTTATGGAACTATTACAAGCATAAGGTGCAATAGTAATTTAAAATATAAATGGTACCAGGATCTGGTAACGGGGGTATAAGATAACTAAAAAAAAAAAAAAAACGCGGTTGGTATATCCTTTTTTGCGGAGTTTTGTGTTACAATAGAGCGATTGTTTTTCCTTTTTTTTCTTTTCTTTCTATGGTCTTATTTCCTTTCTTTACTTCCTTCTCTAACTTCCTCCCTAAGGGGCTTTCTTTTCCCAACACTTTCCTGCACCTTCACGACTCTTGCTCACTTTCCTTACTTCTTTTATTTCTATCTTTTTTAAAGCTCGAAAAACAAAGTGGTACAACAAATGTAATAAGATATATCTGATGTGTATTATTGTAATTTACTGTACTTCTAATTAAAATTTTTTTTTTTTAAATTTAAAAAAATGCAGCTCAACTCTGCCTGTCTCGCCGGGTTAACTACAGCCCTGTCTGGACTGACGGGATACCAGCGCTGCTTCTCCGCGCTGGCCATATTTCCCGCAAGTCCAGGAAGAGCTGTAGGCTCACCTGGCGGGACAGGCAGAGTTGAGCTGGGTTTAGCGCTGCTTCTCTGCGCTGGCTGTGGGCCTGGGGGCCCCGCGCCCATCTGACTCCCGACCAAAGATCCTATAGCGGAGGATCTTTGCTGCCGACCTCTCTGGCCGCCCTTGGGGGGGGGGGGGCACTCGGGACAGCGCAGGAGACCCGGCCAGGATCGATCCTATCTGCGGATGAAGCGCAGGTCTGTGCCACGTCTCCCTCCTCCAATCACCGCGCTCTATCCTCAGTCCCACCCCCACCCACCCACCCACTGCTCCCTCCTCCAATCATCGCGCTGAATTATCGCAGCCCCCATTGTGCCACGTCTCCCTCTCTCCAATCAATCCGCGCCCTCGATCTATCCCACCCCTACTGTCTCCCACCCTAAGATTTCACTGGGTTTTAAAATCCGGATTACAAAAACTTGGGGGTTGTCCCCCACCTGTCAAAACATGGGGGGGGGGGCGTGTCCCCTCTGCCCCCCCTGGATTTTCCGCCCCTGTGTGATAATAAAGTATCAATCCATCAGTCCCTTTATTTAGCTGCCCGCAGTGATTCTTTGCTCTGTCTAGCGCCAGTTGATTTGGCACTGATGTCCAGAAGAATAATTTATTATGAAATGGTTGATGGAATTTAATACACAGAAGTGTGAGGTGTTGCATTTTTGAATGTCGAACAAGGGCAGGGCCTACACAGTAAATGGTAGGCCTCTGGGTAGTGTTGTAGAGCAGAGGGATCTAGGAGTACAGGTGCATGGTTCCTTGAAGGTCGCGTCGCAGGTGGATAAGGAAGTCAAAAAGGAATTTGGCACTTCGGCCTTCATCAGTCAGAGTATTGAGCATAGACGTTGGGAGGTCATGTCGCAGTTGTAACATGACGTTGGTGAGACCGCATTTAGAATATTGTGTTCAGTTCTGGGCACCATGTTATAGGAAAGATATTGTCAAGCTTGAAAGCGTTCAGAAAAGATTTACAAGTATGTTGCAGGACTAGAGGGTGTGAGCTACAGGGAGAGGTTGAGTAGGCTGGGTCTCTATTCCATGGAGCGCAGGATGATGAGGGGTGATCTTACAGAGGTGTACAAAATCATGAAAGGAATAGATCGGGTAGATGCACAAAGTCTCTTGCCCAGAGTTGGGGAATCGAGGACCAGAGGACACAGGTTCAAGGTGAAGGGGAAAAGATTTAATAGGAATCCGAGGGGTAACTTTTTCACACAAAGAGTGGTGGGTGTATGGAACAAGCTGCCAGAGGAGGTAGTTGAGGCTGGGACCCATTATTTAAGAAACAGTTAGACAGGTACATGGATAGGACAGGTTTGGAGGGATGTGGACCAAGCACAGGCAAGTGGGACGAGTGTAGCTGGGACATTGTTGGCCAATGTGGGCAAGTTGGGCCGATGGGCGTGTTTCAACACTGTATCACTCTATGATTTTAATTAGGGGACACAAGAAACTGCAGATATTTGTTTAAAAAAGAATAATTCCTCTTGTTATAAACCCCCACCCCTCTCAAACTCTCCAGGTAATAGTTTGTTCAACCAAGCCTTTCTGTTGCCAGCCATTTGTTTCACTTGTTTAAAAAATAACAATAATGGCCTGCAGCTCGGAAATCTATTTTTGCTACGAATACGATCATAGAAACATAGAAACATAGAAAATAGGTGCAGGAGTAGGCCATTCGGCCCTTCGAGCCCGCACCGCCATTCAATATGATCATGGCTGATCATCCAACTCAGTATCCTGTTCCTGCCTTCTCTCCATACCCCTTGATCCCTTTAGCCACAAGGGCCACATCTAACTCCCTCTTAAATATAGCCAATGAACTGGCCTCAACTACCTTCTGCGGCAGAGAATTCCAGAGATTCACCACTCTCTGTGTGAAAAAGGTTTTCCTCACCTCGGTCCTAAAAGATCTCCCCCTTATCCTTAAACTATGACCCACATCGACACGCATATGTTTTCTAATTCTGCACTAATTCATTTGGATGGATTTATATTCTGTGATCTATGAGACCCAGATGATATCCACGTGTACTTTGTCCCAGGAGTACCATTAGCTCTTCGAGTTCAGGCATCACAGCGAGCATTTCAGTTTAAGGTTTTCAAGTATGGGCCTCACTGCTAAGGATGAAAGATGGTGTGTGTCAAGAATAAAGCTGGTATTTTTTAATGTTCTTCATGAACCCTGCACTGAATGAGAGCTTGCTGTTGACCTCCACCACCCCTCCCCCCCTGCGCCACTTCCTCTACGGGGGTCATGTGCAAAGGATGGATTGGTGCCTCGCAGTTCGATTTCTTTGAGCTGACGTCAACCCTCCCTGTGGTGACTTTCTCCCTGTGGTGAAGTTTGGATGAAATCCTAGACTCTGCTGGAACAGGAAAAAAAAAACCCTTTCATGTGGCTGAATGTAATGCTATCACTCAAAAGCTTTGACCACATGCCTTTGTGAAAGCAAACACCACACGCACATTGTGCGGGAAGGAACTGCAGATGCTGATTTACACCAAAGATAGACACAAAATGCTGGAGTAACTCAGTGGGTCAGGTATCATCTCTGGAGTTGACGACCACTCCTGCCACAGCCAACAATGGACCATTGTGGGCTCCACCTTTCTTGAGTCATTGGTGCCGGCTACGATTTGTTCTAACCCTTGTCATGCCTTCAATTTCCCTCTCTTCTGACTGGAGAAGGGTCTCGACCCAAAACGTCACAATAGACAATAGACAATAGGAGCAGGAGTTGGCCATTTGGCCCTTCGAGCCAGCACCGCCATTCAATGTGATCATGGCTGATCATCCTATTCCTTTTCTCCAGAGATGCTGCCTGACTCGATGCTGGGACTGTCATATGCTGAGAGAATGGAGCAGCTGGGCTTGTACACTCTGGAGTTTAGAGGGATGAGAGGCGAACTCATTGAAACATATAAGATTGTTAAGGGCTTGGACCCGCTAGAGGCAGGAAACATGTTCCCGATGTTGGGGGAGTCCAGAACCAGTAGCCACAGTTTAAGAATAAGGAGTAAGCCATTTAGAACGGAGACGAGGAAACACATTTTCTCACAGAGAGTGGTGAGTGTGGAATTCTATGCCTCAGAGGGCGGTAGAGGCAGGTTCTCTGGATGCTTCCAAGAGAGAGCTAGAACTCTTTAAAAATAGCGGAGTCAGGGGTTATGGGGCAAAGGCAGGAGCGGGATACTGATTGGGGATGATCAGCCATGATCACATTGAATGGCGGTGCTGGCTCGAAGGGCCAAATGGCCTACTCCTGCACCTATTATTGTCTATTGTCATGCCAGCATTTTGTGTCTATCCATACGCACATTGTTTGGCTGAGCCATTCAACCAAGTAAATCCTCCCATTTCGTCGATGGTGATGGTACTTGTTTATAATACGGACGTGGGTGTGTAAAAGATGGATTCTGACCGTGGAGATTGGATGCGAGGGTAACTCTTGCATCGTAATGTGCCGAAAATAGACCATTCATCCAGTGCGCTTGGTGGCTGAACTCCCGATCATTGTGAGTTCCTTCACTGAAGCATCCAGGAGAATGCGTCTTTTACTAAACGGTCAACAAACCAATATCTTCGGCCAATGTGTTCCTGCCACACAGCCCTGCTGCCCTGATGATCCAGATCCATGTTTCAACCCTGAAAAAGGTGGATCACTCTCCTTATCCAGAGATATACACCTCGAAGCCAATGCAGAAATTGATGACTGAATTTACTATTGCCTTCAATGAACTTGCCCCGGCGTTGACTACCTGAGGAGCAGAACGTCTGAGAAGCCAAACCTCAAACGTGGGTCTGGACTTATGGTCTATCAAGCATCTTCAGAATATAGACTTTAGAGATACAGCGTGGACACACGCCCTTCAGCCCATCGAGTCCTCACCAGCAGCAATTACCCTGTACATTTAAAAAAATATATATTTTATTTTACTAGAAGCACATTTTCAGCGTATTAAGTTTATTTAATAAAGGTATAAAATTAGCGTTAACTAATGCTTTATATTTTCTAGTAATCTGAATACCCAAGTATTTAAATTTTTCTGTTGAGATTTTAAAAGGGAATTTCAGTAAGTGTGTAGGTTCTTGAGGTTTTAATGTCATGATTTCACTTTTATTCCAGTTTATTCTATATCCAGAAAAAGACCCGAATTCCTCTATTAAATTTAATAAATTTGGTATGCTCGTTTGTGACTTTGTAATATATAAAAGTATATCGTCTGCATATAATGAAATTTTATTCTTTGAGTCCCTAGTATTATAGCCCTGAATATTCAGATGAATTCTTATACTTACCTTGTACATATGAACAAAATTTGTACATAAAGGGTTGGACAGACTAGATGCAGGAAGATTGTTCCCGATGTTGGGGAAGTCCAGAACTAGGGGTCAGAGTTTAAGGATAAGAGGGAAGTCTTTTAGGACCGAGATGAGAAAATCATTTTTTACACAGAGAGTGGTGAATCTGTGGAATTCTCTGCCACAGAAGGTAGTTGAGGCCAGTTCATTGGCTATATTTAAGAGGGAGTTAGATGTGTCCCTTGTGGCTAAAGGGATCAGGGGGTATGGAGAGAAGGCAGGGGATGGGATACTGAGTTGGATGATCAGCCATGATCATATCGAATGGTGGTGCAGGCTCGAAGGGCTGAATGGCCTACTCCTGCACCTATTTTCTATGTTTCTAACTACCCTACACACTGACTTTGGTGCCTTCCCACACAGTGGGGAACTTTGATTCTGCTGTGTGGGGATGTTTTATGTCAAATCCTATAGTGTGTTGTGTCCTGTTTATTTTTTATTGTATGGCTGTATGGGAATTCATGTCACTGTGCCATTAGGCACATGTGACAATTACATCTATCTTGAATCTTGAATCTTGAATCTTGGCTCTTGAGGGACAATTTACAATTTACAGATGCCAATTAACATAGAAACATAGAAACATAGAAATTAGTTGCAGGAGTAGGCCATTCGGCCCTTCGAGCCTGCACCGCCATTCAATATGATCATGGCTGATCATCCAACTCGGTATCCTGTACCTGCCTTCTCTCCATACCCTCTGATCCCTTTAGCCACAAGGGCCACATCTAACTCCCTCTTAAATATAGCCAATGAACTGGCCTCAACTACCCTCTGTGGCAGAGAGTTCCAGAGATTCACCACTCTCTGTGTGAAAAAAGTTCTCCTCATCTCGGTTTTAAAGGATTTCACCCCGTATCCTTAAGCTGTGACCCCTTGTCCTGGACTTCCCCAACATCGGGAACAATCTTCCTGCATCTAGCCTGTCCAACCCCTTAAGAATTTTGTAAGTTTCTATAAGATCCCCTCTCAATCTCCTAACCTGGAAACCTGTACGCCTTTGGAGTGAGGGAGGAATTAATCTGGCTATTCAAGGGTGATGGATTTATGCTGTGTCTGCTAATGCTTATTTTCTAGGAAAACGTAGGATTTACAATGTCAGCACCTAAATATTTGAAGGAATATTATTCAATAAACCTACAAACTTGCACGTCGTTGGAATGTGGGAGGAAGCCGGAGCACCTGGGCAAACCCATGTGGTCACAGGGAGAACGTATAAACCGCATTGATAGAACCTGGGTCTCTGGCAATGCTACAACTGCGACAATGTGCTGACAACTGTGTTCCCTGCACTCCTTCATACATCCAGAGCACTGGAGAAGCACCACCAATACATTCCCGGCAACATCCTCCAAATTCATTGGCAAGGAAAATGAACCCACATCAGTGTCCTCCCGCAAGCCAACTTTCACAGCGTTTAGGCTGTGATCATTCTCAACTCACTCCGGTGTGAAGGCCTCATTATCCTCGTATACAAGATGAGACCTCTGAAAATGGCACACTGTGTGGACTCCATAAGTTCATAAGTTTTAGGAACAGAATTAGGCTATTTGGTCCATCAAGTCTACTCCGCCATTCAATCATGGCTGATCTATCTTTCCCTCTCAACCCCATTGTTCCTCCTTCTCCCCATAACCACTGACACCCGTACAGATCAAGGAACACATTCCAACAAGAGAGTTCTAGGGTGAATAGACAAAATGTTCTCTGGATATTCTTAAAGCTTCCTTGTAAAATACAACCTCATTAACTCATGAGAATCGTTGGCCTGTGCCAGATCGAAATGGAGGAAAAACATTTCATAGATACATAGGTGCAGTAGGCCATTCGCCCCTTCGAGCCAACACCGCCAGTCCATGTGATCATGGCTGATCGTCCACAATCAGTACCCTGTTCCTGCCTTCTCCCTATACCCCCTAAGAGTTCTGTCTAACTCTCTTTTGAATGCATCCAGTGAATCGGCTCCACTGCCTTCTGAAGTAGAGAATTTCACAAATTCACAACTCTCTGCGTGAAAAAGGTTTTCCACATCTCAGTTCTAAATGGCCTACCCCTTATTCTTAAACTGTGGCCCCTGGTTCTGGACTCACCCAACATCGGGAACATGTTTCCTTCATCTAGCATGTTCAAACCCTTACTAATTGTATATGTTTCTATAAGATCCTCTCTCATCATTCTAAATTCCAGTGAATACAAGTTGAGTCGTTCCATTCTTTCATCATATGACAGTCCCGCCATCCAGGGAATTAACCTTGTGAACCTACGCTGCACTATCTCAATAGCAAGAATGTCCTTCCTCAAATTAAGAGACCAAAACTGCACACAATACTCCAGGTGTGGTCTCACCAGGGCCCTGTAGAACTGCAGAAGGACCTCTTTGCTCCTATACTCAACTCCTCTCTTTATGAAGGCCAACATGCCATTAGCTTTCTTCACTGCTTGTTGTACCTGTATGCTTACTTTCAGTGACTGATGAACTAGGACACCCCTTTGTAATTTCCCTTTTCCTAACCTGACTCCATTTAGATAATAATCTGCCTTCCCGTTCTTGCCTCCAAAGTGGATAGCCTCACATTTATCCACATTATACTGCACTGCCATGCATATGCCCACTCACCCAACCTGTCCAAGTCACCCTGCATCCTTATAGCATCCTCTTCACAGTTCACACTGCCACCCAGCTTTGTGACATCTGCAAATTTGCTAATGTTACGTTTAATTCCTTCATCTAAATCAATAAAGTATATTGTAAATAGCTGCGTTCCCAGCACCGAGCCTTGCGGCACCCAACTAGTCACTGCCTGCCATTCTGAAAGGGACCTGTTAATCCCTTCTATTTGTTTCCTGTCTGCCAACCAATTTTCTATCCATGTCAATACCCTACCCCCTATACCATGTGCCCTAATTTTGCTCACTAATCTCCTGTTTGGGACCTTATCAAATGCTTTCTGAAAGTCCAGATACACTACAACCACTGGCTCTCCTTTGTCCATTTTTCTTGCTATATCCTCAAAAACTCCAGAAGACTTGTCAAGCATGATTTCCCTTTCGTAAATCCATGCTGACTTGGACCGATCCTGTTACTGCTATCCAAATGCGCCGCTATTACATCTTTAATAATCAACTCCAGCATCTTCCCCTCCACCGATGTCAGGCTAACTGGTCTATAATTCACTGCTTTCTCTCTCCCTCCTTTCTTGAAAAGTGGGATAACATTAGCTCTCCTCCAACCCATAGGAACTGATCCAGAATCTAAAGAACATTGGCAAATGATCACCAAATAAGTACACGATTTCTAGAGCCACCTCCTTGAGTAGGCCCTGGGGATTTATCAGCCTTCAGTCCCATCGGTCTACCCAACACCATTTCCTGACTAATGTGAATTCCCTTCTGTTCCTCCGTCACCCTATGTCCTCTGTCCCCTAGCACATCTGGGAGATTGTTTGTGTCTTCCTTGGTGAAGCCAAAACCAAAGTACCTGTTCAACTCGTCTGCCATTTCCTTGTTCCCCATAATAAATTCACCTGTTTCTGTCTTCAAGGGACCCACATTTGTCTTAACTAATTTTTTAAACTTCACATACCTAAAGAAGCTTTTACTATCCTCCTTTATATTCTTGGCTAGCTTACCTTCGTACCTCATCTTTTCTCCTCATATTGCTTTTTTAGTTATCTTCTGTTGATCTTTAAATGTTGCCCAATCCTCAGGCTTCCCGCTCATCTTTGCTATGTTGTACATCTTCTCTTTTATTTTCATACCGTCCTTGACTGCCCTTGTCAGCATTTGATAAGGTCGCCTCTTACTCCCCTTAGAATCTTTCTTCCTCTTTGGAATGAAATGACCCTGCTTCTTCTGGATTATTCCCAGAAGTGCCTGTCATACCTGTTCCACCATCATCCCTGCTAGGGTCCCTTTCCTGTCAACTTTACTAGCTCCTCCATCAAGCCCTTAGTTCAACTGCAATACTGCTACTTCCGATTTTACCTTCTCCATCTCAAATTGCAGATGTGTTTACCTTGAGTTTTACCTTGGTTCCTCTACCTTGAGTTCCCTTATCAAATCCGGTTCATTACACAACCCTAAATCCAGAATTGCCTTCTCCCTGGTAGACTCCAGTACAAGCTGCTCTAAGAATCCATCTAGGAGCCACTGTACAAACTCCCTTTCTTGGGGTCCAGTACCAACCTAATTCACCCAGTCTACCTGCATGTTTAAATCTCCTATAACCACCATACTACATGCTAATTTGAACTCCTGATGCAACTTGCACCCTCTCTCCAGGCTACTGTTTGGGAGGCCTGTAGATAACTCCCAATGTGGAGTTTTACCTTTGTACCTTTCTATCTGAGTATAGAAGTTGGGATGTAATGTTAAAATTGTACAAGGCATTGGTGAGGCCAATTCTGGAGTATGGTGTACAATTTTGGTTGCCTAATTATAGGAAGGATGTCAGCAAAATAGAGAGAGTACAGAGGAGATTTACTAGAATGTTGCCTGGGTTTCAGCAACTAAGTTACAGAGAAAGGTTGAACAAGTTAGGGCTTTATTCTTTGGAGCGCAGAAGGTTAAGGGGGGACTTGATAGAGGTTTTTAAAATGATGAGAGGGATAGACAGAGTTGACGTGGAAAAGCTTTTCCCACTGAGAGTAGGGAAGATTCAAACAAGGGGACATGACTTGAGAATTAAGGGACTGAAGTTTAGGGGTAACATGAGGGGGAACTTCTTTACTCAAGAGAGTGGTAGCTGTGTGGAATGAGCTTCCAGTGAAGGTGGTGGAGGCAGGTTCGTTTTTATCATTTAAAAATAAATTGGATAGTTATATGGATGGGAAGTGAATGGAGGGTTATGGTCTGAGCGCAGGTATATGGGACTAGGGGAGATTATGTGTTCGGCACGGACTAGAAGGGTCGAGATGGCCTGTTTCCGTGCTGTAATTGTTATATGGTTATATGGTTATATCCACAATTACGCTACATCTTCTGATTCTCACCCCTCGCAAGGGACTGAACTTCATTCCTCACCAACAGAGCCACCCCACCCCCTCTGCCCACCTGTCTGTCTTTTCGATAGGACGTGTACCCCTGAATATTCAGTTCCCAGCTCCGATCCTCTTGCAGCCACGTCTTTGTAATTCCCACAACATCATATCTACCAATCTCTAACTGAGCCCCAAGCGCACCCACTTTATTTCTTATAGTTCACGCATTCATGTATAACACTTTGACTTCGGTATTCACCTCCCCTCTCACACCAGTCACTTTTGGCCCTGACCATACTCTCTTATCCCTTACAGTGAAACTGGCAGGACCTCTAGGGTGACGACAGAGGGAATGCAGGGGTTACTTGAAATGAGTGAAATCAACATTCATACCGCTGGGTTGTGAGCTGCCACCCCTTCCCGCTCATCTTCAACCCATATTGATTGAGGGAGAAAAGCTAATTGATAACCAACTCCATGGATAAGCCCTGGTGTTATTAGTCTTGCTGCCATAGAAACTGTCCTGTTTAAAGGTTCAATTTAACCACACACTTTTGTGGTTGCATTGTGTAATTCTATCAATTGAAGGCACCAGGAGCTAGACTCTTCACTAATCATAGCGACATAGAAACATAGAAAATAGGTGCAGGAGGAGGCCATTCGGCCCCTTCGACATGGTAGCGCAGCAGTAGAATTGCTGCCTTACAGCACCAGAGACCCGGGTTGGATCGTGACTACGGGTACAGTCTGTATGGAGTTTGTACGTTCTCACCATGACCTGCGTGGGTTTCCCCAGGGAGCTCGGGTTTCCTCCCACACTCCGACAGGTTTGGAGGTTAATTGTTTTGGTATAATTGTACATTGTCCCCAGTGTGTGTAGGATAGTGTTATAGTGTGGGGGGTCGCTGGTAGATGCGGACTCGGTAGGTCAAAGGGCCTGTTTCCATGCTGTATTCCTAAACTAAACTGATCTAAACTAAACTAAACTAAACTAAACTAATCTGTACCAAGGCAGGAAACAGACTTCAGTCTCTCAGGCTGCTGCTGGTTAAGGTGGATTCTGCTGCTTCTACTGCAGGAGTTTTGGCTGCATCTCTGGGCCTTGCCACACCTGGTAGGAGCGGAAGCGCTTCTTTTACATTTGCTACAAATGTCAGAAATGACAGATTGCAAGAAAGATATCCACTGTGTGCTGCCAACCTGCGTTGTTTTGGGGATTGTCCAAAAACAACTAGTTAGCACTTTAATCCCCAGCTATTCACAGGAATAAACAGTGAAAAGGAAGGCTATTCAATTCAATGGTGCTCCCACCTGATCGCACAACACCACATCACCACATCCCCTGAAGCAAAGCATTCATCTACGCCTTCACACCATGTACATTCCTGGTACACAAAAATGCTGGAGAAACTCAGCGGGCGCAGCAGCATCTATGGAGCAAAGGAAACAGGCGACGTTTCGGGCCGAAACCCTTCTTCAGTGTTGATTAGTCATTGTGAAGAAAGGAAATTCTTGGTGGCAATCCAAATCATGCCTTTTGACAAGTCTCTGTCGCCTCCTTTGCCTTCGAAAGTGGTAGATTTCCTGCCCAGTTACTGCTTATCTGTGTAGGAAGGAACTGCAGATGCTGGTAAAAGAAAGGTCTGAAGACGAGTCTCGACCCGAAACATCACCTATTCCCTTTTCTCCAGAGATGCTGTCTGACCCTATGGGCTACTCCAACTTTTTGTGTCTCCAACTTTTTGTGTCTATCTTTAAATCTGTGCAGCTTTCCCTCTGTCACCTTTAGACTGAAGAGCCATAGCTTTCTCCAGTTAGTTTTCCTCACTGTAGAGTCCTCTGCTATTGGTTTCAACGTTGTTTCTCTCCTCTGCACTGTATCTCGAGGTGGAGAATTGTGCCCTTGTAACTCGAGTATTGGACCGGTCAGTGTAGTAGGGCAGGAGGTGCAGAAGCCTGACGTCCCGTACCACCAGGTTCGAGAACAGCCACTTTCCTGCATACGCCATGTTGTTGAATCGACGTGCACCACTCTATTCCTACCTTGGCAATGAAATACTATAGACCATCTCTTGTACTACCATGGACTTGTTTTAGAATTGTGCTTTACACTCATGTCTTGCTTTATGTCTCATTCTTCCAGAATGTATGAGTCTATGTGCCTGTGATGCTACTGCAAGCAAGAGTTTTCATTGTCGGTACACAAAAGTGCTGGAGAAAGTCAGCGGGTGCAGCAGCATCTATGGAGTGAAGGAGATGGGCGACGTTTTGGGCCAAAACCCTCATTGTACCTGGAGCTCACTGTACTTGTACCTATGTCAATAAACTTGACTGTAGACTGTAGAGATACAGTGTGGAAACATACCCTGCGACTCACTGAGTCCGCACCGACCAGCGATCACCCTGTACATTAGTTCTATCTTACACGCTAGGGACAATTTACAATTTACAGAAGCCAATTAACATACAAATCTCTTCATCTTTGGAATGTGTGAGGAAACCGGAGCACCCGGAGAAAACCCACGTGGTCCCAGAATGTACAATCCCCATTACAGACAGCACCCTTGGTCAGGGTTGAACCAGGGTCTCTGCTGCTGTAAGGCAGCAACTCTACCGCTGCACCACTTTGCTGCCCACTTCACTTGAAGCGGAGTGTATGTCAGCGGAGAAGTATTGGGGGCTTTACTCTGACTTTATGCTGTTGGATGGGGAAAGTGTTGCATAACAAAGCACAACAGAACGAGGGGAAAATGGAATTGGGCAAGAAAGAGAATTAAAATGTCACAATAGTTTGCGCATGAAACCGTTTTTGGCAAAAGCATGCACTTGGCAGCTGATAGGAAAATCTGTTGCTGGTAACCACAGAGCAACAAAACATTATTTTCACAGCTGTCCCATCATAAGCCCAGATATAATCGAACCACTATGCACACCAAAGCCATGTAGGAGGTCATTCTATTTTGTATAACATTTGCCAGCTCGTTGTGTGATGGTTGCCAATTCTTTGTATAAAACTCCAATAACAGAAACTTCAGCGGCCATTTTCCCGTTGACAAAGTGCCAGTGATGCATGAGATTTCAGTATGTTAGTGATGCTCTGCATTTCTCCTCAGAGTAATTTCAACATGTTTCTGTTTGTTGCACTTTATTATCAAGATATGTAACATAAAGGGGGTCAACGTGACTGCCCTGTCAATCCAAGTTAACTAAAGCTTTGGTTTTAGGTTTCAGTTGGCAACAGCCATGTCACCAGAACCAGGGGCCACAGTCTTAGAATAAAGGGGAGGTCATTTAAGACTGAGGTGAGAAAAAACTTTATCACCCAGAGAGTTGTGAGTGTATGGAATTCCCTGCCACAGAGGGCAATGGAGGCCAAGTCACTGGGTGGATTTAAGAGGGCGTTAGATAGAGCTCTAGGGGCTAGTGAAGTCAAGGGATGTGGGGAGAAGGCAGGCACGAGTTATTGATAGGGGATGATCAGCCATGATCACAATGAATGTCGGAGCTGGATTGAGGGCCGAATGGCCTCCTCCTGCACCTATTTTCTATGTTTCTATGTTTCTGTCACAGAGTCGTACAGCACAGATAAAGGCCTCTCCGCCCAAATCATCTATGCCGACCAAAATGCCCTATCTAATCTGGTCCCTTTTGGCCCACATCCCTCTAAACCTTTCCTATCTGTGTACCTGTCTGTGATAGTGAACTACGTGTGATGTGAATCTTCTCTGTACTCCCTCTATGGCAAGAATGTCTTTCCTCAGATTAGGAATGTCTTTCCTCATATTTAGATGGAACCATTTCTGTGCAGGTTTTGGGGGAGGAAGGAATTGTACATACTTTACTCAGTGCAGAAGAGCAGGGGAAGGGGGACCATTAAGGCCGTACGGCTGACCCGTATGCGTTTGCCGCATGCCGTCGCATGCTCGTGGGACCGGCCCTTTACAGGTCCAGGGGCCTAGGTTCGATGCTGACTACGGATGCTGTCTGTACGTTCTCCCCATGATCACATGGGCTTTCTCCAGGAGCTCCAGTTTCCTCCCACATTTCATAGCCGTACATCTTTGTAGGTTAATTGGCTTTGGTAAAAATTGTAAATTGTCCATAGTGTGCAGCATAGAGAGAGCAGATCTGGATCGGGGAGCTGGCTTGTGCCAGGTACTTTGGAGATTGCAACATTTTCCCCGCAGTAAATGCCAAGGCTGTTTTGTGTTGGGTTAGCTTTGGTGTTAAGCAGGCAGTTTGTGGAACTTGTAATAAGAAAATCCCAACAGAAGCAGGAGTGGCCATTTGGTCTCCTCATGCCTGCTCCGCCTTTCAATAAGTCCATGGCTGATACTTTTCCTCAGCACCGTTACTAATCCCAAGAGGAACATCCTCCCTGCATCCATCTTGTTGATCCCTGTAAGAATGTTCTCAGTTTTAATAAAGTCTCCTCTAAAAACAATTGCAGTTAATCTCTCTCAGATTGCAAACCTGCCACCCCAGGAGTCAGCTGATGAATCTTTACACCATTTCCCCTGTGGCCAGTAGGGCATTTTTTAATTATCAAATCTAAAGACATTATCGCATCTGCTGTTTACCAAGAGCTTGTGTCATTCACAATTTATATATATTTTTGTTCACTCTATTGGCCGTCCTGAATAGTTTTTTGGAAACATGGAGCGAGAGGGACATAGTTATGTTTAGTTGGTAATGACATCTAGTAAGCCTGACTATGAGCATAAAGTAATATCAGAACAGTAAACCTACAAGTGTCTAAATTAAAATACAACTATATTAGTTCAGTTTAGTTTAGCTTAGAGATATAGCACGGTAACAAGCTCTTCGGCCCACCAAGTCCGTGCCGACCTGTGGTCCCTGTACACTAGCACTATCCTACGCACTAGGGAACAATTTACAATCTTTACCAAAGCCAATTAACCTGCAAACCTGTACGCCTTGGGAGCATGGGAGGAAACCGGAGCACTGAGAGAAACCCCACAGGGAGAACATGCATACTCCATACAGTCAGCACCCGTAGTCTGGATCGAACATGGGTTTCTGTTGCACCCCTGGACTATGGTAATGTCATAATCAAGAATATTGTTTTAAAATTCCATGTGGATAAAGAAAATAATATTGAAATTAGTAGTGTTAAACTGTAAACATGTAGCTTCAACAGTATAAATATATTTCTCACGGCTGCAATAACTAACAGTTATATTGTCTCATGCAGCAGAGAAATAGGCCCTTCGGCCCACCATGACCATCAGGTTTCTATCCTAACGGTATGGTTCACTGCCTATTAGGCTTTGGTGATTCAAGTGGTCATCGGGCGATACAGATATTCTGGTTCCTGCATCATGAACACTTTTCCATTAGTATTCATTTCATAGTTTACTGTGTCAGACATGACTGGAAGGAATAAATTGTTCACACTGAACAAGTGCAAGGATTGGTGACTATTCCGAGCAAATAACCTTCTTACCTGTCCACCACTCCACCAATTTTCGGGTCACAGATGACTTACTAATCGTGCCACCTACACTGTTGGATAATCTTTGAAAATGGACAGTGGACCATGAAGAGTATTTTTTTTGAGATCACAATGGTTTCCTGACCAACCGGGGAAGTGAGCCATGGTGGCATTTAATTCAGCGAGGTGCTGCACTTTTCTAATATAAAGCAGGGTAGGACTTGCACAGTAGAGCCCTGGAAGAGTTGTAGAAGAGAGAGACATGAGGGTGCAAGTGCATCATTCTCTGAAATCAGAAGCATGAGGAGACACAAGGTGGTAAAGAAAGCATTTGGCATAGCATGGACAAGTTGGGCTGAAGGGGCTGTTTCGTGTGATGCATAAATCTATATAAAATGTAAAACTACTATACAAATAAAAATGATGTCTATGTATCAAAAGTAAGCAGTTTTATATATATATTTTTTGCTTTATCTTATAATATCTTATTGCAAATGAAGACTAGACGACTGGAATGAATGACTCCTCGTGAATCATGTGTGCACAACAGTATTTCCAGACTGTTATTGTTTCTGGCATGATATTTGGAATTTATTAAGCAAATGATGAAATATCTCTTCCCATTTCAAGAACCCCTCCATCAGAGAGGGGCAGTTCAGTGCGGTTAGCATTAATCTAATGGGTGTCAGAACTGATGAGCGAACAATTTCCTTGATGCACTGATTCCTCAGATTAGGCTGCACTGGTCCAACATGAAACTTGTTTCCAACACTCTCAACCCAGTTCCCAGTCAGTGAAGTGAGGAGACATTTCCCACGCAGCAATGTAACGGCAATAATCTCATCCACTTTCTCAAATGGTTGATATTGGAAAATGGCCAAGTCCATGTTGACAAAAGGCAGATCAAGCAGAGAAGGATTTGGATCCAGTTTCAGAGTCGTTTATTGTCATATACACCAGAGCACAATGAAACACAGAAACATAGAAAATAGGTGCAGGAGTAGGCCATTCGGCCCTTCGAGCCTGCACCGCCATTCAATATTATCATGGCTGATCATCCAACTCAGTATCCCGTACCTGCTTTCTCTCCATACCCCGTGATCCCTTTAGCCACAAGAGAACGTACAAACTCTCCACAAATATTCCCCATAGTCATGACCAAATCCGGGTCTCTGACGCTGTAATGCAGTATTGCCCCTGTCCTACTTAGGAAACCTGAACGGAAACCTCTGGAGACTTTGCGCCCCGCCCAAGGTTTCCGTGCGGTTCCCGGAGGTTTTTGTCAGTCTCCCTACCTGCTTCCACTACCTGCAACCTCCGGGAACCACCTGCAACCTCCGGGAACCGCACAGAAACCTTGGGTGGGGCGCAAAGTGTCCAGAGATTTCCGTTCAGGTTTCCTAAGTAGGACAGGGGCATTACTCTACTGCTGCCCCACAATGCCGTTCACGTGAGTAATGAATGATCACTATAACTGGTGCTTTTTATTTTGTGACAGAACAAGCTGGTGTAGAGGAAAATGTTTATTAAATGTGTGTATCGACACCTTTTTGTCTACAAAAGCAGCACCGAACACACCAATAATTACAATGACGAGGGCAAAAGAGCCGCATGGTGCAGAGATTGTGGAGCAAAATGTAAAGTGCAATAATGGAATTGCTGAATGAGAAAGAGTTTAAGAGTAAAGGGCCCGTCCCACAAGCATGTGACTGCTGCGGCAAGCACGACCAAACCGGAAGCGGGGGCTGCGCGGGGGTCGTGTGGAGGTCGAGTGATCCCCGTACAGGGCCTGTCCCACCAGCATGCGACTGCATGCGGCGAGCGCGACCAAACCGGAAGTGGGGGCCGCGCGGATGTCGAGAGAGTGACGTGAAGTTCGAGCGAAGTCCGTGAGAGGTTTGCGCGTGACGTACGGCGTCAAGAGGCTGCGCACGCCCGTCGAGGCGGTGCGTACGGCCTCAATGTGGCTGCGGGCCGGCAGGCCATTGCTGCGCGGAATTTTTGAACATGGTCAGTTTTCCGGAGCCCCCGCGATGTCGGGAACAGCTCCGCACAACTCCATACAATTCCTTCCTCCCCCAAAACCTGCACAGAAATGGTTCCATCTAAATATGAGGAAAGACATTCCTAATCTGAGGAAAGACATTCTTGCCGTAGAGGGAGTACAGAGAAGATTCAACAGACTGATTCCTGGGATGTCAGGACTTTCATATGAAGAAAGACTGGATAGACTCGGTTTGTACTCACTAGAATTTAAAAGATTGAGGGGGGATCTTATAGAAACTTACAAAATTCTTAAGGGGTTGGACAGGCTAGATGCAGGAAGATTGTTCCCGATGTTGGGGAAGTCCAGAACAAGGGGTCACAATTTAAGGATAAGGGGGAAATCTTTGAGGACCGAGATGAGAAAAACATTTTTCACACAGAGTGGTGAATCTGTGGAATTCTCTGCCACAGAAGGTAGTTGAAGCCAGTTCATTGGGTATATTTAAGAGGGAGTTAGATGTGGCCCTTGTGCCTAAGGGGATCAGGGGGTATGGAGAGAAGGCAGGTACGGGATACTGAGTTGGAAATGATCAGCCATGATCATATTTGAATGGCGGTGCAGGCTGGAAGGGCCGAATGGCCTACTCCAGCACCTATTTTCTATGTTTCTATGTAAAGCAATTTTGTGAAAGCAAAACCATGGTGATTGTAGTGATGTCCTTTGGATCTTCCTGACTGTGGATGTGTTCCCTGAAACCCATGGGTTACAAGAGGCTCATTGGAAGCTTCAGCACAGCAATGGTATTTTCTCACCCTGTGGACTGCGCTGGCATGACTTGCACATTTTCCTTCCAAAGCAAACAACGTGCATACTTTAAATTTGAAGTTAAATTAATCCAGGAGAACTTTATTATTTGTAATGCATTGAGTTGGGAGCCAACACATTTTTGTGGATTATGGCATTTGCAATTTTGTAACCTCTACACATATATTTCACCACAGTCTGCATATAAACCTAAAGATGGTTTGCTTGGCACAGTGCAGGGTCTGAAATTGTAGTTGAGTAGCAGTAATGCGTTGCATTCTATCCTTGGTTTTCCTCTCTCGTGTATACCCTCCTTGTATGGTGGGGACCATTGGGAGCACAGTCAGTCAGTGTGTGGTGGAGCTCATAAGTTCATAAATTATGGGACAGAATTAGGCCATTCGGCCCATCATGTCCATTCCGCCATTCAATCATGGCTGACCTATCTTTGCCTCTCAACCCCATTCTCCTGCCTTCTTTCCATAACCCCTGACACTCAAGAATCTGTCAATCTCCACCTTAAAAATGTCCCTTGACTTGGTCTCCACAGCCTTCTGTGTCAATGAATTCCACAGATTCACCACCCTCTGACAAAATTAAATTCTTCTCCTCTCCATTCTAAAGGTATGTTCTTTTATTCTGAGAGAAAAGCATCTGGTCCTAGACTCTCCCACTAAAGGAATCAAGGAATATGGAGGAAAAGCAGGAAATGGGTACTGATTTTGGATGATCAGCCATGATCATATTGAATGGCGGTGCTGGCTCGAAGGGCCAAATGGCCTACTCTTGCACCTATTTTTCTATGTTTCTAGTGAAACATCCTCTCCACATTCACTCTGTCCAGGCCTTTCACTATTTGGTAAGTTTCAATGAGATTCTCCCTCATCCTTCTGAACTCTAGTTAATACAGGCCCAGTGTCGTCACTCATATATGCTCAAGCGTATTACATTTATTTAGCACATACAATGTCTGAAGACCGCTGGAAGCAATAAAGAGGATTATGATGGAAATTGGGATATGTAGATGGATTACCAAATGAATAGACAGGATGAATAAGCAAAGGTACAATGAAAGCTTTGCCCGTACCTCACTGAGTGTGTGCATCTGACAATACTGCAAATGCAACTTGACTTCACTTGAAGAAAATCCCTTTGTTTTCATTGTCCAAAAGGGTATTGCGTACTTATCCTGTCTGCTTGTTGTTAACCTTTCAATCTCTATTACAACCTTGTTTTTACTGGTTTAAGCTGCCTTCAGACATTGTGTTAAATGAATGCAAAATGCCTGAGCTCCACTCTGCACTTAGTCAGTGCAATATCATTGATATTGATGAATGATCCTTGGGATAATTGGGTTAATGTTTGATAGCCCTGGGCCTGTACTTACTGGAGTTTTATAAAGATGAGGGGGGAATCTCATTGAAACTTAACAAATAATGAAAGACTTGGATAGGGTTAATGTGAAAAGGATGTTTCCATTACTGGGAGAGTCTAGGACCAGAGGGTACAGCCTCAGAATAATAGGACGTACCTTTACAAAGGAGATGAAGAGGAAATTATTTTGTGAGAAGGTTATTAATTCCCACAGACATCTGTGGAGGCCAAGTCTTTGGGTATTTTTAAAGTGGAGTTTGGCAGGTTCTGGATTAGTAAGGGGATGAAAGATTGTGGGGAAAAGGCAGGAGAATAGGGTTGAGAGCAAAAAATAGATCGACCATAATTGAATGGCGAAGTAAATTAGATGGACTGAAAGGCCTAATTCTGTTCCTATGATTTATGAACCTATGAACATATAATTTGACACCTAAGATAGACACAATAGACAATAGGTGCAGGAGTAGGCCATTTGACTCTTCGAGCCAGCACCACCATTCAATGTTATTATGGCTGATCATCCACAATCAGTACCCCGTTTCTGCCTTCTTCCCATATCCCCTGACTCCACTATCGTTAAGAACCCTATCTAGCACTCTCTTGAAAGACAAGTTGTGGAGGGAGTGGGTAGACGACATCTCACCTGAAACATCGTCTGTCTTTGGCTCCATAGGTGCTGGCTGACCCATTACTCCAGACCCGAGCTACTCCAGCACTTTGTGTTTTGCTCAGGGTTCCAGCACCTGAAGTTTCTGTCACTCCTCCAAATAATTAACAATTAAATTGTTGGTGATGTATTTCATGAGAGTATAACTTTGCAATTTTGAAAGTAACTTTGTATTGAGATGTTCATATTGATTACTGGTTGAAACAACATGGATGCACTGATGGATGCATAAGGCTGGAGTAACTCAGCGGGTCAAGCAGCATCTCTGGAAAAAATGGGTCTAGCTTTGGTATCTATCAGCACCTGCAGTTCATTTTCATTACATGGATGCACTGATGCTGCTTTCTTGCCTCAACAGTTGCAGAGGTCAGTAGTAGCCTCGGGAGAGAAGCAGACCGCTATGGAATATCGGATCAGTAAAAGGTAACACTATAAAGGCTGTCAGCAGGATTCTGAGTTAACCAGCTGTAATCGCCTGTCAATACATTGGTCGGTCTTTATCTAACTTTGCTTGTCTTTGATATCATTTAACTTCATCGTGGCCAATGACAAAAAAAAATGCATTGCATTGACTTAAGTTTAATATCGGGTAGCTTAAACCCTTGCCATAAATCTCTCCGATCCTCCTCCACTTTCGTTGTGGCACAGAATTTGTAACAGATACCCAAGTGGCTTGCTTGCATCCGGCCCCTGTGGCACACATTAAGTTGAAAAATTTTCCAATCCATTTTATTTAATGCACAGTTGAGGGAGACTGTTGTTGGCATGGTTCCAATATATGTGATCCTTTTTGCATTCATTCACTGCCTAATTTAAAGCAGAATGTTCCATGAGATTGAGCAAGTATGAGTGCAGGGAGAGTGGGATAGATTAGTGCAATGGGTAGAGGCACAGTGTATGCACATTGTGTGCAGCTTAAGGAGGTAGATGTGATGGAGCATGTTCAGTTAGAAAGAAAGAGAATGTCAATATAAACTCAGTTTTAAAGGCGAGTGGGGCCGAAAGGAGATACTGAGGCTACGATAGAAAATAGCAGCTCAAGTTTAAACATATAACTACAGTGAAAGCTTGAGCAGAAACACAATATCCAGTCCTATTATAAACCAAAGCACCTCACGAGGGTTACCAATCAAAGGCAGGTGTGAAGGAGGCCAATGAAGGAGGGGAAAAAGAAAGTAAAGCGGATTTAGCGGACTAACACAGACTAGCAGTTTGTGATTGAAAAACCAGAAACATTGACAGCTGCAATATGGAGGGTGCAAGAACGCTGGAATTGGAGTCTGCGTCATCTGCAGAAACACAATAAAAAATTATGAATTAAATGTGAAACGTTTTAAAAAAGCGTTATAGAAATGCATGTTCCTTCTTTAAATGGAAGACGTTCCCATCCCAGTTATTCCTTCTTCTTCTCCATGCTCCCATTCACAGAAGGGGCAGAAGCTTGAAAGCACGCAGCACAAGATTCAGGAACAGATTCTTCCCCTCTCTTATCAGGCTCCTGTGCGGTCTTGCCATAAGCTTGGCTACTGTCCGATTCACCTCTACCTTATTGCAGATATTGGACTTTGTTTCTGGAACTGATGCGCTACGATGCTGGGACCTATATTCTGCATTCTTTTATCTTCCCTTTTGCTCTATCTATTGACGATTGTATTTATGTATAGTGTATCTGATCTGTTTGGATGGCATGCAATACAAAGCTTCTCGTTGTACCTCGGTACACATAACATTAATAAAACTAAACCTAAGCCTAAATATTTAGTTTAAATACTGATAAATGGTGCTCTCTTTTAAAAGCATCTCTTGGAGCCCAGGAGGATGAGTGATGATCTTATAAAGATGTATAAAATCATGACAGGAATAGATCGGGTAGATGCATGGAGTCTCTTGCCCAAAGTAGGTGAATCGAGGACCAGAGGACATAGGTTTAAGATGAAGGGGGAAAAATTTAATCAGTGGGGTAACTTTTTCACACAAAGGGTGGTTGGCTTGTGGAACAAGCTGCCAGAGGAGATAGTTGAGGCTGGGACTATCCCAACGTTTAAGAAACAGTTAACCAGGTGCATGGATAGGACAGGTTTGGAGGGATATGGACCAAACGCAGGCAGGTGGGACTAGTGTTGGTAGGATATGTTGGGCCAAAGGACCTGTTTCCATGCTGTATCGCTCTATGACTGACAATAAATGTTATTTTTCCTTTTAATATTTGTTGAGTGTTTATGTATTGGGTGTTGCTTTGAAATAGACCTAGCAGATGATAGGTAGGGTCCACCTGGTAATGTTCATTCCTTTTAGCACTGCTCCCATAATTATTAACGTGTTAAGGGATTGGGCACGCTAGATGCAGGAAACATGTTCCCGATGTTGAGGGAGTCCAGAACCAGGGGCCACAGTTTAAGAATAAGGGGTAGGCCATTTAAAACTGAGATGAGGAAAAACTTTTTCACCCAGGCAGTTGTGAATTTGTGGAATTCTCTGTCACAGAAGGCAGTGGAGGCCTATTCACTGGATGCATTCAAAAGAGAGTTAATGCCCCTGTCCCACTTAGGAAACCTGAACGGAAACCTGTGGAGACTTTTCCGTGCGGTTCCCGAAGGTTGCAGGTGGTTGCGGGAAGTTGCAGGTAGTTGATGCAGGTAGGGAGACTGACAAAAACCTCCGGGAACCGCACGGAAACCTTGGGTGGGGCGCAAAGTCTCCAGAGGTTTCCGTTCAGGTTTCCTAAGTGGGACAGGGGGCACCAGATAGAGTTCTTAGGACTAGCGGAATCAAGAGATACGGGGAGAAGGCAGGAACAGGATACTGAGTTGGATGATCAGCCATGATCACATTGAATGGCGGCGCAGGCTCGAAGGGCCGAATGGCCTACTCCTGCATTCTATGTTTCCAATATAACGGGATACACAATTATTTACTTACCCTTCTTAAAAAAGTTTTTATTTGGAAAAAGAAGGTACAAAGTGCTGGAGTAACTTAGTTGGTCAGGCAGTATCTCTCTAGAACATGGACAGGCGACGTTTTGGGTCAGACTGATGGGTTTTTTCGTACTGTCAGCCAGACTAACTGACTGAGTTATGTGTTTGTATATTGTTTCCCAGTGCCTGGCTCAAAGAGACAGTGGACCCGGTGATCGGCAAGCTGGACCTGCGGATTGCTCATCTCACCGGCTTAAACGTGCAGCAGCCTTACGCAGAGTATCTCCAGGTCGTGAACTATGGGATTGGAGGTCACTATGAGCCACACTTTGACCATGCAACGGTGAGTTTATAGAGGACACCACGAGTGAGGCTGGTCAAGGAGTGTGCCGGATTGAAGTGAATAGAAACATAGAAACATAGAAATTAGGTGCAGGAGTAGGCCATTCGGCCATTCGGCCCTTCACCGCCATTCAATATGATCATGGCTGATCATCCAACTCAGTATCCCGTACCTGCCTTCTCTCCATACCCTCTGATCCCCTTAGCCACAAGGGCCACATCTAACTCCCTCTTAAATATAGCCAATGGACTGGCCTCGACTACCCTCTGCGGCAGAGAGTTCCAGAGATTCACCACTCTCTGCGTGAAAAAAGTTCTTCTCATTTCGGTTTTAAAGGATTTCCCCCTTATCCTTAAGCTGTGACCCCTTGTCCTGGACTTCCCCAACATCGGGAGCAATCTTCCTGCATCTAGCCTGTCCAACCCCTTAAGAATTTTGTAAGTTTCTATAAAATCCCCTCTCAATCTCCTAAATTCTAGAGAGTATAAACCAAGTCTATCCAGTCTTTCTTCATAAGACAGTCCTGACATCCCAGGAATCAGTCTGGTGAACCTTCTCTGCACTCACTCTATGGCAATAATGTCCTTTCTCAGATTTGGAGACCAAAACTGTACGCAATACTCCAGGTGTGGTCTCACCAAGACCCTGTACAACTGCAGTAGAACCTCCCTGCTCCTATACTCAAATCCTTTTGCTATGAAAGCTAACATACCATTCGCTTTCTTCACTGCCTGTTGCACCTGCATGCCTACTTTCAATGACTGGTGTACCATGACACCCAGGTCTCGCTGCAGAATAAAACCAGATGGATGTATTAACAAGGAACTGCAGATGCTGGTTTACAAAAAAAAAAAGACGCAAAGTGCCGGAGTAACTCAGCGGGTCAAGGAGCATGTCTGGAGAACATTGATAGGTGACATTTCGGGTCAGACTGACCCGTATCAGATGCATATTTAGTGGTTTGGGCAGATTCGGGGGCCAGATACAGAGCTCAAAATAAATGCTGGCAATGAAGGCAGAGATAGCACGTCAAATATTCCTCCAAGGCTGCAAGTAGATGAGTGTTAGATGGAGAGTCTTTGGTTAGGGAACAGAGCAGATCACTTGGGTTGTACCCATATTTAATGGCACGAACATCGAGCCATTTACAGTGTATAGATACATGATAAGGGGATAATGTTTAGTGCAAGCCCATATGCCTCTAAACCTATCCTACCCTTCTACCACTCTAGACGTTTCTTAAATGTTGCATAGTACATGTCTCAATTACCTCCTCCAGCAGCTTGTTCCATATACCCGCCACCCTTTGTGTAAAAAACGTTGTCCCTCAGGTTCCTATTAAATCTACCCCCTCTCACCTTAAAACAATATCCTCTGGTGTTGAGGCAGAGCTGCCTGTGACCTACCCTGTAGGTAGGAGGGAGATGACCCAGGGAGATGTGTCCTCTGGCTGCAGCATCTGAAAGTAACGTTAATAATCTTAGAATGTAAGTTAACCATTTGGGACGAAAATGAAGAAAAGTTTCTTCAGGCATAGGCTTACAATTGGATGGATGTCACTACCCTAAGCGGCTGCAGATGTTGTGAATATTCATACCAGTGAAGCTGAGCTCCTGCCTCCAAGGGTTGTATGTCTTGCCAATGTCAGTTGCACACATGTGCTCTGACTTGTTATCAAGCAACTGAACCATTAGACATAGAAAAAACATAGAAAATAGTTGCAGGAGGAGGCCATTCAGCCCCTCGAGCCAGCACCGCCATTCATTGTGATCATGGCTGATCGTCCCCAATCAATAACCTGTGCCTGCCTTCTCCCCATATCCCTTGATTCCACTAGCCCATTAAGTCAAATTTCACTACACCAATTGGTGTATGTGATAATAAATGTCCTTTGTATCCTCTATCTAACTCTCTCTTAAATCCATCCAGTGATTTGGCCTCCACTGCCCTCTCTGGCAGGGAATTCCATAAATTCACAACTCTCTGGGAGAAAAAGTTTTTTCTCATCTCAGTCTTAAATGGCCTCCCCTTTATTCTAAGACTGTGACCCCTGGTTCTGGACTCGCCCAACATTGGGAACATTTTTCCTGCATCTAGCTTGTCCAGTCCTTTTATGATTTTATATGTTTCTATAAGATGCCCCCTCATCCTTCTAAACTCCAGTGAATACAAGCCTAGTCTTTTCAATCTTTCCTCATATGACAGTCCCACCATCCCAGGGATCAATCTCGTGAACCTACGCTGCACTGCCTCAATCACAAGGATATCCTTCCTCAAATTAGGAGACCAAAACTGTACGCAATACTCCAGATGTGGTCTTACCAGAGCTCTATACAACTGCAGAAAAACCTCTCTAATCCTATACTGAAATCCTCTTGTTATGAAGGCCAACATTCCATTAGCTTTCTTCACTGCCTGCTGTACCTGCACGCCAACTTTCAGTGACAGGTGTAAAAGGACGCCCAGGTCTCGTTGTACCTCCCCCTTACCTAACCTAACCCCATTGAGATAATAATCTGCCCCTTGTTTTTGCCACCAAAGTGGATAACCTCACATTTATCTATATTATACTACATCTGCCATGCAACGGCCCACACACTCAACCTGTCCAGGTCACCCTGCAACCTCCTAACATCCTCTTCACAGTTCACACTGCCACCCAGCTTTGTGTCATTCTACCACAACAAGTGACTATCTTCCTCATTGGTGACCCTCGGACTATCTTTGATCGGACTTTACCTTGCACTAAACATTATTCCCTCATGTATCTCTACGCTGTAAAGGGTTTGACTGTAATCATGTATTGTCTATCCCCTGGCACGTTAGCATGCAACAAAAGCTTTTCACTGTACCTCGGTACACGTGACAATAAACAAACTGATCTGAACTGGGGGCTTCCAGCCAAAGGCACCAGCTACATTCCAGGTTGCTAGAGCTCTGGTAGCAACATGGAAAGGTAGAAAAATAGGTGCAGGAGTAGGCCATTTTGCCCTTCGAGCCAGCACCGCCATTCAATATGATCATGGCTGATCATCCAACTCAGTATCCCGTACCTGTTTTCCCCAAATCCCTTGATTCCGTTAGCCCAAAGAGCTATATCTCACTCTCTCTTGAAAACCATATAACCATATAACAATTACAGCACGGAAACAGGCCATCTCGACCCTTCTAGTCCGTGCCGAACACATAATCTCCCCGTCCCATATACCTGCGCTCAGACCATAACCCTCCATTCCCTTCCCATCCATATAACTATCCAATTTATTTTTAAATGATAAAAACGAACCTGCCTCCACCACCTTCACTGGAAGCTCATTCCACACAGCTACCACTCTCTGAGTAAAGAAGTTCCCCCTCATGTTACCCCTAAACTTCAGTCCCTTAATTCTCATGTCATGTCCCCTTGTTTGAATCTTCCCTACTCTCAGTGGGAAAAGCTTTTCCACGTCAACTCTGTCTATCCCTCTCATCATTTTAAAAACCTCTATCAAGTCCCCCCTTAACCTTCTGCGCTCCAAAGAATAAAGCCCTAACTTGTTCAACCTTTCTCTGTAACTTAGTTGCTGAAACCCAGGCAACATTCTAGTAAATCTCCTCTGTACTCTCTCTATTTTGTTGACATCCTTCCTATAATGAGGCGACCAAAATTGTACACCATACTCCAGAATTGGCCTCACCAATGCCTTGTACAATTTTAACATTACATCCCAACTTCTATACTCAATGCTCTGATTTATAAAGGCCAGCACACCAAAAGCTTTCTTTACCACCCTATCTACATGAGATTCCACTTCCACTGTGCACAGTTATTCCCAGATCCCTCTGTCACCTACATTCTTCAATTCCCTACCATTTACCATGTACGTCCTATTTTGATTTGTCCTGCCAAGATGTAGCACCTCACACTTATCAGCATTAAACTCCATCTGCCATCTTTCAGCCCACTCTTCCAACATCCAGTGAAATGGCCTCCACTGCCTTCTGTGGCAGAGAATTCCACAGATTCACAACTCTCTGGGTGAAGAAGTATTTCCTCCTCTTTGTCCTAAATTGCCTACCCCTTATTCTTAAACTATAACCCCTGGTTCTGGATTCCCCAATATGCGTAATAATTTTCCTGCATCTAGCCTGTCCAATCCTTTAAGAATTTTATATGTTTCTATAAGGTGCCCTCTCATCCTTCTAAATTCCAGTGACTACAAGCCCAGTTGACCCATTCTTTCATCATATGTCAGTCCCGCCATCCCAGGAAAAAACCTGGTGAACCTCAATAGCAATAATGTTCTTTCTCAAATTAGGAGACCAAAATTGCACACAATACTCCAGGTATGGTTTCAACAGGGCCCTGTCCAACTGCAGTAGGACCTCCTTGCTCCTAAACTCAAATTATCTCACAATGAAAGCCAACATGTCATAGCTTTCTTCACTGCCTGCCGTATCCGCATGCTTACTTTCAGTGACTGATGTACAAGCACACCCTGGTCTCATTCCACCTTCCCTTTTCCTAATCTAACACCATTCAGATAATAATCTGCCTTCCTGTTCTTCCCACCAAAGTGGATAACCTCACATTTATCCACATTATACTGCATCTGCCATGCATCTGCCCACTCACCCAACCTATCCAAGTCACCCAGCAGCCTCATAGCATCATCATCGCAGCTCAGACTGCCACCCAGCTTTGTGTCATCTGCAAACTTGAAGATGTCACATTTAATTCCCTCGTCTAAACCATTATTATATATTGTAAATAACTGGGGTCCCAGCACCAAGCCTTGCAGCACCCCATTAGTCACTGCCTGCCATTCTGAAAAGGACCTACCCTTTGCTTCCTGTCTGCCAACCAGTTCTTTATCCATGTCAATATCCTACCCCCAATACCATGTGCTTTAATTTTGCTCGTGTGGGACCTTGTCAAAGGATTTTTGAAAGTCCAGATACAAGTTCAGTAACTTCCATATGTCACCAGAGATTCTAGTTATAATCCAAAGAGATACTAAAGGTCAATGAATGTTTCTCCATTAAAAGATATGTTGATAAGTGTGAGTTGAAGATATAATCAGTTGGTGGTGCAAGCTCGAGGGCTGAATGTCGCGATCATGCTCATATTGTTCTGTGTATTGCTGTGAACTTTAACCCACTTTAAATGTTTGCCATTCTAATTCAAGAAAATAAATATTAGTTATTTTATCAATGGACAATAACATACAATTCTGGAAAACATAGTAAAAAATACAAACATTGAAGGCGTTAAGTCTATGATCTTTTAGTCTAAAGACACACGAAAACGATCATTGCTCAATAATATTTTTTCCTTTTTGATTTGCATTAGTCACCAAACAGTTCACTGTATAGGATGAAATCTGGAAACAGGGTGGCAACGTTCATGATATATGTAAGTATTGATTTTTTTAATTTTCTGTTGAAATGCCATCCACCAGCAGAACTCAATCTATTTAGTCAGTTTCCTTTAGAGGAAATGTGCACATTTCTATTCTTCCCCCCATTTCCTCTCTGGTTGTAATACCAAAGATACTGCTTCTCTGCGATTCTCAAATCTAGTTGAATTTATTGTCATGTGTGCAAGTGCGGTAAGGTATAGGTACAAAATTGCTATGAGCCTCTAAATCCTATCATATGGCTCAGAGTCATCTTGTTCAGACAGCAAGATTTGCTATGCTGATATAAAGTAACAAGCATGCAATAGTAGTTTGCTTTGGCAGATTATTTGTTTCTCTTCATGGTCATGATACCAGTTTAATGTTTAATGGTGAAGTGTTCTCATAAGTCCCACTGTGCTTATCTTTTTCAGTTGAGTGGAGTTGAAGCTGGAGGATCAACTGCTTTCATTTATGCTAACTTTAGTGTTCCCGTTGTCAAGGTGAGTGGAATGCACCTTATTCTCATAAGGTCATAAATAATAAGAGCAGATTTAGGCCGTTCGGCCCATCAAGTCTGCTCTGCCATTCAGTCATGGAAGATCAATCTCTCCCTCCTAACCCCATTCTCCTCCCTTCTCCCCGTAAACCTCTAACACCTGCACTAATGGAAGGACATTATTGCCATAGAGGGAGTGCAGAGACGGTTCACCAGACTGATTCCTGGGATGTCAGGACTGTCTTATGAAGAAAGACTGGATAGACTTGGTTTATACTCTCTAGAATTTAGGAGATTGAGAGGGGATCTTATAGAAACTTACAAATTCTTAAGGGGTTGGACAGGCTAGATGCAGGAAGATTGTTCCCGATGTTAGGGAAGTCCAGGACAAGGGGTCACAGCTTAAGGATAAGGGGGAAATCCTTTAAAACCGAGATGAGAAGAACTTTTTTCACACAGAGAGTGTGAATCTCTGGAACTCTCTGCCACAGAGGGTAGTTGAGGCCAGTTCATTGGCTATATTTAAGAAGGAGTTAGATGTGGCCCTTGTGGCTAAGGGGATCAGAGGGTATGGAGAGAAGGCAGGTACGGGATACTGAGTTGGATGATCAGCCATGATCATATTGAATGGCGGTGCAGGCTCGAAGGGCCGAATGGCCTACTCCTGCACCTAATTTCTATGTTTCTATGTTTCTAATCAAGAATCTATCTAAGGTACACAAAAATGCTGGAGAAACTCAGCGGGTGCAGCAGCATCTACGGAGTGAAGGAGATAGGCAACGTTTCGGGCCCAAACCCTTCTTCAGAATCTATCTATCTCTGCCTTAAAAATATCCATTAACATGACCTCCACAGTTTTCTGTGGCAGAGAATTACACAGATTCACCACCCTCTGACTAAAGAAATTCCTCCTCAATTCCTCCTAATTTTGTCTCATTTAGTGCTAAGAGAACTCAACAGGGCAGGCAGCATCTGTGGAGGGACACGAGCAGACAAGCAGAATACTTGTGTTCTACTAAGGCTTGCTGGATTTCCCGGTTGATATCCATTTCAATATCTCCTCCCATTCCCAGGACGGATCCCACTTCAGACTGATGGAGTAGTGGGGAGAAAACTGGTAAAGAGATGCGAGGGGGAGTAGTGGTACAAAAACTGACAAGTAATGGTAGATTCAGGTGAGGATGAGTGATTGGCAGATGGATGCCGGTTGTAAAAAAAAAGGCTAGCGGTAAAATGGAATTCAGAGGGAACCAGTTAAGGAAGGGGGAAGAAGTCCTGGGATGTCAGGACTTTCATTTGAAGAAAGACTCGGGATTAGAAATTTAGAAGATTGGGGGGGGGGGGGGGTCTTATAGAAACTTACAAAATTCGTAAGGGGTTGGACAGGCTAGATGCAGGAAGATTGTTCCCGATGTTGGGGAAGTCCAGGAAAAGGGGTCACAGTTTAAGGATAAGGGGGAAATCCTTTAGGACCGAGATGATAAAAACATTTTTCACACATAGAGTGGTGAATCTCTGGAACTCCCTGCCACAGAAGGTAGTTGAGGCCAGTTCATTGGCTATATTTAAGAGGGAGTTAGATGTTGCCCTTGTGGCTAAAGGGATCAGGGGGTATGGAGTGAAGGCAGGTACGGGATACTGAGTTGGATGATCAGCCATGATCATATTGAATGGCGGTGCAGGCTCGAAGACCTACTCCTACACCTATTTTCTATGTTTCAAAGAGAAGTGATCTGTAAAACCAGAGGGAGGTTTAATGAGTGAACGGGGAGGTGGGAAGAGGGTGGAGAAAATGAAGATGGAGGACTCGGATTGGGAAGGGACAGGAGATAGTGGGCAGAAGAGGTTTAAAGAACTGGGTGACAGGGGCAGTGGGAGGAAGGTGTGCAGCCAGGGGGCTGAGAAACAGGTATATGAGAATGAGGGTGGGAAACTTACCTGAAGCCGGAGAAATCAATGTTCATGGCACTGGGTTGTGGACTATCCAAGCAAAAATGTGAGATTCTGTTCTTCAAATTTGAGTTGGGGAGGAGAAGGTGGACTGAAATGTCAGCATGGGAATGGAGAGGGGAATTTAAAATGGTTAGCAAACTGGGAGATCCAACAAGTCTTCACAAGTACAGCAAAACGGTCACCTAGTCTACACTTGGTCTCACCTTGAATTAAACATTTATAAAAATAAAATTGCTGACTCAGCATGCTACCATTTCTTTGTTGTCAGTAGGTTATAGGTTCAAATCCTATTCTTGGACCTGCACATTGATACTGAACAAGGCCAAAGTTAATCCCGAGATAGATTACTGGTTACTCGTTTAATTTAATGTAATCAATGACATTCTCTGAATGGAACATCAATAACAGGGTTGGCGGGTGCTTGGCAAGATATTAATTTCATCCTTTCAGTCCTGAAATGAGGTTAATCAAGTCAAGAGTGTTTAATTTTCATATGCATCGGGCGTGGAACAATAACATTCTTACTTGTTGAAACTTTACAGGCAAATAAACACAATAACACAACAAAGAAATATACAATAATTAATAATTACAATCAGTATGCAGTATTGAATAAATTAATTCAGAGTAATGGAGTTAGTGCAATAAATTTGGTTCTTATAAATGTTGTTTCTTTTCAAAGACACCTCCTCTATTCCATCATTTTTACGAAAGGTCCCGACCCAAAACAGTCATTGCGTCTATTTCCCTACCTAGATGCTACCTGATCTATTAAGTTCCTCCAGCAGTTTGTTCATTTCTCAGGATTTTATTATGTGATAGGAGCAGATTTAGCCCATCAAGTCTGCTCCGCCATTCAATCATGGCTGATCTAACTCTCCCTCCTAACTCCATTCTCCTGCCTACTCCCCATAACTCCCGATACCCGTACTAAACAAGAATCTATCTCTGCCCAAAAAATATCCATTGTCTTGGCCTCCACAGCCTTCTGTGGCCGAGTTCCACAGATTCACCACGTCCTTTAATTCTGAGGCTGTGACCTCTAGTCCTAGACTCTCCCACTTGTGGAAACATCCTCTTCACATCCACTGTGTCCAAGCCTTTCATGTAAGTTTCAATGAGGTTATCTGCAATTATCTCTCGCGCCACCATTCATCAAAAGGTTTATCCTGGATGAGCTGCTGAAGTCTTGTTGTGCCATATTTCTTTTTTTGTCATGTTTGCAATGAGATGGAAATGATGTCAGGTTATATAATATTAAGCTTGTGAGGAATGAAAATCGAATAAGGACATTTTTTGTGATATTATGAGCGTTCGTTGCAGAGTAGAAATGTCAAGGCACAAAATGGTGAGCGTGTACTTCACATGTTTTTAATGTGAGATCACTCTATCTCGCTCCTTCCCAGCTCGTTCCTGGCACCCAATAAGCCTTGCTACACCACGGGACTGATGCTGTGCTTTATTAGGCATTATATCTGTAAAGAATGGTGTTGATAATTTTGTGTGGAGGTGTCAGGCAGTGGGGAGTCAGGTTGACTTCAGGGCAACTGCACTCTAATTTTACACAGCTCATCTGCACCTAATTTGTTACAAGAATTCAGCATCAGCAGCGGTGAGCTCATTGTATGCCGATTAGTCAGAGTTCTGCAAGTGGGATTGTACATGGCTGACACAATTATTTGTATGCCAAACCACTCACTTCAGTAAATGCTAAAGGGCTGTTCCAAATGAGTCAGCATCTTGCGCTCTGGACATTCCACCTCAAATGAATACAGTAGAAAAAAAGAGGAGTTTCTTGATTATTGTAAAGTCTTTAAGGAAAGCTGCTGTCATTTTTCCTTATCTTATCGATTAAACCCCAATTTCAAATTCTTTCCTTATTAAGTTTAGCATCTGATTAAAATGTTGTGGAATAGCAATGGATTACAACCCTAAGACTTTGGTGAACTGTATGCAGTATTATTCAAATACCTTGAAAACCTTGTTATGTTAGCAGATTAGGCAACACAAGCTCCCTTTAATGTAGCAAAAAACACCCAAGGGTTGTTTCAATTAGGTTGCTTCTCACTCTTCTAAACTCCAGCAGATACGAGCCGTAACCTGTCCAACTTTTCTTCATAAGACAACCAGTCCACTTCAGGAGTCAGTCCAGTAAAGTTTCTCTGAACGGCTCCCAATGTATTATTAGTCAATAGTCAATAGTCTATTTAATTATTATTTGGACCCCTGGAGGTCCAAATGAAATGCCGTTTCTGCAGCCATACAATACACACAAATAGACCCCAGACACAACATAATTTACAATTTTACATAAACATCCATCACATAGCTGTGATGGAAGGCCAAAAAAACTTATCTCTCCACTGCACTCTCCCCCCCCCGATGTCAGAGTCAAAGTCAAAGCCCCCGGCTGGCGATGGCAATTGTCCCTCGGCCATTAAAGCCACGCCGGGTGGTGCGAGGTCGCACACCGGGTCTTGATGATGGAGCCCCCGGCGTGCGCTCGCAGTCCCGCGGCCATTCCAAGCCGCGCGGGGCAGTGATGTAGGCCCCGCTCCAGGAGCTCTTCGACCCCGCAACTCGGGCGGGAGAAGTCGCCGTTGCAGGAGCCCTGAAAGGCGGTCTCCCTCCAGGGATCCGCGGGCTCCCGGTGCCGCCGTCCACCAGACCCGCAGTAGCAGCCTCCGCATCAGCAGCAGCAGCAGCAGCAGCAGCAGCAGCAGCGGCAGCACTCCTCCACCGCTCCGGTCTCGGCCAGCTCCGCGACGGTGAGGTGAGTCGGCACCAGAGTCCCCGGTCTCTTCCTGTTGGAGGCCGCTCCTCGTTGCAGCCTCAACGACAACTGAGACCCGACGAGAAAAGGTCGGGTCTCCAGTGCAGGGAGAGATTTAAAAAGTTTCCCCCCCCCCCTCCCACCCCACCCCCACCCCCACCCCCCCCCACACACACACCCCAACAAAAATAACAAAAAACATATAAACATAGAAACATAGACAAAAAATAATAAAAACGCGGACAGGCTGCAGAGGCCGCTGCTGACCAGAGTCGCGCCGCCTACTGGATCCTTCCCTAATGGGCCTGTCCCACTGCACGAGTTAATTCAAGAGTTCTCCCGAGTTTCCCCTGATTCGAACTTGGAGATTTACAGTAATAGCCGCTCGTAGGTACTCGGGGCTCTCGGGGAACATTCTTCAACATGTTGAAAAATCTTCACGAGTCTTCCCGAGCTTACCGTGTTTCCCAGAGTACCTGCCGTTAGCGTTACAAGCCGCTAAGAGATGTCCCAAGCTCCGACGTACCCGCGACGTACATTCTACGTGCTTATCAGGAGTTTGATTTTTTTTTTAAACTCGGGAGAGCTCTTGAATTACCTCGTACAGTGGGACAGGCCCTTTAATAAGGAGACTATTCAGGACAGGATGTCATCGTCCGTCCTGAATGATCCTGCACAGTTAGAATTTCATTATTCCGTTTCAGGACAAATTACAATAAAACGCTCTTGACTTGACTCTTGGACTCTGTCTGAGAATTATAAAGTAACAATTGACACTGAGCCAAAGAAGGAGATGCAGGCAAAAGGATGCAAGAAGTTTCTTAAAGGAGGAAATAGAAATAAAAAGGTAGTGAGAGAATTTGTGGACATAGGGACCTGGCAGCTGAAGGGTTTACTGTCAGTGTGGAATGATTAAATGTAAGGTCCAATACGGAGCCAGAATTGGAAGAGTTGAGCTTGAGAATTACAATTAGGAAGAGGCAAGGCAATGCAATGATCACATTTTAAAACAGCAACAATCATTTCAAAATCAATTATTTGCAAATAGGACCGCCTATAATGGGCATCTTGGTCAGAATAGAGGAGTCAGATTGAGGGACCTGTTTTCATGCTAGTATGACTAGCATTAAAACAGCTCTGTCAACAATAGCTCTGTCAACAAATGTTCCACCTTCAGAAATATTTCCATAGAAACTGCGTGTGCAAAGTATGAAGTTCAGATATTTTTGTAACATAGCCAAGAATTGGAGAAATCTTCTCTATCACAGTGGTGGGTTCTGTGAGAGAATTTAGCAATAGAATGAAACACAGCAAACATGGAAAGGTTTGCAGATAGGAAAGTGTTAGAGGGATATGGGCCAAACACGAGCAGATGAGACTTGTGTAGACCGTGCAGCTTGGTCAGCATGGGCAAATTGGGCCGAAGGGCCCGTTCTGTGCTGAATGACTCTGAACAATCACAAATTGCTCTTGATTTTCATTTTAATGATTTTTAGATCTAGCGTTTTGTTTTATTTTAAATCAAGAGCTGTCATCCATTTGTGTTGGAATGAACTGCAGATACTGGTTTAAATCGAAGATAGACACAAAATGTAACTCAGAGATGGGACAGACACCATCTCTGGAGAGAAGGAATGGGTTGAGTCCCTTCTTTAGACTGTCATCCATTTCTGTTTAACCCTACAAATTAACTATTTGGCCAGTGGGTAAAAAAGAGGCGCTGGAAGCAGGTACTTTCACAATATTTATCAGATTGATCGGCAAGGCTATCCACCAAGTCAATGGGATTAGGATAAAAGGGAATTTGATGTCAGCAGTTAGTTGATAGGCTGAAGGGCCTGTCTCTGTGGTGCATGACACTAAGGTTACTTTCCTTGTCCTAAATTGTGGAGGTCTGAGCCATTGATCTATGGATATGTTTGAATATCATTCTGGTAGCTGGATAATTTAAATTCAAGTGGTGACCTTTGCAACTTGTAGTTTGTTGTTTTAAAACCACTTCTGTTTCATTAATGTCCTTCGGGGCAGGAAATCTGCCACGCTTACCCTGTCTGGCCTCAACGTAAACCTAGACCCAGACCAATGTGGTTAACTCTTAAAGGTCCTTTGAAATGACTCAGGGTCATTTGGGGATGGGAAATAAATGTGAACCAGACAGCAAAGCCTGCATCCTGCATCAAACAAAAAGGTTTGCATTTTCTCATAGACCTAACTATTGAATATTTGACAGATATTCACTGAAGGTTTGCACTAATGACATGTAATAATGTACACTTTGAATGTTCTTAATCCATACCCACTACCATCCCATTTTTTACATTGGTTGTAAATTGCCATGGAATGAATGGACCCTTTTCTTCCCCAACATACCCTGCTGTGCCTGTCAGTTTCAGCAACACTGAAATCTAACAAATCCACCGGAGTATTAGTCTCTATGATCAACCCAATTGCCCAAAAGAAAATGTGGGCATCATCCAGCAAGCTTTCAAAGACTGCCAGGATGAGTGAACTCGTAATACTGAAGCGATTGTCAAAGTCAAAGAACCACGAATGCTAGAAATCTGAAATAAAAACAAAGCACTGGATACTCGCAGGCAGTAACTGTAGAAAAAAAAGTTTTATGTTGAAGACGCTTCATCATAAATTGATATTATAAAATTATCAAATTCTTCTTTCACCTGTTAAATTTATAATCATAAAAGTAGAACATCTCAATTTATGATGCTTATTATGACAATCTATGGATTTTTCTGCCACAGAAGGCAGTGGAAGCAAATTCTCTATGCTTTCAAGAGAGTTAGATAGAGCTCTTAAAGATAGCGGAGTCAGGGGATATGGGGAAAAGACAGGAACGGGGTACTGAGTGTTGATGATCACAGTGAATGGCAGTGCTGGCTCGAAGGGCAGAATGGCCTACTGCACCTGTTGTCTTTTGTCTATAAACTACTATTATAAAAATCACATTCATTGTGTAAAAAAGTAAATAAAGCTTTAATTCAAAATGTATATGTGAATAATATTATAAACATTCAGCTTTTTCGGTTGTTTTTTTATTATTAATTATGCTTTTTTTTTAAAAAGAATGCAGCACTATTTTGGTGGAATCTTCACAAAAATGGACAGGGCAATGCAGATACGCTCCATGCTGGCTGTCCTGTGCTGGTCGGGGATAAGTGGGGTATGTGGAAGAATCACGTTTTCATGAAGAATTTGTGATGTGCGCTTCTTAAGATGATAACTCATATTCTGCATTAGGCCAGAGGAAGTAAAGATAGAAAATTGGGAAGGTTGTTTAATGTTGTAAAGTGATTTGGATATTAAAGCTGCCGGAGGTAAATGCAGATAAAATTGTAACATTTCAAAAGGTCAAATGCAGGCAAAGGGGATTAGCATAGATAGGCATCATGGTCGGCATGATCGAGTTGGGTCGAAAGACCTGTTTTTTATGCTGTCGACTTCAATGGTCCTGGCTCTATTTACTATTCTGTGCACTACTTCTCAGCCTTATCAGTCCCCTGCTGCTTTTAAAGCTTGGTGATAATGTGAGCACTAGAATCTGATTCAATTTAGCCCCAGCTTTACAAATTGTACAATGTAATTTGTGTTGCCTTGCAGAATATTGGTTTTGATCCCAGGGAAACTTTCTGTGATTCTGAGTCAACTTGCATCCGAGTGCTTAAGTTTCTAGTTTTACATCTGCAAACGCGTCTGTTGGAGTTTCTCATCGTGCAATGCTTTTCCTGATCAGAAGGTTTAATGCACAGAGGGATTTGGTGCTCAGCAGGATTTGCTTATACTTGTGCTTCATGCTTTTTTCACCCTCCTACGTTTCTGGCTAATGTCAAGGTAACCCTCACCAGCCTCACCATACAGGGAACTATTTGACAGCACTGTCGTTTAAGGCAGGCAGGTGGAAGCAGTTAGGAAGTACTTGTGATTTACTGCTGTTTATTTTGGACAGTCAAGAAATGAATGCCGGGATTGGAATTTAAAATTTGGACTGCTGCATTAATATCACTCTGCATGTTTTGGAGTTAAAATAATTGAACACGTACTTATGGTAATGTCCATGCACTGTTAAAGGGGGTTCATGTTAACAGATTTACACTAAGGACAAATTAATTTGGATTTGTCTGCTTAAAGGCTGTCTGAATAACGCAAATATGCAATACATCATTCACTCCTTACCACAAATAATTTAAGAAATTAAACAGCTGTGAAAGAAAGCCCACAGTATAACACAGGTGACTAAAATGATGCTGTCAGTGCATTGAAAATAATGGGAATGTAACACAGTAAAATGTGAAATTTGTTATAAAACCGCAAGATACCTTGAATGAAGATGTTTTGAATTATTATTGAAGTAATTTACTGAAAATATCAGATTTCTAATGACATTTTTAAATTGTACCTCAGTACATGTGACAATAATAAACCTAGACTTAATATTCACTCATTTTGTTTTATTTCCATTAATAATAGACTAATTGTCGTTTTTCTCCCCCACCTGAAAAAATCCAATCATTAGTTTTAATTATCATATGGATGAGAAGGGAATGGAGGGTTATGGTATGAGTGCAGGCAGGTGAGACTAAGGGGAAAAAAATTTGTTCGGCATGGACTTGTAGGGCCGAGATGGCCTGTTTCCGTGCTGTAATTGTTATATGGTTGTTATATGGTTATCAATTTGTTTAACCAAAACAGAGAAGAGCAGTTTTATAACCTGAAATTATTTAACAACTGTTCTCTTTTTAAAAAAAAACTCTTTTAAGTGGCTAACAAGTGGATCCGAGAACACGGGCAGGAGTTCCAAAGAAGGTGTGGAGCTGACCCAGATGAGTAAGAGACCCGTCTGTCGTGGGTCCTCTTGGCATGCAAGAACCTGTCCTGTACAGTGGAGAGGAGTGGCACCATGTGTGTCTGAAATATCGACTGGGAACTCGAGACTATTCTGCACTGGATTCAGGAAACATGGCCGGCTAAACCCTCTTTAGTACCGATTCTGCTCTGAGGAATGCAGCTGAACTGTTTTTAACTCCAGGCAATAAAGCTCTTCATCTGTGGAAAACATTCACCATCAGAACCACAATACGTTGCTCAATATATCCACTGATTCGGTCTCTGACTGCAGCCAGGGGAGACATTTCTGCTGAAGGTTTAAAGCAGATGCATCTGATGTGGAAAAGCGGGATCAGAAAGTAAAATGAACTATTCACATGTGTATTGCGAGGGGAGAGAAAAGAAAACAAAAAATGTCCTCGAATGAAGAACGGTGATTAATTTATAAAAGAAACTCTAAAGCAGACTTATTGCATCATGCATTTCTGAGGGTAATTTCCTTAGGCAATTAAATAAGAAAATGAAATGGAACAAAGGCATGTGATTTTCTCATTATTAAATGATCTATGTGATTTAATTTTGTGGCACACATCATAGGTTAGTTTTGAGATACAGAAGGGAAACCGGCCCTTCAGCCCATCAAGTCCATACTGACCATCAATCACATGTTCACACTAGATCTTTATTATCCCACTCTACGTAATAGGGGGAATTTACGGAGGCCAATAAACCAACAAACCCTTGTGTCTTTGGGATGTGGGAGGAAACTGAAGCACCCGAAAGAAGCCCACCTGGCCACAGAGAGAACATGCAAACTCCACACCAAGTTCAGCATCAAAACTAGGTCTCTGGCACTGTGAGGCAGCAGTTCTCTCAGCATAGCTACCCGTGTAAATATTGAACCTGATACATCCACTCCTGCACTCAACCTTACCTTGCAAGGAAGATACCGAAATTACTCGTTATTTGTCACCGTAGTATTAATGTTACATCACCAATGTTACTATGAAGCAGAAAGGAAAAAAAAAACAACTGCTGGAAGAACTCAGTAGGTCCGGCATCTCTGGAGGTAGAGATAGTCAATCGTGCGGGTTGTAATTCTGCTTCAAGACTGAGGGTGTAAAGTGGGGATAGCTCTTATAAAAAAAAGTGAGAGAGAGGAGCGAGGCAGGATCTGTGCAAACTATCGGTGGATCTAAGTGAGGAGGGTTTGACAGGAGATGGTGCCAGGTGGGGAAGGGGAAACAAACTGGGTAGCAGAGGCTGGGACAGGGAATGACAAGGTATGCAAGAGGGGCTTGGTGGGTGGTTCAGAAGGAGAGAACAAGAAACAAGAGTGGGTGTGGTTACCTGAACATGGAGAATTCATGGTTGTAGATTTTCCAGGCAGAATATGAGGGGATGTTCTTCTACTTTGCCAGTGGAGGAGGTTTTGGAGAAATAGGTCATTGTGGGATTGGGAAGGTTGGCGCAACATTCAGCATTGTTCATCTTCTGTCAAGGAGAAGCTATACTTCACCCTCGTTAGACCTGATTTGGACTACGCAGTTGCAGCATGGGACCCATACACAAATACAAAAATTTCTTCCAATTCAATTCAATTCAATTCAACTTTAATGTCATCGCACAAATGCAAGTATCAGTACAACGAAATGCAGTTTTGCGTCAGTCCGTAGTAGTTGTACATAAAGAAAAACAAAAAAAAATAGAAAGAGGGAAGATACAGAATAATCAGGAAATACAGAATGATTAAACAGAGGGGACGGAGGGACCAGAGAAATCTATCGTCGGGACTCCGAGTTCAGCAGTGTGATTGTGTTGTTATAGAAGCTTTTCCTCATCCTACTAGTACGTGACCTGAGGCTCCTGTACCGCCTCCCTGATGGGAGGAGGGCAAACAGTCCATGGTTGGGGTGTGAGGGGTCTTTGATGATCTTCCCAGCCCGTCTCAGACACCGTTTTCGGTGGAGGGCATCCATGGCAGGGAGCGGGTAAAAGTTGGCCAGGATCCGGGGGGACAGGTGGGCTTTCTTGAGCCTCCTATGGAAGTAAAGGCGCTGCTGTGCCTTTTTGATCAGCTTGGAGGTGTTGAGGGACCAGGACAAGTCCTCCGAGATATGTACTCCGAGGAATTTATAGCTGGAGACGCGCTCCACCTCAGTCCCGTTTATATGGATGGGGGTATGACTGCCTCCTCTGGTCTGCCTGAAGTCAACAATAATCTCCTTCATCTTTTTGGAGTTGAGGACGAGGTTATTGTTGGCACACCAGGCAGTCAGGTGCTGGATCTCATCCCTGTAGGCTGACTCATCGTTGTCGCTGATCAGTCCTACTACTGTGGTATCGTCAGCAAACTTAATAATGGCGTTGGATCCGTACTTTGGGATGCAGTCGTGGGTGAAGAGGGAATAGAGGAGAGGGCTGAGCACACAGCCCTGTGGCACTCCGGTGTTCAGTGTTATAGTGGAGGAGGTGAGGTTATTGACCCTAACAGACTGTGGTCTGTTAGTGAGGAAGTCCAGTGTCCAGTTGCAGAGGGAGGTGGAGATGCCAAGTCCACTGAGTTTGGTGATCAAGCTGGTGGGGATGACGATGTTAAAGGCAGAGCTGAAGTCAATGAACAGCAGCCTGATGTAGGAGTTGTTGTAGTGCAGGTGGGTCAGGGCAGAGTGTAGGGCCGCCGATATGGCGTCCTCTGTAGACCTGTTGGTCCGGTAGGCAAACTGGTGGGGGTCCAGTGTGGGGGGGCAGGCAGGCTTTGAGGTGAGCCAAGATCAGCCGCTCAAAGCACTTTGCAATGACAGGGGCGAGTGCCACTGGGCGGAAATCGTTGAGACTCCCTGTAGCTGACTGTTTGGGCACTGGCACGATGGTTGATGTCTTGAGGCAAGTGGGGACAACACCCTGGGCCAGTGAGAGATTGAAAATGTCGGCGAGGACTGGGGATAGTTGTCCAGCACATGCCCTAAGCACCCGGCCAGGGATGCCATCGGGGCCGGCAGCTTTGCGGTCATTCACCTTGCTCAGTGCATCTTGTACAGCAGAGGTGGAGAGGCTGAGAGGTTGTTCATTCGGGGGTGGAGCAACTTTAATGGCTGTGGTTTTGTTATCCCGGTCAAAGCGAGCATAGAAGTGGTTTAGCTCGTCAGGCAGGGTGGCGTTGTCTGGGGGAGGGGTGTTAACTTTCTGATAATCGGCAAGGGATTTGATTCCTTGCCACATGTGCCTGGGGTCAGAGTTGTTATGGAAATGCTCCTCAATCCGCCGTTTATGATTGAGTTTTTCAGATTGGCCCTGGATGAGCTGTATCCCTCAGCGTCGCCAGATCTGAAAGCGGCATCGCGAGCCTTCAGTAGGAGTCTGACCTCCCTGCTCATCCACGGCTTCTGGTCCATCTGTTCCATCGAACGTGTCCAAAGACAGGCAGCTAGATTTGTTACTAACACCTATGAGAGAGAAGCGAGTGTCACCAAACTTCTGAATTCTCTGGGGTGGAACCCTCTCCAAGACAGACGTGAAGCTCACCGTTTGACCTGTTTTTACAAAATGTTAAATGGTCAGCTCGACATAGACTACAAGACCTACACCAAACCCAAACCAATTAGGAGCAGACGAGGGCATTCGATCCAATTTGTGATCCCAGCTACAAAGACAGATGTGTACAGCAATTTGTTCTTCCCCCGCACAATTAAAGCATGGAATAATCTCCACCCAACTATAGTTACCCAACCAGATGCAACTACATTTAAAGTAGCTCATTCTTCCCAATAACCCTTTCTGGCTTAAGCCCTCCCTTCACCACCTCCAGTTTAAATTCCATTTGGAATATTTTGCAGGACCAAGAAACCAAGAACTAAGAATCAAATGTCAGGCAGCTGTAAAGAATGTTGTTTGTACGAAGAACTGCAGATGCTGGTTTAAAGAAGGGTAAAGGTGGTATATGTCCAATTATCTTATTATAATTTTGTAGCTTTGAAAATGTTTTTAATAACATCAGTCGTCACGTGTGTAAAAAGAAAGGACTCCTCCTATAATATGGTCACCACTAATGCAAACACAGGATGGAGAACCGGGATCAGGAAATCATTGTGAAGCTGACGGTACTTCCAATCTTGCAGATTCAATTTTAAAATAACTTCAGATTCAAAAACTGACACAGCAAGATATATTGGGGTGAAAAACCCCATCTCTGGAGCGATTACTTAAAAGGTTACAGATGGAAATGTGGGAACCTATTTTGAGGGGATTAATAATCTCATTTTAAGTGTTCTAGTACATACAGGGGTAGGATATGCCCATGGAAATGTAGATAAATAGGTGCAGGAAGATTCGGCCCTTCGAGCCAGCACCGCATTCAATATGCTCATGGCTGATCATCTAAAATCAGTACCCCATTCCTGCTTTTTCTCCATATCTCTTGATTCCATTAGCTCCAAGAGCTAAATCCAACTCTCTTGAAAACATCCAGTGAATTAACCATATAACCATATAACAATTACAGCGCAGAAACAGGCTATCTCGGCCCTACAAGTCCGTGCCGAACAACTTTTTTTCCCCTTAATCCCACCTGCCTGCACTCATACCATAACCCTCCATTCCCTTCTCATCCATATGCCTATCCAATTTATTTTTAAATGATACCAATGAAACTGCCTCCACCACTTCCACTGGAAGCACATTCCACACCGCTACCACTCTCTGAGTAAAGAAGTTCCCCCTCATATTACCCCTAAACTTCTGTCCCTTAATTCTGAAGTCATGTCCTCTTGTTTGAATCTTCCCTATTCTCAAAGGGAAAAGCTTGTCCACATCAACTCTGTCTATCCCTCTCATCATTTTAAAGACCTCTATCAAGTCCCCCCTTAACCTTCTGCGCTCCAGAGAATAAAGACCTAACTTATTCAACCTATCTCTGTAACTTAGTTGTTGAAACCCAGGCAACATTCTAGTAAATCTCCTCTGTACTCTCTCTATTTTGTTGACATCCTTCCTATTATTGGGCGACCAAAATTGTACACCATACTCCAGATTTGGTCTCACCAATGCCTTGTACAATTGTAACATTACATCCCAATTTCTATACTCAATGCTCTGATTTATAAAGGCTAGCATACCAAAAGCTTTCTTTACCACCCTATCTATATGAGATTCCACCTTCAAGGAACTATGCGCGGTTATACCCAGATCCCTCTGTTCAACTGTATTCTTCAATTCCCTACCATTTACCATGTACGTCCTATTTTGATTTGTCCTGCCAAGGTGTAGCACCTCACATTTATCAGCATTAAACTCCATCTGCCATCTTTCAGCCCATTTTTCCAAATGGCCTAAATCACTCTGTAGACTTTGGAAATCCTCTTCATTATCCACAACTTGGTATCATCTGCATACTTACAAATCCAATTTACCACACCTTCATCCAGATCATTGATGTACATGACAAACAACAAAGGACCCAACACAGATCCCTGAGGCACCCCCACTAGTCACCTGCCTCCAACCCGATAAACAGCCATCCACCATTACCCTCTGGCTTCTCCCATTCAGCCACTGTTGAATCCATCTTGCTATTCCTGCATTTATACCCAACAGTTGAACCTTCTTAACCAACCTTCCATGAGGAACCTTGTCAAAGGCCTTACTAAAGTCCATATAGACAACATCCACTGCTTTACCCTCGTCAATTTCCCTAGTAACCTCTTCAAAAAATTCAAGAAGATTAGTCAAACATGACCTTCCAGGCACAAATCCATGTTGACTGTTCCTAATCAGACCCTGTTTATCTAGATGCTTATATATATTATCTCTAAGTATCTTTTCCATTAATTTGCCCACCACTGAAGTCAAACTAACAGGTCTATAATTGCTAGGTTTACTCTTAGAACCCTTTTTAAACAATGGAACAACATGCGCAGTACGCCAATCCTCGGGGACTATTCCCGTTTCTAATGACATTTGAAATATTTCTGTCATAGCCCTGGCTATTTCTACACTAACTTCCCTCAATGTCCTAGGGAATATCCTGTCAGGGCCTGGAGACTTATCCACTTTTATATTTTTCAAAAGTGTCAGTACTTCTTTTACTTTGAACCTCATAGTATCCATAGCTACTCTACTAGTTTCCCTTACCTCACATAATTCAATATCCTTCTCCTTGGTGAATACCGAAGAAAAAATTGACCTCCACTGCCTTCTGTGGCAGAGAATGCAAGATTTACAACTCTCACCTAAATGGCCTAATCCTTATTCTTAAACTGTGATCCCTGGTTCTGGGCTCCCCAAACATCAGGAACATTTTTCCTGCATCTAGCCTGTCCAATCCTTTTAAGAATTTTGTATGCTTCTATAAGATACCCTCTCATCCTTCTATATTCTGGTGAATACATGCCCAGTCGACCCATTCTTTCATCATGTCGGTCCCGCCATCCTGGGAATTAACCATTAAGAACCTATGTTGCACTCCCTCAGTAGCAATAATGTTCTTCCACAAATTAGGAGAACACTATTGCACATAATACTCCTAAACTGAAATTCTCTTGCAATGAAAGCCAACATGCCATTAGCTTTCTTCACTGCCTGCTGCGCCTGCATGCTCACTTTCAGTGACTGATGGTCTCGTTGCACCTCCCCTTTTCCAAAAATCTGCCTTCCTGTTCTTGCCACCAAAGTGGATAACCCCACATTATACTGCAGCTACCATGCATCTGCCCACTCACCCTAGTCCTAGTCACCCTGTAGCCTCACAGCATCCTCCGCGCAGTTCACACCGCCACCCGGCTTAGTGTCATCCACTAACTTGGAGATGTTACATTTAATCCTCTCGTCCAAATCATTAATATATATTGTAAATGACCGGGGTCCCAGCACAGAGCCTTGCGGCATTTCACCAGTCACGGCCTGACATTCTGAAAAGGGCCCATTAATTCCTACTGTTTGCTTCCTGTCTGCCAACTATTTCTCTATCCATGTCAATACCCTACCCCCAATACCATGTGCTCTGATTTTGCACACTAATATGTGTCCATGTAATTTGCACACTAATCTCTTGTGCCCATGTCAGTTATAGAATGTACAATGCTGGAAATACTCTGGAAATACTCAGCAAGTCACCAGCATCTGGGGAAAGATTAGCAATGTTGCCAAGTCTTTGACCTAAAACATTAACTTGGTTTCTCTTTCCCCAGATGCCGCCTAAGCTGCTTAGTGTTTTTCCAGTATTTTCTGTATTCATTTTTATTTCCAACATCTGCAATTCATTTTCAATTCCAAGTGACATATTTAAGAGAAGACATTAGAAATAAAATTGTATGTATTTTAGTGATTCATTTTAGTGAACTGCATTTAAACTAAATACATATTTCCACGAGAGGGAAGTGTCTGCATTAAAGGATGAAATTAAAATTATATTTACAGTATATTCATAGACTTTGCATTAGGATCTCTACCATAGTTCTTGCAGACATGGAAAAGAAATGGATGCTTTTGGATCGACAGTACCATTCTTAGCCATCCTTTTATGTACCGCTCCATGAAGTACTACTTTGTTAAATGAAAATGTCAGATTGCATAATATGTATTGGTGGCTTGAAACACAATATGCAAAAGATAATATTTGAAAACAAGTTTTGGTTTTGTAAGTCCTTTGCCATTTTAATATAAACAGATGAAGAACTTCTATTCAGACATTGAGAAAAAGGAACAAAAGTAGGTCATTTGGCCACTCAAGCTTGCTTCAACATTTAATAAGACCAGGCCAATAAGAATCAACTTTCCCGCTCACTTTTCCACCCTTTTCCTGAATTCTCTTAATGTTTAAAAACCTTTGCCACCATTTAATATATTCAAGGATTCAGCCTCTTGCACGTTTCCGCGGCAAGACATATATAAAGACTCTCAATCTTTAGAGTTAAGAAATGCTTTCTCATATGGAGGTTAGGCAGTTGATTATCTGAACTGAGATGGATTAGTACAGAGGAAAGCACGGCAAGGCCAACCAGTCCTTGTACATCAATTGATGACAGTATACATCCAGCTGCAGGCAGGTAAGATTGAAAATTATATGTTGGCCTTGGAGCCAGAAAAATTGAGTACAGGGGCAGGAGGGCAGTGTTAGCTGTCAGGAGGATGCTAGGAGACTGCAAGGTGACTTGGATAGGCTGGGTGAGTGGGCAAATGTTTGGCAGATGCAGTATAATGTGGATAAATGTGAGGTTATCCACTTTGGTGGCAAAAACTGGAAAGCAGACTATTATCTAAATGGTGGCCAATTAGGAAAAGGGGAGATGCAACGAGACCTGGGTGTCATGGTACACCAGTCATTGAAAGTAGGCATGCAGGTGCAGCAGGCTGTGAAGAAAGTGAATGGTATGTTAGCTTTCATAGCAAAAAGATTTGAGTATAGGAGCAGGGAGGTTCTACTGCAGTTGTACAGGGTCTTGGTGCGACCACACCTGGAGTATTGCATACAGTTTTGGTCTCCAAATCTGAGGAAGGACATTATTACCATAGAGGAGTGCAGAGAAGGTTCACCAGACTGATTCCTGGGATGTCAGGACTTTCATATGAAGAAAGACTGGATAGACTCGGCTTATACTCGTTAGAATTTAGAAGATTGAGGGGGGATTTTATAGAAACTTACAAAATTCTTAAGGGTTGGACAGGCTAGATGCAGGAAGATTCCCGATGTTGGGGAAGTCCAGGACAAGGGGTCACAGCTTAAGGATAAGGGGGAAATCCTTTAAGACCGAGATGAGAAAAACATTTTTCACACAAGAGTGGTGAATCTCTGGAACTCTCTGCCACAGAGGGTCGTTGAGGCCAGTTCATTGGCTACATTTAAGAGGGAGTTAGATGTGGCCCTTGTGGCTAAAGGGATCAGAGGGTATGGAGAGAAGGCAGGTATGGGATACCGAGTTGGATGATCAGCCATGATCATATTGTATGGCGGTGCAGGCTCAAAGGGCCGAATGGCCTACTCCTGCACCTATTTTCTTTGTAACTATGGATGTCTTATTACATTTAGGGATGTAATGTTGAGGCTCCATAAGGCACAGGCAAAGCCACATTTGGAATATTGAAAGCAATTTTGGGCACCATATCTGAGGATGTTCTGGCTCTGGAGAGGATCCAGAAGAGGTTTACAAGAATGATCCCAGGAATGAGTAGGTTAACCTATGATGAGAATTTGGCAGCACTGGGCCTGTCCTTGCTGGATTTTAGAAGAATGAGGGGGGATCCCATTGAAACATACAGAATAGTGAAAGGCTTGATTAGAGTGGATGTGGAGAGGATGTTTCCACGAGTGGGAGAGTCTAGGACATAGCCTCAGAATTAAAGGACATTCTTTCAGGAAGGAGACATTTCTTTAGTCAGAGGGAGGTGAATCTATGGAATCCTTTGCCACAGAAGGCTGTGGAGGCCAAGTCAGTGGATATTTTTAAGGCAGAGATGGATAGATTTTTGATTGTCAGAGGTTATGGGAAGAATGCAAGATAATGGGGTTAGGAGGGAGAGATAGATCAGCCATGATTGAATGGCATAGACTAGATGGGCCAAATGTCCTAATTTTACTCCTATCCCTTATGACACGGTGGTCTAATATCAACCCCAGGGTGGCTCATCTTACGTTGATTTCTATGAGGGTTCTGACAGGAAGATTGAGATTACACAAACAGTTTTAAGTAGTCTCAGCAAGTGAACCAAAACACTGCCTCACAAAATTGGTACAATCTATCGTGGGTTAGTTAAGAGCACATTTTGACATATTTTTAATCAATTTGTTTTCATGCTCTCTTTTAGTTTCTTTGATTTGTACATTCATCATATGTTTTCTGTGGATTCACTTTTCCGAGGATTGCTAACCAAACTTGTTAATTTAACTGAGATAGTTTGGTCTGGTGTTATACTCCATCTAGTGCCCAAACAAAGAATTTCGAAGTCAGTTGTAATTTTCAGTAAAGAGTTCAAATATTTCACACTCTGGTATTGAATTTATTCCTTGCGTAAAATAATCATTACAGCAAGTTCAATGAAATAAGCAAATAAAGTTCCACAATAGTTTCACTACTAACTACAAAATGAATTGTTTCACAGTTATTGAACAACATGGCCTTAGAGTGCAAGCGAGAAATGAAATAAAATTAATTTATTTCATCCATCTGTTTCATACATTTCCTCTCTAGAAACAGAATGAATTTAAACCTGCAATCATTTAAATTCTTGCAAACATAATTTTTCTAGGATAGAATTGAGTAGATTTTCATGCAAAAGGTCTCTTAATACTAAACAATATTATTGAGTTTCTTCTACAAAACAATGCTGATGCATACTAGACCTTGTTCATGAGTAAACTTACTCTGGTTTGAATAGTAACATCCGCTCTTGGTTTAAACCACAGCAGTAAGATCCTGACTAAGTATTATAGCAACAGTTGGACTTTAGGAAAAGTAAGTCACATTTGCCTGTATTGGGCTTTTTTTTTTTAAGGCGCTAAAATAGAATAAGACACTTGTAAATATTGGCCAGTTCAATGTAAATGAAATTCCAAAATAGCAAATTCTTAAACAAGCATTACTTTCACTTTGCCATCCACATTATTACTCATATCACAAAGATGTGACTCAATGCACATATGTTATGCATACACCCCTACTAATTGATGCTAACATGCATGATTGCATTGTGCACAGAGAAATTTGGACATTGCTGCATTCACTCAGGATGCCCCAGGCATGATGCAATTTTGCATCTGCTGACAAGGAAACAGAAGTGCAGCAATTGCTGCAGATTGCAGTCTCCCAAATTAAAAAATTAGCATGCTGATTGCAGTTGCTTTCAAGATATTCCTACTTAAGCGTTTTACTTCGCACTTTTACACTACCATGAGGAAATGAAGCAGGAATGTCACACATTGGACATTTAGAACCAAAGTAATTGTGGAAATCCAGATTTAGTGAGCACAGCATTACTCATCTTACGTCAAATTTGTTCAGAACATTTGCATCCAACCACACATTTCTTTCAATCCCTATCCGATTAGCTTTATATTTTTCTCTGGTTAAAATATTTGTGACCTTTTACTCTCAGGGGGAACAGCAAGTTGTTTTGGTGCTAAGAACTTACGCACCCTCTGGAACCTAGCAAAATATTCTCATACACTTTTCAGGGAATGTTTGATTTTACATGTAGGATCAAATGCTACATTAATAAACCACTTCTTGAACATTCGCCACCTTGCACTGAACTTTGTCTCTAAATCATGTTTAAAAAAATCCAAGTGTATACTTGGAAAATCATTCCCATTACTGTTATGTATTTGTTTCAGACACCAAGATAAATTTTAGCAGAAACCTTTAAAGAACTTAATAGCTAAAATGCTACGCTAGCTCTGTACTAATCTATTAATTTAAGCAGACTTACTCTCCTAGGTTATATCTGACATTTATTCACAATTTCAATATGTAAAGGTACATTTACAAAAGGGCAAGAACAAGCCTGAATAAAAACAGGAATAAAGATACCAAGGCGTTGGAGAAACATGACGTTCTACCAACTTGCAAATTACAAATTAATTTTTAGTTTTGTTCACTTCTTATAAGGGCTTAGTTGGGATTTAACAAGATCTTAAAGTTGTGGATCCATAATGAAGGTAAAATTAAAATAAAACTGCTTCCAAATTTTACCAATAATATTTCCAAGTAAAAAATAAGAAAACAGTTCTGGGCAGTTTCTCAGTTAAATCAAACTTTACTAAAGCATTGAAAGTTGGCATTAAGTAAAAAGCCTCATTCAGAAAGAAAATGTTTATCCATTGCCTTTCTCACTGAAGTTAGTCTATATATTGACGCTCAAATTTGTAATTCTAAAATATAATTTTTCCTTTTATTTTAAAAATATATAATTTGTGCTAATACTTTGTAGGAAACAGGCTTAAGTATATTTATCTTTATTCACCATTTGTGAAAACAATAGTGGGAGTCAAATAGCTTTAGAGTTCTCAGACCAGAAAGCAAATATCTAAAGAACAAGATGAAATAAAATTTGCTGCAAGTGTCCGTCTTGAATATAAGGGTCGCATATTAAGTTAGTAAAGGGCTAATCTAGATCTGATTTCAGAAGTGCTCCATTATCTACAAAGATAAAAAGTATACAGAACTAAAAACTGAAAAGGCTTGAAACTTTCTACCTGACAGGCAGCATCTGTGGAAAGAGAAACAGTTAAGTTTGGAATTATGACCTCAAATCAATGTAGACATACAGGCTGAACTTTCAGAGAAAAGAGTAGAGGAAAGAAAATGTAAAAAAAATCCAATGTCTTTGGAGAGACATTACACTTGTCCAAATGGTCATCCACAGTCATCCTATACAATCATGATCTGAGGCAAATCAGCATTGTACTCATCCCTTTCAGGGTGGCCTTCTTAATTACATATGTAAAAATCATGAATGTGGTACTGGTGGGCACATTGACAAATGGGTGCCAGAAGGATGTGCCTTGAAAGGCAGCTGGTTAGGCTGTGGTGGAGCTGGAGAACCTTCAAATACAGACACAAGGAACTGCAGATGCTGGTTTACAAAAGAGGATATAAAGTGCTGGAGATACTCTGACAGCTTCTCTGGAGAACCTCTGGCAGCTTCTCTGGAGAACATAAATAGGTCACCAGCCACCAGAAAGAAGGGGCCTGCCTCGAAATGTCACCTGTTCATGCTGCCTGCCCCACTGAGTTACTCCAGCACTTTATGTCTGAAAATGCAGACAGCTGCTGTTAGGCGCAGTTATATTTTTCAATTTCGGAGAAGTCTGACATTAGGTACCCGGCTGCAATTAGTACAATAAAGAGCCAAAGACCTATTTTAGGTGAGCACCTTGGGCACACAAAGGAAGAACAGCAACTAAAATACTGCTGGAGTCTGGAATGAGAATGGTAGTTCAACCCTAAGCCCTGACTCTCTCTCTCACCATCCTCCCTCTCTTCAGCTACAATAGAATATTGATTTTTCATCACAATTTATCAGATTTGCAAGTGAGATCAGAGTTTTAGTCATCTTTCTAAATAAAACCAAACCTCACTTTTTCTTATTTAATGTCAATATTATTGGCAATAACAATGTCCACATGTAGCAGTGCAAAATTCCAGTTACAGAAACTTCTAATAAAGTAGCCCAAAAAATACATTTCAGCCGTCTCCTTTATAGATGCCATCTGATCTGTTGGGAACTTGCAGCAGATACTCTCTGTTGATGTGAGCAGTTTTGTGCATTTTCGGTGACCTTGGCGAGCTTTGTTCCATTCTTATTCTTCACACTTAGTGAAATGAGTCCAGCCTTACATTGAAGAAGACTTGGAAAAAGTTATCTCAACAGTTCAGAGGATCAGCCGACTCTTTCTAGGTGTATATTGTACTAAAATTATTTTTAAATCTGTAATGAATATGGATGCTGTATAGATCTGGTGGATACCCTCATGCAGCTATTTTGCCTGATGACAAGAAAACATGACACATTGCCGAGTAAAGTGAAATATAAGTGATCTTTTGTCACCCATGTGTTCCACTAGCCAACATCTTAAGACAATAGTGTTACTATGATCTAAACACTTACTTTTTTTTTCCATAAACAATTTGGATCATACTAAATGAAATAAACATCATATCTCGTCACAATAGAAATCAAAACATGTGCAAAATCATTTGTTTGTCAACAATTAAGGCCAATATAGTTTGATCCCAGAAGCACATTCTAAAGTCATTTTAAATCGGATTATGCCTCAGTATGGGTGTCGAGTAGGAGTATTTGCACTCTAACAGCTAAAGTTGCAAACCAAAATCCAGCCGCTTATTGTATTTGGTTGGGTTGTCCTGCAAACTTGCACTTGTATTTCTCTTTTTATTTCTTTGATTTCTGACTTTGGAAATACTTCACTAGAAGAATAACAAATTCAATTTTAAAACTCGCTCAAACTTAACCACAGGCATTACTATCTCAAACACACAGTTCCAAAGCACATCTTAAATCTTTAACCAACAGTACAAAAGTAAATGTTCCCAGGTTCTAAAGCAAAAATGTGTGCAAGAAAGAAATACACTGTCTGAGCAAGCAATCCCCTTTTAATTGATTTTAATCTTCGAATCACAAACAGGTTGTATTATTCAACCATTGTGCAGTGCCAGATTCTACCAATGAATGCAGTGGAGTGGTGGAGGAATCTGGACTTCTGTCATTCCCAGCTTCTCTGTATTAGATTAGGTGGATGGCAATATGTGGATACTTCACAGTGGCCCCTGGTGCAGCTAGACGCAAAGTTGAATCTGAAGGCTGCTGGATCTATTAAAAACTGGGGTAACTGCTGAAACAAAACAAAGACATCTTAGGTTTACTGTTAATGAATCATGCATCAAGATACTCTTTCTGGTCAGCAACATTATCCATGCACAAATAATAGATATCTCAGGAGGTGGTACCACAGTTGTGGGCAGTGGGCAGATGTTATAGACCTGCACGGGAAGGTAGATGCTCCCATCCCCATGAGTCTCGGGCAGATGGGGCACGTCATCCTGGGAAGGCAGTCCATCTAGGAGAGGGAAAACTCTGATTTAAAACATCCACTGCCTTGTGGCCATATCCATTCATGGAAAAGGCTCCAGGAGTAAACCTCAAGAAAATCCAGAGTCGGAGCCCCTAAGGCAGTTCGTCGTTGTCTACAACCTCGCTCTGGCAGCTCCTGCGACAGCGCTGGTGCCCAAACTGTAACGGCCCTGCTGTTCCTTTGGATCGATCAGCGACGTGGGGAGGAGGGGAGGGGGGGGGGGGGGGGGGGAGGGGGCTGCTGCATGGGCCACAGCCTGTCCTCCATATGACATCGCCCAGGTTTGCATACGACCACACATCACCTGCAAACTTGGATGCATCACCCATAATCAAGCATGACCGAGGGGGGGCTACTAATTGGTATCATAGTGGTTAAGTTATTAGGCTGGCATCAGGAGGCCTGAAACACTAATCCAGTGGCACAACTTGAGTACCACCACAGAAACTGGGGAATTTAAATTCAAGTAATGAAATAAATCTGGAATGGAAAGCCATTGACGACAGCGGTAATCATGAAAATAGCCTCCATACACTAATGTCCTTTGGGGGTGGAGATTTGACATCCTTAATCCATCTGACATACACACAACCCCAGCTTGTCAAAGCGGTTGCTTCTCATTCATGCAATATTTTGCAGTGACACTTCACATCCCATGAATGAATATACAAATATTAACCATTGCTTTCTTTCTGTGTAAACAATGGTTCAGCACTAGATCAGAGGGCAGCATTAGTCAGTCAATTTTTTAAAAATATCTCGAGTCTTTACCAAATGTTTATCATGTGGCTAACCCAGGACACAGCTTCCATTAATAAACACCATATATGAAGATAGACACAAGAAGCTGGACAGACTGCACCTCTGGAGAAAAATAATTGGTGACGTTTCGGGTCAAGGCCCTTCCTCAGTCTCGACCCGAAACGTCAACTCGAGCTCATTGTCTATCTTCAGTTTAAACCAGCATCTGCAGTTTCCTACACATCATATTTCTGTGGTTGGATCATGTTCCATGCAGAAGCAATCTGGAATAGCTTTTTGATCAAATGCTTGAATTGATATGTACAATCCCCATTATGTGCACAAGTCACCTCAAACAATAAATAATGTCTTCAAGAAGGAACTGCAGATGCTGGAAGATCGAGGGTACACAAAATTGCTGGAGAAACTCAGCGGGTGCAGCAGCATCTATGGAGCATCAGTCTGAAGAAGGGTTTCGGCCCGAAACGTCACCTATTTCCTTCGCTCCATAGATGCTGCTGCACCCGCTGAGTTTCTCCAGCAATTTTGTGTACCCTCAATAAATAATGTCGGTTCTTTTTAAAAACGAAACAAATTAGTTTAGTTTAGAGATACAGCATGGAAACAGGCCCTTCGGCCCACCAAGTCCCCACTGACCAGTGATCCCCTCACATTAACATTACACTACACACACCAGGGACAATTCACAGTTATACCAAGCCAATTAGCCTACAAACCTGCACATCATTGGAGTGTGGGAGGAAACCGGTTCTGCCGGAGAAAACCCACGCAGGTCACGGAGAGAACATACAAACTCCTTACAGACAAACATCCATAGTCAGGATCAAACCCGGGTCTCTGGCGCTATAAGGCAACAACTCTACAGCTGTGCCACCATTTAAAAAAAGAATAAATTCACATGACCATAAAACTTAGGAGTAGAGCTAGGAAGCGGCCGCTCCAGACAATTCCAAGCCGCTGAGGAATGTTCACCTGACGTCGGAGTTCCAGCTTTCCGGCAAGAGGGCCTGTAAACATCGGACTGGCTGCGGAGGCCACAATTGGCCCAACTATGGGTGAACAGGGAATGGGACTGGACTTTGCTGCCTTCCCCCACAGTGGGAACCATTGTGGGGGGATGTTTGTATGTTTATTGTTAAATTCTTTAATGTTGTGTCTTCCTTTATTCGTGTGCTGCATTGGCAAGTCAAATTTCACTACACCATTTGGTGTATGTGATAATAAATGTCCTCTGTATCCTTTGTACCATTCGACTCATGGTCTGCTCCGTCATTTGATTAAAACTGATCTATTATTCCCTCTCAACCCAATTCCCCATAACTTTTGACATGGGAAAGCAATAGACTGTGTTCCCAATTTAGTGAGGTAGGAATGGGCCCCAAGATTAACATAATCAAAAAGGTATAGATGAAGAACGTAACAGAGAAAAACTCACACTGATATTGATTATTGAAGTAGAGATCATAAATTATTTGAATACAGAAATATTATACGATTAATAAACCAACATTTGATCACCAATAGATTTTTAGGCACTGATGATTATCAGGATCAGGAAGTGGATGAGAAAGGAATCCACAGCAATCTTAATGGTGACCTTCATGCTGCAATTAATCAAATGCAGTATAGAAAACAATGGATAAAAAGTCTTACCTTTGAATATCACCCTTTGATTCTGTAAACTTGTTACGAATCATAAATGTTGCAAGTGCTTCTGCTACCTACAAAACAATGACAGTCAATATAAAGCTAGCTGCATGTGATGGATTAGATTTGAGCTCCAGTTTAGAAAGACCATCGTAATTAACAGATTGTAAATTTGTTAAAAAAATACACTTGTTTTTCAAAATAAATCAAATTTTAAACTAAAATTCATGAAGATTTAATTAACTAAATAAAACACAAATACAAACCAGAACGTACTGCAGGTCTGCAGCACCTCTGCAAATTCTGAGGAAGACCTCACATATGAAGTGATTTTTATGTCACAGACTAGACACCAAGTTACATTCTTATTTTAAATTTGTGGCTTTTACAGATTTTGGTTATACAAATTATTATTTTTTTAAATTCCAAAGAATCCATATATGGCTAATTACTAATCAATTTTACTATCCTATACTGATCATTTATCACAAGACTTTTTCAAAATCTCAATGGTTCATTTTTTTTGATAAATGTACCAACTTGCAGCTACATTTGATTGCTTATTAAACCAGCATGAGCACAAACACCATTATTGTTCAAAATTGGTGATTTTATCAAAAGCTCCCACTACCAGACTGTCCTTGCAAATATTAATCGGTCACTTTTTTAACTTAATTCTGACTTGTAAGGTTTGGAATAACTTGAAATTTGAATACCACGAGTAAATTAAAGGAGTCGCTTTGAATGGAAAAGAATGGACTTTACTTACTTTATCTGGGGCATCTTCATGTACAGCATGGCCACACTGTGGTAGGACTTGCATTTGAAATTTTCCTTTCAACAAATACATATACAGAAAATATAATTATATTAGTGTTTTCATTATTCGATCGTTTCTGTAGCTAGAAATTTTCATCAACACAGGAAGTGGCCATTTTAGACAATAGACAATAGGTGCAGGAGTAGGCCATTTGGCCCTTCGAGCCAGCACCTCCATTCAATATAATCATGGCTGATCATCCAAAATCAGTACCCCGTTCCTGCCTTCTCCCCATATCCCCTGACTCTGCTATCTTTAAGAGCCCTATCTAGCTCTTTCTTGAAAGCATCCAGAGAACCTGCCTCCACCGCCCTCTGAGGCAGAGAATTCCACAGGCTCACCACTCTCTGTGAGAAAAAGTGTTTCATCGTCTCCGTTCTGAATGGCTTACTCCTTATTCTTAAACTGTGACCCCTGGTTCTGGACTCCCCCAACATCGGGAACATGTTTCCTGTCTCTAGCGTGTCCAAGCGCTTAACAATCTTATATGTTTCAAGACTCAGTCTATGCCAACACACAGATCAATCCTATTTCCCCACTAATTTTACCTGCAACCTATCTTTAGACCTTAGACAAGTAACAGCATGGAAACAGACCCTTCGGCCCACCGAGTCTGCACTGACCAGCGATCACCCTGCACACTAACACTATCTGACACACCATTTACTGAGCCAATTAACCTACAAACCTTGGATCTTTGGAGAGTGGGAGAAAACCGTAGCACCTGGAGAAAACCCACGCGTTCACAAGGAGAACGTACTAACTCCGTAGACAACACCCATAGCCAGGGGCGAACCTGGGTCTCTGGCGCTGTAAGGCAGTAACTCTACCACTGCGCTGTCGTGCCACTCCTGCTCACATTCCCATCAACTCCCCAGATTATGCCACACATCTACACACTAGGAGCAATTTATAGTGACCATTCAACCTTCCTACCAACCGCCTCCCCCACTAACCACATCTTTGGAATGTGGAAACAAATCAGGGAGCCCATGTAGGCAGAAGGGGGACATGCAAACTCCACAAAGTAAGCACCAGAGATCATGAGCGAAAATAGGCGCTGGAGTAGGCCATTGGGCCCTTCGAGCCAGCACCTCCATTCAATATAATCATGGCTGATCATCCAAAATCAGTACCCTGTTCCGGCTTTTTCCCCCATATCCCTCGATTCCCTTAGCCTTAAGAGCTAAATTTAACTCTCTCTTGAACATATCCAGTGAATTGGCCTCCACTGCCTGTGGCAGAGAATTCCAGATTCACAACTCTCTGACATGGGTCACGAGAGGTGCACCACTATACATGATGCCCTATTAAATACTTCAGAATATTTTATTTCTATGAACAAAACATTCAGAGTACTATTTATATTTTTGTTCCTTTCATGATTTCAAGCAAGAATGGAGGATGTATTTACATTGTTGGGTAAGTCCTTCGGTAATTCAGCCACAGATCAAATACAGCTTGGGCAGCTTTGTAATATATCATGATGGAAGTAGCCACGTATATGGCTTGCCATGCATACAAAGTATCAAAGACATGTAGGCATATAGTGTACATTAATCCTTGTGAAAAGAATCTGCCATTTGTGATGTTGGCAACCGAGCATCAACTATCACATTCACATTGAAATCATTCCTGGATTTACCTTGCATTTGACCAATCGTGAGGTCTCGATCCAATCTATCAACACCTGCAGCAAAAAAACGTTTTTATAATGGATTATTGGAATTACATGAAAGTTTTTTTAAAACAATTTTTACAAAGGAAAAGAGTTTAACCTATGTATAAGAAAGAGTACCTGCTAGTAATAGTAGTTTGGGGACTGGGCAACTCAGAAAGAGGTTAGATAGACCTTTGAACCACCCTTCCCAGTATTTCTCAGTTTTAGATAGTTCAATACGCCATGTGTACTGAAACAAATAATATTGTACATAATTAACCACGTATAGAACAGTAGAGGCGTTTAATTAAGTAAAATGGTCAGATTCTAGGAAACTAAAATAAAAACTGAAAATGCTCCGCAGCTCAGTCAGAACCTGTGAAGACACAGCAGTAAATACAAAAATAGTGATTACTTACCCCCATCCCATCCCTTCGTAAAATACTTTAGCAATAAGAACATAAAATAATAGAAGTGTATATTTTCATCCAAATTAAACAGCTTACCTCCGGTTTGTCTTCTTTTATACTTATGCTTGGCTCATTTTTTTTCTCCTTCTTTGCGATTCCTCCTTCTTCTTCTTCATCTTCTTCATTAATCGCAGTGTCTACAAAAGCGTGAGAGCTCCCTGGAGAATTCTGCTCTTCCTCATATCTGGACGGAAGCAAGTCAAAATGACTCCATGACTCTTCAGTATTTTTAACCATTTTCCAGCAAAGAATCCCACCATCTTCACCGATTTCCAATCATACCAACTGCCACATCTAACTTCATCTACGTGGTTATACAATATGACCGATCTCTAAACTAAACTATTCTAATGCTTTCCTGCCAGACCTCCAACCTTTCACAATCCTTATCTTTACCAATTTAAATGCTGTTAATTAAAGCCAAACAAAATCTCATTAATCCATTGCCCTTGTCTTCTTTGCCTCCGGGACACCCAAATGAAAACATATTTTGCTTATATACTTCCCTTGCCATCACCTTGGTCCCAAATTTGTTTTCCTCCTCATGTCCTTGAAATGCTTCAAGACTATTTACATGCAGTCGCTAATCAATAGCAATCATTCTCTGACGAGGCACTGATATTTTTTTATATAGGAATTTAAGAGGCAAATCATTACACAGGTCAAAATCTGCTAAGGGGGAAATTAATTTAGCTCAAATTTGTAGGCAAGGATATCAATAATAAAAGTACCGTTTTAGTTGACCAAGCATGGATACTCTTGCCGATTCCAGATTTCGTATCTGACCACTTTTAACACTGCAAAAAAAATTTGGAGAATATCCTATCAAGACAAGTAACATACATCAGTTGTTTAACATCATATAACAAATGATTTGATAATTGTGAAAGCAATATAGGAAGAACTGACATAAATAAGAATTAAACTGACCCTGAAAGTAAAGTAGCATAGCAATCATTATACTATCCCTAACTGAAGTAACATGGATTAAACATAGAAAATAGGTGCAGGAAGAGGCCATTTGGCCCTTTATTATACACAACAGGTGACACTGAGGAGGGTTGGCAGATCTCCTTCCCAAATGACATGGCTTTTTCAATATACCTCTGTAACTTCAAGACCACCTTGACATGCTAACTCACACATTCTCAGATTTTTATTTAAGTCAATTTTTAATTTTTAAATTGCCCTTTTACCTTACCACCTCTGGATTTTTAATCCAGTGGTATTAATACACACTTTTTACCACCACTTCCTTCTGATTACATGCAACAAAAATTAACACAAAAAACATTGTGATGTACAAATATAGACCTGAAGACATCCTAAATTATTTCTGGAATTTGCTTTCATTATTTTTTATCATTTTCTTTGCATAAATAACCAATTTCCAATACACTATTCTGACCCTCCTTTTGCCCATTAGCTACGCCAAGGAAATCAATCTGGCTAAGTGTTTGCACACCATATATCAGTTTTACGTAAACTTAAGAGTATGCAAGCTTTAAAAATCAGTCGTTTGAAGTGTCACAGGGAAATTAGCTCCAAAAAGTGCAATCTCACGCTCTGATGTCATCTCTCAGCAGATTGCTGAACTTGAGTTGTAAACTACATCCCACAAATAGACTGCAGGCCCCTCTAGTTGTCACATCTTTTGGATGTGTTCGTGCCAAACGACATTTTCCAAATATATTTTAACATTGTGTTCCTGTTAATTTCCACTGTATTAAGAAATTGGCTGCTCTTATAATGTGCTCGATAATAAGTATGGCTCAATATATTTTCCTGTCATTAAAATATAATTCCCTAAGTGTATTTTCTATATGTGCACTCAAGTGCTTACATCATTTGATGAATCTTGAAACATAGATGTGTACTTTAAATGTTAAATTCTCTTATTTGTAATTGTATTTCTTTTGCTTTAGAAAATAAAAGCTAACATAATGTTGAAACATTTTTAAATGATCTAGTTATAACAATAGAAGGTAGACAAAAATGCTGGAGAAACTCAGCGGGTGAGGCAGCATCTACGGAGTGAAGGAATAGGTGACTTTTAGGGTCAAGCCCTTTCTTCAGACCGATGTGGGGGTGTGGAGAAGAAAGGAAGAGAGGGAGACAGAAGGCTGTGGGAGAGCTGGGAAGGGGAGGGGAAGGGGAGGAGAAAGCTGGGACTACCTGAAATTGGAGGTCAATGTTCATGCCACTGGGGTGTAAACTGTCCAAGCAAAATATGAGGTGCTGCTCCTCCAATTTGTGGTGGGACTCACTGTGGTCATGGAGGAGGCCCAGGACAGAAAGGTTAGATTCGGATTGGGAGGGGGAGTTGAAGTGCTGAGCCACCGGGATATCAGGTTGATTAATGCAAACTGAGCGGAGGTGTTGGGCGAAGCGATCGCCAAGCCTGCGCTTGGTCTCACCGATGTAGAGCAGCTGACACCTGGAACAGCGGATGCAATAAATGAGGTTGGAGGAGGTGCAGGGGAACCTCTGCCTCACCTGGAAAGACTGCTTGGGTCCTTGGATGGGGTTGAAGGGGGAGGCAACGCGACGAGTGCAGCATTTCCTGCGGTTGCAAGGGAAAGTGCTGGGGAGGGGCGGTTTGGGTGGGAAGGGACGAGTTACGAAGGGAGCAGTCTCTGCGTAAAGCAGAAAGGGGAGGAGATGGGAAAATGTGGCCACTGGTGGGATCCCGTTGGAGGTGGCGAAAATGTCGGAAGATTATCTGTTGTATGTGACGGCTAGTAGGGTGGAAGGTGAGGACAAGGGGGACTCTGCCCTTGTTACGAGTGGGGGGGGATGGGGAGTGAGAGCGGAGCTATAGGATATAGAGGAGACCCTGATGAGAACCTCATCTATAGTCGAAGAGGGGAACTCTCGTTCCCTGAAGAATGAGGGCATCTCAGATGCCCTGGTTTGGAACACCTCATCTTGGGTGCAAATGCGGCATAGACAGAGGAATTGGGAATAAGGGATAGAGTTCTTACTGGAAGCAGGGTGGGAAGAAGTATAGTCCAGATAGGCATGGGAGTCAGTGGGTTTGTCATAGATGTCGGTCAGTAGTCTGTTACCTGCGATGGAGATAGTGAGGTCTAGAAACGGTAGGGAAATGTCGGAAATGGTCCAGGTGAATTGGAGTGCCGGATGGAAGTTAGTGGTGAAATGGATGAGTCAGTGAGTTCTGCATGGGTGCAGGAGGTGGCACCAATGCATTCATCAATGGAGCGGAGGTAGAGTTCGGGGATAGGGCCACGGTACGCCTCGAGCAAGGATTGTTCGACATATCCTACAAAGAGGTAGGCATAGCTGGGGCCCATGCGCATGCCCATAATAGCTAGGCCTTGGATTTGGAGGAAATGGGAGGACTCAAAAGAAAATTTGTTGAGGCTAAGGACCTGGTCCGCTAGGCGGAGCAGAGTATTAGTAGATGGGGATTGGTTGGTTCTGCGATCAAGGAAGAAACGGAAGGCTTTAAGATAATCCTGGTGGAGGATGGAGGTGTAGAGTGACTGAACATCCATGATGAAGATGAGGGAGTGGGGGCCTGGAAAACGCAAGTCATGGAGGAGACGAAAAGCGTGTGAGGTGTCTTGGACATAGGTGGGGAGGGGATGGGGGAGAGATAGGATGGAGTCGAGGTATGTGGAAATAAGTTTTGTGGGACATGAACAAGCAGAAACAGTGAGTCTGCCAGGATAGTCAGGTTTGTGGAATTTGTGGAGAAGGTAAAATCGGGCCGTGCGGGGCTGGGGACCGATGAGGTTGGAGGCTTGGGAGGGCAGGGAGCCGGAAGTGATGAAGTCAGTGATAGTGTTAGGTGCTCGTCTGTGGGGTCATGGTCCAAGGATAAGTAGGAGGAGGTGTGAGGTGAGGTGTTGGGGCCTGGCTTCAGACTGGTAGAGGTTAGCGCGCCAGACTAACACGACACCTCCCGTGTTGGCAGGTTTGATCACCCAGTCGGGGTTGTTGCAGAGTAAGTGGAGGGCTGTACGTTCAGGGGGGGGGAGAGGTTAGAGTGAGAAACGGCAGAGGAAAAGTTGAGGCAGTTGATGTCCCATCGGCAGTTTAAAATGAAAAGGTCTAAAGCAGGTGGATGGCCATGAGGGGGAGTCCAAGAGGAGGGGGTCCGTTGGAGACGGGAGAACCGTCATCACTAGGGGGTGAGGACTCCTTCCCATGGAAGAACATTTGGATGCGGAGGCGACAGAAGAAGAGCTCCACATTGTGGTGAACACGGAACTCATTGAGGTGGGGACGGAGGGGAACAAAGGTGAGGCCTCTGCTGAGGGCAGAACGTTCGATATCAGAGGGGGGGAGGTCAGGGGGGATGGTGAACACACGGCAAGGATGGGGGTTGGGGCCGGAGGAAGGCAGGTTAACGGACTGAGGTCGAGGCGATGTCTGGTGGTGGGGTGGTGGGTGGTCAGGGAGGAGGGGGGCATGAAGACTGTAGTGTGGGTGGGGAGGAGCTGGGGTCATATGGTGCAAGGGGGAGGGGGAAGACCCAGTGGAACACCCACTGTTTCAATGTGTGGGGGGGGGGGGGGGGGGGGGGGGGGAAAGAGCACTAGGACCCACCACAGTCAGACCGCGTGGTGTGAGAGTCTGCAACCTGGTGACTTCAGGCCCGGTGCTGAGCCTTGGACTCAGGTAAGGCCAAGACTGTGGCCTGCTGGTGGGCGGTGGAATGGCGAGGATCGGTAGAGTCACTGCTGGAGGCCCGCGGGGAGTGGAGTCCGGGTCAGCGGGCGAAGCGTCGGAGGTCCCGGTCAGCTATTATATTTTAGTTATAACAATGTATTTGTCCCTGAGGCTATTCTTATTTGTGCTGAATGTTTTCATTTCCATCGATTATCTAAGCATGGTAGAAGACAAATTATTAAACTTTTCTTACAGAAGGCACAAAGGATAGAAAACTGATGTCACATTGAGGAAGAATGGCAGATCACCTTCTACATGATTATCCGATAAACAGAGATTGATTTGGGGGTTAAAAATCATGTTCACATATGTTGAGATTAATTTGATTAAAAAGCCAATTACTTTCCTGTTATAAAAGAGCAGCATAATTCAGCCGTGACCACAATGAATGGCGGTGCTGCCTCTTGCACCTATTTTCTATGTTTTCTATGTAATTCGAAGAAAAATTAAAAAGATAGAAGAATTATAATTGTTATATTCTAAAAATCTGTATGATAGGTGTTTACGAATTGCATTTTTTGGTGGTGGCTGTTAGTTAAATAACTACCCGAAGATGGCACATGAGCTTCACTTTGGAAGACTGCTACCTCAGACTGACTGAAGCTGTGTCCTCACTATCTCAGTCAGCTGAACACCCGATACCTCTGTTCCAGATTCTAATTTTCACTTCAAACTAATTTTTTTAGCAACTATTAGCATTGAACAGTTTTATCATCCTTTGGTCTTTACATAAGCCAGGAATAGAAAGTATACAAATCTCAATTACATCAGAACAATCTGCATTTTTTTAGAGCAGAATTTATTTGCTGCTTTACACTGTCAGAGTGCATCGAGATCCCCATCTTCTCCCAGACCTTACCCCCGAAAAGACAAAATGGTCCACAGTTTATTCTTAGTCATACAGTGTGGATACTGGCCCCTTGGCCCAACTTGCCCACACAAACCAACATGCCCCATCTATACCAGTCCCACCTGCCTGCGTTTGGCCCATATCTCTCCAGATATCCTATCCATGTACCTTCAAAATGTTTATTAAACATTGCGACAGTATCTGCCTCAACTGCCTCCTTCAGCTGCTCATTTCATACAATCACCCCTCACGTTCCAATTAAATCTTTCCCCTCCTCACCTTAAACCTGCGTGGCTGATGCAGTATGATGTAGATAAATGTGAGGTTATCCACTTTGGCGGCAAAAACAAGGGGGCAGATTATTATCTCAATGGGGTTAGGTTAGGTATGGGGGAGGTGCAGCGAGACCTGGGCGTCCTTGTACACCTGGTCACTGAAAGTTGGCGTGCAGGTACAGCAGGCAGTGAATGAAAGCTAATGGAATGTTGGCCTTCATAACAAGAGGATTTCAGTATAGGAGTAAAGAGGTTCTTCTGCAGTTGTATAGGGTTCTGGTGAGAACCCTCTGGAGTATTGTGTACCGTTTCAGTCTCCTAATTTGAGGAAGGACATCCTTATGATTGAGGCAGTGCAGCGTAAATTCACGAGATTGATCTCTGGGATGGCAGGACTGTCATATGAGGAAAGATTGAAAAAACTAGGCTTGTATTCACTGGAGTTTAGAAGGATGAGGGGGAATCGTATAGAAACATATAAAAATATAAAAGGACTGGACAAGCTAGATGCAGGAAAAATGTTCCCAATGTTGGTTGGATCCAGAACCAGGGGCCACAGTCTTAGAATAAAGGGGAGGTCATTTAAGACTGAGGTGAGAATAAACGTTTTCACCCAGAGAGTTGTGAATTTATGGAATTCCCTGCCACAGAGGGCAGTGGAGGCCAAGTCACTGGATGGATTTAAGAGAGAGTTAGATAGAGCTCTAGGGGCTAGTGGAGTCAAGGGATATGGGGAGAAGGCAGGCACGGGTTATTGATAGGGGACGATCAGTCATGATCACAATGAATGGTGGTGCTGGTTCGAAGGGCCGAATGGCCTCCTCCTGCACCTATTTTCTGTGTAAGATATCATGCGAGTTACCAGAAATCTTAGCAAGAATCTACATAGAGAATAACTATTCAATAAGCACACTGCCTATTCTTATTGATGCAGACTCTGAATTGTTCTACTAGAGTACATGCATGGCTCATCTAGGGGAGATGCAAAATATTCTAAAAACTTTTGTGTGTCCCTACTTTGTCATATCCATAGGGAAAGATATGCAATCAATTATTTTGAAAACTGAAAATCAGGTACCTGCAAATCTGATACTTCAAATATGAAACTTTATATTTTACTTGCAGACCAAAATGACCTTGAGGTATTAGGTTTAGTGCAACAGTGACTCAGTTAGACACGGAAAAAGTACATGACTTTTGTGCAACAACTCGTGTTATTGCAGGTTGCAGAGCTCTATAATACCCATCTGGTGAAATTGATCCTCCTTGTTCCTGCCCCTTAGTGAACTGCAATTATTTTGATTCAATACATTGCTGTAGAATAAAGCCCTCTTTGAGGTGCACTATTTTTAGTCTCTGGGAATGCAGAGCCTGTGATTAAGGAAGCCTTTATTCCTCTTGTTATACCGAAGATGCAAGCACCAAACCCACAGAAATTGTGAGATATGCTTACGTTGCTCCCACAAATGAGGACAATTGAACAATGAACTTCCAAATAACTCAAAACTCATGTTGAAATTGTGACTCAAAAGCCTGATAATTCTTTCAACTATTAACATAAATTCATCCTCTAAACTGATGATTAATGACTGATGACTAAGCTCATGATTAATCTGCAATTGGTGACTTGGAAAACAAATTTGCTGAAAAGGAGAGCAAGAACGTTGAGAATGATGTAGGAAAGAACTGAAGATGCTGGTTTAAATTAAAAGTAGACACAAAATGCTGGAGTAACTCAGCAGGACAGGCAGCATCGCTGGAGAGAAGGAATAGGTGGCGTTTCGGGTTCAGACTGAAGAAGGGTCTCGACCCAAAACGTCACCCATTCCTTCTTTCCAGAGATGCTGCCTGTCCTGCTGAGTTACTCCAGCATTTTGTGTCTACAATGAGAATGATTACCATCTTCAAAATGCACTCTATCTGCTCGCCAAAGCTCCTTCAACAGCTTCCCCCAAGCTTACAACTTCTACAACTTAAAAGAACAAAGGCAGAATGTGTAAGGGACCACCACCACTGACAGTTTCCCTCTAATTCGTTCACAATCCTGACTTCGAAATAATTTGGTGTTTCTTTATTGGAACTCCATACTCAAAAGCACTATGGGAGCACCTTAGTCCAACTGATTGCAGCAGCTCAAGGCAAACTGGTCACCACTATTTTGAGTGCGATTAGGCATGGATAATAAACTGTGGCCTGCACAGTGATGCGCAAATCTCAAATGAATAAAAAAAAAATCTGTGTAAATCGTATGGCACCTCTAGCTGACCATTGGTTTAATACTCACTGTTCAATCATTCCTAATTTCAAATCATCTGCATATTCTTTATTTAACAAGTTTTCCTAGATAATTCAAATTTAATTTTGGGTTCCAAAGTTTCCAAATACCCAACTTTCAACCCGAAATGCAACATACCACAGAAAGAACAACAGCATGGACATTTCATATCCAAGGTTCTAACCAGACAGGAATGCTTTTGTTGACATGGCACTTGGATGAAAAGATAGCTTACAGATTTTACTATAATTATCTACTGTTGGAAGGGACTTATGACTTCTAGACCCATTGCACTTGCCCACTAAATAATAGGCTACCTGAAGGGGGGGGGGGGGGGGGGGGGGGGGGGGGGGTGGGGGGGGGGGGGGGGGGGGGGGGGGGGGTGGGGGGGGGGGGGGGGGGGGGGGGGGGGGGGGCCTCCCTCTGAAACTGAGAGATGGAGGAGCTTCTTATAGTCAGAAAGGTAAAATAATCTCACCTCCATTCAATGGCACTTTCAACAGAGTTGAATATTTTCGGCCGACTTCGTAAAAACGTTTGCATGCTGTTTAAAGCGTCCATTGCTGTGCCTAGAAATGTTTTTTTAAAAAAATCATTAAATGCTTTGGAAATTATTTATACATTCATTAACAGTAAAAATTCATATATTACTCAGTGGTTTACAAACACTGTTACTCTTGGGCGACACGGTGATGTAGTGGTAGAGCTACTGCTTTACAGTGTCAGAGACCCTGGTTCGATCCTGACTATGGATGCATGTCTGTACGTTCTCCCCGATCTGCGTGGTTTTTCTCCGAGATCTTCGGTTTCCTCCCCCTCCAAAGACGTACAGGTTTGTAGGTTAATTGGCTTGATATATTTTTAAAAATGCAAATTGCCCCTAGTGTGTGTAAGATAGTGTTAATGTGCGGGTAATCGCTAGTCGGTGCGGTCTCGATGGGCCGAAGGGCTTGTTTTTCAATGCTGTATCTCTAAACTAAACTAAGATGTTACTCTGATGATATTTACATTTCTGGGCAGTGGGCAGGTGCTATAGACCTGCACGGGAAGGTAGACGCTCCCGCCCCCACGGGTCTCGGGCAGATGGGGCTCGTCAGCCTGGGAAGGCAGTCCATCTAGGAGAGGGAAAACCTCCACTGCCTTGTGGCCATATCCAGTCATGGAAAAGGCACCTGGAGTAAACCTCAAGAAAAATCCGGAGTCCGAGTCCCTAAGGCAGTTTGTCGTTGTCTATAACCTCGATCTGGCAGCTCCTGCGACGGCGCTGGTGCCAAACTGTAACGGCCCAGCGACGTGGAGAGGACGAGCTGCATGGGTCACAGCCTGTCCTCCATATGACATCGCCCAGGCTTGCATCCAACCAGGATGCATTACCCATGATCAGTCATGACTGCGGGGGACCTAATATCTACATTTAAACAAGACTAAAACAACTTTGTTCTTTAAGTTTCCCATAGTAATTTAAATAACCCACCTTCCACCACATCAATCACGCAGAGGCCCTGGAGAGATGGAACAAGATTCTTTGCTGCAGAATGAACTGCTATTGCTCCCCCCATACTATGGCCAATCAACAGAACTGGGGGAGCATTTGCACCGTATAGTGTGTTAATTATATCTCCAACATCCCTGTAAAGGAGTAATATATATATATTTTTTTAAATATAAACACATAATCATTCTCAACAAAATTGACTGATAGACCATTTCAAACCGTACTATGTCGAGGTGAGTTATCCCATCTTGGTGTAATATACCAAACAGCCTGGTGTCAAGATATTTATCCCAAGGCTGTTCTTTCAAAATTCAATGCATAAATTGTGTATGTTACATGAATGTGTTAACCTTTAGTGTTAAATGAGTAATCTATAAATAGAACAATTATCATTCAATCCAAGGCCAAATTCAAGACCTGTTTCATCGACCTCCAGAATTGAAAAGGTGGTTCAGATTTGATAAAAAAGGAAATTAGCATGCTACATTAAATGCAATAAAAAATCTTTCGATGCTACGAATAATTTTATGTCTTCACGTTTCGTGCATTTTGATGTAGAGGTAGAAACCAAAGAACTGAATTGATCATATTTCTTTCTGGATTCTTTAAAAGCTGAAAATCAGTTAAAACTGTTTTTTAGCTAATGAAAAACAACTTTCCAAAAGCTTCTAAAACAGTCAGAAAAGACAGAACTAGCAGATCTTGCCAAATCAAATTGATCATTTAATACATAAAATTATTTTTAAAATAAATATTGAGAGTAGAAATGAACTGATGCAGATAAAACATGCAGATAAAACATGCAGACCTAAACCATTTGAAATACATTTTAATTGCCGTTTTTCAGTGCCTAGAATAGGGTTAATTTTGAGTTAATGGAGTACTTTTGCAATGTTGCAGTGTATTTCAAATATATAAAAAAATTAGCAATGAGTCATTGGGTATTTTCCTGAAACTAATAGTAGTTTAAATAGCAAGAACTCTGGAATAAATTATATTTATTAACTGTTCTATTTTTGATTTTGCAGTAACATTCAACACAAACATCCTTTGGAAGTCCACATATCAATAGAATATACAGGAGTCAGTTGTTTTATTATTTATCCATTATCCAAGAGCATCATACTGGCATTTACTGTAGCTATCAGTGTTTTTCATTACATTTTATTTTTCTAATTGCCTGGATAATATTAAACATTTTAAGGTCTGCTGCATCGAAAACTGATGTAATTAAATATTCAGCCTGAAAGAACACTTTGAAGTGAAAGTATTTTTAATAAGGATGAGAGAATTAAAATTAGGAATATTCAATAAACCACAGTCAAGTGCAGCTGACACATTCAAGTCTCAGCTGCAGCTGATAGTTCAGTGTTAAAGGGAATGTGTATATGTGTGTGCGCACACATACGTGTTCACAAAAATAGGTTGCTGAATCAGAGCCAACAATGAGCTTAATGTCAGAAATGATATTTCTCCACCAGCATCTATATTTCAAAAACAGGCATTTAGATTGGGATAAAACGTACGTACACAATCCACCTACCCTTATCTGGGTTCAAAATAAACCCAGATTACCAGTGATCATTGCTTCTTTCATATTTGGCCAATAGAGACCAAAGATCAACAGGTCATCCTCTCATTAAATATCAGCATTTACTTTATTATGATGCAAAAATAACTGATCGCAAAAAAAACCCATAGTAAACTAAATTTGAGATAAAAACAAGAAGTCAATCATGTGCATTCGCTTAGTGCCTGCCTTTGCCTCTCTTCTCTCATGCAATGACACTTCCTTTGCAGCACGACTCATGACAGGCTACTGAGTTTCAGTGGAGGAAACAATAAATAATAAATCAAATACAAATGAAAGATAAACCTAACCATCTTTGTGCCTGGATCATCACCGTCTTAGCTTTGGTAATACAGCTTCAGCTGGCTACTCAGGGGCAAGAGCAAGGGTGCAGTCGAGTGATGTTTAAAAACTACCATTTGTTCCAATGAGGAATCACTGACCTGCAATATTATTTAATTGTTTCTCCCTCTCTTCAGATACTGACTAAATTGCTGACTATTTCCAGCAATTTCTGGTTTTATTTTGGAATTAGAAATAGCAGTTCCCTCTCAGAGGACGGTCGGGATTGGCTCGGTGGCACTACCCTTTTACGTCAGAAATCCTAATAAACTATTGCCGTGCTATTGTAAGAGGGTGAAAGCCCCTTTATTATAACACTATAAACATAGAAATTGCTACCTTTCAACTTCAGCTCAAGCCTCTTGTGCAGCACAAAGCCATTGACTTATGCTGGTCGAGAAAGATACAACTACTTTCCAGAGCTACAGCACATATACATCATTAAAATAATAATCAGGCCATAAATAGATGAATAATAGCGGCATGTAGCGTAAATACTATTTCTATTAATGAGTTTCTATAAATGGCTGCAGGGTGATCAAACGGTGTTGTTAATATGATAACCTGATTCCACAGTTTAGAAAAAACTAAATGTTTTACTCTTAATGGGAAAATGCTGTAATAATGTTAAAATTAGAGTTAGAGATTTAATATAGGAACCAATATTGTCACAAAAACTGGAATTCTCTCCTCTGAACGTCATTGGATTCTGGTTCAATTCAAATATCCAGTACTCGGATCCATAGTACAAAATCATGAGAGGAATAGATCGGGTAGATGCACAGGGTCTTTTGCCCAGAGTATGTGAATCGAGGACCAGAGGACATAGGTTTTAAGGTGAAGAGGAAAAGATTTATTAGGAATCTGAGGGGTAACTTTTTCCACACAAAGGGTGGTGGGTGTATGGAACAAGCTGCCAGACGAGGTAGTTGAGGCTGGGACTGTCCCAACGTTTAAGAAACAGGTACATGGATAGGACAGCTTTGGAAGGATATGGACCAAGCGCAGGCAGGTGGGACTAGTGTAGCATGGACATATTGGCCGGTATGGGCAAATTGGGCTGAAGGGCCTGTTTCCACACTGTATCACTCTATGGCTTAGATGTTTTGTTTCTCTTAATAGGCATCAAGAACATGGAGCAAAAGGAAATAAATGGATTTGAAGTAAAGAATAACCATGATCCATCTGAATGGCATAATAGGCTTGTGGGGCTCAGTGCCCTTCCTATGCCTCTATTGACTACAATGACTGTACTCAGTTGCCAGTAGAATTCTAGAACAAAGCTGAAAAACTATTTCACAGTAATAACTGCATTCGAGATTAGCTGTCAAAATTTTTTTTTTTTTTCTGTTTTTATTTTCCCACAACAATTAACAACTAAACTTTGAAACCAAAATCATAAATATATGAATCCACAGATTATTTTCCTCTCAAAGCTTTGATGTAAATCTAACCATGGAAAAGTAAATAGAAAACTATCTACAGTTTCGGCCGTGCTAAGTGTGTGTTAGTTATTCATATTATTAAAAGTTTTGCAATCTTTTTGGAACACTTGCATTTCACATTCAAGATGTAACTGCAGAAACTGCTAGACAGGATGTAGCTCACAATGGGAGATCTTGTCAACAGATGGAACAGCCCACACACAATAACATTTCACAGGTTGCTGAGGAATTATGATAAGGCCCTAATGACCTTGCAGTAACACAGAGGAGGAATGTACTGGTACAAAATAAACAATTTGTAATTTGGTGGCTGAATCATTTACAACATGAAAATAATTACTTTATTGCCTTTGTACCTGGACATTTTTTCTGCTGAAAGATTATCACTGTCTACGACTTTTGTATCACCTGAAAGATAAATAGGACCTTCAGTTAATGTTTTCATAACAGATGGTTTCCTGCCTTCATATTAAATAAATTATGATTTGATCTTGTGCATTTGGCTTATACATTTTCATGAACAGAAAACTACCCATATTACAAACATAAGCAAAAAAAAGGAACTATCATGCTTATTTGTAGTAACATCGCTCCAGTATTAATTAGCCTTGCAGAAATCTAGAGCTTTTGACTTAATATGTTCATAGCAAACAAAAAAAAAGCCATTCAGGCTAGTTCCATCTGCCAGTCCTCAGTCCCTACTCTGGTTGATCATACCACAAATTCTCATCCAGGTACTTTTCAAGTGTGGGTTTATGCCTTCACCGCACATTTATACGGCGAGTTTCAGACTTCCTGAACTCTGTTTTCCCCATTTAAAAAGAGTTATTATTAAACTTTTACATATCACCTTAAACCTATATCAGCCAGTTATTGACCTATCACCCTATCCAAGCATCGCATATTTCACCAACATCAACCAAATCTTCCCTCAGTTCCAAAGAGAATAGTTTTTTGTTTTCCTGGCAACATCCTTGCAGATCTCCTCCATACATCTTGTGCAAGAAGGAACTGCAGACGCTGGTTTAAACCGAAGATTGACACGAAAAGCTGGAGTAACTCAGCGCAACATGCAGCATCTCTGGAGAGAAGGAATGTGTGACGTTTCGGGTCAAGACCCTTCCTCAGACTGAGTCAGGGGAGAGGGAGACAGAGATAAGAAAGTGTAAGGTGTGAAAATGAGACATCAAAACGGATGATGGTCAAGAAAAATGTAGATTTCTTGACCATTGATTGCTAGGAGATGGTGACAATAACGCATACAGAGATAACATTTAATCGGGAAGACAGTCAGACTGGTTGGAGAACTGGGAAGGGGCAGGGATGAAGAGAGAAGGTAAGCAAGGGTTACTTGAAGTTAGATAAGTCAATATTCATACTGCTGGGGTGAAATATGAGATGCCGTTCCTCCAATTTACACTGGGCCTCACTCTGACAGTGGAGTTGGCCCAGGACAGAAAGGTCAGTATGGGAATGGGAGGGGGTTAAAGTGTTTAACAACCGGGAGATCAGATAAGTTTAGGTGGACTGAGCGGAGATATCCAGCGAAACGATCGCCGAGTCTGCGCTTGGTCTCGTCGATATATAGGAGTCCACACATCAGTAGATGAGATTAAGGCCCGAGGAAAGGTGAAATTTCTTCACTCATGGGATTATGAACCTTTAGAATTCCCTAGTTTTCTATTTTTATTTCAGACTGGTCAAAACTTTGTGGTTCTATTTGACCTCAAGCCATGGAACATTCACCCTGCCATTTCTAAGACAGAACATCTCCATTCCTGTGTCAGTCCAGCTCTTGCTAAACGCTCATCTCGTGCCTGTGCTACATTTAGTTTTTCCAATGTACTCCTGACCTGCTGTCATTGCAGTACCTACTGCAAACCAGAGGTCATCCAAAGCCACAGCTGGCTAGTTCATGACATTGACCCAATATTGTTCACTTAGAAGCTAGTAAAATAACACAATAATGTTAAGATTTGCAACCCCATTTTCAAATCCCTTCAAGAGTTTGCCCATTCCTGTCATTGTAAACTCCTCCAAACATACCAGACAGCTACATTCCTGAGATTGATGTTTATGCTCAAATAGTTTTGCATGTGGCAGCCATGCTTTCAGCTACCAATGTGTCAAGCTCTAGATTTCTCTCTCTAAACATCACTACCTTTTGACCACTACCTGCTCCTGCAAGAGGCTTCTGATCTGCAAGTCTGCTGATCTGATTATATGTCCAGCCAAAAGTCCTGGGATGTTTTGCCAAGGTAAAATGAGCTGCACAAATATGAACATATTTTATTTCTGAAAAAAAGGAATTCTACACTATATTTATGAAAGACTGTTTCCTTTGGAGCATCGGAGGCTGATGCATGACCTGATAGAAACAAGCATAGGAGGGGTAGATAATCAGAGTCTTTTTCCTTGGGTGGAAATTTCAAAAGCCAGTGAGCATAGCTCAAAAGGTGACAGCAGGAACATTTTAAGGGAACGTGTGAAGCAAGTTATTTTTCTTTTCGGTATTTCGAGGTCGCGGGCAAAATGCGACTTCATGCGCGCTGGATCGCGTAGTGCACGTGTGAACACAACCCGTTCCGGCACCAGGAACGGCTGCAGCCCGCTCTGGCACGGGGAAATCATCCCACGGGCGGGATTGAATCCCTTCGCGGGCCACGAGTTTGACACCCCTGGATTAAACCATGTGCAGGCAGATGGTATTACTTTAACATAGCATCAGATCAGCACTGTCATTGTGGGCCAAAGACCCTGTCCTGTGCTGTACTGTTCTATGTATCACATAAGTGAATGGGAGGTAAATTGGCAATTTTACAAGTCACCACAGTAGAACAGAGATGTTGGTATAATGTAATAATAATTGGTATTATTATTATTATTACACATATGTAATTAGGTTTTTATAACATATCATGTTACACTGCATTACATTATATAATGTAACATAACATTATGTTAGAAAGTGCCATTGCATCTACCATACCCAAAATGACTAAGTTACCCATTTCTACTTTGCATCTGTGCGGAAGCGCAGAAAATCATCAGGTGTTTCAACTTGGATGAAAATGGCATTATGAGTTCAATAAAGGCGATCATTGGGTTACATATGGATTGTTACAGAGAACTTCCCGTAAGCTGATTTCTCCAATGTCAGAAACATCCATTTTCTGTAGCTACTCATATCGTCTCACTCTCCACCACACACATGCTATAATGCTTTAATTTCATTAAAATTGCACTAACATTATCCATAATCAACCCATAATGGATTACACACTGTATATAGTTATTCATTAATAGGATGAAACATTAGTATTGCTCAATTATTGAAAAATGCGTTAAAAATGTATGGTAAAACTAGCGTTGTCAGATTTCCACTGGTCACCATTGGTAACCCAGGGAGCCCCATGTTATATTTTCTCAGCAGTACAGTTCATAGATGCCATGGAGACTTAACCAATGGAGCTGCTGACTCACAGCTCCACTTATCTGGGCTCAAGACTGACCTCTAATGCTGTCTATATGGAGTTTGCACATTCTCACTGTGACCATGTGTGCTTCCTCTGGGTGCTCCAGTTTTCTCCCACATTCCAAAGATGTGAATTGGTAGGTTAATTGGCTTCTATAACTTCTTCCTAGCATCTATGTGATTGGCAGAATCCGGGAAAAATTGATAAGAATAAGAGGAGAATAAAATGGGATTAGTGTAAATGGATGCTTGACAGTTGACGCAGATGCGATGGGCTGAAGGGCCTGTTTCCATACTATATAACTCTATGCCCTTACAGACACCTGGAAATAATTGTCTCCCAAGCCCTGGGAGACAAAACAACTGACTCAAACATTGTACATGTTATGGTTTACAAATATTCTGTTCAGCTCTACGTTTTGGGAACATCAAGTCAAAATGTATATGCCTAAGAATATTCACTACTTATCTCTAAGTCTGAGAGGACATAGTCTATGTTACCATGTTAGCATAGAAAGTTCTAGTGCCAGAATCTCATGTTTTGTTATGCTGTTAAACCGTGTAAAGAAATTACTTCAGGGGCGTTTTACGAACTACCGGTTAATGGTGTTTTAAGGATAATGCTTTCCTAAATATACGAGGGCAGCAAGTCAAAAATTGCAGTAGCCTCTGAACTCATTTCTAGCAGAAACTAAACTGTGAAGGTAGACACAAAATGCTGGAGTAACTCAGGGGGTCAGGCAGCATCTCTGGAGAGAAGGAATGGGTGACGTTTCGGGTCGAGACCTTTCTTCAGACTAAACTGTGAAATTGGCTCATATTGGCTATTTTCTAAAAGAATAGTTTCTATTAACCAAGAAGCTTAATTTTGTGTAGTTGAAAATCATTTTGTTTTATGATATAAACAATGTACATATTGCTCTCCGATAGGTTTTGAAGATGAATTCAGAAATATAGCATAAGGTGGCCATAACGTCATGGTCTACCACGAAGGATTTGATTTTGCTCCTGACCACATTACTACAAATGTGATATGTCCATAATCCAAGAGATTAGTGTCTTTTAGTACTTTGTTGTGGATTCGAAAATCGATAGGAGCTGTATAATAAATGATGAGAGCGAGTGGGACCATAAAGTGGGAATACTTGAATAGACATTTGGAGTATACGCAAGTTTAAGACCGTGTACTAACATTTGTAGTTGGGGGGAGGGGGGGGGCAGAGAGCCAAAGCACAAGGTATACAAGAAAGAAATAATGAATTTAGAGATGCAGCATGGAAAAAGGCCCTTCGGCCCACCGAGTCCGCACTGATCAGCTAGTTCACGAACACTATCCTACACACTAGTGTGAGAAAAGGGTTTATAGGGATGGTTGAATTATACTAGAACTCTGAAAAATATAACTTAGAAAGAAATTAGCTTATCAGCAGAAGCCAGACTGCTGGTAGAATAAAGTAACAATATACAGAACAGAGAGAAATTCTAGATAAAAAGTAGCAAACAGATAGAAACTTCAGCAGAAGGCCTTGGGAGTCTTTGACGTCAGGAGATGGTCCGAGACATTCCTGGACTTTCTCGTGGGAATGTGGGCTTTATGTTATGATTGGACGAAACTCGATGGGGAGACATGAGGTAGTGACCATAGTGAAGAAAAGTATAAAGATAGAAATCATCTCCATTTTCTTTGTGCCTCTAGGGGACATCAGAGGAGAGGCACCTATTCTGCAGAATATGAAATTAATAAAAACACTTCTTTGTCTGAATTTGTCTCAAGAGCATTTGTGATTTTTGAATCTCACACTAGGGACAATTGACAATTGACAATTTTACCAAACCAATTATCCTACAAACTTATACGCCTTTGGAGTGTAGGAGGAAACCGGAGCACCTGGGGAAAACCCAGGTGGTCACAGGGAGAACTTTCAAACTACGTACAGACAGCACCCGCAGTCAGGAACGAACCCGTGCCTCTGGTGCTGTAAGGCAGCAGCTCTATTGCTACGCCACTGTGCTGCCTACTAAACACAGGGAAGCACAGTCTCAGAGAAGGATCTGAATCAATGAAAACTTATAGATGTTCCTAAAAAGAATCAGATCCACTGTGTTCTTAAAAGTGATGAAACATGAATAAAAATATAAAGCCATACTAGTTTAAAAAGAAACAAAATGGAGGTTTCTTTATCAAACCTAATGACAAATATTTTTAGCAGCTAGAATAATATATATTTTTTATCAGAAGGTAGACAAAAATGCTGGAGAAACTCAGCGGGTGAGGCAGCATCTATAGAGCGAAGGAAATAGGTGACGTTTCAGGTCTCGACCCTTCTTCAGACTGATGTGGGGGTGTGGGGGGGCGGGAAGAAAGAAGGAAGAGGCGGAGACAGTGGGCTGTGGGAGAACTGGGAAGGGGAGGGTAAAGGAGAAAGGAGAAAGCAGGGACTACCTGAAATTGGAAAAAATCGTCCCTGCTTTCTCCTTTCCACTCCCCTTCCCAGTTCTCCCACAGCCCACTGTCTCCGCCTCTTGCTTTCTTCTTCCCACCCCCCACCCCCCACATCAGTCTGAAGAAGGGCCTCGACCTGAAACGTCACCTATTTCCTTCGCTCCATAGATGCTGCCTCACCCACTGAGTTTCTCCAGCATTTTTGTCTACATTCGATTTTCCAGCATCTGCAGTTCCTTCTTAAACATTAAATTTTTTTATCAGAAGTTAGTTTAAATGAACTTACCATGGCCTCGCAGGTCTACTGCCACAACTCTGCATTTAACACGACTGATAATCAAGGACTGTAGTCAAAAATAACAGATCATCAAAGTTATATAAACTAATAAGTCACATCGCAATAACTCTTTATCTACAAATAAACATCTTCCAGAAAGATTAAAAATTTAATCTTTTATTCCAAATTTTGAAATTTCAGTATCAATTTTTGGTGAAAAATTACTTCATGGCAAGAAGAAATGGCAATAAATTTTGTTGTTCGAATGTTGCCACCATTCTGGGATAAAAACATTCACCTACTTAAACGTGTTTAATGTTCCATTATGTATAATGTTGCAATTACATTGTTATTATGGTAAATTCAGCACTAAACATCATGAGTTCGCACACTGATAAATAAGCCGTGCCACCTTCTTTCCCATCCCTTCTGCATGCACTGATCCATGCATTGCTACTGCTAACTATGAAGTATCACAACAGTTATTAAAAACTATGAAAATATCAAAAAGCCAAACCTTGCCCTGAGAGAATTTACTCTTTTCAGTTTAGGTTAGCACAGTCTGATTCATGATGGCTATCTCATTGGTGTTTTATAATCATTCAGCAATTCAGCATTGCTTCACTGCTTTCACATTCTGTGCCTCTATTGATAAAACCCCAAATTACGCAAGCCTTATTAACAGGTTTCGCAACCAACTCCTGTAATTTTCTTCAATTCTTGCACTAAATATCTGGGATTCTGCACCCCTTTTAGTTTAATTTAGTTTAGAGAAAGCAGGGAGTCCGTGCCGACCAGCAATCCCTGCTCATTAACACTGCCCAACACATATTAGGGAAAATTTACACATATACCAAGCCAATTAACCTACAAACCTGTAGGTCTTTGGAGTATGGTATGAAACCGAAGATCTTTGGAGAAAACCTACGCGGTCATGGGGAGAACGTAAAACTCCGCTCAGACAGCACCCATAGTTGGGATTGAACCCGGGTCTCCGGTGCTGCAAGGCAACAACTCTACCGCTGCACCACCGTGCCAAATTACATTTCGGACAAATCCTTCCTCGTTTATTTCATCTCAATCAACATCAAAATTAACCACTTCACATTGCACTTCATCTGCAATACACTGCCCATTCCACCCGTTTGTTTTATCACCGTAACCCATTACTGTTCTTTTTGCAGTTCACACAGCTGCCAAATTTAGTGGCATCCAGTAATTTACAAAAGGCATAAAGGTTTCACATGTGGAAATCAAATTGTTAATCCAACACAAATTTTGGTCATAAAGAGGCAGAATAAACAATATTTATCTCAGTCCCTATTATGATGCATCAAATTTAGGACCTAAATTTCATTAGTCAGAGAACCAAGAGAGAGTGTTTTATTGTCATATGTCCCAGACGGGACAATGAAATTCTTACTTGCTGTAGCACCCATTAGTAAAAAGCAAAGAAAATGCAAGATAAGTGCAGGGCCAGTTTTGTAAACAGCAAATTTCCTAAATGGTATTCATTCTCCAGTCCCACTAACACAGAACAATCAGTTGGAGATACTAAGAGGTATGTAGTGCTATTGAATTTTAGGCCAACCTTCTGAAGAAAGCAAAGATTTTATTCTTATTAAAACATGCAAGCACAAGCACAGAAATGTGAAACGTAACAGGAATTAAATCACAGAATATATTGAAATAATCTTAAAATAATCATAATTTTACTTGTCGGTATACAAAGATATTTGGCCAATTTCACTTTAAACAACAACCAATTTCCTTTTAAAATTTGCAATTACTTACAGAAAAAACTGCCCAGGAGAGGGCTGAATGGCCTCCTCCATGTAATAATAAAAGGACAGGTCCTTCAGATCCACTTTTGTAGATTCGAAAAGAGTACATGTAGTTAAGGTTTACATGCAAAATATAAAAAAGCATATAAGGGTTAAAGGATAATGTATAATATCCTCTAAATATGGCCAGATTAAAATAGCCTCATTGTCTATCACAACAACATTTGTAACCTTGCTAGTGTTATACATTTTTTACATTAGATTGAAGATGATCAAAGGATAGGAGAGGGGGTGAAACATATCCCCTCGTGGAACATATTTTCAAGTTGGTTTTAAAAATAATAAAAATATGAACCAACCTCAAGACTTTTAATGCTGATGGAGACAACGTTATTTTATGTTGTGGGACACAAAATAAATCTAGAAATGCAACCAATAAGCTAAACTGAATTCCTGATCAAGACCAGACTTATATACGAACGTACAGGCCTTGTAGTGCACTGGAATTTTATAAAGGATATATCTTTACTTTTTCCCCTCTTAATTATGACATCTTCCATTGTTTCAAAATAATGATTCCAGGGCACTGGTGAGAAGTCCCGTTTTCTTCCAGGGCTATAACAAAAGGGACATTAAACATTAGTTAAAGATAGCCATCAATAATCTATGTACAATTTTAGAACATATTTCCTTTGGGGAAATCACAACATGTCAGTTCTGTATGTTTCCGATTCATTATTTGTAGGTATCCGGTGAGAAAGGTAAATTAGGAGGGCTAACCAGCTGTTCCAGTAGAAAATATCACTTTGTTGCACAGTACTTAAAGCAGAAAACTGCAGAGATTGAAGACCCAAAACAAAAGCTAAATACTAGAAGCACTCAGCAGATCAAGCAGCAACATTGGAGAGAGAAACAGTTAGCAAACCAGGTTGTGGTTATCAGAATTTTCACAATGAAAGATCAAAAATAAACTAGGCATGGGAGAGAGAATTAACAATGGCAGATAAGGACAACTAAGCATCCAATTAATTTTCACTTTAATTCCCTATCCCACCCCCATTCTAACCGCTCTGTCGTCAGCAAGTGGACTGTGAGAAAGACCACACAGCAATCAAGGAATTAAAATGAAAGGGAAAAACATTTTTTTAATCACTTTTATGGCATATTCATGACTGCTCACATCAGGGGTTCACATCAGGAGATAATATAATTCCCTAACTGAAAGAGAACCAAACAATCATTACTGAGTACTGAGAGAGATTACTATATCAAAATTATTTTGCATGGCATTAAATTGTGAAAATGCATCTAGCAGGAGAGAAGGAGAGAGGAACAGAGATATTTGCAGTGGATTGCCTTTCATCAGAGAAAGTTACGTAACTTTTTCATTTTTTCTATTCCAACTAACACTTTGTCTCCATGCTATCAATTACTTTTTTTCCTTTTTCTCTGCCCTCCTATTTGCTCTTCCATCCTCTATTTTCCAGTTCTGATGCAAAGTTGTTAATAATAAACAGTGTTTATTTCTCTCGCCCGAGATTACTCTGCTGAATAATTCCAGCATCTGGAGTATATTGCTTTTGAATTATTACTTGGCATGGTACTGGATGGGTCAGCAAACCATCCATTCACTTCTAAGACCAAGATTCCAACGCACGAGAACCTTCTAATTCTGCTGACTATAAATACCCTGTAAAATTTTGATTTGTTTGCACTCAACCAACTTCTTTCTGAGATGTCAACAGAATAAAATTTCCTTTAGATTAGTTGAGGAAAATTGGCCAAAGGGTTGATTGATAAGGGAAAATGGGCAAACAAATAAATGACTAATTAAAACAAATTAGTCATATGTGGGTTTAGTGTTGGGATTAGTGACCTTGATGACAATTTGGCCATGAATCAGACTGAAATAGGGATGATTCTCATTGGTCAGTATTTGCACACGAACCCCGACTCACCATAAATACTACTACATGCTATTTCATGGCAAACTAGTACTTGGTTCTATTTCAACCAGCAAGCAGTGTATAGAAGATGACACATGGCATCCATTAATGAAACTGTACCAACACACTGAAATTCCATTGCCTTCTTAAAATAAAGCATTTATGAAAACAGATTCTAGTCGTTTAATCAAATATGTTACTGATATTAATCTAAGAACATAAAACATAGAAAGGTACAGCAAAGGAATAGCCCCTTTGGCCCATGATGTTTGTGCTGACTATGATGCCAATTTAAACTATATGTACATTTGCCTGCATGCCATCTAAATGGCTCATATCGTATCTGCTAACACCACTACGCCTAGCAATGCATCCAGGCACTTACCATTCTCTGTGTAAAACAACTTTCCCCACACATCTCTTACACATTCTTCTCTGACCATAACACTATGCCCTCTCGTATTTGAGATTTCCACCCTGGGAAAAAGACTATGACCTTCTCTCCTGTCTATGGCTCTCATAATTTTATATACTTCTGTCAGGTTGCCCCCTCTCCCTTCAGCACCAGAAAAAAAGTCCAAATTTATCCCACTGTTCCTTCAGGCAAATACTTTCAAATTCAAGCAGCATCTCCAGTGAAGCTCTGCACCCTTTCCAAAATCTCCACACTCTTCATGTAATGCAACCAGAACTGCACACAATACTTTAAATGTTGCCTATCCAAAGTTTTATATTGTTTCAACATGACTTTCATCCTTTTATACACAACACCCTTACGGACCTTATGGATGAAATCAAGCATGCCCTAAGTATTCTTAACCACCCTATCTACTTGTGTTGGCACTTTCAGGGAGCTCTAGATTTTTGCCCCCAATCCCTCTGAACACCAATGCACCAAGGGTCCATCCATATACTGTATATTTTCCTCTTGCATTTGACCTCAATGCTCACATTTCTCTATCCATATTTCCAACTGATCTATATCCTGCTGAATCTTTTGACAAACTTCCTCACTACCCACAAGTCAACCATTTTTGTGTCATCTACATATTTATTAATCAAACCACCTGATTTTGTCCAAAAATATTTATATATATTCAAAACACTGATCCTTGCAGAACATCACGAGCCACCGACCTCCAGCCAAAATAACACCCTACCCTTTGTCTACTATGGCCAAACCAATTTTCAAACCAATCTGCCAAGCCATGGATCTTATATGCCTTATCTTCTGGATCAGCTTACCAGGAGGGACCTTGGTACAGTTCATGTGCAAAACATTCACTGCCTAGCCTCATCAATCATCTTCTTCACCTTCCCCAAAAAAAACTCAAATCGAGTTTGTAAGACATGGACTTACCCGCACCAACTGGCCTTTAAATTACTTCCAAATATCAGATGTGGGCTAACAGCTGCTTCCAATCTGCTCTTCCTAGCTCCTGCCTAACACCGTTGTAATTCGCCTTCTCCAATTTAGCACTTTCCTGCAAAGTCCACTCTGATCCTTATCCATGACTATCTGAAAACTTAAGAAGTTATGATCTCTGTTCCGAAAATGATCTTCTACTGAAACTTATTTCCCATTACAATGTCTAGTATGGCCCCTTCACTATTATTAATGTGTGATGTCAAGAAACCCTCTTGGATTCTATGGGTTATTGATTGGAGACGATCAGCCATGATCACAATGAATGGCGGTGCTGGCTCGAAGGGCCTCCTGCACCTATTTTCTATGTTTCTATGGATGCATTTAACGAATTCTGCACCATCCAAGCCTCTGGCACTAAGTCCCAATCAATATTGGGGAAATTAAAGTCACCCACTACAACTATCCTGTTGCTTTTACATCTTTCCATATGCTGCTGACATATCTGTTCCACTATCTCCTGCTAGCCTTTGGGAAGCCTATAATAACACCACATAATAACGAATGCAGCCTTTTCCATTCCCGAGCTCTACCTATATTTTCCACTTTTCTTAGCAAAATAAGTATCTCTAAGAAATACAAATCAAATAAATTAAACTTTCTCGAACAATAATTTCAAGAAATACATGTCCATTTAAGACCAGCTCAAATTCTTTGTTTTCCCAATCAGGTCCAACTCTTAAAGTACTTCTTACGTTTATAAAGCTAAACAATAAACATTGTTTTCTGAAGAACATGACAAATCACAACATAAAATCATATGGAAATACAAAATGAGTGGGCAGTTGCAATATTCTGAGACTCAGCACTTGGTCTTGTGATTAAAATTTACATTTAACGTAAAAAAAGCACAATAGCATGTATTTTGCAAGCAAAACTCCTATGCAGTTAGGTTAAAAAACAATTAAAAATTCTTCATTAATTGAAATTGCAATAATCTGCTGTATAAAGCAAAATCTAAATTTAAGTTCACAACTAATAATATTCAGAAAATCTCTAATACTATTGGGATTACCTAAAATTGGAAAATTCAATGTTCATACCGTTGGGTTGTAAGCTACCCAAGTGGAATACAGGGTGCTGTTCCTCCAGTTTATGTGTGGCCGCCTCCTTGCAATGGAAGAGGCCCAGGACAGAAAGGTTGGCATGGGAAAGGGAAGAGGAGTTAAAATGATGAGCAACCACGAGATCCAACAGGCCTTGGCAGATGGAGAGCGTGTTTAGCAAAATGGTCACCTAGTCTACACTTGGTCTCGCTGATGTAAAGGAGGCCACATCAGGAGCACTGAATGCAGTAAAAGTTAGACAAGGTGCAGGTGAACTTCCATCTCACCTGGAAGGGTCACTGAGGTCCTTGGATAAAAGTAAGGGAGGAGGTAGGGGGACAGTGTTACCTTTCCCATGGCTGCAGCGGAAAGTATCTGGGGAGGTGTTGTTTTGGGCAGGAAGGACGAGTTAACTGGGAAGTTACGGAAGGTGTGGTCTCTGCGAAATGAAGAAACGGGTGAGGATGGGAACATTTGACTCATTGTGGCATCATGTTGCTGGTGGCAGGAATGTCAGGGAAGAATGTTTAGAATTACAGCGTGGAAACAGGTCCTTCGGCCCACCAAGTCCATGCCAACCATCAGTCACCTGTACATTAGCTCCATTTATCCCACTTTTGCATCCTACACATTAGGACAACTTATAGAAGCCAATTAACCTACAAACCAGTACCCGCACCATCATCTTTGGAATGTGGGGGGAAACCAGAGCACCCGAAAACACAAACAAGCAGTCACAGGGAGAACGTACAAACGCCTCACAGACAGCAGCCATAGTCAGGATCTGGCACTGTGCGGCAACAGCTCTACCGCAGCGCTACTGTGCCGTCCAGCTTTACATTGTGTTGGATACGGCGGCTGGTAGAGTGAAAGGCAAGGACATGGGGAACTCTATACTAGTTCCATCCGGGGGAAGGGGGAACAAGAGCAGGAATGAGGGACACAGAGGAGACCCGTGTGAGGGATTCATTCAAAACAGCAGGGGCATAATCATGCTCACAAAAGGAAGACAACAGATGTCCTAGACAGGAAAGCTAATCTTGGGACCAGAGTGGCAGAAATTGAGAAATCGAGAGTGGGGAGATGGCGGACAGAGAAATTATCTCTGGATGGAGAAGTTGAGAGTAGGAAATGGTGGATGGATAAATTGAGAGTAGGGGATCGCAGACGGAGAAACTGCAAGTGAGAATGGTGTTATGGAAATACATGTTACAACACAACTTCAATAATCTTCTATTGAGTATTCAGAAATCTAACTGGTTTGGCATCTAGTTCACCAGGTGATGTTTGCCATATTTCTTTCCGATTTGCTGGGGCCCAATTTCCCTGCCCTCTCTAAGCTGACTGAATTCCCAGGCAATTTTTGTATAAATACTGTGTAACATCAAAAAAAGTGAAATTAAAATGTCCTGAAAATCTGCTATCCTGCCACCAAAATCCTGAGTGTGTTAGATTATGAGAGGATGGTACTGTTCAAATGTACAGCTCAGAGAATGTAGCATGTTAACATTCAACCAAATCTAGAATGCAAAACTATAATTTGATAGACTACAAAACTACAATTTAAAGGAGTGGAGCAGAGTTCATCCAAACTTTATTCTTCACGGCATATGGCACATTTATTTTACAACTGCGTAAATTTATGCTCTCAACTCCCTTGTTTCAGACAACCAATTAGTTTTGATTTTAAATGCCTTTGAGAGCCTTTAAAGTTGCAGGCTGCATTTCTAATTTTCGTAAATTAAATTGTTATCACAAACAAAGAATTTTAATGAATATTGTGAACTTTCATGTCATCCCAAAATTCTTTGCAAAGATAAGTTACTGTTTTAATATAGGAAAGTTGCCAGTTAATTTTCAAACAGCAAGGTGCCACAAACAACAACAAAAATGAAGTTATTTGTTTCAGCTGTAGATTTGAGGGATTTGTTATCTAGCACATTTGTATGTTTCCAGCATTTTCTGTTTTTATTCTTATCAAGCAGAACAGTTCCCCTTACTTACTCTGTCAAACCCCTTCATGACATTGAATAACTATATTAAATTTTGTCTCTTCATGTAAATAAAATCTGTCATTCCTGGTAACTAAATTCCTGGTAATTCCAAATTAAGAAAGGATTAAAATAAATCTACCGTTTAAAAAAAATGTAAATCTTAAAAGATTAGGCAACAAAATGGGAGGTTAACTCCAATTTGCACAATATATCTAAAGTGATATGTTTTAAGCTGACAGTTGGTTCTTTTAAATACAGTGTTATCATTAGTATTCCAGCAACGCATGTAAATAGCACACTGCATGAACTATGAAATACACGGCAGTATAATTATAGATTTTGCCATTCTACACCTGCCTAGAACATTATTTTTACACAAGGGTCAATAACTATTCGTGATAGATCCACCACTAGTATTCATGCCAGTAAAAGTAATTTAAAGTACTACATTCCAAGTGTCATATAGGATGAGTATTGAACTCAGTTTAGGTATGCCTTTTCTATTGTACATAGACTTTGAAAAAGCATTAAAACACCTAGTGACAAGTCTGAAAAATAGGTGCTTCATCTTGTTAACGGACCTTCTATTTCATATAATTTTGTCTAAAGTGGTCCCACCTTTATGTGCTGCTCTAATGAATAGTGCAATGTAGATTCATAACAACACGATTTCATAAAATTCACTCAATAAGAAAATCATGTACAATTTCAGTTTTACTCAAGAGAAAACAAATCTCATTTAGTGCCATAGAGTTATACAACACAGAATCTGCCCCATGCTGACCAAGGTGCCCCCCATCTAAGCCAGTCACGTTCACCCATAAGATAGACACCAAAAAGTAGAGTAACTCAGCAGGACAGGCAACATCTCTGGAGACAAGGAATGGGTGACATTTCGAGTCAAGACCCGTCTTCAGACTGAAAGTCACCCATGTTTGGCCCAAATCCCTCTAAATCTTTCCTATCCATTTACCCATCCAAAAATCTTTTAAATGTGCAGGGCATTTTTACACATGTGGGTGCCTGGAACATGGTCCCAACAGTAGTGGTGGAGCCAGATATGATAGTGGCATTTAAGAGGCTTTTAAATAGGCACATGGATATGTAGAGAATGGAGTGATATGCATCATGTGCAGGCAGATAAGATTAGTTTATCTTGGCAAAGATACATAGAAAATAAGTGCAAGAGTACGTCATTCGGCCCTTCGAGCCAGCACCGTCATTAAATATGATTATGGCTGATCATCCCAAATCAGTACCCCGTCCTGCTTTCTCCCCATATCCCTTGATTCCGTTAGCCCTAAGAGCAATATCCAACTCTCTCTTGAATAAATCCAGTGAATTGGTCTCCACTGCGGCAGAGAATTCCAGATTCACAACTCTCTGGGTGAAAATGTTTTTCCTCATCTCAGTCCTAAATGAATCAGTACCTTATTCTTAAACTATAACCCCAGGTTCTGGGCTCCCCCAACATGGGGAACATTTTTCCTGCATCTAGCCTGTCTAATCCCTTAATAATAGTATATGTTTCTATAAGATTCCCTCTCATCCTTCTAAATTCCAGTGAATATAAGCCCAGTCAATCCATTCTTTCATCATATGGGAGTCCCGCCATCCCGGGAATTAATCTTGTGAACCTACGCTGCACTCCCTCAATAGCAAGAATAACATCATGGTACAGTGTGACCTCACCAACATCTTGTACAACTGCAACATAACGTCCTAACTATTCAGTACCCTGACTGATGAAAGTGAATATGCCAATAGTCCTCTTACACATCCCATCTACCTATTGCACCACCTTCAGGGAATTATGTACTTGTTCACTGCAAAGATCCTGCCCTGATTTGACTTCCCAAAAAACAATACCTCACACTTATCGGAATTAAACTCTATTAGCGATTCCTCAACCCACTTATCCAGCTGATCCTGCAGTAATTCTTTATAACCATATTTACTATCTACAATATTAGCTATTTTAGTGATATCTGCAAACATGCAAGGTTAATAATTTCTCATCCAAATCGTTGATATAGATGACAAACAGGAATGGGGCCCAGCAGCAATCCCTGTGACATACCACTGGTCACAGGCATTCAGTCCGTCATCACCCTCTACTTCCTACCATAAAGCAATTCTGTGTCCAGTTAGCTAGCTCTCCCTGGATTCCATGCAATTTAACCTTCCAGTGCAGCCTACCACAAAGAACACCATCAAAGGCTTGCACATCCAAATAGACTTCGTTTACAGCCCTGCCCTCATCAATCTTCTTAGTGATGCCTTAAAAAAAATTGATCAAATTCATGAGGCACAATTTCCCACATACAAAACCATACTGACTATCCCTAATCAACACACCCACATCATGTTGATGTTATCTGTCGGATTTCTCTCCACTAACTTTCCTACCAAAGATGTTAGGCTTATTGGTCTAGAGTCTCCATGTTTTTCTTTGCTGCCTTTCTTAAACAGCATTGCTTCCCTTCAGTCTACTGGCGTTTCACCCGTGACTATGATGATTGATTTCTCTCAGCTGGACTCCTGCAATTTCTTTTTTAGTTTCACACAGAGTCCTTGGATATATCTGACGAGGCCTGGAGATTTATCTACCATTATACGTCTCATGCAATCCAGTACCTTCCTGACTGTAATACGGCAGGATAATCTTAAAAAGCTACACTTTATAGCAAAGATGCTCTGTAAAATAATAGTTAATTCAAATATTGAATTCCAAAGAAAGTGCAATTATTGAACTTGAAATAATGATGTGTTTAGATTATATCAGATGATCGACTGGGTGCACACCAAATATCAAATAATGAAAAAGCAATCAGATAGCCAACTAACAACATGTCTAAGTAAAACAATAAAATGTAATGGTCAGTGTACAAAGAATATAATACAGAAAATCAGGTGAACAATTATGTACACATAATCATAACAACTCATAACTAGCCAAGTCTTTCCTCCCCACAGTCTAATGTCAGATCGTATAATTTGTAGTCATCAAAACACTGAACACACATTTTCTACTTACGCTTAACAATTAAAAACACGACACATTACTTTAAAAAGGAAGAAAACGTTAGTAACCTTATATTTCATATTACAAATAGAAACTGTAATCAATAGATAAGACCGACTTAAACTTGCACTGCCTTTTACACCTGCATTTATGCAAGATACATAAAATGAAGAAACCCCCTGAAGTTTAAATATGTTGCTGCTATTTGCTTGAGACTTTGGTTGCCAAAATGAACCAAACTGCAAAATTGATCAGTTATTACTGGTTCAACATCTCCAATGACTGGAGACGCGGTCCGTCAGAAAATAAATGAAAAAAAAATCAAGGTCTAGATTTGAAAAGATAGTTTGCACACTCACCCCATCCTCATTTTGGACCCCGTCTGAAGACCTGGCCGCATCGGTGGTCGTGAAGGCAATTTACTCAAGAACAACTCTTTCTCTAAAGAAGACATTTTTTCAGATGCATGGAGGAAAAGAAAATTAAGTTAATGGTGGACCCGTTTGATGTTACTGCTGTTAAGAAGCGGCCGCTCCCCCTCTGTGCGTTTATACTACATAAGGTGTTTCAAATGATGATTAGCAGGAAAATCATTAAATATATTTTTAAATCCCTTCTCCGGTCCTGAAGATGGCCTACACCGATAGGAAGACGGTTATTGCTCATGGGCCTTGGTGCCGGGACTTGTAGTCCTACCAGTCCATTTTGTGAGGCAATTGCATTTTGGATCTTCAACATTAAACTACATTCTCCATGAAAGCGATCGTGAATGATGTAATGGTTGGGAAGAGGCAGCTCCTCAAGCAATGTCTACCAGGCTTTCTGGGAGTTGTAGTCAACATGTGGTTCCGGCGCGCCGTTGCTAACGTTACCAATTTGAATTTTTAGATAAAGGATCGTTGAGACTTTAGGCTGCTGGCAGCTTCCAGATATTGTCAGCAACTCCATCAAAACTTTCCTGCAATTGCACCTTGTATTTAACGGGCACATTTAATGCGTCTAACCTGAGCTAAATAACATAATTTATGGAGTGAGAAGAAGCCAATTTTTTAGGTCGAGGTTCTGCTTCCAAAAACAATATTAACTCTTCTCCTACCAGCCTGCAATATTTCCTCCACCAGATATCTTTCCAATCACGTTTGAAGACTGAACCTGCTTCCACAACTCTTTCAGCAATCAATTAAAAAAAATTCAAACTGCATCTTCCACAATGTCATGCTCCCTCGTTTATCAGTCGATTAAATGGCACTTGTAGTTCTTGGTTCTTGGTCCTCCAAAATATTCTAAATGGAATTTAAACTGGAGGTGGTGAAGGAAAGTGGAGGTGGTGAAGGAAGGTGAAGGAGTTCCTTACCATTGAAGGAAGGTGGAGATGGGGAAGGAAGGTGAAGGAGTTCCTTACCAATGCATGTTTTGTCCTTTTTTTTTTGTTCATGATTTTGTAAAATATTGTCAAATCATAATGTTAATGTCCTTGACTGTCAGAAGCACATTCGCTTGCAATGGTCAGTGATTGCAAAGGGTATTAGACAATAGACAACAGGTGCAGGAGTAGGTCATTCGGCCCTTCGAGCCAGCACAGCCATTCAATGTGATCATGGCTGATCATCCCCAATCAGTACCCCGTTCCTGCCTTCTCCCCATATCCGCCAACTCCGCTATCTTTAAAAGCCCTATCTAGCTCTCTCTTGAAAGTATCCAGAGAACCTGCCTCCACTGCCCTCTGAGGCAGAGAATTCCACAGACTCACCACTCTCTGTGGGGAAAAAGTGTTTCCTCGTCTCTGTTCTAAATAGCTTACCCCTTATTCTTAAACTGTAGCCCCTGATTCTGGACTCCCCCAACATCGGGAACATGTTTCCTGCCTCTAGCGTGTCCAAACCATTAATATATCTTATATATTTCAATGAGATCGCCTCTCATCCTTCTAAACTCGAGTACACAAGCCCAGCTGCTCCATTCTCTCAGCATATGACAGTCCCACCATCCCGGGAATTAACCTTGTAAACCTACGCTGCACTCCCTCAATAACAAGAATGTCCTTCCTCAAATTAGGGGACCAAAACTGCACACAATACTTCAGGTGTGCTCTCACTAGGGCCCTACACAACTGCAGAAGGACCTCTTTGCTCCTATACTCAACTCCTCTTGTTATGAAGGCCAACATGCCATTTGCTTTCTTCACTGCCTGCTGTACCTGCACGCTTACTTTTATTGACTGATGAACAAGGACCCCCAGATCCCGTTGTACTTCCCATTTTCCCAACTTGACACAATTTAGATAATAATCTGCCTTATCGTTTTTGCTACCAAAGTAGATAACCTCACATTTAAGGTCTTTAAGACTTTTGCCTTCCATCACAGTGAGGAGGTGCCTGGTAGACTCACTGGGGTGGATGTTAAACTGTGTTCATCGTGTGTTTTGTTGTTTTGTTCTATGTTATGACTGCAAGGTTCACAATTTCGTTCAGACTGAAAAGTCTGAATGACAATAAAGGATACTTTCATACTTTGACTTTGATTTATCCCCATTAATCTGCATCTGCCATGCATCTGCCCACTCATCCAACCTGTCCAAGTCACCCTGCATTCTCATAGCATCCTCCTCACAGTTCATACTGCCACCCAGCTTTGTGTCAACTGTAATTTTGCTAATGTTACTTTGAATCCCTTCATCTAATCTATTATTCCTCACACCCTTGCCTAACACAACACCTTCCACCCAGGTTGCCCACATTTCAGGGAACAGATGAACAAGAATCTGCAATGCAGCACATGCCAAAAACAACATAAGAAGCTGATGCTGATATAACCCATTTTTGCATCGTTCAATACAATTACGATTGATCTGTTATCTCAGTGCCACATTCCTGCACTAAAACCATAATCATGGATTCCCTTAATATAAAGTATCTATTAGCCCCTTTCTTTAATATAGTCTGCAACTGAGTTCTGAGCTTACACATTAATACTGAATGTTGCAATCTAAAGATTCATTACCCTCTGGTTAATGAAATTCTCCCTTTCCACTCCCCTCCACCTATATTCCCCCAGCTTCATGTCACGCCTCTTCTACCTTTACTCTCCTTATCTCAACACTTTTCATCTCTTGCCAGTGTCCAACCATCTACAAATCCAAAATGTACTCACCTATCACGTGCCAGGCTTGGCTTGCTCCCACCTCCATTCCAGCTTTCTTCCCCACCTAATACAATCAGTCTGAAGAAGGGTCCCGACCTGAAACATCGCCTATCCATGTTCGTCAGAGATGTTGCCTGGCCCGTTGAGTTACTCCAGCACTTGGTGTAAACCAGTATCTGGAGTCTGTTGTGACTAAATTTCCTCTCATTTCTGTTCTGAATGCCCAAGTGACGCAAGGTCCTAGATAACACAGCCAAGCAACTCACTGAGTTCCTCAGCAGTTTGTCTTTTTGTCCCAGACTACATAATCTGCAGTCTTTGGCTCTTCAATGAAAACATCTACCCTGTCAAGCCCCACAAGTATCTTATATCTAAAAAAAAGATATTGTTTTTTTCAAAAATATATCTATTAAATTGTAATTTTATAATGCAGTACAGTGGTGAATCTCTGGAATTCTCTGCCACAGAGGGTAGTTGAGGCCAGTTCATTGGCTATATTTAAGAGGGAATTAGATGTGGCCCTTGTGGCTAAAGGGGATCAGGGGGTATGGAGAGAAGGCAGGTACGGGATACTGAGTTGGATGATCAGTCATGATCATATTGAATGGCGGTGCAGGCTCGAAGGGCCGAATGGCCTACTCCTGCACCTAATTTCTATGTTTCTATTAATATTTTATCATAATCAGTACTTAAGAGTCACAGGCACAAAAAAAAAAGACCACTCAACCCATCAAATCCACACTAGGTCCCAGCAGAGCTATTTCATCTGCCTCACATGTCCATCAAAAACCTTTTGATCGGGTCTACAAAAACACAGATGTAATGCTGCTGCTCTATAATGCGCTGGTCAGGCCGCATTTAGAGTACTGTGAACAAATTTAGGCCCCATATCTGAGGAAGGATGTGTTGGCTCTGGAGCTGGTCCAAAGGAGGTTTACAAGAATGATTCCATAAATGAGTGGGTTTAGCATATGATGAGCGTTTGACAGCAATGGGCCTCTACTCGCTGGAGTTTAGAAGGTTGAGGGGGGACCTCATTGAAATTTACAGAATGAAAGACTTAATTAAAACATATAAGAACCTGAATAGTCTTCACAGAGTGGATGTGGGGAGGATGAGTCCTCTTTTCGGAAACATTAGTACTCAGCGAAACTATTTAAAAATAACGTATGACAGAGATAACATAACATTTTTTCTTTCGCAGAGTATATTGAATCCTTGGTACTCATTTCAAGCAGAGTCTTTGAACATTTAAAGTAGAGGTAGGCAGATTTCTGATAAACAAGAGGGTGAAAGGTTACTCTGGATGGATGGAGATCAGATTATCCATGATGTGTTAAAAAGTGGAGTCGTCTGTCCATGCTCCAAATTCATATGTTTGTAAGTAGAAATGTTTATTTGACCAAGCTATTGTTGCCCGTTTGACACTCGCATAATAACATCTGCATGTTTGTCAAAAAGGCAAAATGATACAAGATGTCACACGCCATAACCTGATGAGTTCAGATGAAATATTAAACTCCAGTGCAATTGCAGGTGAAAAAGAGCAGCCAAGATTATGTAAATGGAGCAAAATTGTGAAATGAAATCATATAGATAATGGAAGAAATTGAATTTCAAAACATTTGATTGATGTCTTGGAATTTTTCTCAGAAGCAAAAAGACAAATCACATTCATTATGGTGATGTATTTCATCTGATAATTAAAATTTGAGTAATAATAATGAAACTTAAGAGAAGGTAGCAATCTCTGATACTTTTATGTTGCCTAATATCTTTAATGAATGACCTTCCTCATCTGCACCTACGATCAGATTTTTGGCATCAGCATTGTGTATGAAACCTAATAATGCTGATTCACTCAGTCTGATTCACTCAGTAATTTGCTTTCAATGTGATGTCGTCATATTACCAAGCTGGTGATTTTACTTTGCATTTGATCAATTTACATGAATGGCCCGATGCCAAATTGTTCAAAATAAATGAATAGGCTATTGGGTCTCACGTTATTTCTTGGGTATCTACTGTATAAAAATAGTTTTCATATTCCTTCCCTTTGTAAAATCAAATAAATGTTCATCAAAGTAGTAATGCTTCATCGGCAACATTTAAACAATATAATTAAATTAATCAATTGATTTATTAATTGATTTTATTGAGCCTGCCATCACAGAACAAAGCAGGTTTAAGTTTATCATTATCACATGTACCAAGATACAATGAAAAGTTTTATTTTTGTATACTATCCAACAGATCAGATATACCAATCATAGATGCAATCAAGTTAAACCCATGTACAATAGATAGAACAAAGGGGAAGATATGGAGTGCAGAATATAGTATCAGACTGCAGAGCATTATAGCGTATCGGGTTTGTAGCTGTAGTATGTGGGAATTAAAGAAAATCAGACTGTTCTTTGTAGGCCATAAACATCAGCAGCTCGAGGATCTCCAATATTTGGACACTGCATCATAGAGGACGAAAAGCTCTGTGATATTTTGATGTAGATGCACCACTTAGATTAAATACTGCAGAACCAGTCAGTCAAAAGAAACAGGGGAGTGTGACTACAGGGAAACAGGTGTGCAGATAAAGAACCCCTTGCAATCTTCGACATTTTTATGTTATCTAATGCTTTCATCTAAGATGGACAAAGTGATCTTTTTCAGGTTTTTGGCATTGACCATGGATATCAAACCTAACAATGCTGATTGCTTGGTTTGACAGAAATAGTCAGAGGAATATCAGTTCATTTTTAACGCACCATCATCATAGTACTTCCTCTTAGGCCTTGTGATTGTCCAGCAGGTATATAATTTTGCAGCTTGTGTAGAGATGAATTGAGACTGCAGGTGGGTAGAACAAACTGACCATTTTACTCAATAAAAAAAGCCCACTCATTTTGAGGAGTGAAAGGAATATAGTGTTTAAATGGAACAGTATCGTTAGCGGGATAGATTCTGTTTGCTGCAACTAAGATTGTAAATCCTGAAGACTGTTCCCTGCCTGATGCCAGGACTATGGACATCTACTTGGGGCTAAACACAAACTTAGAATGGTAGGAGAAAGATTCAATTGTTAAAGTCAATATGGGAAACAATAACATAATTAGAACAATGAAGGTAGTTCTGCTGAAATAATACGAGCAGTAGAGTTCAAATTGAAAAAAAGTAAAGACAATAATCCAGTTACAGAGGGATGCACAGAAACCCAAGGTAGGTAATAGGTTTGGAGGGGATGTTGAACGCCGAGCTGCAGTGTGTGAACAACAGCCTAAGATATGTGTTTTTATCATTCAAATCGTCCAGTGCAGAGTGGAGAGCCAGCAAGATCGCATCCCCCATTGAGCTAATGTGGCGGTAGGCAAATTGTAGCAGGTCCAGGTTCTTGTAAAGGTGTGAAGCAGATGTGCACCATAACCATCCTCTATTTCCTAAGAAGGCTTAGGAAGTTCGGCATGTCTCACCAACTCCTACAGATGCGCTATAAAAAACATTTTATCGAGATGCATCACAGCTTGGTTTGGGAACAGCTCCATTCAAGACCACAAGAAATTACAGCAAATTTTGGACGCAGCCCAGACCATCACACAAACCAACCTCCTTTCCATTGACTCCATTTATACCTCACGCTGCCTCGGCAAGGCCAGCAGCATAATCAAGGACGAGTTGCACCATGGCCACTCCCTCTTCTCTCCTCTCCCATCGGGCAAATGGTATCGAAGTGTGAAAACACACAACTCCAGATTCAGGGACAGTTTCTTCCCAGCTCTTATCAGGCAACTGAATCATCCTACCACAACTAGAGCAGTCCTGAACTATTTTCTACCACATTGGTGACTCTCAGACTATCTTTGATTGGACTCTACTAACATACCTTGCATTAAACATTATTCCCTCATCATATATCTATATGCTGTAAGTGGCTCGATTGTAATCATGTAATGTCTTTCCATTGACTGGTTAGCACGCTACAAAAGCATGTACACGTGTACAATAAGCTACACTGAACTTCTCCAAGAACTTCATCACCACAAATACTTCTACTGTGCATTTAACTCTTTCACATTTCCAATATTTCTGGCACACAAACATCAAAAATGGGTTCAGGACAAGACCAATTGATCCTTCGGAGCTGCCATGCTGCTCAACAAAATCCATTATGGCTCAAGAAGATATTGCATTATCGAGAATCCTTAACAAATCATCTTTCCATTTTTGGACAGTCTTTTTATTTTCTTAGATAATATATGTTTTGTGCAGGAAGGAACTGCAGATGCTAGTCTAAATCAGATAGACACAAAAAGCTGGAGCACCTCAGTGGATCAGGTAGCATCGCCGTTGAAATATATGTTTTTGCGTGTGTTCTGCGCCTACATGATGCGAGGCTGTTACAAGTAAGATTTTCATTGCACCAGTATCTCACCGTATTTATAGATATGATTATAAATACCTGGCTTGAAAGTAAACGCACTTGAATAAGAAAATATTGCAGATGCTGGATATTTGAAATATAAAATCAGAAAATACTAGAAACACTCAGCAGGTCAAACAGCATCTGTGGACAGGTTCGTTACCCAAGCGCAGATCAAGAACCAAGCACAGGATCGGCAACCATTTCGCTGAACACCTCCGCTCAGTCCGCCTAAACCTCCTTGACCTCCCGGCTGCTCAACACTTTTAACTCCCTCTCCCACTGTCCTGGGACACCTCCACTGTCAGAGTGAGGCCCAGCGTAAATTGGAGGAACCGCACCTCATATTTCGCTTGGGCAGCTTACACCCCAGTGGTATGAATATTGATTTTTCTAACTTCGAGTAACCCTTGCTATCCCTCTCTCTATAGCCTTCCCCTTCCCTAGTTCTCCGGGCAATCTTACAATCTTTAACTGTCCTCGATTAAAATGTATCTTTGTATGCTCTGTTGTCACCTTATCCTAGCTAACGATACGATACAATTTTATTCAATGATCTATTCTACATTTTCCTTGAATTGCATCTCCTTTGATATCGTTTTCACACCTTACACTCATCTCTGTGTCTCCCTTCCCCCTGACTTTCAGTCTGAAGAAGGGTCTGGACCCGAAACGTCACCCATTCCTTCTATTCAGAGATGCTGCCTGTCGCCCCAGCATTTTGTGTCTATTAACGGAGTTAGAATATCAGCTCAGACGCCCTTCGTTAGACCTGGTGAAACGCGCTGCCCATTCCTTCAGTTCCGATCAACAGTCTTTGTCGCGAAACGTCAACTGTTCTCCCCAAAACCCCCGCCTCCTTGCTTTGCTGGTCCTCCGGCATCCCATTGGCCGCTCGTCCCGTTCCTCCGGTATCCCATTGGACGCTCGTCTCTGGTCTTCCGGTATCCCATTGGATACCAGTTACAGGACCTCCCATTGGACGATCCTCGCTGGTCCTCCCTCATCTCATTGGATACCCGTCGCTGGTCCTCCCTCATCTCATTGGATACCCGTCGCTGGTCCTCCCTCATTCCATTGGACGATCTTCGCTGGTCCTCCGTCATCTCATTGGATACCCGTCGCTGGTCCTCCCTCATCCCATTGGACGCTGGTCGCTGATCCTCATCCCATTGGACGACAGTTCCTGGTGCTCCCTCATCCCATTGGACGCTGGTCGCTGATCCTCATCCCATTGGACGACAGTTCCTGGTGCTCCGTCATCCCATTGGACGGTAATTACTGGTCATGCTATTGGACGTCAGTTTCTGGTCCTCTGTCAACCCATTGGACGCCAGTTACTGGTCCTCCGTTGTCGTATTGGACGCTCGTTGCTGGGTATCCGTCATCCTCTGGTAACCCGCGCGCGGCTGGCGGGCTGGCTGGCACGCGGCGCGTTTGAAAGCCGAGTCCGTTGCCCGGGAGCTCGTTTTGTACACAGATCGCTGGCGGCTGTTGGTCCTCCGCTGTCCCGGCGTGCAGAGCGGCCACCGTCCTTCCGCAACCCACCCGGAGTGCGCGGGCAACCAGGTTCAAACTATTCCAATCATCGACATGCACTGGAAAACCACGGAGCAACAATGAAAACCAGGAAACCAAAAACTGCAAAACTGGGAAAGAAAAAGAAGCGTAAGTGCGGATTTCCCCCTTTCTGGAGAAGGATCTCGACCTGAAATGTCACCAATTACTGAGATGCTGCCCAAAGATCACAGAGCGGAGCTGACCCGATGAGTTACTCTATCTTCGGTTTACTAAACCAGCACCTGCAGGTCATTCTTACACGTTTCCCCTTTTAGTGTGTGTTTAACCATTGATTCTTTAGGCCTTGTGAATTAATGTATGTCAAACATAGAAGATAGACACGAAAAGCTGGAGTAACTCAGCGGGACAGGCAGCATCTCTGGAGAGAAGGAATGGGTGGGTGACGTTTCGGGTCGAGACCCTTCTTCAGACCCGAAACGCCACCCATTCCTCTCTCCAGAGATTTAAACCAGCATCTGCAGCTCCTTCTTACACATAGAAACATAGAATATGCAGGTGTAGGCCATTCGGCCCTTCGAGCCAGACTGCCATTCAATATGATCATGCCTGATCATCCATAATCAATAGGGTGATTTCACGAAAGGTCACTGGAGCGCAGATCCGCACCCACGTGACCGAAAATCTCAAGTGGAGGACATGCTAGACATCCGGTACATGTTAGTGGATGGGAAAACACGCACTTTCCCACCCGTTAAAAACATAGAAAACGGCCAGGTTTTGATCTGCAATTTATTGTGCCAGATTGTGTTATTGTGCCAGATTATGTTAAAAACATAGAAAACGGCCAAGTTTTGATCTGCAATTTATTGTGCCGGTCGGGGTGACCGTGAGGCACAGCTACCTAGATTTACAATTTAAAAAAAAGATAGAAACTAAGGTAAATTAAAGAGGGAGCTGAGGCATTATTGACTTACTTTTGATGAAATTCAGCGAGAAAACGCGATAATTCCCGATATTTTGGACCTTTAAATCTCCACGGCAAATGTCCGCTGTTCACTTCCGCTAGATTGGCACCTTCAGCTCCCTCTTTAATTTACCTTAGTTTTTATCTTTTATTTTTATTGTAAATCTAGGTAGCTGTGCCTCACGGTCACCCCGACCAGCACAATAAATTGCAGATCAAAACTTGGCCGTTTTCTATGTTTTTAACGTGTGGGAAAGTGCGTGTTTTCCCATCCACTAACATGTACCGGATGTCTAGCATGTCCTCCACTTGAGATTTTTGGTCACGTTGGTGCGGATCTACGCTCCAGTGACCTTTCGTGAAATCACCCTATAGCCAGTTCCTGCTTTCTCCCCATATCTGCAGTTCTTTCCTACACATTCTCCCCATATCCCTTGATTCCTTTAGCATTAAGAGCTAAATCTAACTCTCTCTTGAAAACATTGAAAGCAGGTGCAGCAGGCAGTGAAGAAAGCGAAAGGTATGTTAGCATTCATAGCAAAAGGATTTAAGTATTGGTGAGACCACACCTGGAGTATTGCATACAGTTTTGGTCTCCTAATCTGAGGAAAAACATCTGAGGAGTACAGAGAAGGTTCACCAGACTGATTCCTGGGATGTCAGGACTTCCAAATGAACAAAGACTGGATAGACTGAATTTGTACTCGCTAGAATTTACAAGATTGAGGGGGGATCTTATAGAAACGTACAAGAGTCTTAAGCCGCCCGACTCATCACCCATACCAAATCCTGGCATCACATCACTCCAGTCCTCAAACAAGTCCTCAAACAACTTCACTGGCTTCCCATCCCATCTTCACTGGCTTCCCATCTCCCACCGGATCACCTACAAAATCCTGATCCTCACCTACAAAGCCCTCCACCATCTGGCCCCCCCATATCTCACTGACCTCCTCTCCCCCTACCAACCCTCACGGTCCCTCAGATCCACATCAGCCGGTCTCCTCTCCATCCACGTCCAACCTCCGCAGTTTTGGGACAGAGCCTTCTCCAGGGCAGCTCCCAGGCTCTGGAACTCCCTCCCCCAACTGATCCGCAATTCCGTGTCCCTCACCATCTTCCAGTCCCGCATCAAGACCCATCTCTTCACCTCTGCCTATCCTTAGCCCCACGTGCCGTCCCTTTTCATCTGTGCATTTTAAATTTTGTAAGGTGTCCTTGAGACTCTTGAAAGGCGCCCATAAATAAAATTTATTATCATTATTATTATTAAGGGGTTGGACAGACTAGATGCAGGAAGATTGTTCCCGATGTTGGGGAAGTCCAGTACAAGGGGTCACAGTTTAAGGATAAGGGGGAAATCTTTTAGGACCGAGATGAGAAAAACATTTTTCACACAGAGAGTGGTGAATCTCTGGAATTCTCTGCCAGTAGGTAGTTGAGGCCAGTTTATTGGCTATATTTAAGAGGGAGTTAGATGTGGCCCTTGTGGTTTAGGGGTTTGTGTATGGTGAGAAGGCAGGTACGGGATACTGAGTTGGATGATCAGCCATGATCATATTGAATGGCGGTGCAGGCTTGAAGAGCCGAATGGCCTACTCCTGCACCTATTTTCTATGTTTCTATTTGAGGTACTTGCCTTCATCTGGATTGCAAGCGACCCAGGTGGAATATGAAGTGCTGTTCCTCCAGTCTGCGTGTGGCCTTATAACCCAATGGAGGAGGCCATGCCAAAAAGGCCAGTGTGGGAAGGGGAATTAAAATGATTGGCAAATAGGAGATCCAGCATGCCTTGGTAGACAGAGTAGACAAGTGTTAGCCAAAACCTAGTCGATGTTTGGTATTGCCAATATAAAATAGATCACTTAAGGAGCGCAGAATACAATAGACAATATTTGAATTCGGCTCCCAGGGAAAACAACCTCCATTCACCCTGTAGAGTCCTGTAAGAATTTTGTAAGTATGTGAGGTGGGCTCTCATTCCTCTGAAAGATGGGTGGCGCCGCGACCCTCGCCAGCAGCTGTTTGTCCTTTCCACTTTATTTTTGTTTTTAGTGTATCTAAAAGTGTGTTTTAGTGTGGTGGGGGGCGGGAATTGGGGGAAATTTACCTCAGTTGAATGCGACTTTTCAAGTTGCATTTAGCCTTCCCTCGCGGCTTAACAGCTTGGATTGGTGTGGCCTTTCCTGTAGTCGGGTCCAGAGCTTCAGCAGCATGCTCCAGAAGAAGTGCTCCGATCGCTGGCCCGCAGACTACGACAACCTGAAGACGTGGTCTGCGGAGCTTCTTGCGCGGCGTGGACTTTCCATCCCGGAACCTGGGATCCCTTGCCGGGGATCGCTGGAGAAGAGCTCCGACTGCCGGCTTGCAGCCTATAACATCATGAAGCCCCGGTCTCCGGTGGGAAGCGGCCAATTCCAGACCTCCAAGCCGCGGAGTGTCAATCCGTCCTGACGTTGGAGTTTCGAGCATCCCGACGAGAGGGCCTGTACATCGGGCCATCCGTAGCGGCAACAGCGGATGGTTCATGCCCCCAACCACGGATGAACAAAGGAGGACTGACAAAGTTATTGCCTTCCACCATAGTGATGAATGTTGATTCCACTGTGGTGGATGTTCATGTTATATTCTATTGTGTATTGTGTTCTTTTGTTTGTATGGCTGCATGGTAAATCAGATTCCACTGTACCTTAATTGGTGCATGTGGCAATAAATATGAACTTGAACGAACTTGAAATCTAAGGACTTTCATGGAGAGTCTATTCAATCTCTCTTTGAAATGCAATCCTGCCTATTCAGGAATTGGTTTGATGAATTTCATCTGTTTCTTCTGTGGCAGGTAAATCCTTTTTTTATTACCTAAGAAGACAAATCTGCATGCAATACTCTGGATGCTGTTTCATAGTGGCCACGTATAATTGCATATGTCATACCTTTGTAGCTTTCTTTGTTTAGATTAATAGAGTAATAGCCTAATGTAAAATTCTATCACATTACAGTTGCTTTGGCCTCAAAAGGCCCCTTAACAATTTTCATGTTGGGTTCTTCAACATTGGTTCTGGAAAAGCATGTTGTATCTATAAATTTGTTCATATTGTCACAGCTGTGCTGGGACCTCTGTTGTTTATGATATATATAAATTACTTTGACATAAATGTGCATGGTCAGTTAGTAAGTTTGCAGATGACACCAAGATTGCCAGAGTTGTAGACAGTGAGGAGGGCTGTCAAAGTATACAATGGATTATAGATCATTTAATCCGAGCAAGCGTGAGGTGTTGCACTTTGGGAGTTCAAATGTAAGGGGAAGATATACAGTTGATTTTAAGACTTAACAGCATTGATGTGCTGAGGGATCTTGCGGGCTAGGCCCATAGCTCCACGAAAGCGGCAACACAAATAGGGTGGTAATGAAGTTGTGTGAGGTACTTGCCTTCATTAGTCGGAATATTAAGTATAGAAACATAGAAATTAGGTGCAGGAGTAGGCCATTCGGCCCTTCGAGCCTGCACCGCCATTCAATATGATCATGGCTGATCATCCAACTCAGTATCCCGTACCTGCCTTCTCTCCATACCCCCTGATCCCCTTAGCCACAAGGGCCACATCTAACCCCCTCTTAAATATAGCCAATGAACTGGCCTCAACTACCCTCTGTGGCAGAGAGTTCCAGAGATTCACCACTCTCTGTGTGAAAAAAATTTCTTCTCATCTCGGTTTTAAAGGATTTCCCCCTTATCCTTAAGCTGTGACCCCTTGTCCTGGACTTCCCTAACATCGGGAACATTCTTCCTGCATCTAGCCTGTCCAACCCCTTAAGAATTTTGTAAGTTTCTATAAGATCCCCTCTCAATCTCTTAAATTCTAGAGAGTATAAACCAAGTCTATCCAGTCTTTCTTCATAAGACAGTCCTGACATCCCAGGAATCAGTCTGGTGAACCGTCTCTGCACTCCCTACAGAGGGTATAAGCATCATGAAATCATAATGTAACTCTATAAGACTTTGGTTAGGCCACAGTTGGAGTACTGCATGCAGTTCTGGTCACCACATAACAGGAAGGATGTGGAGGCTTAGGAGAGGGTGCTGAAGAGGTTTGCTGCCTAGATATTGGGGTACTAGTTATAAGGAGGGGTTGGACAAACTTGTATTGTTTTTTCTGGAGTGTCAGAAGCTGAAGGGATACTTGATGGAAGTATATGAAATTATGAGAGTAGCTAATTAATAATAATAGATAGGGTAGACAGTCAGAATATAGAAACAAGGAACTTCAGATGCTGGTAATACACAAAATGACATAAAATGCTGGAGTAACTCAGCTAGTCGGGCAGCATCTTTGGGGAACAGGGATAGGTGAAGTTTAGGGTCGAGTCTGAAGAAGGGTCTCGACCCAGATAGTCAACCATCCACGTTCTTCATATTGCCTGACCTGTTGAATTACTCCAGCACTTTGTGTCCTAGGCAGTCCGAACCGTTTTCCCAGGGTGGAAATGTCAAAGATTAGAGGTCATAGATTAAAGGCAGGTGCGGGGCAATTTTTTTTTTACACAGAATGTGATGGGTGCCTGGAATGTACTGCCTGGGGTGATGGTGTTGGAAATATGATACAGGTAGTAGCATTTCAGAGGGTTTTAGATAGATGCAGGGAATGAGGAGACATGAATCGTATTTTGGCAGCATGTTTGGCACAGATGTTATGGGCTAAAGAGCCTGTTCCTGTGCTGTACTGTTCTATGTTAATTTGTCTTATTCTGTCTATTCATAGATTAGAATTCTCAGTGATAACCATATTACTTCTGTAACACTTAATTTTTTTTTTCATTTACACAATGCCCAATATTTGTTTCTCCAAAAGTGCTTCCTGACAGCTAAGAATTTTAACATTTTAATGATTTATTCCTTTGATTTCAGCACATTTATATTTAAATAGTTTTAGTAACATAACATGAAAATGTATGTAGGGCAACGTTAGAGAGGACTTGTTTCTTTGTTTGGATTGTGTTACCATTCTTATTAAGATGTACAATATACCCTCATATTTTCCTGTGTTGCATTTTGCCTGCTACGTTTCTGTCTGTTCCACTATCTTATTTTGTTTGCTGAACAACACGTGTCTAATATTATTAGCACATTAATAAGAAGCACATATTGCAGGATGGAAAATGTGCTTATTAATTCTTGTCCATTCATCACATTTTTGTTTCATTCTAAGTACAATGTAAAACTTGTTCATTGCTCTTGGTTAATTTTCCTACTTTCTCCAAAATGATGATCAACATGGTCATAAAATGACTTCAGGACAGTTGCATATATAAATATTTTAACATTATGACATTCATAATTCATCTTTCACTGCTCCTCAGCATCAATTAATCTGCAACCAGTAGTATTTTACCGTATGGTACTTGCCATGTGATATTTTCAACTGCCAAAGGTTTAAGCTTGTGGGAGATAATATCTTCAATTTGAAATTATTTAATATGTTGATTATTACTGATAATATTTTGTATGCAACTGATATTTTTTGTATGCAACTGATAACACTATGAGACAGACACCATAACATTAATTATGTTTACAGGAATAAGTGACGTCCTACCATCTACAAGTCTGCCACCGCTGGTTGACGGTCAGATTCGATGTTTTCTAAGGATAACGGTCAGTAAAATCCTGTGGATCATTCTCAAACCACCAGTAGCCCCTCTTGTTAGACTGCGCTGGTGGGGTGAAACTTCCAATGGCACTTTGTTTCACCCAAGAGATTCTTCGCATTCTGAACCAAAATCTGTGAAAACTACTGCTCGATATGCTGTTCGCTGTGGACCAAGACAGTTCACTTCTTACCTTGCAGGTTAGTTTCCAATATTATTAATTTTATTTAACTATATCTGCAAGTTTTCAGTTTTCCTACAGTTTTCAGACTCGTATCTTCTTTCCGATGGCAGGAGTGAAATGAGAGCAAGGACATGGTGGTGTGGGTCTTTTGATGATGCTGGCTGCCTTTTTGAGGCAGTGACTCCTGAGGTTTCCTTAGATGGTGGGGAAATCAGTACCCTTGATGGATTGGGCAGCTTTCACACTTTTTACAGACTTCATTCTTGGGCATTTAATTTTGCTGAACTAGGTCAATATGCTCTCTACTATACACCTATAGATGTTCAAGAGCGTATTTGTTGACATGCCGAAATTTCCTCAATCTTCAAAGGAAGTAGAGGCTTTCTTTATGATTGCGTTAACGTGCTGGGTCAAGGATAGAACTTCGGAGATATGCATGCCCAGAAATTTTTTTTTTTTTGTCTCTCCACCGCCGTCCTGTTGATAAAGAGAGATTTGTGGATCTTTGGCCTTCTTCTAAAGACAGCATTCAGTTCCTTGGATGGACAATATGCTGAAGTAACTCAGTGGCTCAGGCAGCATCCTTGGAGAATATGGATATGTGATGTTTCGGGTCAGAACCCTTCTTCAGACTGCAAATCAGTTCCGTGGTTTTACTGATGTTGAGAGCAAGGCTGTGCTGGCAACATTTGGTCAATTGATCTTCCCACATTGACTCGTCACCTTCTGTAATTTATACAATAAGCTTGTGTATTTCTAAGTGGGAATAGTTTAGGCTTATTGTCATATTACCAAGGCCACAGTGAAGAGCTTTTGTTTGTGTGCTATAAAATCAAATCAGATAATATACACAAATACAATCAATCCAAACTCAAGTGCATAAGGTAAAATGAAGAGAAAGAGTACCGGATACAGTTCTTAGCATTGGAGCAAAGCAGTACCAAGGGAATCTTCCATTGTCCACAATGCGGTAGGTTGGAGAATGGGGAATGTACCAATATCTTATGGAAGGACCTTTCAGAAACCTGATAACAGAGGGGAAGATGCTGTTCATTAGTCTGGTGGTACTCACTTTCAAACTTCTGTATCTTCTGCCCAACGGGAGCAGGGAGAATAAGGAATGATTGGAGTGGAAAAGGTCTTCATTGTGTTGGCTGCTTTCCTGAGGCAGCATGAGGTGTAAACAGTGGTGTCCGAGGTTGTAGGTTTTGATGTTCCCAGAGATCAGCTACTCTTGCACATGCAGATGTGTATTTTTCATTTCTCGATTAATGTTTGTCCAGTAGCGCAACTGCTAAAACTAGTTTTATATTTACAAAGTTTTTTTTTTCATCTTTTTAATATGATAGATATGGGAGTGCTGGTATTGGAAGTGTTGACAAAGGCTGACCATCTTCCCATTGGTCGAGTTCAAATAAATGGAATTTCACAACTATCATCCACGTATGAAATTAGTGGATTTTTCACAATGATTTCACCTACCTCGGAGAAACTTGGAGAACTACAGGTTAGAAATGCTATTTGCCTTGGTACGTTTGATTAAGAAATGTGGTATTAAAGTTTGTCCTTACTTGGCAAATAAAATTTCATGATTATTTATTTAATTCAGGAAATAACCGCGCAAACAATCTTTTTTTTCCCAATACTTTTTTCTGCTTGCTGATTTCCAAAGTAACTTTTAAGTGGTACTCTAATTCCCAATTAAACTCAAGATGGACAGATCCTTTCCCAATCAAACACACTGTATAACTAATTTGGACCCGCACAAAAAAACAGATGGTATTCCCTATTTCATAAATCATGTTATATCCAATTAGTGTAATGAAATAGTGCATTATAGCAAAGCCAAGTACACGGGCAACCAGTTTGGTGGAAGATGAATAAATTATTATGGTGTCACATGTTATCTCATGCAAATGTGAATTGATGTTTATTGCAACCATCATTGCCTATCAGAGCATCGAGTGTGCTTGAATTTGCTTAGCTGGGGTTGTTTCCAAACAGATGGGTGGTGAGAGGACAAAAAAATGTAAAGGGTATGTTTTAATCAAGGTATTTAAAACAGAGGCCTAAACAGAGTAAACAGGAAAGGCCCACTCCCCTTTACAGAATAACCAGTTACAAGTAGAAGCGGTGGTGAAGAGTTGGGGAAAATTGTTTTGACCCAAATTGTGATGAGGGTTTGGAACTTGCTTCCTGAAGAGAGTGACTCAGTCACAGCATCTTTAAAAAGAGCAAAAGCAAAGTAAGGATTCTGGAAGCGATACCTGCGGAAGCAGTAGAATCTCATAATCGATAAGGCTATATGTAGAGTTCTTGGATATCTAGACCTCTCCTTTTGTGCTGTAAATATGTATGATTCCACAATGCAGTTTGAACCGAGTAGTTTTCAGATATTGTCACCAGTATAATAAAGGGGAAAAAATTCAGACAGAGTAATACCTAAAAGTGATTTGTTTTTGAGGGAAGTAAAATATGTTGGCCTATAGTGTCATTTGTGGATCATTTGGCAACATCCATTCCCGAGTCAGGATGTGACTTGAGCATAAAAATCAAAACTGCAATTCCATCATACTGCTGAGGACATGCTTCCCTGTTGTAGTTTTTTTGGGGGGGGCAAGATGTTAACCCAAAGCTTCATCTCCATCAAGTGGATTAAAAAAAAATATTCATGCTTGTGGTTTCACTTCATGAAGTATTTCATTGGCTGCAAAACATTGAATGAAAAATGTGAAAGACTTTTAAAGTGTGCATGTCTACTTTAGTGCATTATTCATCTGTTATTTCATTCCCTACAGTGTGCAACAAAAATATTATGTGTTACATTTGCTGACCATTTACGTTCACTTGTGTTGTTGTTGAAATGATTTGAAGGTTTCACTTGCTGTGGAGTCGCTGACTGACACGTGTGATAGTGGCAGTTCTAATCCAACTACTGACACAAGTATGGATGGTGGAATCACAGTTCAAAGTCCTGTCATGGCGCATACTTCAAGAGCAGGATCTTTAGAGAATCTCGTTGAACTTTCTGCTCCTCGCAAATCATCCTTAACCAGCTTAAGTGGAAAGGAGTCCCTGTCAAGTAGTGCTTCTAATACTCCAAGGTATCATCAAAATAAATCTTGATTTTATATTTTGTATACATTTTGCATGAAATAATGTGTTTCTTCCCTATGTTCACAGCAGCATGCATTTCTATTGTATCTGCTTTGAAAACAATTCTTATGCCTCCTTAATTTTTTTAATTAGACAGACACAGGGCCAGAATGTGAATTTTGAGAATAATAAGGTGGAGAAATGTGTTCAGCCAGAGATTCAACAACATTGAGCCTAGATGGATTGAAGTAGCAGCTCCCTTCATCATCTAAGCTCAATTGTGAAAGAAGCCAGTTGAATTGAGATGATGGCAGATGTGAAGTGAAATCAAAGGGAAATTTAATAGATGCAAACTTCACAAAGGAAGATGTAAAGAAATTAAGACATGGGTGTTAGCAATAAGAGGTTAAGTAAGTAGAAGGTCATGAGGAAACTTTTTTTGGATTGTGTTAGATTATGCCTTGATTACCGTTTTTGTAGATAATTACATTTAGAAGGCTTGCCTTTGGGGCACAGTTCATCAGAAAACTAATGCGAGGAGAAATAATTTTTGGCTCTTTGTGTTTTTCTCACCTGCCTCTCAGAGGAAGAGATCATTTGTACTTCCAGGAAAATGCAAGAAGTTCCACAAAGACTGGTACATCTGAAGCTAAGGAACTGCTGAACACGGCTCCTTTGGCCCCTGCTGTGACATTTGCCACTGGCAGCAAGAGGACAGATAAACATGTACTGTCATCAAAGAGCCAGAGTACTAAAAATCTGATTTCGGGTAAGTTGCTAACATGAAATCTTATTTTAAGCAAGGTACTAAATGAGTACTTTGCATCTGTACTCTACAAAGAGTAGAACATGGAAGATCGTGCGATCAATGTGGGGTATACCAGAGCTTGCTTTCCCTGGAATGATGGACGCTGAGGGGTGATCTGAAAGAGGTATTAAATTATAAGGTGCAAAGGTAGGATACATGGTCAGAATATATTTTCTTCCATGATAGGGGTATTAAAAACAAGAGTACATAGGTTTAAGGTGAGAGGAAAGAATTTCAGTGCGGATTTGAGGGGAATTTTTTTGGTGGGAATGGGTCGATTGGGCTTGTATTCACTGGAGTTTAGAAGGTTGAGAGGGGATCTTCTAGAAACATATAACATTCTTAAGAGATTGGACAGACAGGAAAAATGTTCGCCATGTTGGGGAGTCCAGAACTAGGGATCGCCGTTTAAGAATAATGGGTAGGCCATTTAGGCCTGAGATAAGGAAAAACTTTTTCTCCCAGAGAGAGGTGAATCTGTGGAATACTCTGGCACAGAAGGTAGTGGAGGCCAATTCACTGGACGTTTTCAAGAGAGATTTAGATTTAGCTCTTAGGGCTAACGGAATCAATGGATATTGGGGAAAAAGCAGGAACGGGGTACTGATTTTAGATGATCAACCATGATCATATTGAATGGCGGTGCTGGCTCGAAGAGCAGAATGGCCTACCCCTCCAGCTATTTTATATGTATACCGAGTGGTTGTTATGTGGAACCTGCTGTAAAAGGAGATTGTGGGGTTAGATATGGTCACTGTGATTAAAATTTGGACAGGCACTTGAATAGGCAAAGCATATTAGGATATAGACCTTATGTGGTAAGAGGATTTATTGTAGTTGAACAGAAATGTTGTCATATAACTGTGGGCTTTATAAAAAAATGTTTGTCTGTTCTTCTTAATTTGTTTGGATACCACCTTTAAATTTATTGTTTGTAATGTGTAAATATGCTGTGTGAGAACCTTTGCTGAGTTGGTTGCAGTTAAATTTGATGGATAAACTTTTGGGGATGGGTGTAACCTGCAATTGTTCTGACCAGTGATTTACAATTCACAATTTATACTATTTTTAACTTGGTGTGCAAGAGTTTGTTGGGTAGGGGAGAGTTGGTGTTAAAATGACCGCCCACTAACTGGTATCAGAAATAAAAATATTACCATCTATTTATCAAATCCCGCCATATTGAGTTCCACAAAGCCCAAAATTTCACCTTCTCTCAGCCTCGCGTTGCCTCAGTCCCTTAAATATTGTACATGGGTCGCCCTTCCTGACCATTAATTTCCTTTACAGTCATTTTTGCCACTTTCCCCTAACAATGAGCAATATTGATCACTGTTCTTGCATGTTGTCACCTCACTTACAGCATTCATTTATTCTACAGTATTATGGAGCATATTATTGTTCCTCAGATCCATATAATTTCTTGCATATGTTTCCTTTTGAATACCTGATATATTTTACACCTTGTTAATATTTTGAGCACTATGCCACAGTGCAAAAGGAATATCAGTGCAGGACTCTCACTTAACTCTTTTTCTCTGTTGTCAGCCGGGCAACCTAGGCAGCTTTTTAGGTTGCCAAATGACAGTTTAGGTGGTCATTTAAGACAGCTTGCATGACGTGTGCGATAATGTGCTCAGACAAAATGTGTAGTTACCAGTCGGAATTATGCTAAATGAAGCATTCACATATTATTTCTACTTCAAATAAAGTCACAAACTTAACATATTCACCAATCAAGACATGATATATACCACAATGACATGCAGCAAAATTATAATACAGTATATACAGTATCTCAACTCTTTTTACACATTGCAATGAATGTAATTTCTATTATTTCTTTCCACTTCCAAACAAAAATGTGGTTGGATTATTCAGCCTATGATCAACCTCGATGAGATCAAGCGCAGGCTTGACGATCACTTCGCACAACACCTCCACTCAGTTCGCAATAACCAACCTGATCTCCCGGTGGCTCAGCACTTCAACTCCCCCTCCCATTCCGATTCCGACCTTTCTGTCCTGGGCCTCCTCCATTGCCAGAGTGAGGCCCACCGCAAATTGGAGGAACATCACCTCATATTTCACGAGTAGTTTACACCCCAGCTGTATGAACATTGGCTTCTCCAATTTCAGGTAGTCCTTGTTTTCTCCCTCATTCCCCTCCCATTCCCAGCTCTCCCACAGCCTCATCCGCTGCTTTTCTCCAGCTTTTTCTGTCTACCAACGGGATCCCACCACTGGCCGCATCTTCCCTTCTCCTCCCCTGTTGGCTTTCCGCAGAGACCGCTCCCTTCGTAACTCCCTGGTCAATTCGTCCCTTCCCACCCAACCACCCTTTCTTCTGGCACTTTCCCTTGCAACCACAGGAAATGCTACACTTGTCACTTTACCTCCCCCCTTGACTCCATTCAAGGACCCAAGCAGTCTTTCCAGGTGCGGCAGAGGTTCACCTGCACCTCCTCCAACCTCATCTATTGCATCCGCTGCTCAAGGTGTCAGCTGCTCTACATAGGTGAGACCAAGCGATCGCCCAAAACCTCTGCTCGGTTCTCAATAACCAACCTGATCTCCCGGTGGCTCAGCATTTCAACTACCCCACCCATTCCGAATCCGACCTTTCTGCCCTGGGCCTCCTCCATGGCCCACTGTAAATTGGAGCAGCAGCACCTCATATTTTGCTTGGGCAGTTTACACCCCAACGGAATGAACATTGACTTTTCCAATTTCAGGTAGTCCCTGCTTTCTCCTCCCCTTCCCAGCTCTCCCTCAGCCCACTGTCTCCGCCTCTTCCTTTCTTCTTCCCGCCCCCACCCCACCCCCCACCCTCACATCAGTCTGAAGAAGGATCTCAACCCGAAACGTCGCCTATACCTTCGCTCCATAGATGCTGCCTCACCCTCTGAGTTTCTACAGCATTTGTATCTACCCATTCGCACAAGTTGTGTTATCCCACTTTCCTCACCCACTCCCTACACATTAGGGGCAATTTTACAGAGACAAGTTAACCTACAAAGCCAATGCGTCTTTGGGATGTGGGAGGAAACCCACATGCTTGCAGGGAGAATGTGCAAATTCAACACAGACAGTGCCCGAGGACAGGATCGAACACAGATCTCTGGCGTGTGAGGCAGCAAGTCCACCAGCTGTGCCACTATATTTTGTTTTCCAACACACAAAAAATTATACGTTGATAACTTTGGTTACTAAAAAAAAGAAACTATCCATTTTCTGTCTTAAATCTCTAAGTGATGCTATGTCCCCCTTTACAGCTACTGTATGTTTTAATTCAGTTCAAGACTATGGGGCAGTACATTGGCCATAAAGTTGCTGCCTAAAAGTGCCAGAGACCCGGAATTGATCCTGAATATGGGTGCTGTCTGTATGGAGTTTGCTCCTTTTCCCTTTGATTGCATGGGTTTTCTCCGGGTGCTCTTGTTTCCTTCCACATTCCAAAGGTGTGCAGGAACCTTTTTCAGACCCAACCCAAAACGTAATATTTTCCTTTTTGTCCAGAGATTCTGTCTGACCTGTTGAGTTACTCCAGCTGTTTGTGTCTATCTTCAGTTTAAACCAGCATCTGCAGTTCCTGCCTACACACACGATACTATACGTTAGAAATTTGTTAATCACAGGAGGGAATTGTGTGTGTGTGTGCCTATATATATATACACACACACACACATATATATACACACACACACATATATATATACACACACACACACATATATATATATATATACACACACACACATATATATAAATAAATATACATTGTTTTCACATTTATAACATTGTTTACAGAGTACTATGTTTACATATTCTGTTGTGCTGCTGCAAGTAAGGATTTCATTGTTCTAACTGGGACGTGAGAGACCTGACTCTTGACTTACGTGGCTAATGTGTGGGACAGCGCTAGTATACGGGTGATCGGTGGTCGGCGTGGGCTGAAGGGCCTGTTTCCACGCTGTATCTTTAAATTAAACTAAAAACACTAAAACCAGAGGAAATCTAAAGATAGGTCTCTACCTGAAACATCACTCAATTTCTTCTATCCAGAGATGCTGGCTGCTCCATGGAGTTCCACGGCACAATTAAAGCATGGAATAATCTTCACCCTACCATAGTTACCCAACCAAATTTAAGATAGCAACTAAATTTAAGATAGCTCTTTTTTCCCCATGAACCCTTTTTTGCATGTCCAAGTCAAGTCAAGATAGTTTTATTGTCATGTGTTCCAGATAGGACAATGAAATTCACAACAGAATATGTAAACATAATACAGAACAGGAGATAAAAGTGCAGTGTCTCTATATAGCATAGACCATATATAAACACAATAAATAAACAGATAAAGTGCAGTAGGCTGTTATTTTTCAGAATTTGGAGTTTGGTGGTGGAGGGTCCACCAGTTTAAATTCCATTTGGCATATTTTTGAAGGACCAGGAAACCAAGAAGCAAGAGTTACTCCAGGGAGTTACTCCAGCTCCAGGGAGTGATTCTGCGTTGGTTTTCAATGGTCGCGGCAAGGCGGCGACCGGACAGCAATGGCGGCCACATCTCCCACAATGCAAAGGGAGGGAGAAATCCCCGCCGCCGACCAGTTGTCATGGCAGTGCACATGTGCATGGCGGCACATGCGCATAACCACGGCCGATGATGTGCTGGTCGTGGTTGTGCGCATGTGCAGGGGGAGGATGTTCAGGCTGTGGCAGTGCGCATGTGCAAGGCGGTCGGCCGTGCCGGCGGATGAGGAGCGGGCGGAAAGCAGAGGACGGAGAATCGGCAGCCCGGGCACGGACACGGATACGGATGGCGGGCGGAGACGGAGAGTGATAGAGAGAGAGAGAGAGAGAGATAGAAAGGGGGGGCCCTGCTCAGAGTTGAACGATAGGTGTCCCGGGTGCTTGCCAAGCCAGGCAAAATGGCACAGCTTTTAGGTTGCCCGCGCGGGACTTTAGGTCGCCATTGGCACCCGGGCAACCATTAATTTCAAGCCCTGCAGTGATGGGAAAACTACTGAGAGGGTGCAGCTTTCAAGGAAGACTCCTGTGTTTACAGTTGTTTAGGTTCACGTACTTATATAGCATAATCAAAAACAAACATTATCGACTAAGCACTTTGAAGTTTCACGTAGAAAGGGTTTTGATGTAAATTCATATTGTTATAGTAGTAGAGAATTCTTGCAGTTGTGCACTCAATTAATATTTTTCTTTGCAGTTCTATTAGACCGAGGTAGCAAATTGCGAAATGCGATGGTGGTTTCGGCAATGAAAACTGTTCCCGATGGTGTATCCGGATTAATGGATGTTCCTTCCTCACCTCAATGTCATCCTATGGATGTACCACAATCAAAGTAAGCTTGATAAAACTCTGAGCGGTTGCAAAACCCTTTTCTGTGCCTTAATAAATATAATCAATGCCTTCAGCAAGGCATTTCATAAGGTAGCCCATCAAAGATTTGAATGAGTATGTAGAAGACATAATTAGTAAGTTTATAGATGACACTAAAGTGGATGGTATTGTCGATAGCGAAGATGATTGTCAAACATTGAAGCAGGATCTTGATCAATTGGGCAGGTGGGCATTTTGGGAAGTCAAGCCAGGGCAGGACCTACTCAGTGAATGGCAGGGCTCTGGGGAGTGTTGTAGAGGGATCTTGGAGTGCTGGTACATTGATACTTGAAAGTGACATCACAGGTAGATTGGGTGGCCAAGAAGACTTACAGAACATTGGCCTTCATCAGTCAGGGTATTCAGTATCTAATTTAACTTGTTACATTACAGTTGTATAAGATGTTGGTGATTGTGTTTTGGAATATTATGTTTAATTTTGGTCACCCTGCCATAAGAAGGATGTTATTAAGCTGAAAAGAGTGAAGACATGATTTATGGAGATATTGGAAGGACTTGCGGGCCTGAGTTATTGGGAGAGGCTTGGCAGGCTTGGACTTTATTCCTCGAAGTGCAAGAGGCAGAGGGGTGATCTTATGGAAGTATATAAGATCATGAGGAGAATAGAAAGGGTGAATGCACAGAGTATTTTACCCAGTGTAGGGTAATCAAGACCAGAGCACGAGTTTAAAGTGAGAGAGGAAATATTTAATAGGAACCTGAGGGGCAACTACTTCACACAGAAGGTGGTAGGCATGTGGAACAAGCTGCCAGAGGAGGTAGTTGATTGAGGCAGGTATTATATCAACATTTTAAAGAAATTTGGCCAGGTACATGGAAAGGAAAACTTCAGAGGGATATTGGCCAAACATGGGCAGGTGGGACTAATGTAGATAGAGCATCTTGTTCGGTATGATTGGTTTGAATTGAAATTATTTCTTCTTTGTTGTATTTTCCTCAAAAATCCAATTCATGTTGTACCATTTTCAATGATTTGGTTACAATATGGGATCTCTGCAGATAGTGGGGCATTCATGCAGACAGGGAAGAAAAATGCTTCTGCATTGCACAGCATTCATGTTCAGCATTTATTCCGATATACTATTACTCATTTCCTTTCATCCATGACTGATGAAATTAATCTTTAAATAAGCTCCAAGTATAATTTCTATGGAAAGGCAGTTTGATTGTTAATTTGTTTTATATTAAATGAAAAGTCTGTTTTTTGCAAATGTGAGTGGAAAAATAGTGTTTTAAGTTTTTTAAATTGGTCAGAGGAGTAGAGAAATTTACAGAGACCAGTGATGTTAATAGACATTATTTGGTAAAATATTCTAAGGTTTATAGGTCTAATTTTGCAATGTGCACCAATTAAGGTACAGTGATATTCGATTTACAATACAGCCATACTAAAAAAAGCAACAAGACACACAACTACATAAAAGTTAACATAAACATCCACCACAGCAATTCCCCACATTCCTCACTGTGATGGAAGGCAATAAAGCTGACTCCCGAAGTCGGTCCTTAACTAGGGACCGCGAGCTCCACGAGGCCCTGCAGGCTCCCGAAGCTCCCAAAGTACGTCCCCAGCAGAGGCGTCCAACTGCATGATGTTAGGCCGCAGTGCAGACGGAGATACAATACGGGAAACAAATTGCATCTACGTCAAGGTAAGAGGTAAAAAAAAAAAAGGTAAGAGGTAAAAACAAGTTTCCCCAACCCCCTCCCCCGCTCCCCACACATAAAACAAGCTAAAGAACACTAAAACATCCATTTAACACATACTAAAAGAAGGAAAAGGACAAGTCAGACTGTTGGCAAGGCAGCTATTACAGGCGCCACCCGGTGGTTGTATTTGTGTTTATTGATAAAATACATCAACTTGCTTTCCAGTTTCCATTACAAATGATCATTTAAGCTTTTGGCTGTATCATTCATTATCATTAAACCGTGAGAATTAATATCCCTTTTAAATCCACCACCCAAACTTGCTAAATCATCAATTTCAACGATGACACCTGCCAAAGATTAATCAGAATCAGAATTTATTCGTCAAGTATGTTTTGCAACATACGAGGAATTTCACCGGCCAGATCAGTCATACAATTAAAAGCAATATACTCAAAAACAGATTTTAACATTAATATCCACCATAGTGACTCCTACACATTCCTCACTGTGATGGAAGGCGAAATAAAGTTCAAGTCCTTCCTATTGTTCTTCCGTGGTCCTGGGCTTCTTGACGGGATGGTCTTGACTCCCGTAGCCGGAGGCGTTCTGGCCCTCTGCGTCGAGGCATTCAGCTCCTGCATCGGGGGGTTGTCAGCTCCCCAGCGCCGGGTGATCGAACCTTACGTTGGGGCTGGTCGAACCTCCCGCGGCGTTGGAGTTCCGGATTAGCCTCTCCCGAGACTGCAAGCCCTTGATGGTAAGTCTGCAGGCCACGGTGGGAGCGATCCCAGGCAAGGGATCCGCTTCGAAGTTGAGTTTGTGCCCCGTGATGGGGCTCACGATAGTCCGAGGAGACCTCCAGCTCCAGTGATGGTAGGCTGCAGAGCCCGGAGGATATGACCCGAAAATTGACCACATCTCCGGGAAGGTAGGAACTTGAAAAAACGTTTCCCCCGATCCCCTCCCCCCACATAAAACAAACCGAAGTACATTAAAACAAACTTTTAACAAACGCTAAAAATAACAAAAAGATGCAAAAACAAACAGACTGCCGGCAGGGCAGCCATCTCCCCGGCACCCTGTGGTGAAGAGAATGAGAATTAAACATCTGAAAATAAAGTGAAACTGTGCATCGTCTGCTCAATGTACTAAATAATGATGACATCAAGGGATTTATCAATGATAATAATTTATGTTATGATAATTTGCTATTTGCAATGTTATTTGAGCCCTTGAATGAGATTGCTGCTTTAACATCCTTTATTATTTGTTCACTATTAACTCATATTTGTGGATTAAGAAAATGTCTGAAAGTGAAAACTGTTTAAAAATTGTCTGACATCTGGGCATCACACAGAGCATAGCAAATAATTACAATTTGTTTAACAGACTACAATACTTTGAATTATGTGAAATAACATACTTTAAGAGAATAGCCCTAGTCCATTAGATTTGCTAAATATTTCCATGATGGACCTGTCATAAGGTTGTTCACCTGCAAGTCATCGAATTGTGCACACTTTTTGAGGTGAATATTTGTTATGATTATGAATATATTTCTCACTTTTAGTTTCTAAATGCTGGCCACCCCACTTGATGTTTTCAAGCTCATGTGATTAAGTAATGCAGTATTTCGCAGTTATAAACAGTTGTTCTCTACATCCCTTTTTTCCCTCACTTAAGAATACATCAATATCCTTCGGGAAAACTCTTTCATAATTTGCCCGAATCTGAAGAAATGTTACCATCTAGAGATTTTTTACTGCCTTCTCCTGAATACTCATTTAAAGAACGTTATCCCAACACTGAGGCCACAGCTATCAATTTACTTCTTGGGAGGTAAATACTGGTTTAACTTATTAATTAACTATTTTAATTTGTTTTGTAGTTGAACTTTGCATTGGTTTCAATGTTTTCAGGTTGGTAATACAGGTGCACAACCTTTTATCCGGAGTTCCAGAAACCGAAAAGCTCCGTAAACCGGACATTTTTTCCAGGATGTCGTCTGCACACCAAAGCTCGCGTTTGGCACCAAACTTGACCCGAAACAACCCACGGTCAACCCAGGTCTGTACTACTGTAGTGGCTGCCTCCTCCCCGGAGACCGGGGAGACACTTAAACATCTGTAAATCATTGCTTAAATGTTAGTCAGTTAGTTTGGAGGGCTTTTATGTGAAGGGGGAAACTTTAATTCTTAGTCCCCTACCTGGTCGGAGAGGCGGGGAGCGGGCAATGCCTTACCGGGTCGCCGTGCGGTAAGCTCCGGAGCGCTGTGGCCGCCGACTCCCAACATCGCGGAGCTGGGGCTGCGGGCATCCGGCCGCGGGCCGCGCTGGATTTGGAGCGCCGCGCAGCCAGGGGTAGGGTTGCCGGGGTCGGAGCTCCAACCGGCGCCGCCCGCGGCCGGACGCCCGCAGCCCCAGCTCCGCGATGTTGGGAGTCGGCGGCCACAGCGCTCCGGAGCTTACTGCACGGCGACCCGGTAAGGCATTGCCCACTCCCCGCCTCTCCGACCAGGAAGGGGACTAAGAATTAAAGTTTCCCCCTTAACCCCCCCCCCCCCCACATAAAATCCCTCCAAACTAACTGACTAACATTTAAGCAATGATTTACAATGATTCCCCGGTCTCCGGGGAGGAGGCAGCCGCTCCAGACTTTTCAAGCCGCCCGCGCTACCTACCTAATCTACGCTAAAAATCTTCCATTCCGAAACCCGAAAAATTCCGAAATCCGAGAAGTGTCTGGTCCCAAAGCTTTCGGATAAAAGGTTGTGTACCTGTAATGTAAAAACACACCTGTGTCAGAGGTTCCACAATTAAGAGAAACTAGGAAGTTAATTTGTACATAAGGTAATGGATGGGTAATAAGTTCTGCTTGGGGCATTCCATTAGAATTAATTATATTTTTCTATAGATATTTTTCTCGCTGGTGATTTAAAGGGAAGAACTATAATATCTAATAATAATTAAGCATTATTATCTAATGCAGTAATTGGGGAATCGCAGTGGTAAAATTACAACTATACAGATTGATATAGAGCAAATAGTAGGAGTAAACAGGTCCTTTTCAGAAAGGCAGGCAGTGACTAGTGGGGTACCGCAAGGCTCGGTGCTGGGACCCCAGCTATTTACAATATATATTAATGATCTGGATGAGGGAATTGAATGCAACATCTCTAAGTTTGCGGATGACACGAAGCTGGGGGGCAGTGTTAGCTGTGAGGAGGATGCTAGGAGGCTGCAAGGTGACTTGGATAGGTTGGGTGAGTGGGCAAATGCATGGCAAATGCAGTATAATGTGGATAAATGTGAGGTTATTCAATTTGGTGGCAAAAACAGGAAAGTAGACTATTATCTGAATGGTGGCCGATTAGGAAAAGGGGAAATACAACGAGACCTGGGTGTCATGGTACACCAGTCATTGAAAGTAGACATGCAGGTGCAGCAGGCATTGAAGAAAGCGAATGGTATGTTAGCATTCATAGCAAAAGGATTTGAGTATAAGAGCAGGGAGGTTCTACTGCAGTTGTACAGGGTCTTGGTGAGACCACACCTGGAGTATTGCGTACAGTTTTGGTCTCCTAATCTGAGGAAAGACATTCTTGCCATAGAGGGAGTACAGAGAAGGTTCACCAGACTGATTCCTGGGTAAGAAAGACTGGATAGACTCGACTTGTACTCGTTAGAATTTAGAAGATTGAGGGGGGATCTTATAGAAAGTTACAAAATTCTTAAGGGGTTGGACAGGCTAGATGCAGGAAGATTATTCCCGATGTTGGGGAAGTCCAGAACAAGGGGTCACAGTTTAAGGATAAGGGGGAAGTCTTTGAGGACCAAGTTGAGAATATCATTTTTTACACAGAGAGCGGTGAATCTGTGCAATTCTCTGCCACAGAAGGTAGTTGAGGCCAGTTCATTAGCTATATTTAAGAGGGAGTTAGATGTGGCCCTTGTGGCTAAAGAGATCAGGGGGTATGGAGAGAAGGCAGGTACAGGATACTGTTGGATGATCAGCCATGATCATATTGAATGGCAGTGCAGACTCGAATGGCCGAATGGCCTACTCCTGCGCCTATTTTCTATGTTTCTATGATACCTGTACTCTTGAAGTAAGGGTCATAGAATCAGAGTTATGCAGCATGCAAACAGGTCCTTCGGCCCACCATGTCCACGATGCGCAAGTTGGCCTTTTGGGGATAGTCCTATTTGGCTCGTATAACGTTCTAAATCTCTAATTTCCATATAAGGGCTATCTGTTGAGATTCTTCCAATTAAGTTTATCAAGTACAACTGATGAGTATTGAAGTGAAATTCGAGCTTTCATTTAAAATGTTCTGTTCCATCTAAATTTTATAAAGCTGCTTCAAGGTACTTTCTGCATGATTATTCATTCACAGTAGCGAGTTAACCTACCACCAGCAGATCTTTGGGGTGTGGGAGGAATTGAGCCCATTCAGGGGAAACTTGCGTAGTCACAGGGTGAACGTGCAAACTTCATTCAGTCATTACCCAGGGTTAGAATTGAAACTGGGTCACTGGAGATGTCTAACATCAGTACTAACTCTTTAACTATCATACTGTCCAGATATGGCATCTTAAATGCTGTATTGCAAATCCTTGAAGAAGATTCTCAAAATGTGATTTTATTGCTGCATGAGATAATAATAAACTTCCATAAAGATTTATTTTAAAGTTAGTAAATTTCTGCCTTGGTGGTTTATGGTTTTGTAGATACTGGGAGACTACAAGAGTCTGTCATGATACAAGAATTGCAATCCTGACCATCTAGAAAACCAACGGTCTAAAATTCATTTGGTTTGTGTAACATCTTGTTTTTTGGAAAGATGAAAGTTCTCATGAGATGTGAATTTCTGATGGGATGGGATGTAGTTAACTTTTGTATCAATTTATTGTTCTACAGGTATAACGCAATGGAGCATTTTTAACAAACTCATCAATTTAAATTCAATATGTTTGCAAGATAAACATAGATCTTGATTAGAAAACATAGAAAATAGGTGCAGGAGTAGGCCATTCGGCCCTTTGAGCCAGCACCTGCATTCAATATGATCATGGCTGATCATCTAAATTCAGTACCTCGTTCATGCTTTTTCCCCATATCCCTTGGTTCCATTAGCCCTACGCTAAATCTACTGTAACTCTCTCTTGAAAACATCCAGCAAATTGGCCTCCCTGCCTTCTGTGGCAGAGAATTCCACAGATTCACACCTCTCTGGGTGAAGAATTTTTTCAGTTCTAAATGGCCTGCCCCTTATTCTTAAACTGTGACCCCTGGTTCTCGATGCACCGAACATCGGGAAAATCTTTTCTGCATCTAGCCTGTCCAATCCTTTAAGAATTTTATATGTTTGTATAAGATCTCCTCTCGTCCTTGTAAATTCCAGTGAATATAAGCCCAGTCAACCCATTCTTTCATCATATGTCAGTCCCGCTATCCCGGGAATTAACCTGGTGAAGCTATGCTGCACTTCCTCAATAGCAATAATGTCCTTCCTCAAATTAGGAGACCAAAATTGCACACAATACACCAGTTGCAGTCTCACCAGAGCCCTGTAAAACTACAGTAGGACCTCCTTGCTCCTAAACTCAAATCCTCTCGCAATGAAGGCCAACATGCCATTAGCTTTCTTCACTGCCTGCTGTACCTGCATGCTTACTTTCAATGACTGATGTAAAAGCACACCCAGGTCTCGTTGCACCTCCCCTTTTCCTAATCTCACATCATTCAGATAATAATCTGCCTTCCTGTTCTTGCCACCAAAGTGGATAGCCTCACATTTATCCACATTATACTGCATCTGCCCACTCACCCAACCTATCCAAGTCACCCTGCAGGCTCATAGCATCCTCATCGCAGCTCACACTGCCACCCAGCTTTGTGTCATCCGCAAACTTGGAGATGTCACATTTAATTTCCTCGTCTAAATCATTAATATATATTGTAAATAACTGAGGTCCCAGCACTGAACCTTGCGGCACCCCACTAGTCACTGCCTGCCATTCTGGAAAGGACCCCTTAATTCCTACTCTTTGCTTCCTATCTGCCAACTAGTTTTCTATCCATTTCAATACCCTACCCCCAATACCATGTGCACTAATTTTGCACACTAATCGTTTGTGTGGGACCTTGTCAAAGGCTTTTTGAAAGTCCAGATACACCACATCCACTGGCTCTCCCTTATCCATTCTGCTTGTTACATCCTCAAAAAATTCCACAAGATTAGTCAAGCATGTTTTCCCCTTTGTAAATCCATGCTGACTTTGACCGAACCTGTCACTGCTTTCCAAATGTGCTGCTATAACATCTTTAATAATCGACTCAAGCATCTTCCCCACTACCGATGTAAGGCTAACTGGTCTATAATTCCCTGTTTTCTCTCTTCCTCCTTTCTTAAAAAGTGGAGTGGAGCTACCCCCAGTCAACAGGAACTGTTCCAGAGTCGAGGGAGCATTGGAAAACGATCACCAATACATCCACAATTTCTAGGGCCATCTTCATGATTACTCTGGGATGCAGAGCCTCAGGCCCTGGGGATTTATCTGCCTTCAGTCCCAACAGTTTACCTAACACCATATCCTAATTAATGTGGATTCCCTTCAGTTCCTCCCTTCCACTGGATCCTCGGTCCCCTAGTATTTCTGGGAGATTGTGTCTTCCTTAGTGAAGACTGAACCAAAGTACTCAGTTAACTGTTCTGAGGATTAGAGGAAGTGTGGTTGACCAAGAGATTTAACTAAGTTGTATGTTTCTTAGATTCACTTGTAGATTTGCAACTTCAAAAAAGGTGTGTCACTGACATGGTGGATTGGCGTCCATTACAGAAAATTCCAAATTTTCAATTGTGTTGAAATCTATTTTAATTTACATGGCATGGTATATGTAAGAGATAACCAATCCTTAACATTGGTTTTGCATCAGGATGATGACATCTAAATGTTCCTCACTGTAATTATGAAAATATTCCTGAATTATTTTTTGACACAAACATTCTTTCTTCACAAAATTCCTTCCAACAGATTCATATTCTGCTTTTCATTTATTTATCTACAGTACTGACTCTATACCTCTCCATTACTGGCATGGCACACACTCCCCTCCAGAGTCGTTATCTGGTGGAAGTAGTATTCTTGATGCAAGCGAATTAAACGATCCTCATTATGACAAGAGCCTGCTGGAAAATCTCTTCTACAAGGATCCTGTAAGTTTAAACAGTTACAAAGCTTCCAAGATTTTTCACATTGATAGTCGGCATGTTATAATTAGGTGATTGCTTTATATTGACACGATAAATTGGTTTGTATTTAAAAACTTTTAAAAACCCCCCCCCCCCCCCCCCCCCCCCCCCCCCCCCCCCCTTTTTTATGCTGTTGCCAATGTACTTATCGGGCAACAACAGTCTGGTTTCTACCAGTTATTAGAGCAGAAATTTAAAGATGCACTTAGGATAATTATTTTGTATAATGTGTAATGCTAATATGCAGAAGGCACTCTACTTGACCACTCACAGATGAATCCTTAGAACAATGCAAATAAAATGCAGTAAATATAAAATATGAAACAGGCCCTTCGGCCCACCAAGTCTACGGCAACCATCGATCACCCGTTAACACTAGTTCTATGAAATAGAAGCATAGTTAGTTTGTTACTTTATTGTCACGTGTACTTCTGTACAGTAACAAGCTCGTTCTGCATGCTATTCAGTCAAATCATACTATATTTGCGTAGAATAGATCGTCTTCTGGAACAGCACGCAGAGAGACGCCACGTCCTAGCTCCATCTTACAACTTCCAAGTCTCTGCAAAGTACGATCTTGGCCAAAGAGATGTGTGATTTCTTATTTTCTCATTATTTTCTCATTATAAGGCCTGCTTTCCTGGTCACTGGGCTCTCACTTAACTTTTTTTCTCTGTTGCTAGCCGGACAACCTAGGCAGCTTTTTAGGTTGCCAAATGACAGTTTAGGTGGTCATTTAAGACGACTTGCAAGACGCGTGCGATAATGTGCTCGGACTAAGTGCGTAGTTATAAGTCGGAATTATGCTCAATGAAGCATTCACATATTATTTCTGCTTCAAATAAAGTCACAAATTAAACATATTCACCAATCAAGACGTGACATATACCACAATGGCATGCAGCAAAATTACAATACAGTATCTCAACTCTTTTTACACGTTGCAAAGAAATGCAATTTCTAACCACTTCCAAACAAAAATGTGGTTGGATTATTCAGCGTATGATCAACTTCGGTGAGACCAAGCGCAAGCTTGGCGATCGCTTCGCACATCACCTCCACTCAGTTCGCAATAACCAACCTGATGTCCCGGCGGCTCAACACTTCAACTCCCCCTCCCATTCCGATTCCGACCTTTCTGTCCTGTGCCTCCTCCATGGCCAGAGTGAGGACCACAGCAAATTGGAGGAGCAGCACCTCATATTTCGCTTGGTTAGTTTACACCCCAGAGGTATGAACATATGCTTCTCCAGTTTCAGGTAGTCTTTGCTTTCCCCTTCCTTCCCCTCCCATTCCCAACTCTCCCAATCCTACCATCTCCGCCTCTTCCTTTCCTTTTAGTGCCCCCCCCCCCCCCCGACATCAGTCTGAAGAAGGGTCTCGACCCGCAACGTTAACTATTCCTTTGCTCCATAGATGCTGCCTCACCCGCTGAGTTTCTCCATCTTTTTTTGTCTTACATCCATTCACACAAGTTCTGTTATCCCACTTTCCTCACCCACTCCCTACACATTAGGGGCAATTTTACAGAGACAAGTTAACCTACAAAGCCAATGCGTCTTTGGGATGTGGGAGGAAACCCACACGCTTGCAGGGAGAATGTGCAAATTCAACACAGACAGTGCCCGAGGACAGGATCGAACACAGATCTCTGGCGTACGAGGCAGCAAGTCCACCAGCTGTGCCACTATATTTTGTTTTCCAACACACAAAAAATTATACGTTGATAACTTTGGTTACTAAAAAAAATAAACTATCCATTTTCAGTCTTAAATCTCTAAGTGACGCTATGTCCCCCTTTACAGCTACTGTATTTTTAAATTCAGTAGAAGACTACTGGGCAGTACATTGGACATACAGTTGCTGCCTAAAAGTGCCAGAGACCCGGAATTGATCCTGAATATGGGTGCTGTCTGTATGGAGTTTGCTCCTTTTCCCTTTGATTGCATGGGTTTTCTCCAGGTGCTCTTGTTTCCCTCCACATTCAAAGGTGGGCAGGAAGCTTTTTCAGACCCAACCCAAACGTAATGTTTTCCTTTTGTCCAGAGATTCTGTCTGACCTGTTGAGTTACTCCAGCTTTTTGTGTCTATCTTCAGTTTAAACCAACATCTGCAGTTCCTGCCTACACACACGGTACTATACAATAGAACTTTATTAATCCCAGGAGGGAAATTGTGTGAGTGTGTGGGTATATATATTATTACACACACACACACACACACACACACACACACACACACACACACACACACACACACACACACACACACACACGCGCGCTCACACACACACACACACACACAGAGTTAAACATTCATATATAAATATACACTTTTGTTTTCGCGTTTATAACTTTGTTTACAGAGTACTATGTTTACATATTCTGTTGTGCTGCTGCAAGTAAGGATTTCATTGTTCTAACTGGGACGTGAGAATAAAATACTCTTGACTCTTGACTTGCGTCGCTAATGTGTGGGATAGAACTAGTGTATGGGTGGTCGGTGTGGGCTGAAGGGCCTGTTTCCGCTCTATCTTTAAATTAAACTAAAAACACTAAAACCAGAGGGAGTCTAAAGAAGGGTCTCTACCCGAAAAGGTCACCCAATTTCTTCTATCCAGAGATGCTGGCTGCTCCACGGAGTTCTCCCGCACAATTAAAGCATGGAATAGTCTTCACCCTACCATAATTGTAATTGTAATTGTAAATCTTTATTGTCATTTCCTGAGTATTCGCATACTCGGAGGAAACAAAAAAACGTTTCTCAACCAGTGTCCATTCAGTTTTCGTTACAAAATAAATAGCAATTAAAATTAAAATACATGTCATGAACAATTTAACCCTCTAATAACATTCAATAACATTCAACAGCCGTTCCGACCGGCAGCGGCACAACAGTGGCTCTGCTGCAGTGTGGGGTGTTTGTGCGCGATACTTGGCAGGGGGGAAAGTTCATTTAACAGTCTTATAGCCTGTGGGAAGAAGCTGAGGAGCATCCTGCTGGTTTTGCAGCTGATGCTCCTGTACCTCTTCCCAGATGGGAGGATGGTGAAAAAGTCATGCGATGGGTGGTAAGGGTCTTTGATGATGGAGATGGCTCTGTTGATGCATCTCTTCTTGTATATGTCCAGCAGGAAGGGGAGTTACCCAACTAAATTTAAGATGGCATACAGACGCAACTAAATCTAAGGTAGCTCTTTTTTCCCCCAAGAACCCTTTTTAGCTTTGGTCCACCCTCCACCACCTCCAGTTTAAATTCCATTTAAGAAACCAAGAAGCAAGAGTTACTCCAGCTCCAGGGAGTGATTCTGTGTTGGCTTTCAGCGGTCGCAGCCTGGCAGTGCGCTTGTGCAAGGCGGCCGGCCGGCTGGCCGTGCTGGCGGATGAGGAATGGCTGGATTGCGGAGACCCGGCGACCCGGATACGCATGGCGGGTGGAGATGGAGAATGAAAGAGAGAGAGATAGAGAGGGGGGCAAAGCCGGGCAAAATGACTCGGCTTTTAGGTTGCCCGGTGGGACTTTAGGTGGCCATTGGCAACCGGGCAACCGTTAATTTCGAGCCCTGGATAAAGTAGCGTTCAGCCTGGCCCATCGCGTTGTCATCCACTCCTTCCACCATCGCTACGTGCAGCTGCCACAGGCTGCATTTGATTTGCTCGCACACTGACTGCTATAGGACCTCCCGTGACCGCCTCCGCTGTCACCATTACTGGGGTCACCGCAAACATGCAGCCCACCACTTCTAGCAGCCGCCCTTCTCGCTGTGTGTGCCATAGTCGCTTCCTGAGACGGTCATGGAAAGTTGGGGCAGTTCCTGAGGATGCGGGGAGTGAGTTTGTGGACCATTCATAGTGCTGACTTTCCCCTTCACCTTCCACTGCTGCCATTGTTTGCTCTAAACTGAGTAAGACCCTGATCTTCTCGATCTCTGCTGAGGTCGGATGTGACGCCCAGTGTCCAACTTCAAGCAGAACAGCCATGCTATGGCCAGTCCCCGTGATTGACTGGCGTGCTCATAGCTGGTCCCTGTAGGCGATCAATGAGCACAAGTAACGGATGTGCTCTGTGGCTATGAGGAAACTGGAGGAAATGAGAATGATCCCAGGAATGAGTGGGTTAACATATGATGAGCGTTTGACGGCACTAGGCCTCTACTCGCTGGGGTTTAGAAATATGAGAGGGGATCTCATTGAAACTTACCGAATAGTGAAAGGCCAGGATAGAGTGGATATTGAGAGTATATTTCCACTAGTGGGAAAGTCTAGGACCAGATCAGAATTAAACAACGTTCCTTTAGGAAGATGAGGAGGAATTTCTTTGGTCAGCGCGTGGTGAATCTGTGGGATTCATTGCCACTGAAAGCTGTGGAGGCAATGGATATTTTCAAGGCAGAGATAGATAGATTCTTGATTGGTACAGGTGTCATGGGTTATGGGGAGAAGGCAGGAGAATGGGGTTTGGAGGGAGAGATAGATCAGCCATGATTGAATGGTGGAATGGACTTGATGGGCTGAATGGCCTAATTGTGCTCCTATCAGTTGTGAAACGCGCACGGTCATATGGAGAACGTACAATCTTCAGACAGTCAGGATGGAACCCGGTTCTCTGGCGCTGTGAGGCAACAGCTCTACCAGCTGTGCCACTTTGCAATTGGAGATGAACAATAGATGCTGGCTATTCATCAGATGTTTACATCTGGTAATTGAACAAATAAGTTCCTCTCATCTCAGACACAAGAAATTCAGTCTGTTTAAGCATGGATTTGGTGTGAAATAACAAGTTAAGTAAACGCATGGTTTTGTGTATGGATTTGCATAATATTTTCTTGTATTTTATTTATGTGAAGAGTTTGTTCAACATTCCTGACACTTGCATTGCTGCACCCGCTGAGCTTCTCCAGCTTTTTTGTGTACCTGACACTTGCATTGTTTGGTTGTGATTGCTGTGTACTTTTACAAGTCTACATTGTCAAATTTAGTGTTGTGCTAAAATAAGGAACTGCAGATGCTAGTTTGCAAAAAAGAGAAACAAAGTGCTGGAGTAACTCAGCGGGTCAGGCAGAGACAATGATAGGTGCCGTTTCGGGTCAGGCCCCTTCAGACTGAATCAGCCCTGACCCAAAACATCATCTATCCATGTTCTCCAGCAATTCTGCTTGACTGCTGGATTAATCCAGCACTCTTTGCCTTTTTTCAGTGCTGTGGGGTTTAGTTATAAATCCACTTTCATGCACATTCACAGATTTCTTATCCATTTGTTGTTGCTTCCGCATAGAATTATGAAAGTAGCATTAGTGATTTTACTAGTGAAGATGAGGAATTGGATACTTCAAAGAAAAAACTGAAGACGAAGTCATGTTACAAACCTGATGACCATAACCAGCATAAAACTGCTAGTAGGATAGATTTAAATCAAAACAAAGCACAAAAGATTATCAGGTAAAATAGTGTTTTATTAACATTTAATGTTGGTAAATGTAGGTATTTGTGTATTTAATGTACGGTTTTATATAATTTTGTTTTCTACAATTTTGCTTTAGCTTAAATGTAAGAAATGAAATGAAATGAAATGATTCAATTAATTGTCATTGTCAGTGTACAGTACAGAGACAACGAAATGCATGTTTAGCATCTCCCTTGAAAGGGAGCCACAGGGCGTCGCGGTGTGCCCGCGCCTGCCGCCGTAATCACAGTCCATTACACACAGGCAAAGGTGGGTGAAGTGTCTTGCCCAAGGACACAACGACAGTATGCACTCCAAGCGGGATTTGAACCGGCTACCTTCCGGTCGCCAGCCGAACTCTTAGCCCATTGTGCTATCTGTCTAAATGTAAGCATTGCTTGCTGATGACATAGATGCATAGATACATAGACAATATGTGCCGTAGGCCATTAATTCGGCACTTCGAGCCAGCACTGCCATTCAATGTGATCATGGCTGATCATCCACAATCAGTACACCGTACCTGCCTTCTCCCCATATCCCTTGATTCCGCTAGCCTAAGAGCTCTATCTAACTCTTTTAGACAATAGATAATAGGTGCAGGAGTAGGCCATTCGACCCTTCGAGCCAGCACCACCCTTCAATGTGATCATGGCTGATCATCCCCAATCAGTACCACGTTCCTGCCTTCTCCCCATATCCCCTGACTTTGCTATATTTGTGCCCTATCTAGCTCTCTCTTGAAAGCATCTAGAGAACCCGCCTCCACCGCCCTCTGAGGCAGAGAATTCCACAGACGCAATACGCTCTGTGAGAAAAAGTATTTCCTCGTCTCCATTCTAAATGGCTTATTCTTAAACTGTGGCCCCTGGTTCTGGACTCCCCCAACATCAGGAACAAGTTTCCTGCCTCTAGCGTGTCCAAACCCTTAACAATCTTATATGTTTCAATGAGATACCCTCTCATCCTCCTAAACTCCAGAGTGTACAAGCCCAGCTGCTCCCTTCTCTCAGCATATGACAGTCCCGCCATCCCAGAAATTAACCTTGTAAACCTACGCTGCACTCCCACAATAGCAAGAATGTCCTTCCTCAAATTAGGGGACCAAAACTGCTCACAATACCCCAGGTATGGTCTCACTAGGGCTCTGTACAACTGCAGAAGGACCTCTTTGCTCCTATATTCGATTCCTCGTGTTATAAAGGCCAACATGCCATTCGCTTTCATCACTGCCTGCTCTACCTGCATGCTTACTTTCATAGACTGATGTACAAGGACCCCCAGATACCGTTGTACTTCCCCTTTTCCCAACTTGATGCCATTTAGATAGTAATCTGCCTTCCTGTTTTTGCTACCAAAGTGGATAACCTCACATTTATCCGCATTAAACTTCATCTGCCATGCATCTGCCCACTCCCCTAACCTGTCCAAGTCACCCTGCATTCTCATAGCATCCTCCTCACAGTTCACACTGCCACCCAGCTTTGTGTCATCTGCAAATTTGTTAATGTTACTTTGAATCCCTTCATCCAAATCATTGATATATTTGGAAATAGCTGCGGTCCCAGCACCGAGCCTTGTGGTACCCCACTAGTCACTGCCTGCCATTCTGAAAGGGACCCGTTAATCCTTACTCTTTGTTTCCTGTCTGCCAACCACTTCTCTATCCATGTCAGCACTCTACCCCCAATACCATGTGCCCAAATTTTGCCCACTAATCTCCTATGTGGGACTTTATCAAATGCTTTCTGAAAGTCCAGGTACACTACATCCACTGGCTCTCCCATGCCCATTTTCCTAGTTACATCTTCAAGGGGTCACAGCTTAAGGATAAAGGGGAAATCCTTTAAAACCGAGATGAGAAGAACTTTTTTCACGCAGAGAGTGGTGAATCTCTGGAACTCTCTGCCACAGAGGGTAGTTGAGAGTTCATTGGCTATATTTAAGAGGGAGTTAGATGTGGCCCTTGTGGCTAAGGGGATCAGGGGGTATGGAGAGAAGGCAGGTACGGGATACTGAGTTGGATGATCAGCCATGATCATATTGAATGGCGGTGCAGGCTCGAAGGGCCGAATGGCCTACTCCTGCACCTAATTTCTATGTTTCTAAAAAAATTGCAGAAGATTAGTCGAGCATGATTTCCCATTTGTAAATCCATGCTGACTCGGACCGATCCTGTTACTGCTAGCCAAATGTTCGGCTATCTCATCTTTTATAATTAACTCCAGCATCTTCCCCACCACCGATGTCAGGCTAACAGGTCTATAATTCCCTGTTTTCTCTCTACCGCCTTTCTTAAAGAGTGGGATCCAGTGAATCGGCATCCATTGCCTTCTGAGGCAGAGAATTCCAGAAATTCACAACCCTCTTTTCCTCATCTCAGTTCTAAATGGCTTACCCCTTATTCTTAAACTGTGGCCCCTGGTTCTGGACTCCCCCAACATCGGGAACATGTTTCCTGCATCTAGCGTGTCCAATCTCTTAATAATTTTATATGTTTCTATAAGATATCCTCTCATCCTTCTAAATTCCAGTGAATACAAGCCCGCTCCATTCTTTCATCATATGACAGTCCCGCCATCCCGGGAATTAACCTCGTGAACCTAAGCTGCACTCCCTCAATAGCAAGAATGTCCTTCCAGGACCTTTCTATTGACAATAAAGCTGTTCAGCTACTTGTTACACTCCTGCACCGTACAAGTTCCTTTCTCAAATGATTTTTGACCACTCTGCTTTACTTAGTGAATTTTTGATAACTTTTAATCACAAAGAGGAGTTTAGTATAGGAGTAAAGAGGTCCTTCTGCAGTTGTGCAGGGCCCTAGTGAGACCACACCTGGAGTATTGTGTGCAGCTTTCGTCGCCCAATTTGAGCAAGGACATTCTTGCTATTGAGGGAGTGCAGCGTAGGTTCACCAGGTTAATTCCCGGGATGGCGGGACTGTTATATGATGATAGAATGGAGCGGCTGGGCTTGTATACCCTGGAATTTAGAAGGATGAGAGGATATCTTATTGAAAATTAGGCTTATTAAGGGTTTGGACATGCTGGAGGCTGGAAACATGTTCCCGATGTTGGGGGAGTCCAGTAACCAAGAAAAAGCTCCAAACATCTGTCCGACCGATCGGAAACACTCTTCAGGAGTCAGGTGTGGATTTGGAGGGCACTGTAGCTTAATGTCACATTGTGTATTTATTCACTGATCCTGCTGTTGAGAATTGCTCTTTATTGAGACAGAGAAGACCTGACATTTTTTTTTTTTTTTAACCTACAGTCAACACCCTATGCAAGAAGGTTCTGTACTGAGTAAAGAACAAGAGATACCTGCTGTTGAGTTGAGTGTAAATAGACTTGCCCTACTTGAACGCATTTATTTGGCCCGTGTTATAATTGAAACATTAAAGCTTCCTCCGGATAGCACTCGCGCAATGCCAAAAGGAAAAGGCAACAGAGGAAAGCCACCTCGACCTGTTTCAGGAAGGAAATGGTAATTTATAAAATATCACATTTCATGCATCTTTTCGCGTATGCTTTTTTAGATACGTTTCTGGCTCTGTGCTTTTTAGTGTTATGGCAGGCTTTATGAATGATCATGTGTTCGATTAACCCTCAGCATATAATTTGGAATGCCACTTCAGTGTATTAGCAGGGGAAAACTGCAAATGATGAATGGGTTGCTGATCAATTAGATTGCTTTGCAGTGGATGGGGTCAAATATTTCAAGTGCTTGTACAGCTGGCCCTGGTCACACAAGTAGCAAGGATTCCTTAACACCTCTGACATAGCTTCGCAATGCTGTGAGACTTTGGAGAGGATTAGGAAGAGGAACCCAGGCCTCTACACCTATCTTTGCATCACAACATTTTATAGTTGGTTATTACTGCTTACCAGACTGATGGCAATAATGTTGATACTGAGAAAGGTAGTTAAATCTTTTAATTGTAGGAGGTCATTGCTTGACATTGTTATCATTATCTGAGAACCACAAAGTTCTTGCATAAATGTAAGTGCCTCTTTCACACTATTTCAAGGCATTTCTTATCAAGGCTTTCATAATAATTTTTTTCTGCCTGTGACTATACGTGTCCATTAGATTCTTACCCAGCAGTTTTATGGTTTTAACTTAGTAACATTTCAGCAATGGCACTTGCATAGTTTAATGGCGGGCTGAAACAATCGTGGAAGTTACATAGAAACATAGAAAATAGGTGCAGGAGGCCATTCGGCCCTTCGAGCCGAATGGCCTCCTCTAAATTACATAGCAGCAATTAATTAATTCACTTGATAAATTGTCCCCAGTATTAAAAATAATGCTTGTCTGATAACCTCGCCCATTGTCAAGGTAGATAACATATGGGACGGAGTGAGAAAATATTATGTAGGGATAATAATGCTTAAAGGTGTCTGGAGAGAAGTAATTGACCACAGTCTTCCTTGATACAAGTGTTTTTTAATACTGGTAAACATTATGATTAATGGCTGGAAGCATTCATTTGAGAGACCCAGGCTGGTTCTATTTATCAGAACATCTATGTGCAGGTGATAATCTATTTATCATTTTGAAAGGCAGGAAAGATAGTTTTAGGGAAGATCGGTTGCCCTGGCGCAAGAAAATAAAGAGAACATCTTGAATTTATTTGATTAGAAATAATAGTTTTATTTCCAGATTTGTATTCTAATTCTTTTTTTCTCCTTCAGCACTTATATTGTTGAGTACAATCTTCCTGTGTCCACATCTTCAAAGAGTGGAGTGCAAGAGCTGTACATGGGATCTGAAATTACACGGGTAGCTTCCAGCAAAGTTATAAATGAAGGTAGGAATGATGGGCAAAACTTTTTCTGGACCATTTGAGTAAAAAGTAAATCAAATAAGTTAACATTGTTCTGCAGGCTAATTATCTTCTACCTGTTTCCTGATCTTAGCCATGTCATTTAAAGTTGTGGTAATAAATAGCCAGGGACTTATTATGACATTCACCATGTGAAAATATGAAGAGGCTACATTCTGAGATGTGCATTAATTTGTGAGTTTTTCCAGAATTAGCAGAGGGCTCCTTGGTCAGGGGTCAGTATGACAGCCAGTGAAACCTACTTTAGGATGAAATGTTTGACATGTTGTTCTAACAAAAAGGAATTAGTGTAAGAGATGTCGTCCAGTAAACTGCGTGTTCCCGGTTTAATATCACGGTATTAAACTTTTGCAGCCTTATTCAAAAAGTTTTTAAGTGGGTTTTTTTTTGTTTGTTTTGTAGAATCCCATTTTGTACATTGAGGTTATAATGGGCAAATCTAAAGCCATATAGTCAAATTTTACACCGGTCTCCTGTTTTTTAATCATAGTGTTCTGCTTTTCATCCATATCCTCCTTTATCACCTCTTTAAAGCAGTGAATTCCAATTCCCTTTTTGATATTTCACTGCTGCCACCCCCACCACATGTCACCACAAATCTGTGTCCTCTATTTATTGACCAGTCTACCAAGGAATCAAGTCCTTCCTGTGAACATCTTCCAGGCCTCTCAATTTAATCTCAGCCGATTATTACTCCAAAGAAAAAAAACACTAGCCTTGCCACTATCTCCGCTGCTCTAGATGTCAGCTGATCTATATCGGTGAGACCAAGCAGAGGCTTGGCGATCGTTTCGCCGAACACCTCCGCTCAGTCCGCACTAATCAACCTGACCTCCTGGTGACTCATCACATCAACTCCCCCTCCCATTCCATATCTGACCTCTCTGTCCTGGGCCTCCTCCACGGCCAGAGTGAGCAACACCGGAAATTGGAGGTACAGCACCTCATATTCCGCTTGGGGAATCTACATCCTGGTGGCATGAACATTGATTTCTCACAATTCTGTTAACCCTTGCTGTCTCCTTCCCTTCCTACCTCAGCCCTCAGGCTTCTCCTCCCCCTTTTTCCTTTCTTCTCCCCGCCTCCCCCCACCCCCTATCAGTCTGAAGAAGGGTTTTGGTCCAAAAAGGTTGCCTATCTCCTTTGCTCCATAGATGCTGCTGCACCCGCTGAGTTTCTCCAGCATTTTTGTGTACCTCCTCCTAAACATAGTTCTCCAACCATGGAAACAACCTCCGGAATCTCTTCCGCTCACTCTCTGTTGCTCTCAGAGTTGACATTTGAATTTGTAATTGTGAGCTAAGCAGTACCGTACCGATTTTGTTTTCTACAGTGGTAAAATTCCAGCAGCGGCTTGTTGTTCCTGTCTGCTTTGATGGTTTGATGATAGAGCATTGGTGGAACTCCAATCTTGTGTTTAGCATTTACTCCAAAAAGATGACACAGAAAAAGGTTAGATTTAATTATTTTAAATTATTGGATACGGTAAATATTTATTTTCACTTGGTATTCTTTTTGAAAAAAAAAATGTTGTAAATTGGACCAAGATTATCAAAAAATCTGTACTTGACAACAGTCAAGATGTATATTTTTCACACAGTACAAGTGACTTTGTCATTGTTATTTGTTCACTGAACACCTGATCACTTTTGGTAAATTCAAATGCCAAAAGATTGGGTCTGGATCTCCCTCAGGTTTCTCTTGTGCTCTTCTAAAGTGGCCACAAGGAGGCATCAGTCAGCAAACCTAGAACCATACTCTTTCTGACATCCCCCCTTCCAGAAAATGGAATACATTCTTACTAATATTTACCATTATAAAATGATTCCATTGTAAAAAACAGTGAACGCATTATGTGTTCATTCCAATTAAAATTATTTTTGAATACATTTTACCATTTGTGTGAGGAATTCTAAACTAATTTTCTTTTTTCCCCACTTAAGCCAATTTTGATTGGTACAGCAAGTCTTGCACTTCGAACCATCATTCAATCAGATTTATTAAGTATAACCAGTGAATTACCTGTCAATATGATGGGTGACAAAAAGGAAAAGCAGCAACCGATTGGTCCTTTAAAGGTAAATATCAGAAATAAAAATACTAATTTATGCAATGTGTAAGAAGGATTTGCAGATGCTGGTTTAAACTGAAGATAGACATAGAAAGCTGGAGTAACTCAGCGGGACAGACAGCATCTCTGGAAAGAAGGAATGGGTGACGTTTTGGGTCGGGATCCTTAGTAAGTATGAAGAAGCGTCTCGACCCGAAAACATCACCCATTCCTTCTCTCCAGTGATGCTATCTGTCCCGCTGAGTTACTCCACCTTTTTGTGTAAATTATGCAATGATTGATGGGGAAATTGAAGGACATGGACCAGCTTGTTTGTTCACTTTCAGGGTCAGTAAATAAATTATGATGCAAACTGAAATAGGGGATATATATGTCATGGTGCTAGGAGCGAGGACAGACACAAAATGCTGGGCTAGGCAGCATCTCTGGAGAAAAAGGATGGGTGACGTTTTGGGTCGGAATCCTTCCTCAGACTGACGAAGGGTTCCGACCCAAAACGTCACCCATCCTTTTTCTTGAAGATTGCTGCCTGGCCCACCGAGTTATTCCAGCACTTCGTGTCTATCTTGGGTAAAAAACAACATCTGTGGTTCCTTCCTACACATGGTGCTAGGAATACTTAGCAACTGGCAGATCACCTGAGAAATTAACACAGTGGTCTCTAAAGTCCCGACTGGACTACTGCAACTCACTTCTCCTTGGCATCAGCTCCACCTACATCAACCGACTCCCAACTGGTCCAGAACGCAGCTGCCCGACTCATCACCCACACCAAATCCTGTCATCACATCACTCCAGTCCTCAAACGATTCACTGGCTTCCAATCTCCCACCGGATCACCTACAAAATCCTGGTCGTCACCTACAAAGCCCTCCACCATCTGGCCCCCCCATATCTCACTGACCTCCTCTCCCCCTACCAGCCCTCACGGTCCCTCAGATCCACATCAGCCGGTCTCCTCTCCATCCACGTCCAACCTCCGCAGTTTTGGGGACAGAGCCTTCTCCAGGGCAGCTCCCAGGCTCTGGAACTCCCTCCCCCAACTGATCTGCAATTCCGTGTCCCTCACCATCTTCCAGTCCCGCCTCAAGACCCATCTCTTCACCTCTGCCTATCCTTAGCCCCACGTCCCCCTCCCTTTTCATCTGTGCATGAATTGCCTCATATTGTGTTTTGAATTCTGTCTTTAATTTGTGTACTAGTCATGTCTCTACTATTTATTTCATTCCGCTTACATGTTTTTCCTCTACTTGCTAAATTTTTGTAATGTGTCCTTGAGACTCTTGAAAGGCGCCCACAAATAACATTTATTATTATTATTATTATTAAAGGTCTCTTGATTTAGTTTGAATTTATTGTGGTCTAATTTCCTTTTCCTTTGTGTTAATGTTTGGCAGATATCCATGGATCTGGCTTCTGACAATAAAGATTTCACAAGTGCTAATTCCAGATTAGCTCCTTCTCCAAAGACTGCTTATACTGTTTCTAGCCCAGGACCAAAGTTTCCATCAGATCACAATGTTGTTGATTTATGCCCAGTGGATCCACATTTTGGTGATCTGCAGGCTGGTGAAGTATTAGAAAAAGGAAATACTGAAACTCAGGTGAAACAAAGTCATACAAAGGATGGCTCTAGAACTTGCAATGCAAACCATCACCGTCTTCCCTCTGTAGCTGCAGCACAAAGTTTAATGGAGCAGTTTAATTCTTCAATAGAGGAAGAAGGTTTCTTACTCCATGTTCTTCTGATGGTACCTGATGGAAAAGACTTTACGATGGGAGATGGCTGTGTCCAAAAACAATGGAATATATACCTAAAATGTAAGCTTTTCAGCACCGACGAGGCCACCAGATCTCCAGTTAGCTGGAGCACAACTCGACCAGTTTTTAACTTTTCACTGGTAAGTTTTCAAAGAATTCAAAAAGCAATAGTCAAGTGCATATGTTGACTTTTTAAATAAGAGATTCTCTATATGAACATTCTCTATAAGAAACCAGAAGGAGGTCTTTGCTGTGGATGGGGAAGAAGTGCAGTGGTGCAGCAAGAGAAGAGATGGCACAGCAGTGGTTGAGCTACTGCATGAAGGCATCCGAGAAGGGTTAAATCCTAACTACACATGCTGTCTCTGCGTAATTTGTACGTACTCCCTGTGACTGCATATGTTTTCTCCAGGTGCTCCGGTTTCCTCCCAGGTTTCAAAGAACTGCAGGTTTGTAGGCTAATTGGCTTCCGTAAACCTGCCCCCTGTGTGTAGGATCTGAAAGTGGGATATCATAGAACTGGTGTGTAAGAAAGAACCGCAGATGCTGGTTTAAACCAAAGACAGACACAAAAAGCTGGAGTACCTCAGCTGGACAAGCAGCATCTCTGGAGAGAAAGGATGGGTGACGTTTTGGGTCGAGACCCTTCTTCAGAACTAGTGTACAGGTGATCGATGGTCAGCATGGACACGGTGAGCCAAAGGGCCTGTTTCCACATTGCATATCTCAATGAAACTAAACTAAAGAAAGATTACTGGTGAACATTACTTGTAAGTTTGTAGAGGTTTCAGTACTAACCTCTAAAGAACAATTTGTTCTTAGTTTCTTGTCTGGTGAATTTATTTAATGCTCGCATTGTTAATTTAGCCATAGCATTGTAATTTACAGAAATTTAATTGCATCTCCTTTAGCAACTCATTACCATTTAAAACCCAAGCTATAAGACACGTTAATTGGCCATGAAAATTGATTGAACTGTCCAGCCCTTTATATAAACTGTACTTCATTATTGAAAAGCTGCATTTCATTTTCAAAACCGATCAAGTAGTAGATATGCTAAGATTTTTCATTCTTTTTATTAGGTAGCTCCGATCACACTGACTCCAACACTACTAGAGAGGATGAAGAATAATATGATGATTATAGAGATCTGGAATAAAGCAATTACCTCAGGACAAGAGAATCTACTTGGGCTTGTGAAATTACCACTTCATCAATTTTACTTATCATTTAGGTAAATAGCATTCAGTAAATGTGTTTTTGTTTAAATTTCTCACATAGTGATATGATACAGACATTTAAGATATGTCATGTACCCCACTTCTTCTACTCTGGTACAAAATAACTTATATTCCTGTAGGGGGCGCTGCTCTGGCAGCAGCCATGTCAGCAGCGCGTCAGTTTTTTTTCAACCTTTTTTTATTTTTTAGTATGTTTTAAAGTATGTATTTCGTGTTTCTTTGTGTGTTTTGTGTGGGGGGGTAAGGGGGAAACCGCTTCGGTCGCCTCCTCCACGGAGAGGCGAGTTTTTCCAGGTCGCCTCCCCCGTGGCCTAACTTCAAGGATCGGCGCGGCCTTTCCCGGAGACACGCCCGGGGCTTCAGTGACAGGCGCAGCGTGGACTCTCGGCGTTGAGCGGGTGAGCCCCCGCTGGGGCTCGTTGGAGGGGAGCGCTCCGTTTTGCTGGCCCGGGGCAGTCGGCAGCCTGAAGCCACAGCCTGAAGTCGCGGTCTGCAGAGCTCCAGCTGGTGCGGCGTCTACAGCCCGGGATCCCTCGTGGGGTTCCCGGGGGAAGAAGAAGCCATCACTGCCGGCCCGCGGCCAACCTCTACGCGGGTCCGGCATGGACTTACCATCACCCCTGGAGGGGTGCTTCTACCGCCGGCCCTGTGGTCTGCGGTGCTTCTGGCTGCGGCGGAGACTTTAAATCTCGACCGATCGGCCTACACCATCTTAAAGCCGCGGTCTCCGGTGAGGAAGAGCCGATCCTGGACTGACTTTGGACTCTGGTCCTGTCCACGGGGGGGGGAAATGGAGGAGAACTGGCCAAATTTTGTGCCTTCCCCACAGTGATGAATGCTGTGGTGGATGTTTGTGTTACAGTTTTATTGTGGCTGTGTGTTCTTTATTATTGTACTGCTGCTGACAACCCAAATTTCCACCGACCCTGGTTGTGTGGCAATAAATTATAAATTATATCTATCTATCTATCTATCTATCTATCTATCTATCTTTAAACAAGTTGTGCTTCATTAAGTCATTCTTTGTAAGTTGGAGTGAAGGAGGTGCATCAAACTTGAGGCCATTGATGATTTTGCTTCAGTAGACCATGAGTAGAACCATGTTAAAACAGAAATGTATGCCAATTCAAGTAGAGGGATAGCCATTTTTACTTAAAAACTGAAATTTGAAATAGGCAATCTAAAATTAGCTAACTTCCCCAATTATTGATTATTGGTGGAAGTTGGTGTTAATTTAATGAACAATAGCCAAAATTGATTCAGGAGGGCACTTTTCAGCCTAACCATCTTCATTGATTTTTGTTTATTGAAATGGGTTGTGGAAAGCCTTGTAAAGAAGTGATCATAAACTTTGGAAGCACAAGGCACACGTTAACCACAAAGGGAAGATTCTGTGAAATTTGGGTAACAAATTGATCTTAAGGTCAGAAACATGACTGGTCCAGATCTGCAAAACTGCTATGTCAACTGAGTTTACTAGGGTTTCTTTTGTTAATTACTATTTGATGAATTATCAGATTGAATGATTGATCTGGTGATTAATTTAGCTGTATAAATTTCATCTGAACTAAGCAATTTTAATAACCATGGACGATAGTAATCACTTTTCCACAAATCCACATTTGCTCAGTATATGTCCTGCCTCTAAAACAAAACATAAATTGTCTAAATTTGCTGCTTACTGGATACGATAAACATAGTGTTATGGTTTTAAAATATTAGAGCTCATGAATTTTTAATCAAACCTATTTTCACGCATTTGTGTGCATTGTTTTCACCATGTAAATACACAATGCGCATGTGTGATTTTTGCACATGTACTGTGTGGTTTCCTAGTTATCAATTGGCAGGGAAACATAGAACAGTACTGCAAAGGAACAAACCTTTCAGCCCACAGCCGAACATGATGCTGAGATATCTACCTGCGCATAATCCATATTGCCTATCCAAAAGTCTCTTAAATGTTGTTAAAAGTATCCTGATTTTTTAATATATGTTGCCTTCTGCCAGTATTTTGCTTTATTGCATCAAAGGATAAGAAATGTACAGAAACTCTGCCATTCTATACAAAAAACAAGAAACTTCTCTGTGTGGTATAACAAAATTGGAACAAAATTTGGAAAGAGTGTTTAAGCAACTCTACAGGCAAGCACAGAATTTATCTTAGACCAGTGGGATATGGGTTCTTGCACTTCATTGCAATGTTGCCAATCCGATGAAAAGAAACATGTGACCCGCTGAGTGCTGTTCTTGACCTGGGGGAAATATCTTTCCTAAAAACTATTTAAAAACATCATAAAATCACCAAAACTTGCCTGAACGTGTCCAGCTAGATTGAGCAATTGTAACCATGTTTTTGTAGTCTGGAATCAGTGAATACCTGTTCTGGACTTGCATGCGTACTGGACATTAAAAAAACGGAGACATGGCTGTTAAGGGTGGAAGCCAGCAAGCTGGAGAAAAATCAGTTGGCGCACTTGATTATTATATTACTGTATAATGTTAGGTTTAATTTAATCAGTAAGTTTTTTTTTTAGATGGGTTTTTTGTTAAAATTACACTTGCTTAACATATGATTAGATGTTCTGTTTAAACAGCTTTAGTATGCACAACCCTCCCATGGTTTTAATTCTTAACTGAAGTGTAGCAAGTTGAGGGTGTCAGCAGATTTGTGTACAAAACAAATTAAACTTGTTTCCTTTTGAAATATAGATTATTTTTTGTGTGTCATTAGGGATCCCAAGGTTTCTCATTTACTGCTCCAAGCTCAATACCCCGTGGTTGCTGTGGACAGCTACATGCCAATGATGGATGTTTTCACAGGGAATCAAAGGGGTAGCCTTCGAGTTCTATTAGCTATCGGAGGAGCAGACCAAATAGCAGCACTTCAGAAACTAAAAAGTGACGAGGAGGTATCTATCGCTGGTTTCCAGAGAACACCACATTTCTTGGATGCAGGGCCATCGATTCTATCAAAGGTTTGTGATTATTGTACTGCAAAATTATGTTGTAATGCAACCCCAGTATGTTATAAATACGCCTTACACAGATTTTGCAGCAAGAGCCAAATAAAAAAAATTGTGCATGTCAATTTTTGTCAATCTCTGAAAACACTCATATTATGCTGCCTTAATTGGAATTATTATGCAGTACTAATTATGATCCAGTAATTAAAATAATACTGATTCCAGTTAACAATATCAGTTACATATTGAGCTTTGTCTCATTGAGTTGTATCCAAGGGGAAGGATGCCCTGTATGAGGTTGTATTAATCTGCAGAGCTTTGATTTAGTAATGGCACATCTTTAATGTTGGGAAATTTCAGACAGTTGTTTATCTTCTCAAAGCATTAAAACACACACTCAAATGCAGCAAGTGTATGAAAGGTAGTGAAAAAAAAAAGTTCATATTTTAAATTGAGTTTCTTGTAAAACTATGATACTGCAAAACCAAGGTGTGATACTGAAGAAGTTATATTCAGAGTTAGTGTTATTTAGTGTAGAAACAGCCCTTCAATCCAACTTATCTATGCTGTCTTTCTGAGCTAGTCCCATTTGCTGTCATTTGGCCCATATGCCTCTAAATCTTTCATATCCAATATCTTTTAAACATAATAATTGTACCTGACTTTACCACTTCCTCTGGCAGATCATTCCATGTACACACCACCCTCTGTATGAAGAAACTTGCTGCTTGGGTCCCACTCCAGATCGTTGACATTTCGTTGTCAATGCCTATGCTTTCTCAATTCCATGCTACGGAAACAAACTATGATAATCCACTTAGTCATGGAGTGATACAGTCATGGAGTGTAAACAGGCCCTTTGGCCCAACTCGCCCACACCAGCTGACAATTTCCCAGCTACCCTAGTCCCACTTGCCTGCGCTTGGTCCATATCCCTCCAAACCTGTCGTATCGTACATGTACCTGTCTAACTGTTTCTTAAATGATGGGATAGTCCCAGCCTCAACCACCTTCTGCCAGCTTGTTCCATACACCCACCACCCTTTGTGTGAAAAAGTTACCCCTTGGATTCCTATTAAATCTTTTCCCCTTCACCTTGAACCTATGTCCTCTGGTCCTCGATTCCCCTACTCTGGGCAAAAGACTCTGTGCATCTACCCGATCTATTCCTGTCATGGTTTTGTATAACTCCATAAGATCTCCCCTCATCCTCCTGCGCTCCATTGAATAGAGACCCAGCCTACTCAACCTCCCCCTATAGCTCACACCCTCTAATCCTGGTAACTTATTTATGTTCTTCATTATTTTATAATGTTTTACAGTCATCCTCAGTCTCCTTCACTCTAGGGAAAATAATCCAGTTTATTCACGCTTTCATAACACAACCCCCCAGTTCTGGCAACAGCTTTGTGAATCTTTATTGCAGCCTCTCTATCTAAATCATGTTTTTCCTTTAATATGGTGACCAGGACTGTACACAATATTCCAGTTGGTCTCACCAACATAATGTGTCTCACCAACACACTGATGTCCCAAATCTTACACTGAGTAGACTGGCCAATGAAGGCAAGCATGTGCCATACACTTTCTTCACCACCTTATCTTTATGTATTATCGATATACTGTATGTGACAAACAGCATTAGACCCAGGACTGAATCTATGGCACACCATTGGCCTCCAATCTAAAAAATAACCCTCCATCACCACCCTTGGTCTCCTTCCAACAAGCTATTTTTGTAGCCAGTTAGCTAGCTCACCCTGGATCCCAAGTGATCTAACCTTCTGGACCAATCTTCTTGTGGGACCTTGCTAAAATCCATGTAGATAACATCTACTGCCTTAATCAATCTCCTTGGTTACCTCTGCATAAAAGTGCTCAAGCAAATTTGTGAGAGTATTTTCTACACAGAAAGCAATGCTAACTATCCTTAATCAGCCCTTGCCTTTCCAAATGCAGGTGGATTCTGAGAGACAGGATCTCCTCTGGTAATTCTCCCACCATTGCTGTTAGGCTAACTTAGTTGGGAGATCTTGCTTGACGGATGATTTGGGAGGAAGGGTCTGTTTATAACTCCGTGACTCTTTATTGGCTGACAGGGTAGGAACTGGAAGACACAGAATGTTGTCAAATGACAGAAGAACTAAATTAACATGAAAACATTTTTTTGCGGAGTGGCAGAGAACTGGAATTCACTGCCAGTGGATAAATAGAAAGTGATTCATTTGTGCTGTTCATAAGGGAACTAGATAAATACATGAGAAACAAAAAGGTTTAGCTTAGTTTTGTTTAGCGATATAGTGCAGAAACAGGTCCTTCGGCCCACTGAGCCCATGCCGACCAGCGATGGTATTGTGGCAATACGGGAATAGAAACATAGGAAATAGGTGCACCGCCATTCAATATGATCATGGCTGATCATCCAACTCAGTGACCTGTACCTGCCTTCTCTCCTGATCCCTTTAGCCACAAGGGCCACATCTAACTCCGTCTTAAATATAGCCAATGAACTGGCCTCAACTACATTCTGTGGCAGAGAATTCCAGGGATGTGGTTAGAATAGGTGTGGTTAGATTAGTATTTCATATATCCTGCATGGACGTGTTTGAATGATCTCTTTACATGGTAGAACTTTTCTGAACTGTTGCTGTGAGATAATATGTTGAGGAGTCAGATGGCCATTGGACAGGATCAAATTCCTGTTAAGGTGAAGCTACTTAACATCAATGAAAAAAGTGACTGGAACTCCACATCTATTCTGCATACTACCAGCCAGTTGATGTTCAGTAATTTCTATGCTGCTGAAATAAATGCTTCTCAAGAACTTGGCCATTCAAAATATACTAATATCTGCATTGTGCAGATGATTCATTCATATATTTACAAAAATAAAACTTAAGTTTCTCTCTCTCGAGTTTAATCGTATAACTATTCTGATGCAATGTAATATTTCAGTCCAATAGAGGGGAGACTGAGCCACTGATGGAACACACTTTTGAGATGAATGTGATAAAACTTAAAGGATTGACTCCCTTGCAGTCTACTGTTTGGGGAGAGGCAGACTGCTATGTACAATATCATTTCCCAACTCACGATGCAAATATCATATCTGAGGCATTGCCAGTGGAACCTGGTAGGTAACTTTATTTCAGCCCTGTTTTTCAGCCAGCACATAGCATTATAAACTAGCTTTTTTTTGCTCTTAAAGATATATATTATCAAATATTCTAAGTGGAGTGATTAAGTTCTGTATCAGGATCTTATAAATCCATAAAGAAGAAGAATAAAAAATAAAGCAAGTCAAGAGTAAGCACAAAGGAAGTATTGTTTGAGTATTGACAAAGTAAGCTTTGAGTATTACAGAGAGAAATTAGATAAAAGGGATGAAGATAATTTAGAGATACAGATGACAATTAAATGGATAAAAATATTTAAATATTTACTATTATAGGTTGCTAGGTTTCTTGTTCAGTATTTTCTTGTTTCACTGGTTGAGTGGCATTCTATGATCGGCTTTGTTCTGTTTTATTTACCTTGCGTTGCTTCATCTTTGCAGTATTATCTATGGAGCCTCCCAAGAGCCTTTAACCATATAACAATTACAGCACGGAAACAGGCCATCTCGACCCTTCTAGTCCGTGCCGAACACATAATCTCCCCTAGTCCCATATACATGCGCTCAGACCATAACCCTCCATTCCCTTCCCATCCATATAACTATCCAATTTATTTTTAAATGATAAAAACGAACCTGCCTCCACCACCTTCACTGGAAGCTCATTCCACACAGCTACCACTCTCTGAGTAAAGAAGTTCCCCCTCATGTTACCCCTAAACTTCAGTCCCTTAATTCTCATGTCATGTCCCCTTGTTTGAATCTTCCCTACTCTCAGTGGGAAAAGCTTTTCCACGTCAACTCTGTCTATCCCTCTCATCATTTTAAAAACCTCTATCAAGTCCCCCCTTAACCTTCTGCGCTCCAAAGAATAAAGCCCTAACTTGTTCAACCTTTCTCTGTAACTTAGTTGCTGAAACCCAGGCAACATTCTAGTAAATCTCCTCTGTACTCTCTCTATTTTGTTGACATCCTTCCTATAATTAGGCGAGCAAAATTGTACACCATACTCCAGAATTGGCCTCACCAATGCCTTGTACAATTTTAACATTACATCCCAACTTCTATACTCAATGCTCTGATTTATAAAGGCCAGCACACCAAAAGCTTTCTTTACCACCCTATCTACATGAGATTCCACTTTCAGGGAACTGTGCACAGTTATTCCCAGATCCCTCTGTTCACCTACATTCTTCAATTCCCTACCATTTACCATGTACGTCCTATTTTGATTTGTCCTGCCAAGATGTAGCACCTCACACTTATCAGCATTAAACTCCATCTGCCATCTTTCAGCCCACTCTTCCAACTGGCATAAATCTCTCTGTAGACTTTGAAACTCTACTTCATTACCCGCAACCCCACCTATCTTAGTATCATCTGCATACTTACTAATCCAATTTACCACACCATCATCCAGATCATTGATGTACATGACAAACAACAGTGGACCCAACACAGATCCCTGTGGCACCCCACTCGTCACTGGCCTCCAACCTGACAAACAACCATCCACCATTACTCTCTGGCATCTCCCATTCAGCCACTGTTGAATCTATCTTGCTACTCCACCATTAATACCCAACCATTGAACCTTCTTAACCAACCTTCCATGAGGAACCTTGTCAAAGGCCTTACTGAAGTCCATATACACAACATCCACTGCGTTACCCTCATCAATTTCCCGTGTAACATCTTCAAAAAATTCAAGCACTTTCTGCACTTTCTCCTCGTCAACAGGTTCAACACGTACATCGACACGCAGATCTGCTTCTCTGACACCACCTTTGGTGTCAGACTACTATCCATTCTTGGATTTGTAATTTACTCTGAAGTTGTTGTTGTTTTCAGCCTCTGTAACCAATTATTTATCCTCAACATTGATCTCGTGTTTCCCTCAACCCTTTACCTCAGTCCTGAATTCCTATTCAACTCTAGGCTGAAATTCTAACCCGAAATTCCACATTGCTTCTACCTACTTGCCGTTTGAAACCCTCTTACATTTTGTCACCTCTCAGCTCAATTATTCCAATCCTCTCCGCATTGGACTTTATCGTTCTGCTTACCATAACAAATTTTGTTCGTCTGAGAATCTGCATTGCATCCTGTTGATACAGGATTACCCATCATCGTTAACATTATCTTTCTCTTATTTGGTTGTTTGCTGGATTGTTCCCTAGTCTTGTCCACCAATTCAAATCCCAAGATCACTTCACTCATTTCTTATGATTCTAGATTTTTATGCAGCCAGCTTTCTCTGAATCCTATTGTAGGAAGTTGGTATTTCATTCATTCTGGCTCCATGAGTTCCTCAATCTTTTTGCTTCTTCAATCTCTTTCCTTACTGAAGGCATTCAAGTAAATCCTTTATTTTTGAGAAAGCTGTGGTCACATCCATCAATATCAGCATCTTTGCAGTGACAGGCAGTTGTATTTGGTTTTTTCAAAGCGTTGTTTATCGATATTAAAGATGCCATTTAGTTGTTATTGCTGGAATATGTAGAAATGGAAATGTTAGTGATTTAAGAATGATAATGGAATTTGCAATATATAAGCAGAATGAGCCAGATTTATCAAATGCCCTTCATCTTTGAGAGCTAGAATAGTTGGGACAATCAGTTTAATATTTTAATAAACACATTAAAATTGTTGCTGTTGTGTAATTTATGCTGTAGATTATGTATTTTGTGTACAAGTTAAATAGATTTAAAATGGTAATGTAAATTATTTTGATATGAGATTGATGGTTATATAGCATAGAAAAGTACCTCACAGGATCAGGTCCTTCGACCCTCAATGTCTGTGCTAAACATGATGCCAAGACCAACTCTTATCTGCCAGTACATAATCCATATCCCTCCATTCCTTGCATATCCATGTGCCGATCCTAAAATCTCTTAAGCATCACTGTCTTATCTGCCTCCACCACCATTCCTGGCAGTGGGTTAGATACCCATCACCCTCTGTATATATAATCTTGCCCCACTCATTTCCTTTAAACTTTGCCCCTCTCACCTTTAAAGCTATGTGCTCAAGTCTTTGACGTTTCCACACTGAGAAAAAAGGCAGGACAGCAGCAGGCCCTTTGGCCCAACCTGTCCATGCCGACCAAGATGTCTATCTGTACTAGTTCCATTTGCTCGCATTTGGCCTGTATTCCGCTCCAATTCCTATCAAATTACCTACCTAAATGTCTTTTAAATGTTGTAATAGAACCTAGCTCTTCTATTTCTTCTGGCCATATTTCCACCACCCTCTGTGTGTAAAAACCTGCCTCTTGGGTCTCTTCTACCTATGCTCTCCAGTTTTACAATCCCCTGCCCTCGGAAAACAACTGTAACATCCCCTTATCTATGTCCTCATAATTTATATGCATCCATCAGCTATTCCATTTCCCATTTGTCTGTGTGAATCCAGATCCTGACCACTATACTACCATCTACATGCTTACTAATCATGCCGATCTATTCCTTGGGCCTGGCACTGATCCCTGCAGCACACTATTGGTATCAGGTCTCTTATATGCAAAGCATACCCCACTACTACCCTCTGCCTTCCATTACTAACCCAATTTTGTAGCCAGTTTGCTATCTCAATCTATAATCCATGCGCAATAATCTGTGCAACTTTGTCATGGGGCTTGCTAAAGTCTATGTAGATAATATCCACCGCCGTGGCATCATCAATTCTCTTGGTCGATTCCTCAAAACAATGCAAATTTCTATGACATGATCTCCCACGAATCAAGCCATTAGAATATTAGGGCATTTTCCTGATTTTGATCAGCCCAATTTTATATTTTCTTATGTTTTTAAATATTATAAAGATTAATTTCTACATTCACAATTTTTATATATGTACTTGATTTTCCTGTAGGTATCATCTTGAAGTCGTTTCGCACTGCAACTACATTGTGTGTTCCAGATCCTGTATTTAATCACTGTCAAAGTCACTTGCTTCTGATCCCAATGGATCTTCCAGTGCAGAGAATACTATTGGATGTCTGCTCAACACAAAGACTTGAAGGAGGTGGTGGCATTCAATTTGAGGTTTGGTGTAGGTAAGTACAATAGCTATAGAAATATATACATTTTAAGTTGGATATGGTGACTTTGGTAATCAGTTGTTCAGTTTGAAATATTTCAACAACAAACAAATTTACCTATTTTACATAGAATATGTTGCAAAATTAATTTCCCAACATATTTTGTAAAATTATTTGACTTAATTCAGTGTAAACCCCAAAGATATATAATTAAAGTGATGTTATGGCCATATTTTTGAGAATTGCACATTATTGCATATTTATTGGGCTGGGATTTATTAGGTAGTTCATGAGCGGAAAGTCTCTACTATGGTTGAATTGTGATTTACTTTTTCCAAATGTATTTTGTTATTTTTGCTTAAGGAAATTACTCCTATCAGTTCTGGCTATCCTGTTGTATTTCCCAAACTTCCAAAATTCTATTCAAGAGAGAGTTGGATATGGCTCTTAGGACTAACAGAGTCAAGGGATGTGGGGAGAAAGCAGGAACGGGGTACTGATTTTGAATGATCAGCCATGATCATATTGAATGGCGGTGTTGGCTCGAAGTGCCGAATGGCCTACTCCTGCACCTATTTTCTCTATTTCTAATGTAAATGTTGACAAGATGGTCCACATATTTTAGGCACTGTACTCTAATCTCACAATATATGGAATGAGCTGCCAAAGGAGGTAGTTGATACAGTTACTGTAACGGCATTTAAAAGACACTTGGATAGGTACATGGATAGGAGAAGTTTAGAGTTATGTGGGCCAAATGCGGGAAAATGGGACTAGCTTAGATGCGGCATCTTGGTCAGCATGGACCAGTTGTGTCAAAGGGCCTGTTCCACAATATATGACTATCATGCACTTCAGTAATATTACTTGTTGATATTTTTCTTCTCCCATCCCCACCTTTAGTGAGCATATTGAGGCCATTTACAGCCAACGATATTTTCCTGACTGGCTAAACATTTTAGATGACAAATATTCTGTATATATATTGAATCATCATATAATTTACTGAAGCTACCCACAGACATTTTTGAAGCTTGTTTATAAAGGCATACTATCTCTTCCCATTGTGTAGCATTGCAGAGCATTGAGCCACAATATATTTGGTATATTTTAGCACTGCTGCTTGATTCTAAACAGGCGAACATTTCATAGATACATTTGTTTGAGGTTAAAGGAAAATCTAAAGATTCCTTGTATTCAAATAGTTTCTGCCATTTTGCATCATAACTGATTGATTTGGCAAATGTTCCTTTATTTCAATAAAAGCATTAAACATATTGGCAATGAGGAACCTCAAATCAGGTCACATGTTATGAGCAGCCTCCCTGTGGATGTTCCTTCTTTTCAGGCAACTTTATAATGAAATGCTAAATTCAATAATAACAAATTGAAATTACTGGAATGAGCAGATCAGACATTGTGAGTGTGGAAGGAAGCAAAATGAATGATTCAGGTTATAAGTTTATTATGTGACCTCACTTGTTGAGTACAGAATATTCCATTTATATTTTGGATTTCTAGTACCTGCAGAATTTTGCTTATGTTTTAAGGGCCAAGTTGATGCTTACTGACTTTAGAAGCATTAATAAAGCAGTAAAGGAATTTAGGTATGTGCCTACAGCAGCTTTATTATTTGAAAGTGCTGTATCATATAAATGTGTAATAAAAGAGAAAAGCAGGCATTGATAACGTTTCTGCTTTACCTTTTTTTTTTTTGCAATCTGCACAATCATTTGTTATACAATTTTCAGACAACTTGAGTAATTAATCGTACCATTTTATTCATACTTCCTTCTATGATCATTTCTCATTGAATGTCAATCCATTCGAAACCATTTATAAAGCTGGATCTCCTGTAGAGGGCATGACTGTGTGAAGGTATAGTTGTCTTTGCAGACAAGCCCACAAAATGTCTGTGGCCAATTGTCATTGAAGTGAACGGAGGGTACCTTGCTTTTATAACCCAGCTTCAGCATTCCTTTTAGGATATCAACAAGCAGTTTAGGCAAAGAAAGCTTTTTCGAATGTGGAAACCAACATGTGTACAGAAAGCTTCCAGGATGTCAGTGTAATAATGGCCAGATACAGTAAAAATCTGATAATCCCACACACTCGTGATTTTGCTTGTGAGAGATTCCTGTGTTTTCGATTTTTTATTCCTATTAATACCAGTGAGTCAGAAGGAAACAACACACACTGAAACCATTTTTAATTCATTGTTCCCGATGTTGGGGAAGTCCAGGACAAGGGGTATTATAAGGGGGAAATCACTTTTTTCCAGTGAGAACTCTCTCAGAAGGAAACGAGGCCAGTTCATTGGCTATATTTAAGAGGGAGTTAGATGTGGCCCTGGTAAGGGGATCAGAGGTATGGAGAGAAGGCAGGTGATACCCGTGGGATGATTCTGAATTGTAAGCTCGAATGGATACTACTGGATTTACTGCAATGGACTTTACTTGACCTATATAAAGCTTTTGGTTGGATTAAATAAAGAGTATTATGTAGTGTTCACTACACAGCATCTTAAAAAGAGTGCTTGATATTGCGATTAAGATTCCCAGCATTTCACCTGTGCTCTGAGGTTCAGAATTTGAGCAAAATTATGTTTCACTGGAATATAATAAAGTCTTAAAAAAAACCTTGAATTATTTTTAAAATTTTGGAGGAAATTGATAAGGTAGGCACTTTCTCCCCAATGATGGCTGGGTCCAGGGTAATAGGATATGAATATTAAGATCAGCCCATTTAGTAGTTTTAAAAACAAATAATTTTCAGAGTTAGTAGGATTGTGGGACATTTGTGAGGAAAAGGCAGTGATGTTGACACAATTTTCAATTTGAGATAAATACATCTTTGCTAGTCAACAATATAAAAGGAAACTTAACCAAACCAACGTGCAGAACCATTATCTCATTGAATTGTGCAATGGATTTGTGATCTAAATGTCCCTCCTGCTGTTTCAATGTCTCATTTCATTATAGGTATTCTGCTTTAGTAATAAAAATCACGGTGAAAAAATTGTATTACAACCAGCAGGTGGCATAAGATTTCATGAATAATAGTACTAGACAATGGTACTAGACCAACTGGAACCCGTTGGGTCCATGTTACATAGGAGGCCTGTTACCCCAATGCAACATTCCACCACTAACCCGTAGCCCCCACGGGAGGCATGGTCCCCCAACTCAACCCGTTCCCCAACGTAAGATTCCACCATTCCCCTGCCTCGCCCAGCACCGGACTTTAAAAAATAATCCAATTGCGCCCCCCCTGCCTGCCACAGCACTTCCAATTGCAATACCAATTGACCCTTCCCCTCCTGTTCAAGTTGGCAGGAGCAGGAGTAAGGGTTCAATGATGTCAACATTGTTAAAAATGTTGGGTAGAGGACTGTGATGGGCCTGTCCCACTTTCCAGAGTTACTCACAAATTCTCCCGAGTTTTCACCTTGATTCAAACTCAGCGAATTATGGTAATAGCCAGCCGTAGGGACTTGGGGCTATATATTTTTTTTACTCATGGACATTTTTCAACATGCTAAAAAAACGTCCCAACTTACCTGATGCCCCGAGTACCTACGGCTGGCCTTACGAGCCGCTACGAAATATCTATCTACGGACTCGCTACGGACATTCTCCGAGTTTGAATCAAGGGGAAAACTCGGGTGAATTCGTGAGTAACTCAGGAAAATGGGACAGGCCCTTGACCTTCCATACAGGTGAAAACCTGGTGGAAGCACAGAGTGTTCCTGGATTGCAACTTTGTATGGAAGTTTGTTGGAAGCAGGGGCAGCAAGGATTTAACAATGAAAATGTTTTTGAAGTTTGCTTTTTTAAACCTTTAAATATCAACTAGACCAAATGCAGACCCGTTGGGTCTGTTCCCGCAACGCGCGGTTGCAAGGGGGGGGGGGCGGCCTGACGTAATCGCGCAACACCACGCGCTAGGCGTATGCCGTCAAGACGCTGTGTACGACGTCAAGACGCTGCGTTCGACGTTGAGATGCTGCGTACGCCCATTGAGACGCTGCTTAGGCCCTCAATGCGCCTGCGGGCCGACAGGCTCTTGACGCGCGGGATTTTCATGGAGTGCAAGCCCGCAGGGACGGCGAAAAGCAGCGCGGGAGAGCACTGATCTGTGCCTTCGCCGCCAGCGTGGCTGGGGGGGGGGGGGTGGAGGAAAGCCGGGCAGCAGCAGCGAAAATCGCGAGCGAAATGTGAAAAATGTTGGCGTTTTTGGAGGAGAGCCGGGACAGCATCAGCCGTTATAAAAATGAGCGGGTGGGGGGGGGGGGAGGATTTTATTTAAAATGTGTACAGAAAAATGTCTAAATGTAATGAGGAGTGGATTAGTGAATGTAAAAGTGAAATCGCTAGCGAAATGGGAAAAACTCAGAGTTTTTGCGTGTGGTTTTGAAGGACCAAGGAATCAAATGCCAAATCTGACACCCACAAACAAACACACACAAACACACGCACACAGTTTTAAAAGAGTATACGAGACCAAGTGCAGACCCATTGGATCTGTTCCCACAACGCGTGGTTGCAAGGGGGGGAGGGGCGGCCTGACGTCATGGCACAACGCCACGCGCTAGGCGTATGACGTCAAGACACTGTGTACGCCCTCAATGCGCCTGAGGGCTGACAGACCCTTGACGCGCCGGCTCTGTCACGCTGGCTCAAGCCAAAGATCGGCTGTTCCCCCGGTGCTTTTCGCCGTCCTCGAACAGCAGGGAAAATCGCTAGCGAAAAGTGTTTTTGGAGGAGAGTCGGGCAGCAGCAGCCGTTATGGTGGTTGGCCAGCAGGAGGTGAAAAAATGGGGGGGGGGGGGGGGGGAAGGATTTTATTAAAAATGTGTACAGAAAAATGTCTAAATGTAATGAGGAGTGGATTAGTGAATGTAAAAGTGAAATCGCTAGCGAAATGGAAAGAATCTCGGAGTTTTTGCATGTGGTTTTGCCGACCAAGGAATCAAAGGCCAAATCTGACACCCACAAACAAAAACACACACACACAGAGTTTTAAAAGTATATAGATAGATATGATGATATATGTAGATAGATAGATTGTAATTTAATGGAAGATATGATTCATAGAAGCATTCAAAGAAATGCATTGATTTTTATGGGGCAAATTTTTAAACTTGTAAGTTATTATGCAATCTAATGCATATAGTATGAACCTTTCATTTTATTTTCTCAGGTATTATTACCCTAATGTTAGAGATCAGGTTGTTGCCAGAGGTGTCCTCCCTTTGTCCAAGCTATGTGGCATGGTGACAATGCAACATCACAAGGAAGTTGGAGTTCAGATCTTTAGTGTTCCCCTGATACCAAGGACAAAAAATGTAGAAAAGCATCTTCCGCATTCTACTGGTAGGTGAACTTTTCCCACAATTTTTATTGGACTGTATTAACAAAGTACTGGAGCAGAATTCCATTCAATTTCTATTTTTGAAGACAGCAGGGGTGCTCGTCAATAACGTAGGAAAGCCAAACCAAAATACCCGCCAGGTATAAACTGTGGGCCAAATTGTTAGTTTCACAACTAATTGTACATATTCAGAGAAACTAATAACCCAGTTGGTTCAATTATGAGTCTGTTGAATAATACTACATAATCATTGGGAAAAGTATTAAATATTTCACACACATTCTTCCAAATGTGAACTTTTTACGGGCATTTTCAAGTTAAACTGTATCAACTAATCCATCTCTGGTATTCTTATTCAAACATTAAAAAGTTATATACCACAACCGTTCTACCTTCCATGCAGGACAATCAAAGTATTATCATTCTTTCACATATTACAGGCTTATTGGATATTAGTGTAAAATACAGATGTTCTGTAAAAGCAACTGAGGATGCCAGAGAAGGGGTCATATCATCTCGTGCAGTGACTCTTTCAGTACAGTTGCTCCGAGCTTCAGGTTTACAAGCTGCAACAAGGTAGGGACAATTTCATAGATCTGAATTGAAAATCCTTTTATATTTTATTAGTGTTAAAACTATTTGTGGGATTTTTGTGATACATATTCCTTTAATAAAATCAGATTTATAATTGATTTTAAGAAAAAGTGCCTTGACCAACTAAATGAGATGAATTACTGAGCATTGGGACCAGTTGAATGTAATGGTTATCATTAAATTCAGATCCAATAAACATAATTGATAAAGTAGCATTGAACAAGATTACTTAAGGTTGACTATAATCAAAATGGGACACAATCTCAGGGGGTGACTAGAGAATAGCAGTAGAGAGAATAAATGAAAATGCAACTGAAGTGCCATGTTGATTCATAATCAGAGTATAACAGGTACACATAAAAGCTGGAGAAACTCAGCGGGTGCAGCAGCATCTATGGAGCGAAGGAAATAGGCAACGTTTTGGGCCGAAACCCTTCTTCAGACTGATCGGGGGCGGGGGGGGACGGGGACAAGAAAGGAAAAAGGAGGAGGAGCCCGAAGGCTGGGGGATGGGAGGAGACAGCAGGGGGACTGAGGAAGGGGAGGAGACAGCAAGGACTAACAAAATTAGGAGAATTCGATGTTCATGCCCCAGGATGCAGACTCCCCAAACGGAATATGAGGTGCTGTTCCTCCAATTTCCGGTGCTGCTCGCTGTGGCCATGGAGGAGACCCAGGACAGAGAGGTCGGAGACGGAGTGGGAGGGGGAGTTGAAGTGCTGAGCCACCGGGAGGTCAGCTTGGTTATTGCGGACCTAGCGGAGGTGTTCGGCGAAACGATCGCCCAACCTCCGCTTGGTCTCACCGATATAGATCTGCTGACATCTAGAGCAGCGGATGCAATAGATGAGGTTGGAGGAGATGCAGGTGCACCTCTGTCACACCTGGAACGATTGCTTGGGTCCTTGAACGGAGTCGAGGGGGGAGGTAAAGGGATTTGGAGATGGATTTAATAAGAACAAAGTCGGCGTTTGCTGATGCCAAGTTGGTGGTTAGGGGTGAGGTCAGCCTCCTGGTCGGCGGTCTATGAGGGCAGGGAAGAACAATGGAGGACCCGGCGTGGGGGGACTGCCGTGATGGAGGCGGAAGAGCAATGGAGGACCCAGCGTGGAGGGGTGGAGAACAAAGGAGGAGCCGGCAGGGGTACTTTGTACCTTTGTCAGCACCATTTCTGTGGCGACTATTTGCATACCTTGGGTATGCAAGCAAAGAATTTCACTGTGCCTTGTTACATGTGACAATAAAGTAACCATTCCATGGCAAACTGAGAAAGGATGTAGGAGACCATGAAAATACATTAACTTGTTAAGATTCTCTGGTAATGAAGATAAATGTACAGAAGTATAAAATTGTAAGGAACAAAGAATGGATATATACCTTAAATGTTAGACATCCAAGTCATAGTTTTGAACATATTTTGAACTTAAGTTCAGGAACTGATTTTGATTCATCAGCAGCAGTCGTAATACTAATGGTTTAATAAATGGTTTACATTTATTTTATTTCTTTAAATACAGGGCTGTCGCAGAAATTAACCATTTGTTACATTACCAATCTGAAGTCGGTGTGAACACGTATGTTACAATTCACATTTCCTTTCTTCTGGGAAATGAAAAGCGGTGCACGAAGGTTGTGGCCCGTACATTCTGCCCAGAGTTTGACCATTATTCTGAGTTTCCATGTAATCTTATAATTCAGAAATCTAATGGAGAGAGTTTCAGTTTGGCTGAACTACTAGATTCATCAGAAGCAGTGTTTACCATCTATCATCAGTCGAATAAAGCAGGTGGGCTTTGATTCTTCATTTATCTCTGTCTTTTAAGTGCATGTGTTGCTGTTTCACACCACCTCCGCACTTCCCATTATTTCTGGATTCCATCACATGTGAAAAATACCTACAGCTGCACTGATATTTAGATGACTTACTTACACACAATCTAGATAGCATTTAGCTTTGGATTATTAAATGGCAAATAACATTTGCATCAGTGGAAGGTTTGACAATAATGCTCTCGAAGAGATCTTAACCACTTCCTTGCGATATCCGTACTATTAGCATTGTCAGATTTGTCATGATCAATATCTTGTGTTCACAGTCGACCAGAAACTTCACTGTGCTAGTCATATAAATAATGTGGTTATGAAAGCAAGTCAGAAGCTGGGCATTTGGCAATGATTGACTCTCCTTTTGATCTGTCCATTCTCTCCATAGCCTATATCATCATCATCATCAATACTCAAACATTACCAGGGAATCAAATGGATCACATTCACCATCTAAAACATTCTGCCTGTTCACTATTAGTGCTTGCTAGTTGCAGTGGATATTATCCACAAGATACATTGCAGACACTGAAGCTTCTTCAACAGCACTAAGATCATTAATCTATGATCATCAGCACATAGGAAGAAATAGGCAAAAAAAATGCATGGAATAACTGTCACTTCCAAGTTATTTTCGCCTGTCATCTGGGCATGGAAAATGTTTTGTCATCACTTAAGAACGGTGACATTAGATCAGAATTATGAACACACTGCGCAGTAGCCACAGCACATGGATTTCAATGTTTCAAGATGGCAACTTACCCTCGCCTTATTAAATGCAGTTCGGGATGAACAAAAAATGCCTATTCCATTGACCCAACCACATTGCCTGCTCAGTAAATATACATTGTAGCATCCAACTATACATTACATAAAATAATTAATTCTGAACATATGAAAGGCAGTTTAGTCATCCTGAAGAAGGGTCTTAACCCGAAATATGGCCTATCCATGTCCTCCAGAGAAGCTGCCTGACCCGCTAGGTTTCTCCAGCACGTTGTCTTGTTTTGTAAATCAGTATCTGCCACTCCTTGCGTCTACATTTTTAGTCGGTTGTTTCCTGTGTTTGTCTCAATTTTTTCGTTTAAATCTGAAGGCTGAATTGTCGTATGATTTGGAACGTAATTGTTGTCTTTTATGCACTATAGAATTTACGTGCAAGTAACTGCTGACTTTTACGATATCCTTTCTGTTTGCAGCTAAGCCAAATACAATTTTAATTGGTTCATCAAGAGACATTGAATTGGGAAGTGTACGGATTCCTCTGGCAGATCTTCTGACCAAGCGAACAGGTAATGCAAAATCTAGTACAATGAGATTTTGTGTTATTTAACTAGCATTTACTAACCTGGGAATATAATCCGAGGATTTGGATAATGAAGAGGATTTCCAAAGTCTACAGAGTGATTTAGGCCATTTGGAAAAATGGGCTGAAAGATGGCAGATGGAGTTTAATGCTGATAAATGTGAGGTGCTACACCTTGGCAGGACAAATCAAAATAGGACGTACATGGTAAATGGTAGGGAATTGAAGAATACAGTTGAACAGAGGGATCTGGGTATAACCGTGCATAGTTCCTTGAAGGTGGAATCTCATATAGATAGGGTGGTAAAGAAAGCTTTTGGTATGCTAGCCTTTATAAATCAGAGCATTGAGTATAGAAGCTGGGATGTAATGTTAAAATTGTACAAGGCATTGGTGAGGCCAAATCTGGAGTATGGTGTACAATTTTGGTCGCCAAATTATAGGAAGGATGTCAACAAAATAGAGAGAGTACAGAGGAGATTTACTAGAATGTTGCCTGGGTTTCAGCAACTAAGTTACAGAGAAAGGTTGAACAAGTTAGGGCTTTATTCTTTGGAGCGCAGAAGGTTAAGGGGGGACCTGATAGAGGTCTTTAAAATGATGAGAGGGATAGACAGAGTTGATGTGGACAAGCTTTTCCCTTTGAGAATAGGGAAGATTCAAACAAGAGGACATGACTTCAGAATTAAGGGACAGAAGTTTAGGGGTAATATGAGGGGGAACTTCTTTACGCAGAGAGTGGTGGCGGTGTGGAATGAGCTCCCAGTGGAAGTGGTGGAGGCAGGTTCATTGGTATCATTTAAAAATAAATTGGATAGGCATATGGATGAGAAGGGAATGGAGGGTTATGGTACGAGTGCAGGCAGGTGGGACTAAGGGGAAAAAAATTTGTTCGGCATGGACTTGTAGGGCCGAGATGGCTTGTTTCCGTGCTGTAATTGTTATATGGTTATATTTCTGAAGTTTAATAGGAATAACATTGTTTTATTCTAATTCCAAGAATGTGGTTACAAGGCTCAATTTAATCAATGTTACTTTTTAAAAACTTGTTAACATAAGGCTTTCAAGGTAAAATAAGGAATATTTTATCCCTTAATGCAGCGTATATCAAAGCCATTTGCTTTGTCATTTCTTTGGCACAGCTGGTTGAGAGAGAGAGAATGGATTGAAGAAAGACTGGATAAAAAGGAATGCGACTCAATCTGACACTAATTGGCATTTTCAGTGAATTAAGAGTCCCTTGGACAGATTAGAGAATAGATTCTCTTCCTATTTTATGTCAGGAAATAGTGGACCTAACAAGGAAAGAAAAAATAAAACATTCTCTCATGTCCTCGGTCTCTGTTGCATTAACTTCAATGATGGTATCCCTCACAGGTTCCACTACAATTACTTCTCTCTTCTTTAGCTATGGATGCCCATTTACTGTAGTGAACCGAGCTCTTGACTGTGTCTTCTCTGTTTTCCACACCTCTGCACTCCCTCCTTCATTTCCTGGACAGAGCAAGTTCTCTGGTCCTTGCCTTACACCCTGCTCACCTCCATATTCAATGATTCATCCTTCATGGTTTCATTCAGCTGTAACTGACCCATTATCCATCCCCTCCACCAAGTATTTCGTAGAGATTACATCCTTCACAACTTTCTAGACTGCTCTTCCATCACCATCTACCCACTACATTAAGCAATTTTCTATTAAACCGTAGAAGGTGTAACACTTGCCCTATTACTTCTTCCCTTCCCACTGTCCATGGACCTAAGCATTTGTTCCAGCTGTGATTTGCTTGCAATTAAATGTACAGAATGTGGTCTTCTTTACATTGGAGAAACCAAACAACATACTTTGTCTGAAGAAGGGTTTCGGCCCGAAACGTTGCCCATTTCCTTCGCTCCATAGATGCTGCTGCACCCGCTGAGTTTCTCCAGCATTTTTATGTACCTTCGATTTTCCAGCATCTGCAGTTCCTTCTTAAATACTTTGTTGATTGCTTTGTGGAGTTCCTGCACGTAGCCCACAGAAATGATACTGATACTGAGCTTGCAGTCAGTCGCATGCCACTTTAATTCATCATTCCACACCCACTCTGATCTCTCTGTTTGTGCCTGCATTATTCCAAAGTGATTCATGCATGCTAATTTTCTATCTAACTTTAGATAACATGTTGTATTTACCATTACCATGTATACTATTTACTCTGAGCTTCATTCTACCATGGTGTATAAACAAATCTAAATCTTTCTTTATGTCCATATAAAAACCACAGATATACACAAAATGCTGGAGTAACTCAGAGGGTTAGGCAGCATCTCTGGAGAGAAGGAATGGGTGACGTTTCGGGTCAAGACCTATCTTCAGACTGGTTAGACTGGTCTGAAGAAGGGTCTCGACTCGAAACGCCATCCATTTGTTCTCTCCAGAGATGCTGCCTGTCCCGCTAAGTTACTCCATCTTTCTGTGTCTATCTTTGGTTTAAACAAGCATCTGCAGTTCCTTCCTACATATATTAAAAATATTTCTGCTGACATCCTTTTTTCATTTACTTTCTGTATAATATGGCCTGTTGGCTTGATCCCACATGCCAGAATCACATCAGCAACAAACTACGCAGCCATTCTTCTTCACTCACTCAGAGAAATTCCCTTTGTTCCACTCACGTTGCACTAGATCACCTTTTTTTTGTCTCCTCTGAAATGTTAATTATTTTTCCTTCCATAAATTTTTCCTTCCTGCCCTGTCTAGTTTTTACAACATTTTCTAATTTTGTATCTCATTGGTTCAATTTCTCTTATGTTCAAGGTTCAAGGTTTTTATTATAACGTGTACCAATTAAGGTACAGTGATATTCAATTTACCATCGAATTTCGTTGTGGAAATCGCCAATGTTGGCCAGGTCCCACAACATTACAGCTCATCACACAAGTCTGAAGGAAGGTCCTGTCCCATCTGTCTGTTCCCATCCCAGATGCTCCCGGACACACTAAGTTTCTCCAGCACTTTGATTTTTCTCAAGATTCCAGCATCTGCAACTTTGTGTCTTAGTTACACAATTCTATAGGTTAAATCTGCTGGTAACTGCCCCGCTGATGCCATTTCAATTCTCCTCAGACATTCCCTTTATTCCAGGAGCTGCGATTGCAGCTCCTAGACTGTGGAACAGCATCCCTCTTCCCATCAGAACTGCCCCCTCCGTCGACTTCTTTAAGTCGAGACTTAAAACTCATCTTTACTCTCAAGCCTTTCTTGACATCCTCTGAGGGAGGGCTATATGTTTGTATGTATGTATGTACTTAATCTATGAACCAATGTTGTATAACATTAGTACCTCCACCAATGTAAAGCACTTTGGCCAACGAGAGTTGTTTTTTAAATGTGCTACAGAAATAAAAGCGACTTGACTTTATTCTGCACATTCCTACTTTACCTTCTCTCCTACTGAAAACTAACTTGCATCTCTCTTTTTATTCCAGTTTGGTTGAAGGCTCACAGACCTGAACCATTGACTGGTTCTTTTTTCACAGCTGCTACCTGACTTTTCTGTTAGTGTTTCAGATTTGCAATGTCTTTTTAATTTATTTTTCATTTGCATTTAAAACAATGTATTTTTAATTTATTTTCCATTTGCATTTAAAACTGTGACTAGAGTTTTTAGTTATGTACTGTAATCACAGTGATGTTTTCTCATGGTGAATATACATTTTAAAAACATCAAGAAACTATAGATTACAAATGCTGAACTTTTTCTCCATATATTTTTGTGTTCTATATTAAGGAATCTCTGGATGGTATGCAGTGAACCTTCCAGAGGTAGTTGCTTCTAATCAATCCATTGGCGCTCCACTGAATGTGGGTGGCGGACTCGAGCTTTCAATCCAATTTGCACATCCCAGCGATAGAGAGCGTGTTACGATGGCCGCAGAGGCATTGGAGTGGAAGACTGGAATGAGCGGAGATGAAGCTGACAACTGGGAAACCGTAGAGAGCAACATGTCACTATCAATAGCTGTACCACGAATATGGCTCCCACTGCACTGTGTACTATTGGCTGGACATGCACATCTGGATAAATATACTTCCTGTTATCTACGTTACAAATTCTATGATAGAGAGGCTGTTTGTACATATCTTCAAAAGCCAATTCTTACTGACATCGAAAGCCATGTAACTGTGAGCTTTGACCAGGCAAATACCATATATTTGAAAAGAACCCAATCATTGCTTTGGTACCTAAAAGAAGAAAGACTAGAAGTTCAGGTGTGGATGGCATATGGGAAAGATAAGGTTCAGAGACCCCATGATACGGATCGGCTGATTGGCTATTCATTCATAGATCTATCAAAATTGACAGCGAAATCTTCAAGAAGGATTACAGTTAGTGGTATGTATATTGATTTATGAAGCAAATTGAATTAAAATATGTAGTGAGAATTTTATTTATTTCCAAAATGTGATATTCCTTCAGTTTTAAAAATAAAATAGTTGTCTCTTCAACTTTTTCAGTCCTGAATCATGTATCTATTTAACCTATTCTTTTGCCTCATTTTACTTTCAATCAAAAAGGAAACTTAGGAATCCTATGTTTAATTGCTTGTTGCCTTTTTATGTGGAAGGAAATTTAGTTTTTCTGTTAGAAAGGGTCTTTCTGAAGAAGGCTCTCCCGAAACGTCACCTCTTCATGTTCGCCTGAGATGCTGCCTGACCCGCTGAGTTACAAGTCTATAAAGAATTGCCGTATTTCTCTATTAGTCAGATGTCTGAGTCGATGATATTCTTGGCAAACCTTCCTGATCCAAATCAGATTAAATGTGGTCCAGTGGAGTATCTGAGCAGTGTGTGCATTCACAAGCCCTGTTCTGCAAAATCTGGACCATCAAAGATAGAAGAATCAAATACACAGGACTGGATGTTAAATGTCCCTTGTGCCAATAGGTGGGGAGCATTTCACGACATCCATTGATTGTTGAGAGTGGTAGACGCTCAACATCGGTGGGGGGCGGGGGGGTGATACATATATCTTGGCCTGTGTAACCTTCAGGATAGTTGGGCACAGGACACATCATCAGTAGTGTACCCTTGCATCACTGGGTGTTTCGGCCTTTTAACACTATACACCCTCCACAAGGGCTGTAATTCTAAATAAAAAAATACAACTACATGAATAAGAGTCCTGAAATTTTAAGACCATCTAAAACCTGATATTTCAAAACTTGTGTTAAAGGAGTTGTATGTGAAACTAGCTCAGGAGAATGAAATGGATATAGAGTGGTTGGTTTATGTAGGGGATAGAGGTGTGGAAGCATTGACAATCACAATGAAAGTAGATGGAAGAAAATAAACATTTATTGAAGTGGTTGAGGTCACTGATGTTAATGGGCAGTGAGTGATAAGCATAAGTAAAGTTAATCTGCGGCAAATGCATGTTTCATGAGCAGGAGGAGGCTGAAATGATGGGGCTTCTGGAGTGTTCAGAGTTAATTCCTTAAACATCTCTGCTTCATTTCCTTTTCTTCACACAAGGCCTTCTTTAAAATCCACGTTTTAATCTGTTTGAGCACTAGTCCTAATTGTTTCTTGGCCAGGTTTTCAGTTCACTTCACACCTCTCTGAGGACTCATTGAATACTTTTTTTTTGCATTAGAGGCAGGTTGTTGCTCATTTCCAAAAATAAACCTGATGCGAAATAGAAAAATGATCCAGAGAAATTCCAAATTGAAAATGTTTCTCCATTTTAACGTTGTTTTTCTTTTACAGGTATTTATCCACTTTTTAAACGAGGTGCTTCTGACCTGTCAGGTGCAGCCCTGAGGTTCCATATCACACTTGTACCGAATGATCTACCATCATCCAACACTAAATATACTTCTGAGAGAATAAGCTATTCAGATGATGACCATGATTATGAATGCGGTGCCAAAGAAGATGTTCCGCTCATTAATGAAACAGAACAAGAAGTAAGAGAAGTGCAAATTAATGATGAATTGCCCACAGACTCTAACCTTGAATGCAATAAAGTGGCTAATGAGGTTCCTGGGATGGACCTGGCATACACATTTGCAGTGAATGTTGTAGTGGAGAGAGCTATGCATCTAAGCTTGAAAGGTGAGTTTCATATTTTTATGAAGTGTAAATATATCTATTTCCTAATATTGAGGGTGGCACAGTTGCGCTGCTGTAGGGTTGCTGCCTTACAGTGCCAGAGACCTGGGTACAATCCCAACTATGGGTGTTGTCTGTACGGAGTTTCTACGTTCACCCTGTGACTGCGTGGGTTTTCTTAGGGTTCCCTCCCACACTCCAAAGACGTACAGATTTGTAGGTTAATTGACTTCTGTAAATTGTGAATTGTCCCTGGTGTGTAGGATAGTGCTATTGCACACGGTGATCGCTGGTTGGTGTGGACTCAGTGGGCAGAAGGACCTGTTTTCACACTGTATCTCTCAAGTTGGCCTACAGGTACAGCAGGCAGTGAAAAAAGCTAGAATGTTGGCCTTTATAACAAGAGGATTTCAGTATAGGAGTAAAGAGGTTCTTCTGCAGTTGTATAGGGCTCTGGTGAGACCACATCTAGAGTATTGTATAGAGTTTTGGTCTCCTAATTTGAGGAAGGACATCCTTGTGATTGAGGCAGTGCAGCGTAGGTTCATGGGATGGTGGGACTGTAATATGAGGAAAGATTGAAAAGACTAGGCTTGTATTCACTGGAGTTTAGAAGGATGAGGGGGATCTTATAGAAACATATAAAATTATAAAAGGACTGGACAAGCTAGATGCAGGAAAAATGTGCCCAATGTTGGGCGAGTCCAGAACCAGGGGCCACAGTCTTAGAATAAAGGGTGAGGTGAGAAAAAACGTTTTCACCCAGAGAGTTGTGAATTTCTGGAATTCCCTGCCACAGAGGGCAGTGGAGGCCAAGTCACTGGATGGATTTAAGAGAGAGTTAGATAGAACTCTAGGGGCTAGTGGAGTCAAGGGATATGGGGAGAAAGCAAGCACGGGTTATTGATAGGGACGATCAGCCATGATCACAATGAATGGCGGTGCTGGCTCGAAGGGCCGAATGGCCTCCTGCACCTATTTTCTATGTCTATGTCTAAGTCTATAAAGAGTTGCTGTTGATAATTTTGGTCTCCAAATTTGAGGAAGGACATTATTGCTATTGAGGGAGTGCAGCGTAGGTTCACTAGGTTAATTCCCGAGATGGCGGAACTGTCATATGCTGAGAGAATGGAGCTGCTGGGCATGTATACTCTAGAATTTAGAAGGATGAGAGGGAATCTTATTGAAACAATTATTTAGGTTTTGGACACGCAGGAGACAGGAGACATGCTCCCGATGTTGGGGGAGTCCAGAACCAGGGGCCACAGTTTAAAAATAAGGGGTAAGCCATTTAGAACGGAGGTGAGGAAACACTTTTTCATACAGAGAGTTGTGAGTCTGTGGAATTCTCTGCCTCAGAGGGCGGTGGAGGCCGGTTCTCTGGATACTTTCAAGAGAGAGCTAGATAGGGCTCTTAAAGATAGCGGAGTCAGGAGATATGGGGAGAAGGCAACAACGGGGTACTGATTGTGGATGATCTGACATGATCACATTGAATGGCGGTGTTGGCTCGAAGGGCCGAATGGCCTACTCCTACACCTATTGTATATTGTATTCATGTTCTCTACTCAGAAATGTATTGATTAATTTTGCACATAATTATAAAAATGGCGTAGCTTGATGAGAGCAAAGAACATAGTATAAAACAGCCTGACATGCAATTGTTTTTTCTTTAGCATTTTTTAGTATTAAAGTTGTTTTGGTGCAATAAGTAAGAAATGCAGTGGTTAGTGAAGAAGACAAAATGAGCAGCGACCACTAATATGCATAACAGTTAAGAGTTTGTACAAAATTCTGTGCTTAATAACAGACAGTGGTTGATGAGTAGCTCACAGGCCTTGGTGGATGAAGTCTCTCCCACTGTTATATTGTCTTCAATCTGCTCTCCTCTTTCCTGTCATCCCAGGCAGTCTTTAAACTTGTGCAAACTTTTCTTCTGTATGTTCTGCATCAATGCCTAATCCTTAAGCGCCAGTCTTTGTTTCATCTCTGCAACATCTCCTTTGATAATTACAAAACCAAAGACCTTTATTGTGAAACAGAAACAGAAACACCAGCACAGATTGATTTATGTAATAGCTGCACACGTTAACCTTGAACTTAATAAAGCTTTCCATCAGCCTCATAGTTTTACAACAATTCACAAATAAAAATCAAGAGGGTGTGTTAGATACCATTGGACCCAATAGGGTTGGTATTGATTTAATATCATCATGTTTTGAGAAACAGTGAAAAACGTTGTTTGCATACTATCCAGTCAAATCATACCAGTACAAGAATGCAATTGGTAGTCTCAAAACCTGTACCCGTTCTTAAGTCATTACCCCACTACTCAAACCTCACGTCAAAAACCTTGTCGTAATATTTGACTCAGCTGAAGGGAGGAATATGCACACATTCTCGCTGTCCGAGCACGACGTGAGGAGGGCACTGACACGGGTGAACACAAGAAAAGCTGCAGGCCCCGATGGCATCTCGGGGCGAGTACTCAAGTCCTGTGCTACGCAGCTAGCTCCAGTGCTCACTACATTATTCAACCTCTCCCTGGACAAGTCCGTGGTCCCTGCCTGCTTCAAAAAATCCATCATTGTACCGGTACCAAAAAATGCCTCCCCAGCCTGCCTGAATGACTACCGTCCGGTGGCCCTTACCTCGGTAGTCATGAAATGCTTTGAGAGGCTGGTGAAGAAACACATCTGCGCCTTCCTCCCTCGGAACATGGACCCGTTGCAGTTTGCATACCGTCCGAACAGGTCCACGGACGATGCGGTCTCCCAGGTCTTGCACACCGCTCTCTCCCATCTGGACAGCCAGAAGGGGGGCTACGTGAGGATGCTGTTCATAGACTACAGTTCAGCCTTCAACACGATAGTCCCCACCAGACTGGCCGGGAAGCTACTGGAATTGGGGCTCAACACCTCCCTGTGTGCCTGGGTCCTGGACTTTCTCACCGCCAGGCCCCAGGTAGTCAAGATGGGAGGGAATACATCGAAGTCCCTCACCCTGAGCACAGGATCGCCCCAGGGTTGCGTCCTCAGCCCCCTATTGTACTCCCTGTACACACATGACTGTGTGGCTAGGTTCAGCTCCAATTCAATAATTAAGTTTGCTGATGACACTGTGGTGGTGGGCCTGATCTCAGACAATGATGAGAGGGCCTACCGGGAGGAGGTGGCTGATCTAGCACTCTGGTGCCAGGAGAACAGCCTCCTCTTGAACATCAAAAAAACGAAGGAGCTGATCATGGACTTTAGGAGGGCACATCATCCGAGGACGTATACTCCATTGAGTATAAATGGGGATCCTGTGGATAGGGTGAACTGTTTTAAATATCTGGGAGTCCACATCTCTGAGGATATGACATGGTCATCACACGCCTCAGCACTGGTGAGTAAGGCAAGGCAGCGCCTTTACCACCTCAGGCAATTGAGGAAATTCAGAGTGTCTCCGAGGATCCTCCAGTGCTTCTACGCAGCGGCGGTGGAAAGCATCTTGTCCGGGAACATTACCATCTGGTTCGGGAATTGCACTGCCAAGGACAAGAAGGCTCTGCAGAGAGTAGTGCGTTCGGCCGAACGCACTATGGGAACTTCACTCACCCCCCTGCAGGAACTATACGACAGGAGGTGCAACTCCAGAGCAAACAAAATCATGAGAGACCTCTTCCACCCCTGCAACGGACTGTTCCAGCCGCTACGGTCAGGCAAACGCCTCCGTTGCCACGCAGTGAGAACGGAGAGGTTGAGAAGGAGTTTCTTCCCAGAGGCAATTCGGACTGTAAACGCCTTTCTCACCAGGGACTAACTGTACAGAACGTTTCTCCTTCTATTATTTATTATGTAAAATAATATGTGTGTTATGAATGTGTTTATAATTTGTTTGGTTGTTTTGTTGTTCCGCGAGCATTGCCACTTTCATTTCACTGCACATCTCGTATGTGTATGTGACAAATAAACTTGACTTGACTTGACTTGACTTGACTTGAGCATTGAAAATTGACAAACAAGTCAATGCCGTGGTAAAAGCTAGCTTCTTTCAGCTTCGGGTGATAGCTAAAAAAAACAATTCCTCCAGTTTGATGACCTGGAAAAGATCATCCACACATTTAACTCCTCCCGCCTCAATTACTGCAACTCCCTTTACACTGGCATCAGCCAATCTTCCCTGTCCCGCCTGCAACTGGTCCAAAACGCCGCAGCGAGACTCCTGACGGGCACCCGAAAAAGGGACCACATCACCCCGATCCTGGCCTCTCTCCACTGGTTCCCTGTGCGGTTCCGAATAAATTTCAAGATCGTCCTCTTTGTCTACAAAGTCCTCAATGGGCTTGCCCCCACCTACATCAAAAGACTGCTTACACACCACACCACCCCCAGGTCCCGCAGATCGGCCGACTTGGGGTTACTGAACATCCCGCGGTCTAGGCATAAGCTCGGGCGACCGCGCCTTTGCGGTTGCAGCTCCTAGACTGTGGAACAGCATTCTTCTTCCCATCAGAACTGCCCCCTCCATCGACTCCTTTAAATCGAGACTTAAAACTCATCTCTACTCCCACGACTTTCTTGAATTCTTCTGAGCGAGGGCTATATGTATGTAGTGATGTTTGTATTTAATCTATGAACCATTGTTGTATAACGTTAGTACCTCCACCAATGTAAAGTACTTTGGCCAACGAGAGTTGTTTTTTAAATGTGCTATATAAATAAAAGTGACGACTTGATTTAAGTCTTGGGGTCACCATCAACCAGCAACATTACTGAGCCAGACATATAACTATAGTTATATCTGCTATAACAGGATAGTTATGTTCCTTAAAAACCTCACTTTACAGAAAATGGTGACATTCAAACAACTCTGTCACTGGGGGAAATGGAATTAGGGGCCAGAGAGATTCAAACTTGCAATAACAAGTTTATTTTTCCTGCAGGATTTTCAAAAATACTTTTAATAGCTACGTTTATATTTGTTTCTGCAAGTCAAAAGTATTAAAAACTGTATATTTAACTGAAGCCTATTTGTATTCATCCCCTAGGTAGCTCATTCGGGTACATCATAATTTAACAATTTTGTCTTGTTGTTATTGCCTTCAATTAATGTTTGTGAAGGATGTCCTAAATTAAATGCTGTTTGATAGATTTATTGTACGATGTAATGCTGAACTCATTCAATTAACTCGGATATCATTGCTAGCCTAATTTGCTATTCCAACATGTAGTAATTGGATTTTTGTTTCACATTTTATGGCTTTCTTTTTCTTAATACACCCCTTGGGGTCAAGGTTATTTTACATTCATTCCAATTCTATATTTTCTCAAGTGGCTGATGAAGCTCTTGTGAGACTGTTCCGCAGGGAGGGTAACAGATTGAGAGAAAATGTGCCATTTCCACAATTTATGTTGGGCATCTGAGCGATTCCCACAAGTGCAGACGAGGTTCTTAATGTCATTCTAAAATCTTCCCCCATTTTGAGCAGTCGTGGATCAGGGTCAGGGATTTCCAATGAATCAGTGGTTGCCCTGGTTCAGCTGGTATTCTCTTGCTGTGATGGGCTGCTTTTTCAGTCTGGTATTCGATAAACAATGTGGCCTGCCCAACAATCCCAACTGAAGATGCCCTCTAAATGTTTCTCTGGCAACTTGTTATGTTGGAGCTCGGAATAGAGTGACTGTTTCGGAAGTGTAGCATTGGTGTGCAAGTGACCTGTCTATGGCAACTGGCTGAATGTAATTAACACCTTGATGCTGGGGTTGGTATCCTGGAAGAGGAGATAATGTTGGTTCAATGATTTGGAGAACTTTATTGACACATGGTTGGATATTTTCAGAGCACTGAAGTTCTTACTGTAAAGAGTCCTGTAACTAAACTACCCCCATTGGCAGGAGTTGTTGTTACCCTGGCAATCATTAACGTTGCTAGGTTGGAGGGCTTGATTTTAAAATGTTTGCCTCTGATCCAGAGGCTGTTCTTGGATACATGTACATGAGACAATAATAATAAACCAATATCAAAGCTGGGGGATGACCTTGGTGGTGGAGTAGAGTAATCATAGGTTGAAGCCTTTCTCATTTGTCTTGTAAATTACTCCATCTGGGTGCATATTTGTGCTGAGGTGCAGCATTGTGGTAAGAAAGATTGAGACAGATAGTTGGGCGGTGATGCAGCTCTCTTGAGAACCAGTTTGTTCTGACAGAATATCATATTGATGAGTAGAGGTTGTTTGTGATTTTTTTCTTTGTGTGATTGTCACACACCAGCCACCACAGGGGTGTGACAAACAAAGGTCTTGATTCAATGTAAGGATATCAAAGACCATTGGAGATAGGCTCAGCTTCATGGACTTTGACAGACATAAGTAAAAATGTTTGTTGGGGGGGGATCTGTTAGCCCGTATACAATCACTCCTTTTGAACGTGTGCGCACAAGCGTGCATTCTTGCACATGCACTGTCTCCTCTATGGTTTCCCTGACCTACTTTCTTCTTGATCACTCGTTTCCCCTCTCATCTTTAACCTTCTCAATCTCTGAATCTTGACTGCGTCATTACTAACCTTGCACCCCCATTCCCCATAACTTTAAGCCGATGGGGCATTATCTCAAACACTGTCCCTAAATTTAAGAGACCATTGCCTGCCATATAGCCTGTAAATACACTTTGTAGGTGTGGTGCTGGTATTTCTGATTCCAAACCTCCTTTAAATCCATGGAGATTTGTTCCTTATGCTTTCTCTAAAAACATGGGGCACTTATCTCCTGTGCTGCCTAAATCAACAATACTGGAAGAGCTATTTCAAGCTCATAATTTATCTTATTCTACCTATAACGTGAATGCTAACAATTTTTATATGTTTCATCCTGACACGTTCTTTAACAGGAGACAAGTAAGGTAGCCCACTCAGACGACAACAGTATAATATCTGACCGATGCTTTAAAAATATTCAAAGGTTTCAAAGGTCTTTTATTGTCACGTGTACCAATTAAGGTACAGTGATATGCAAATTACCTTACAGCCATATGAGAAAAAAAAAGCAACAAGACACACAACTACATAAAAGTTAACATAAACATCCACCACAGCAGAATCCCCACATTCCTCACTGTGAGGGAAGGTACTTTCTCTTTATTCTCCCGTGGTCGGGGCAGTTGAACCATCCGCAGTCGGGGTGATTGAATCTCCCGCAGCCGGAGGGTCGAAGCCCCCACATCGGGGCGATCGAAGCTCCCTCGTCGGGGCAGTCGAAGCTCCTGCGGCTTGCAGTTCCCCAGAAATCGGTCTCTAACCACAGACCGAGAACTCCGTAATGGTAAGTCCCCAGTCTCCCCGCGATGGAGCTCCTGGTCGAGGTCGGAGATACAATACGAATTTGCGTCTCCATCGAGGTAATTCTTCCCACCCCCTACCCTACATCAGTCTGAAGAAGGGTTTTGGCCTGAAACTTTGCCTATTTCCTGCAGTTCCTTCATGAACATAATCTGCCTTCCTATTCTTCCCACCAAAGTGGATAACCTCACATTTATCCACATTATACTCCATCTGCCATGCATCTGCCCATTCACCCAACCTATCCAAGTCACCCTGCAGCCTCATAACATCCTCCTCGCAGCTCACTCTGCCACCCAGCTTTGTGTCATCCGCAAACCTGGAGATGTTACATTTAATTCCCTCGTCTAAATCGTTAATATAGTAAATAACTGGGGTCCCAGCACTGAGCCTTGCGCACCCCACTAGTCACTGCCTGCCATTCTGAAAAGGACCCATTAATTCCTACTCTTTGCTTCCTGTCTGCCAACCAGTTCTCTATCCATGTCAATACCCTTTCAGAACATTTTCAGAAGCTAGCTCTAATCACTGTGTATCCACAGACTTTACATTTATTTTTCAGTAGCTTGAGCCATGAGGGAATTTGATTGCAAATGTATCCATCTTTAAAAAGTGAGAAGGTACTTCTAGTTATTATGGTAAATGTGGGAAATGGGAAGAGGTCCTGTTGAGAGTACCGGGAGTCATGAACTTAAAAAGTTGGGTAATAATAAGGCTTTGATTACTCCCGGCACTTTGGGCAAATTTGTTTGAACGCAGATGAACCAAGTGAATTGACATTGATCTTTGGGACTAATGTAATGTTCCTGCATTCTTCAGACATTGATATAAGCAATGGGGGGGAAAGGTTCACTTCATGTGCATTTATATTACCGTGTTACGGATTAATCTAACATTTGAAGGACCTTTGTTTCATCAGGGATTGCTTGTAACTTGAGTCTATGTTTTGTTATGAAGCTGCAAGGCATAGCTGTAAGGCATAATCTCCTGCTTGTTGCTGATAGTAGCAATGTTACAAAATTTTGAGATTTTAAAAATCAAGTCTGCAATTTATCCCATCAGATAAAGCATAACAATAAGTTTAATTTGACACCTAATTCACTTTCATATCTCAAGTATTTAAAACGTTATGTCCATTTTCATACTCGGAAATTAGCATCTTGTTCCCTATTGATTTTCTATGGACATAACAAAAAAGCTGTGATCGTGGACAGTCAAAAGCCCATAACTTTCTTAAAAATTAAGAGAACTGAATGACATTTTCAGTTATCATAGATTGAAGCATTCTGAAACAAATATAAAATAATCTTACTTGGATGACCTGAAATTAAAGCATATAATTAGTTAGTTACCCAATTGTAGCTAATTTCAGACTTCAATTACTAAATCTAAACATCTATCCATTTCTTAATAAATGATTAACATTTTTAAATAGCCTAAGTGTCCAAATAATATTCACAAATAATTCACAATAAAACATGATTTTTAAGTCTCATTTACATTAATTTATAGGCCAAATGGAAGGAATTTAGTGTTCAATTGCTGTAAATTAAAGTCCATTTAAATCAGCTTTCTAGTGGGATCCTGTGAACGCGCTGGTTTAGAACGTTCACATTGCCAGGGATTTGTGCCCTCAAATGCCCAGAAAAATACTGCGGGATATAATGGGCCCAAAATTAGCTACTCGCAACTTTAAACTTTGTATAAAGGGATCTTAAGAAGCCCTTTTTAACGTAAAAATAAACAGCCTACCTTCCGTTGTCCCCTGTATGAGATCTGGCCCGTTGTCGGCGGTCGGGGGTTTAGAGGTTAATATTTAACCTACTATAACAAGTATAGCAAGCCCTTAAAACTAAAAATAGCTCCAGCTACGGAATCTTCCAGCGATTTTTCGTTAATAATTAACTAGGCTGAAAAACCTCGATTTGAACAGCCTAGTGAAAAACCGGGTTTTAAACCCGCCCCCCTCTAAACGGCGCCAAAATCGCGCACACGGGCTGGGACAGATTTTCAGCTACGCTTCAGGTAGGCTTTGCAACATACCTACTGATAGTCTGTAACTGCGACCTTCATCAAGCCATGGTGTCCAGGCCATAATGCTGTCCTGAAAAAAAACCTGTTACCTTTGCATTTATCTTTTACAACTTTTCGTTTAGTTTCAAAGTTTTTCTACATGACTGTTTGAAAATATAAGTTTGCATCATCACATGTGTCACATTGCATGTTGATGATGTTGAGCCATCATTAAAAATGTTCACATAGATTCATAGCACAAACAGTAAGTTCCGGAATTACTCAGTAGATCAGACCGCATCAGTGGGAAAGAAAACGGAGTCAACATTTCAGGTTGATGACAAAAGAGTTCTGCCGATGCAACCTGGCCTGAGTATTTCCAGTAATTTTGTGTCGGAAGGAACTGCAGATGCTGGCTTACACCGAAGATACCCCCAACCAAAGCATTCCCTCTCTCTCCATCGCTCTCCACCCAAGTTACACCAGCTTTTCGTTCTCACCGAGAAAACAGCTAACTGGCCTGTTTCCTTTCTCGTGTGTAAGAAGGAACTGCCGGTTTTGAAATGTCACCCATTCCTTCTCTCCAGAGATGCTGCTTGTCCTACTGAATTACTCCAGGTTTTTGTGTCTATCTTCTGTTTCTTATATCGTTGTTACTCTTTTACTCATTCATTTGTTCTATATCTCTCTACATCATCGTCTTTATCTCTCGTTTCTCTTTCCCGTGACTTTCAGTCTGAAGAAGGGTCTCAACTGAAACGTCACCCATTCCTTCTCTCCAGAGATGCTGCCTGTCCTGCAGAGTTACTCAAGTAATTTTTGGGTTTGTTTTAGAATTGTAGTGGCATGTACAGTTTCTTATTTCATTTTCACATAATTTTAATTTTGTGTTAAAGTTAGTTCTACAAGACGCTTAAACCAATATCTCCTTCTACTTTTCACAATTTGTGTTCATGAATTAGGCATTGCAATGAAAGAAACAATTTCTGATTATTTGTAAAGATAACAGCAATTTGTGTTGGCAATGATCAGCAATAGTGTGGAAGACAGTGACAAATTACAAGATAGTAATAAGCTTGCATACTGGTGATATAATTAGGAAATACATTTCCAATCAGTCAAGTCTGAGGCATGACCTTGCAGTAAGAAACAGGTCATTAAGTCTACCAGTCAGATTCTAGACTTGACTAAAAGGCATGAGTTTAAATCCCATCGTGGCAGCTGGAGGAATCCATGTAATTAAATAAAATTTGAATTAAAAACAAAAACTTGTCTTGGGTCATGAAATGACTGAATCTTTTTTATTAAACATGATTTGGTTTGCTAATGTCCTTCAAGGAAGAAAATCTGCCAACTTTGCCCAATTTGGTCTATATGTGACACCAGACCTATGCATGTTATCAACTTAGTTTGGGGCAATTGATAAAAATAAAATAAATCTTGGAAATGCAATAGAAGAGCTACGGGATCTTTTTGAATAACAATGCACAAATCATGAAAAATAGAAGATCAGGCTGGCAAGGTCACACAATAGGCAAACCAAGCACGAGGGTTTCTTTCTGGGAGGAAGGAATTAAAAAAATCGGAAGTTACAAGAAACTTCCTACTTAATAAATTGTATGAAAACATGATTTACCTGCACCTGGAGTACGGGGTGCAATTCTGTTCACGATATTATAAAAAAGGATGCAAAATGGATGAACAATGATTTGCTTGGGTAACACCTAAATTGAGATCCTGCAGGAATGGTTGTCTCTATTTTTCAATGATGAGGAAGGGTACTTAGATGAGGAGGAGTTTGAGAGAGTGTCTAATGGAAGGCTTTTGAATTATGAAGGGTTGGAAGAGAAATATAGAGAAAATGGAAACAGATATAAAATGTGTTAACCTATTGAGTGGTACCATGTGAGACTTGCTTTCAAACAGTGCTTGAGGCAAATAATTTGGAAAGATTTAAGGGGAGGCTATATAGGGACAGCTTAACAAAGGATATTGCTAATGAAGCTGCATTAAGCCTAGAACACGTCTACTATGTGAAGAAATTTCAGTAGTCTGTAAATACTGACCTGCAGTATTTAAAACAAAATGGTCTTTCTTTGGGATATATGTTCTGTATCTTCCATAACAATACTTTGGACAATCGAAGAAAAATTATTTCAAAAATATTTTGCCTGAATAGCCACAGATCGCCAGGATAATTTAACAAGATTTTGGTTTGTGTTGCAAAACTGTGAATTAATATGTGAAAAGTATAATTATAGAATTTTTAAAAATAGTACTGAACTTATCTACTGTTGCCACTTTGAACTTTAGCTGATCTTTATACGTCTTTGAATCTAAAAATAAGAACGCATTTTTGTTTGCTGTGCAGGATTGGTTGATGTTTCGTTCCTTGAAGGTCAATAGTTTTTTATGTGTTCATTTCACACTTACTATCTATAAAACTATGTTTTTAAAGGATGTCCCTTGACAGAACAAACTGGTGTTAAACCAAGTTGCTATGTATCATATTCTACACCAGCCAGTCCAACTCCTATAAGAACCCAACTGATAGAAAATGCCTGCAGTCCTATTTGGGAACATCAACAACAAACGAGGTACATGTTTATTGGGATTTTAAAACATAACTATGGCTAAATTTATTAAGGAATTGAATCTGTACTGTTGTTCTGAGTGATTAATGATCTACTTTGTACTTTCGCAATGTTATCTTTAGAATCTCCCCATGTCCTATTCCTCATCAACATGCTGTCTCTTGGTATAGCGTTGCTGAGAGTTGTAGTCCTGGTTAAGTCCTGATCTCTATTACTGCCAACATGAAGGTGGCATCTTCTCCCTTGACTGCATGTGTTTCCTCTGAGCTTCAGTTTCCTTCCACATCCCCACAACTTGCCAGTTATTAGGTTAGTTGGTTACTTTAAATGCCTATTGGTCAAACGATCATGGGCATGGGCATAAGCGCTGGAGTAACTGAAAGGGACAAGCAGTATCTGTGGAGAAAATAAATGGGTGACGTTACGGGTCGAGACCCCCCTTTAGTATTTCTTCTGCTAGCTGCACAGCCCATTTCAATCCTTGGTTATTCTTGAATACTGTCTCAAACTTGTAATCTTACAAGTCTGTTCCCTTTCTTTCATCTTGATAAGCATTTCCCAATTCTTTCCCTGATTTACCTCTCTCTGATTTTGTGGGTGCTGAGGTGGCTGATGAGACCAATAAGCAAGCCAAAGACTTTTCCATATGTGGGGCGTCTTTGTGGAATTGCGATTCTCTGCACCAAACTAAATACTTCCCCTTTATTTTGCATTGTCATGAGAAGTGGTAACAAATTGGATTTCTTCAAGGCCACTTTGAGCACATCCTTGAATCTTTTTCCCTGTCTGCTTCATAATTGCATACGATGATTGAGTTCTGAACAGTGTCTATTTTGGGATTTGGTGTGAGGCATGTGTACAAAGTGATCAGCCCAATATTACCTCATTGCTGGGAAATTGGACTTGAAGGGGATGCATCTGTTGACATTTATCCTTCCACTGAATTTGGAGGATTTCATCATGACAACATTGGTCGCAACAGCTATTTTGATGTTCTCCTGGCCAATCACTCTTTAATTGCTCTCCTTCAATGTGATTCCACCAACAGCCGCACCTTCCTACCCCACCCTAGTTCACCTTCTGCAGAGGCTGGTCCCTCCTCGATTCACTCATCCCCTCTCCCTAAGTACTTCCCCTGCAACCGCAGGAAATGTTACCCCTGTCCCTATATCTCCTCCCTCACATCCATTCGCGGACCCCAGAAGTCCTTCGAGGTGAAACAGAGGTACACATGTACTTCAACAGGCCACATTTAAATCTGCAAGCCCAAGCATAGACGTGGTGGCTGATTCGCTGTATACGCATTAGATCTGCAAGGGCCTACTGGATCTCCAAGTTGCTAACCACTTTAACTCCCATTCCCATTCTGACCTATTAAAAATAAGGAATGTTTAATTTAGAAGTGAAAAAATCCAACTAGAGATACATTTTGTTTGTTACGGTAGATGTTCTCTAATTGCAGGCTACCCAAAGAGTTGCTACTGGATCCACAGCAAACACTCGTTTTCAAAGTGTGGCATAAAGCAGGTAAATGCTAAATATAATTTTCTTATTTTTTAATATCTGAAACAGCTGATGGTCCAACTGTTCCTGAATGCATTTCAAAAAGGAAAACCTATCCATCTAGTTACTGAAAAGAAACTAAGGTAAAATGAGTAACTGAGTCAAAAGTTTTTTTTTTGAGGTACAGTATTCAGTCAATTTAGTGAAGTGCAGCCAATGCTGAAAGGTTGTGTGTTTATAGAATGGTGTGAGTCTTGAAATCAATTGGTGCATCCAATGTAGGAGCACACTGGGGAAAATAATGTAGTCCAATAATGAAATGCAAAAAGAGTGAAAATCAAAAATAGTCAAAAGATAAATAAGAAAAAACAAAACGATGCCAATCACGTTCTTGGTAAAAAGATCTAGTTTCAATTATTTGTCAACTGATCTTGGGAGTTGAACTGATGCGGTAGAATTGATGTGGAAAATATCAATCTCTTAAGTCTTAAGAGCAGAATTAGGCCATTCCACCCATTGAGCCTTCTAATTACTTTTCGCTGTTTATTTACTCTTGGTATAAAGTGGAGGAAAAATTAATTTTATTATCACTATTCCAATTCAATTAGATTAATTTGCCTTTTGACCAAGTTGCCTGGCAGTTTAGTTTCAAGAGTTGCCATTAAGGTATGAGCGTGCAACATAGAAACATAGAAAAATAGGTTCAGGAGTAGGCCATTCGGCCCTTCGAGCCTGTACCGCCATTCAATATGATTATGGCTGATCATCCAACTCAGTATCCTGTACCTGCCTTCTCTCCATACCCCCTGATCCCTTTAGCCACAAGCACCACATCTAACTCCCTCTTAAATATAGCCAATGAACTGGCCTCAACTACCTGTGGCAGAGAATTACACAGATTCACCACTCTCTGTGTGAAAAATGTTTTTCTCATCTCGGTCCTAAAAGACTTCCCCCTTATCCTTAAACTGTGACCCCTTGTTCTCGATTTCCCCAACATCGGGAACAATCCTTCTGCATCTAGCCTGTCCAACCCCTTAAGAAATTTGTAAGTTTCTATAAGATCCCCCTTCAATCTCCTAAATTCTAGCAAGTACAAGCCGAGTCTATCCAGTCTTTCTTCATATGAAAGTCCTGACATCCCAGGAATCAGTCTGGTGAACCTTCTCTGTACTCCCTCTATGGCAAGAATGTCTTTCCTCAGATTAGGAGACCAAAACTACGCAACTCAGTACGCAACTGTACGCAAAACTGTGTGAACTCAGAAACTTTTCAAGAAGCTGAATGAAAAAAATGAATAACAAAGTTCTTCAACTTGAATTTGTGATCAGTTGTCAATCCAAATCATTTGAGATCTCTTGAATAGTCAGAGAGATATACAGCGCGGAAACAGGCCCTTTGGCCAAACTTGCCCATGCTGACCAAGGTGCCCCATCTACACTGGTCCCAACTGCCCACATTTGGCTCGTATCCCTTTAAACCTTTCCTATCCATGACCTGTCCAAAAGTCTTTTAAATGTTGTAATATCACCTTATCTGGCTGCTGATCCGTATACACTCTGTGGAAAAGTTGCCCATCGGGTTCCTATTAAATACTTCCCCTCTAATCTTAAACCTATTTTCACTGGTTCTTGATTACTCTTGAATAGTTGCTAGGAAATAGCATACGTTTTTAGAGTAAAAATAAGATTACAGATGTACCATATACAAATTCTAGCAGTAGTATGAAAACGGGGCAATCAAGTCATGACTTTATTAATGTATGCAATGAAGAAAAGAATCACAGGTTTAGCGACTTTCACTCGCACAGAATTTAAACTGATATCTGATGGTAAATCAGTTGAAAGTATTATAAAGTGTAAATAGCATTTGATTATTGTTGTGGTTTTAAAAACTCAGAAGATCACTTTTATGGCAACATTGCATTTATGAAAATTGCAGAAATGCTTTTTTTTTTGTTCTAGATATTGATCGGGTTATAGGATTTGCATCCGTGGATCTTTCACCTTTATTATCTGGATTTATGTCTATTTGTGGCTGGTACAATATCACTGACTTTAGTGGTCAGTGCCAAGGTCAACTTAAAGTGGCAATTACTCCTTTGGAGAATATCCATCACCTGAGAGAAAAGCGATGGACCCCAGCGCACAAACAGCCAGGAAGTATCGTAAGTGTTTGGCATGATTCAAACGATGAACCAGTCCAAGAACACATTATTTTTAGAGATCTGCTAGTAACCATCGATTCGGTTTGATCGGGATAATTGTTCTCAGATTCTACTTTACTGCTTTGTTATTTTGCGCAACACAAAAAGAGGAGTATCTGAGGGTCAGGAAACATCAGTGGGTGGAATGGACAAGTGACATTTCGGGTCAGGACCTTTCTTCAGACGGATTGTAGTAAGGGAACGAAAGCTTGAAAAGAGAGGTTGGGCACGATAAAACCTGGCAAATGATAGGCAGATACTGATGTAGGGGTATGATTAGCAGATAGGTGGAATAAGTGACAAAAGCTAGAGGTGGAAAGAAGACAAAAGGATGTCAGCTAGGGTGAGGATAGGGAGAATAAATCCATAGGGAGGAACATGGGTGGAAGGGGAGTGGAGGGGAGAGGGTGGATAAATAGGAAATTAGGAACTCAGGGATGAGGGGACGAAGTAGAGGGGGGGGGGGGCTATGAACCAAATTTCATATACCGGTGATGTGATCAATTAATTTTGCAATCTTAGTTATCCCGCACCCTGAACTGTGCTGGCACACACTCGCCTACCATGTCGTTTTCTCTCTTTGCTCATGTCTCTCATCCTCTCCATCCACCTGGTTCCATCTGCCAATTATCTTCGCCCATCTAGCGCCACCTTTCACCTACCAGCCTGTATCGCACCCTACTTCCCCACCACACTAGGTTCCACCTGCCCCTCGTTCCCCCACCATCTGGCGACGTTTCGGGTCGAGACCCTTCTTCAGACCTGAACAAGGGTCTTGACCCGAAACGTCGCCTATTTCTTTCGCTCCGTAGACGCTGCCTCACTCGCTGAGTTTCTCCAGCATTTTAGTCTACCTTTGATTTTCCAGCTTCTGCAGTTCCTTCTTAAATAAAAATAAAAGGATTGTTCTACAAAATTTGGATTCATTCAAAAGGCCGCACTTAATGGCCTAGAAGGCCGCAGGTTCCCCACCCCTGAACTTGAAGAAGACCGTAATGAGTCAATTATATAATTGCAGTTTTTCCAAATGTCACCGCTAGAGGCAAATAAAGCATTTAATCTTACAATACTTATTATAAATTAAGGACCTTGAGTGGGGGGCTACCATCGACTCCACAGTCAAAAAGGCACAACAGAGGATGTACTTCCTGCGGCAGTTGAGGAAGCACAATCTGCCACAGGCAATGATGGTCTAATTCTACACGGCCATCGTAGAGTCTGTTCTCACCTTCTCCATCATGGTCTGGTTTGGCTCAGCCACCAAGCACGACACCTGGAGGCTGCAGCGAATCGTCCGATCAGCAGAGAAGATTATTGGCAGCAACCTTCCCTCCATTGATGAACTGTACACTGCAAGGGCCAGGAAGCGAGCGGGCAAGATCATCTCTGACCCCTCTCACCCTGGCCACAAACTCTTTGAATCACTTTCCTCTGGAAGGCGACTCCGGACTGTCAAAGCTGCCACAGCCAGACATAAAAATAGTTTTTATCCACGAGTAGTTGCTCTACTCAACAGCCAAAAATCTGTAGCCTCCCTTTGATCTGGTATTTTGTTGGTTCACATGCTTGATCAATGGTGTTTTATCATTAATGTTTTATTATTATTAATGTTTAGTGTTTTCTGAGTCATTCGTAACTGTCACTGTATGTCATGTTGTTACTTGTGGGCGGAGCACCAAGGCAAATTCCTTGTATGTGAATATTTGGCCAATAAACTTAATTACTTACTTACTTAACTTTGACATTACAGGCTCCTACCATGGAATCATTGTTATATGAGACCAATGCCAAGTATAACTCATTCCCTAGTCACATCTCCAAATATTCAGAACAATTCATCAGTTCATCTAGAAATCCTGATGCTTTTCCAGCCTGTGACAGGTACGCTATAACACTTTAGCAATTTTATAATGAAAGAAATTGGAAATAGTTAATCTGGAGAAAACATACATTGACATCCAACAATGACTAGATAATATTGACAAGCCTGGTTAAGGGAATTAAATAATGATTTCATTTCATTGTGCGTGCATTTCAATACCGATGGAAATGTGGTATCCTGAGTTTTTATGGATTGCTGGTTAAATTATTCATTGAAGACACTATTCATTAACATCTTGTATATTGCCTGAATTTCATCCAACTATATTATTGTTCAATATGTATCCCACTAAATAGAGCTGAAGTGTTCTTGGATGCTTGCTTATATTGATAATTATCCGATGCCTTTAGATTGAAGAAGTTCCGAGGGATTTTCCTAAACTGGTCCGTCCCCTTTTTATCCACTCGTAACTGACAGTGGGCTTGCGATGCATAAAGGCTGCATTTTTGTTTTGAGAGAAGTATTGGATGAGACAGTTGACCTGCCCTTGTCCTTTTTGAGTTTTCGTAAATTGGTTTGAAAGGAAAGTTTTTAATTTTTCTTGTTATTATTTTGTTCCTAACGTAGCATTTGGTGCTTGTGGACCTAAAGTAGAATTTAAATTTCAATGATTTTGTAATTTGATCACAGTGCAAATTATGATTGAAGTGCCCTTTTCCCACATTAAAAAAAAAAGGTTAACCAACACCAAAGTCCACAGCTCACGTCATGGGGAACACATGGAAAATGTTCGCAAGTTTCACCAGACCTTGCAGCAGGTGGAGTACAACATGCAAAGTGCTGGGAACATAGAACCATTGCCGCAAACTTCACGGACTACACTTTTCAGTGCTCTAAGGTAAAATGGTCTGTTGCTTGTGCAAATAAAATACATACATTATACCACATTTGTATTTACAGAGTAATTTTATGTTATTACTAATTACACTCAAACTTCAAATGAAAGTTGCTATTGCCTATGTAACATCTTCAGAGAATAAGCCGCGTACATGAAATTGCTCTTACTGGTAGCATTAAAAATGTGTCCATTATTCAATTGCTTGATAGAACTATATCATTCAATCCATGGCCCATGTCTTCTGAAGTAAGTGGCCACAGTTGAGTTAACATTCAGACTTAGTGTTCCCAAAAATGATCAAGGACTGTATCTCTCTGTATAGTTAGTATATTGTGTATAATATGTTAGGTGGATTAAGTTTAGTCGTGGCTCCGAACACACAGCAGTTCTACATAAACATAAATTGTTACCTATTACTAGTGTAATTTATAACCAATATATTGATCAGTGTTTCAGAGAAATGTTACTAAGCCTAATTACTATTTGGAAAAATTGTGAGCCATCGTTAATTGCTTTGCTTTCCTAAGTTATATGAAAAATGACCATAACATAAATAGGAGCAAAGGGAAATCACTTATGCCATAGTTAATAAAACTTCAGCTTGACGTTTCTGTCCAATCTCCATTTCTGTTTTGTTATGTTATCCTACATTAGAAATCTGAGGGGTAACTCTTTCACACAAAGGGTGGTAGATGTATGGAAAATGTTGCAAGAGGAGATTATTCAGGCAAGGACTATCCCAACATTTACAGAAAGAAGCAGTTAGACAGGTACATGGATAGGACAGGTTTGGAGGGATATGGGCCAAATGCTGGCAGGTGGGACTAGTGTAGCTGGGAAATGTTGGCCAGTGTGGACGAGTAAGGCCGTAGGGCCTATTTTCACACTGTATGACTATTAAATTGAATTTTAAAGGGAACAAATTATGAATAATATGCCCCGAATAGTGGGCAATGTATGTCAGTCCGGTGTTGTGAACAAACATCTTTTTAAAGCCAATTTATTTCAGTGTATCTGAATTTCTGTGTCTTAATATTATGTGTAGGAAGAATCTCAGTGAACTGGATGATATACAAAGATATTTCAGTCAAAAGCTGGACACAACTCCATTTTCTCACGTAACTAATCCCACGCCACGAGAAAGGGCAAATGTTGCTGACATAAATCTTCACCATGGATCGTCAAATGTCCATGATAATGGACAGCATCCTTTGGAAAATTCAAATAAACAGGTCCATGAAAATCATGGCACTAGCGGTGGTGAGCAAAAATAAGTTTCTATTTTTACCTTTATTTATGTTTTATGTATGTATGTCTTCAGTTTAAACCAGCATCTGCAGTTCTTTCCTGCACATTCTATTTTTATTATTTATTTTTCACTATTTGTGAATTGATTTCACTATTTGTGAACTGACACTTGCCTTCATGGTGGAATCTAGAACCAATTATCCTGTTTTCAGAATAACAAATCACTTGTTTAAGCTTTTACTAATACTAAGATGAGGAGTAATTCCTTGTTTGTGAATCATAAATCTTGGTATTCATTAGAGAGTTGTGGGGAATGAATCACTAAAAAATATTTAATGCTATGATGGATACATTCTTCATATTTTGTAATTTGAGCCTAATGAACAGCAGGCAGGATAGTGGAGTTGAGGCCAAGATCACATTATTCTTGTAGAAACTAGGAACTGCGGATGCTGATTTACAAAGCAGGCCAAATAATGCTGAAGTAACTCAGTGGGTCAGGAAGCATCTCTGGAGAACACGGATAAGTGATGTTTCAGGTCGGGACCCTTCTTCAGACGGAATCAGTCTGAAATGTCACCTGTCCATGTTCTCCAGAGATGCTGCCTGACCCACTGAGTTAATCTAGCACTCTGTGTCCTTTCAGATTATTCTTGTCTTTATTCAATGCTACAACGGGATCTATGTGACACAAGTGTCTTGTCTTGCATCTATTTCTAAAGGTATTCTATGGCCCTGAAAGCTATCTTTCATATTTAAAATGAAGCTTTCTGACATCTATGTTTCAAATTGCAGGGAATGGACTTTGTATCTGCTTCCATCTTTATCAGACACTCTTCATAATGCTTCAAAAGTTAATTTAAAAATCCCCCCTGATGTCCATGAGAATTCTTAATGTAATTGATGACATCGCAGCGTTAGGTAGTTGAGGATCCCTTTGAACCAGTGCTTAACAGCAGCAGGCAGCGAGAAAGAAGGTTCTGCCCAGAAAGATGTTCATGGGAAACTATTTTGTGGTTGGGGGAAAAGCTTTAATGTTAACTGGGAAATTAACATTCTGTTTGGGGCTCTGATCATGAACTGGACCTCAGTTGTAAAATTGTCCATTTCAGTTTGACACGAATAAATGATTTTCAGTTTTCTTTTTGGGCAATTAATCCCAATTATGATATATTGGCTCTTGGTTGTGGTTTGGAGAGGTGGGGGACGATCCCCCCCATTTTTTGTAATCCAGATTTTAAAACCCGGTGAAATCTCAGCTTTCCGCGAGACAGTGGGGGTGGAACTGCTGATCGAAGGCGCCGATTGGACGAGAGAGACATCGGTCAGCAGGCAATGAGGACGGGACATGATGATTCGGCGCGATCATTGGAAGAGGGAGATGTCGGTCAGAGGCGGAAGTAGTGGGGGGGGTAGGACTGAGGATAGAGCGCGGTGAATGGAGGGGGGAGACGTGCCAAAACACTCTCAGCAGCCCTGGACACACACCTGCGCCTTATTCGCAGCCAGGATCGATCCCGGCTCTCCGGCGCTGCAATCGCTGCCGAACCACCACTGGACCATCCCCGTCCCCACCCAAGTTTCTCCTTTTTCCGCTTTTCCTTCTTTCCCCTTTTCTTGCAGTGCTACTGCAAAGATAATTTGTCTCTAGTCATCAAGAGACTAGTCATTGAGTGATACAGAGTGGAAACGGGCTCTTTGGCCCAAGTTGCCCACACCAGCCAACATGTCCCAACTACACATCCCACCTGCCTGTGTTTGGTTCATATCCGTCCAGACCTGTCCTATCCATGTTCCTGTCAAACTGTTTCTTGAACATAGTCCCAGCCTCAACTACCTACTCTGGCAGCTTGTTCCATACATCCATCACCCTTTGTGTGAAACAGTTACCACTCAGATTCCTATTAAACCTCTTCCCCTTCACTTTATACCTACAGTAAGTATCCTCTGGTCCTTGATTCGCCTACTCTGGGCAAGAGACTCTGAGCTTCTGTAAGAGAAACATAGAAAATAGGTGCAGGAGTAGGCCATTCGGCCCTTCGAGCCTGCACCGCCATTCAATATGATCATGGTTGATCATCCAACTCAGTATCCTGTACCTGCCTTCTCTCCATACCCACTGATCCCTTTAGCCACAAGGGCCACATCTAACTCCATCTTAAATATAGCCAATGAACTGGCCTCAACTACCTTTGGCCTGAGAGTCCTGACATCCCAGGAATCAGTCTGGTGAACCTTCTCTGTACTCCCTCTATGGCAAGAATGTCTTTCCTTAGATTAGGAGACCAAAGCTGTACGCAATACTCCAGGTGTGGTCTCACCAAGACCCTGTACAACTGCAGTAGAACCTCCCTGCTCCTATACTCAAATCCTTATGCTATGAATATAGGGAGGGGGGAGGATTTCTTAGATATTTATCTGTTTATTTTTCTTTATATAGCTTCACATGCTTTGCTGTTAGGGAGAGAGCTCTAGGTTTTTGATCCAGAGATAGTGAAAGAATGGCGATGTATTTCAAGATGGTGTGTGCCTTGGAAGGGAACTTCCTAGCTAGTGGTGTTCCCATATTTCTGCTGCCATCGAGTCATACTGTAGAATTATGGAGCTACACAGCAAGTGAACAAGTATTTCAGGACAACTTGTTCATGCTGACTAAGTTGGCATTCTGGGCAAGACACATTGTGTATATGACTCCTTCATTTCAATTTCTGGTTAGTTGTAACACCCAAGTTATGGATAGAGGGGTGAATTCAGTGATGGTGATGTCAGTAGGCGATAGCTGGATTTTCGCTTGTTGAATATTGTCATTATCTGGCACAAATGCTACTTGCCAGCTATCAGCCTATGCCTGGATATTGTTTGATTTTTACAATATAAAGCTCACCCACGTGGAATAAATAGGAGGTTTGAAATATCCTGGGCAGAATTGCATGGTCAGGCACCAACTGCAGGACTATATTATGAACTTTTGGATATCCTTACCGAGCAAAGTCCCATATTGTCATTATTATATGTGCCTGCAACATATCTGAATTATCACACCAAATTTGCAGTGTTAGCATTATTTTATCCAAAACATGCTTGAAGTGATTTCCTCTACTGGATGACAGTGACTAAATATCTAATATTCTGTTCACATGCTGTTTCTGTGTTGGGAGTGAACTGGCGTAATAAAGGGGCCACCTTGTAATAATACTTTTGGGTAAGACATCTGTAATCCTAGTTTTCTATCCCTTCTCTGGCTGTCAAGTGCATACATTCACATTATTATGGGTAAGGTTGGTTTTAATTTGTTGACCTAATAAGTTATGGTACAATCTAAGTAAGCCATCAATGGTATATGTACCAAAATGTATACATTAGCAGCTAATAGGTCAGCAATTATTTAATAAATGCCTAATGATTAGTGAAAAATGTTTACAGAATTATTTCCATTTTCATGCCCATGCTTATATTTCACAATCTAACAGGTCTGCAGAAACACAATGTTGATGTTACTTATCCAGTCCAGTTTCCTCGAGACATAGAAGACGGTGTGGAGGAAATAGCTGAAAATGAAAGACCTGCAGATCTCCTTAATCCACAATCACCAGAAAGAGAGAATATAAAGCAATTCTGTACACCAGGAAATGCGGAGTTTGGACTGCCTGAACATAATGAATTACTTGATAAAGACATCATAGATTACCAGAATAGTAGGTGCATTGTAGAAGGTGCACACCAACAATATCATTATGAAAGTGATTGGTGCAGTGATGAAGAATATGAAGAAGATGTGATTCAGCCGAAAACCTTAAATGACGTGACTGGTATGACTGATAGAACCAGCCCTTGGTCAAGTATGTTGTCAGATTTTGATGAAGATAACAAGCCTAGATTTGAAACTAAAAGAAACACACCAGAGTCAATAGGAAATGGAAATGTGGCTAATGAGGAAGAAGCAGTTTCCAAAAGGGTACATGACGAGGTGTTGGCTGAGATGCAAAATAAAAATGCCAAGTTACCAAGTGATATTGCATCTAGCGAGTCTCCACATACAGAAAAGTCTTCAATAGCTGAAGAAATAGAGCTTGATATGTTAAACTGTAATTTAATCGAAAGTGACTGTGGCTCAGATATGAAGTTACAGGAAAGACAGTTCTCAGATGATCTGAACATGTTTTTCTCAAACCACGATGAAGCGGAAGACCAGGCACGAGAAAATGAAGACTTTACAGAGTATGACGTTTGCTCCAGCAAAACATTTTCCCCTAAAGAAAAGGAAGAAACAGGCCATAGAATAACAAATATTCATGAAGACTGCTACCATGACAATAAAACGGAAGAGCTCAGTGATGAAGTGAGCCTGGAGTCCTGTGAAGAATGCGACAATGAAGATGTTCCACAGATGCACAAGAAAACATCTGAAACAGAAACTGAACATAAACTTCATTATAAATTGTATCCTTTGCATAACCAGTATAGCCTGTAAACTGCTTTTATTCAGATGTATGTCGATTCCTAGTATTCCAATGGATGCCTAGTTTTCTGAACAGCAATTAATTTAGTCTGCACTGCAATTAATTTCTTACTTGTTAAAAGAAGAATTCTCTGACATTGTTGTCCGTTAAATTAAATCTTTCCTTGACATGTTAGATTATTATTAATTAATTTTGTTATAAAGTGATTTATTTGCTTTTAAGTAGGTTCTAGAAAACTTGGCCTTTGGACATTTCTAATCCTTATTTTATTATGTGATGAGAATATAATCACTTCTGTTTTTTGTATATAATGTGCAATATAATTATTCTTATAACATGCGAATGCTATCCTTATGACATTCTACATCAGTATATTCTCATTTAACTTTAATATCCTGCAATTCTACTTGTATCTAAAGATTCCTTCCATCTAAATATTGTGAATATTGAAGCCATTGCCTTTGGCGTCTGCTGTAAATTCTGTTCCTGACCACTGACACCAACTTTCTCTCTGAAACTAAATGATCCTGAACTAGAGTTTCTGACCCCATAATTGACAACAGCTGAGCACATATCTGGACCATCCCTAAAATATCATCTTTACAGGTCTTCAATGTTGCCGATTCCTCTCCTCCTCCTTCTCGAATGCTGCTGAAATTGATATCCATGCTTTTCTTAACTGTGAATGTTGCTTTTCTAAAGTGTTTGTGGTTGGTTTGCCACCTTCAGTCTTTCTAAACTTCACTCAGTACTTTACTGCCTCACACCAAGTCCCATCCACGTATCACCTCCCTCAATGAATAAAATTATTATAAGGTAGGAAAAGATAAAGTATGAGAGTATACTGGGGAATAATATAAAATATAAAGAGTAAGATCGAGAAGAGTAAGAGAAAGTAAGAGATAAAAGATAGCTGAAATAAACCTTGGTACCTCAGATGATGAGATTCGGAAATGACAGAAATTATAACTAATTATTCATAATGGGTCAATGGTAAAATTAAAAACAATCTAATGGGTGTATAATCAGAGGCTCTGGGGAGGGAGGAACTTGTGCCAATACGCATTCAACTATAAAAGCATGAGAGGTGTTGGAAGGAACTACTGATGCTGGTTTAAACCGAAGATAGCCACAAAAAGCTGGAGTAACTCAACGGGTCAGGCAGCATCTCTGGAGAAAAGGAAAAGGTGACATTTTGGGTCGAGACACTACGAGACTGATGTGGGGGGGGGGGGGGGGCACGGGAAGAAGAAAGGAAGAAGCGTAGACAGTGGGCTGTGGGAGCACTGGGAAGGGGAGGGGAAGGAGGGAGAAATCAAGGACCATCTGAAATTGGAGAAGTCAATGTTCATTCCGCTGAGATGTAAACTACTGAGATGTAAAATACTGACTCCCATGGCTCTCTGGACTACACTTCTTCCCACCCCGCTTACTGAGAACACTATATCCCCTACTCCAAATTCCTCTGTCTATGCCGCATCTGCACCCTGGATGAGGTGTTCCAAACCAAACCTCTTTGACTATAGATGAGGCTCTCACCAGGGTCTCTTCTATATCCCGTAGCTCCGCTCTCACTCCCCATCCCCCCCACTCGTAACAAGGACAGAGTCCCCCTTGTCCTCACCTTCCACCCTACCAGCCGTCACATACAACTGATAATCCTCTGACATTTTCGCCACCTCCAACGGGATCCCACCACTGGCCACATCTTCTCATCTCCTCCCCTTTCGGCTTCACGCAAAGACCGCTCCCTCCGTAACTCCCTGGTCATTTCGCCCCTTCCCGCCCAAACCACCCCCATCCTCTGGTACTTTCCCTTGCAACCGCAGGAAATGCTATACTTGTCACTTTACCTCCCCCCTCGACTCCATCCAAGGACCCAAGCAGTCTTTCCAGTCTTTCCAAGTGAGGCAGAGGTTCACCTGCACCTTCTCCAACCTCATCTATTGCATCCGCTGCTCTACATCGGTGAGACCAACCGCAGGCTTGGCGATCTCTTCGCCCAACACCTCCGCACACTAAGTATTCACCAACCCGATCTCCCGGTGGCTCAGCACTTCAACTCCCCCTCCGATTCCGTATCTGACCTTTCTTCCTGTCAGAGTGAGTCCCACTGCAAATTGGAGGAGCAACACCTCATATTTCGCTTGGGTAGTTTACATCCCAGCTGTATGAACATTGACTTCTCAAATTTCAGGTAGTCCTTGCTCTCTCCCTCCTTCCTCTCCCCTTCCCAGCTCTCCCGCAGCCCACTTTCGCCGCATCTTCCTTTCTTCTTCCCGTCCCCCGATCCCCACATCAGTCTGAAGAAGGTTCTCGACCCGAAACATCACCTATTCCTTCGCTCCATAGATGCTGCTTCACCCGCTGAGTTTCTCCAGCATTTTTGTCTACCTTAGACTGTGATCTAGAGAGATATAGAACAAATGAATGAAAGGTATACAAGAAAAGGAAAGGATGATAAAGGAAAGGCCATTGTTAGCTGTTGGCTAGGTGAAAACGAGCACAGACAATGAGACTCAACAAGACAACTTTGAAGCTGGTACGACTTGGGTTTGGGGAGGGATAGAGTGAGAGAGAGGGAGGAGGGGTTGCAAGCGTTGTCTATTTCAAGATAAGATTTCTGAGGAGGGTTGACAAGGTGGATGCCAAGAAATGGGAGTGCCTCAAAAAAGAGGACATTGTTTCAGATTAAGATGCAGAGAACATTTTTCTGACGTCCGGAATCTTTAGAATTCTCTACTTCAGTGACCAATGGAGGTCTGAGTCATTAAATATATGTTTTAAATGGAGATAATGAACAGTATAACAAAGAATGGAGTCAAGGAGTATGGTGAGAGAGAGAGGGCAGGAAAGGAGTGTTGAGCAAGATTGGATCAGCCATGATCTTTTTAAATGACAAAGAGGGCTATCCTTTTTCTTATCTTATCCTGTACACGTGTTACATAGCATGCTTTTTTTCAATTATCATCCTATCAAATCCTTCCTTGGCCACATTTCATTAACTTCTTCCAACCTAGTGCCTCTCTGATACATTTGTTTCTTCAGTTCAGGCTCTTATCTGCAATTCCAATCATTCAGTAATGACCGTTGTTCCTTCAGGCCTAAAGTTTAGTTTTGTTTAGAGATACAGCATGGAAACAGTCCCTTCGGCCCACCGAATACATGCCAACCAACAATCACCCACTCAATAGTTCTAGCCTACAGCTAGGAATAATTAACAAAGCAAATTAACCTACTAACCTGCACGTCTGTGGAATGTGGAAAAAAGACAGCACCCGTTGTCGGGATTGAACTCTGGTCTCTGGAGCTATAAGGCAGCAACTCTGCCACTGTGCCGCCCCTCCATATTCCAGTAACTTCTTCTAGCCTTGTGCTTCTCTGATCTATTTGTAATTCTTCAGTTCGGGTTCTTATTATCTGTAATTTTCATAATTAAAAAATACTGTTATTCCTACAGGCTTAAAGTGAGGTGACCCTTATCGATAAGCTTTTATCTTTCAAACTCAATTATTTTTTCCCTTTTCTTTAAGCCTCTCTTTTGAATTCTGCCCAATTAAATCCTTCCTTGTTTTACAGCCGAGTTCCATTTCATAATATACATGTGAAGTTCCTTCAGAAATTTAGCCATAATATATAATACAAGTTATTTTGGGTACTGTTTGAAGCGCAGATGAAGTTTTAATTGATTACATTTCTTGTGTCACTTTCCTCGCCGATTGATTATAATTTATGACCTTGATACAAACTATTTTAAAATATTTTAGTGTCACCTATATTTTCAATTTCTGATTTGTGAGAGTAACTACATTATTGAGATTGTTTGCAAAGGACCATGTTAAAAAATAATCATGTCCAGTTTAATTATATTGCTTTGGGCAAACTGGAATGGGTATCACAAAGAAATTGTACTTCTGAACATTCACCAATGGCAATAATCTTTAACGTTTTTATTCAGACCCGATCCAGTTATAATTCCAAACTTCTTTCTCCCTCCAAGTCATTTGGAAGCCTCAATGAGAAAACTAAATGTTCGACATTCATTTCATACACCGGCAGCAGATCCTGTAAGTTTTAATATTTCCTTTGCATTGGTTGCACTGCTCAAAAAGTACCTTGTAATTTGTTGACAACTCAACAATTTTATGTATTTAATACATGGTAACATTTATGGTGGTTTAAATGGGCAATTACTTGTGGACACATAATTAAGGAAGCTTTTCTCTATGTATGCACAAGGTTGCGTAATGATTACAAAATGATTTTAACATCTCCAACAAGCAGCAAAGTCTCACGTACCTAACTATTAATCAGGATCATAGGACATTTGTTTGCAAACAATAATGGGCAACACATTTTGGCATTTCCCAAATTTCTACTGATGTAACTGATGATTGATTGTGTGCATTGCAATCCACATGGAACATTGCCTGCAGTCGCAAAGCAAAAAAAGCCACTAGCTGGTTAGAATTAGGAAACCCTAGTCACGTCTACACCAGGCAAGTATACCCATCAAAGTTAATGGGTCAATAAAGATCTGAGAGGAGCCACTAATCTTTCATTGCAGATGTGCAAGATATATTCCCTATGTTCCCATTGAGTAAGCAAAATGAATATAGAAACAATAATCACTGGAAATATTTTACAGGTTAGACACCATTAGTGGAGATGCAAAAATACTAATATTTCAGGGCAATGACCATCCATCAGAACTCAAAAATGTTAGCACAGGAGCTATTTATGACCACAGAGAAAGTGGAGAGAGTAAGATTATGCTGCCAGATTCTTTTAAACATAAAATAAGTACTCTGCGGAACAAAAACAGAAAATGCTGAAAGTGTCCAAAAAATGAAGCAGTGTCAAAGGGGAGAGAAACGTTAAGGATCCTTTATCCAAACTGGAGGGGAAATGGAGAAAACAATACAAAACAAGTTGTAGAGAGGGAGAAATTGTGTGAACAGTGAACCAGGCTGTCATGGAGGGAGTGATCTCTTTAGAATCCAGTGTGAGGCAAAAGTGGAGATGGAATCCCACTGGAGGTGGAGAAATTATGGAGGATGGCCTGTCCAATGCGGAGGCTGTGGGGTGGAAAATGAAGGAAAGGGAAACTCCATTTGTGATCCGACTCGGAGGAGGGCAGAAACCAGAAGTCCAGACATTGTTGAGAGTCCTGTCAACTATGTTTACAACAAAACCACAATTAAGGAACAAGCTGCTGAAAGCCTCATTATCAATACAGATGCAATGAACACACATAAATTGTGAGGATGAAATAACGTGCTTACAGGAAACTAGGTCGGAGCAGAGATAGTTTGATGGCAGCCTGGGGGGGGGGGGGGGGGGGCACAGTCGCACAGCTGGTAGAGCTGCTGTTTCACTGGGCCAGAGATGTGGGTTTGATCCAAACCTCCAGTACTGTCTGTGTGGAGTTTGCACGTTCTCCCTATGATTGCGTGGGGTTCCTCCAGGTACTCCAGTTTCCTCCCATATCCCAAAGATATGCTAGTCTGGTAGGTTAATTGGCTTCTGCATTGTCCCTGGAGTGAAGAGCGAGGATGAGAAAGTGGGATAACATAGAACAAGTATGAATGGGTGAGTGATGTAGTTGTGGACAAAGGACCTGTTTCCTTGCTGTATTGCTAAAACAAAAACTATAACCTGGCCCCTGAGAATGATGTGAAAAAAGAGAAGAGACTGATTTGGACCTTGTGAAAATGTTACAAGAGTGGAAATCTGCAGCAAAAGCTATGAAATGTTTCAATTCTATAAGAAATGCAAAATGCAGCACCAATTAATCTGACAGGTATTGAGAAAAGAGATAAAGGAGGGGGGTGTAAATGCATCCCATGCACGTTCTCATGGTTACATCTATAACTTGGAGAAAATCAATGGAATTAAAGGACATATTGTTCAGTCTCAAGTTCAGTCTGCAAAGTAGAGTGGTTTTGGATGGTATATGTTTTTCCCTACGTTCAAGGAAGAATTGAAAGGGGACCTCATTGAAACATCCAGAATAGTGAAAGGCTTGCATAGAGTGGATGTGGAGAGGATGTTTCCAATTGTGGGAGCGTCTAGGACTAGAGGTCATAGCCTCAGAATTAAAGGACGTCTTTTTGGAAAGAGATGAGGAGAAATTTCTGTAGTCAGAAGGTGGTGAATCTATGGAATTCTTTGTCACAGAAGGCTTTGGAGGCTAAGTGGATATTTTCATGGCAGAGCTAGATAGTCTTGATTAGTACAGGTGTCAGAGGTTATTGGGCGAAGGCAGGAGAATGGGGTTAGGAGGGAGAGATAGATCAGCCATGATTGAATGGCGGAGTAGACTTGATGGGCTGAATGGCCTAATTTTACTCCTATCACTTATGACCATATGACTCTAAGACGGTCCTCTTGTAGGATTTAAGTAAAGGCCATCCCTGTGTTTCAGCAGTAATGGAAATTTCCCCTTGCAGAGTTTACAAACCACTACCTAAAATTCTGAGATACAAAATAAAATGTGCTCTGATGGAATTTACATGGGCGGGGTAGTTGTGCCTGGGTACCTTCCCCTGCAACCGCAGGATATGTAACAGATGTCCCATTACCCCCTTTCTCACGTCCATCCAGGGACCGCAGCAGTCCTCGGGTAAGACAGAAGTTCAGCTACTCTAACCTCATCTTCTCTAACCTCATCCACTGCGTCTGGTGTTCCCAATGTGGCCTCCTTTACATAGGCGAGACCAAATTATGCAAAACATGAATATAATCAAGTCACACGCAGTATAACAGGTCGTGCAAAGAGAAAAATACCAGAGTGCAGAATATAGTGTAAAACTATTATAATGTTACAGTTACAGAGAAAGTGCAGATAACACTAAAGTACAAGGCCCTCAATGAGGTGGGTTGGAAGATTGGGACTGCACCCTAGCTTATGGGAGGACTGTTCTGTAGTCTGATAACATCAGGGAAAACATATCCATTGTCTGCAGGTTTTCTGATAAAAGAATGTACATTTAAATTAAGAATATAAATTCATTTAAAGCTACCAAATAATGAAAGGCCTATATAAAGTGGATGTGGAGAGGATGTTTCCAATAGCAGGAGAATCTAGGACCAGATGGCATAACCTCTGAATTAAAGGACGTACTTTTAGAATTGTGATGAGGAGGAATTTCTTTGCCAGAGGATGATGAAAGTGAAATTAATTACCACAGAAGGCAGTGGAGGTCAAGTCATTGGGTATTTTTAAAGCGAAGATTGATAGGTTACTGATTAGTAAGGGAGACAAAGGTTATGTTGAGAAGGCAGGAGAATGAGATGAGAAAAAACTTTTTCACCCAGAGAGTTGTGAATTTATGGAATTCCCTGCCACAGAGGGCAGTGGAGGCCAAGTCACTGGATGGATTTAAGAGGGAGTTAGATAGAGCTCTAGGGGCTTATGGAGTCGAGGGATGTGGGGAGAAGGCAGGCACGGGTTATTGATAGGGGACGATCAGCCATGATCACAATGAATGGCGGTGTTGACTCGAAGGGCCAAATGGCCTCCTCCTGCACCTATTTTCTATGTTTCTATTTTTCTAATGGGGAGCAGACTTGATGGACTGAATGGGCTAATTCTGCTCATATGTCTTCTGATCATTTAAATGAGTGGACAAACATCTAGCAAATGGCAAATGATATGGAAAATGGGAAATTAACATTTTAGAAGGAAAAAAAAAATCTAAATGAAATTCCTGAAGCCCTTCTACGTACTCCGTAATACCTTTTCAAAGAAAAAGGTTAATTTGTGTGTGTCGTATTAATAGAATATATCCAATCGTCTGGAAAATCTGCTGGTCTGGCACAATCAATATCCCATATGTGCCAGATTAATGGTGTTTTACTGTATATCTAAAACTTGTGTTTTGTTCACCGAGTTTATACAAACTTTGTAGCTTTAAGCATGTTCAATCTGATATACAGGTAACAAGAATGTTGACAGAACAGGGCAAAAGTAGTCTGTTGGACCAGTTTAGAGAGATCGGAGCAGAATTTCCAATATGATTATTAATCGAAATGGCCTTTGTCAAGAGATTGCATGGCTCTCAGAATAGTAGGAACTTAATATGTTGAGATGTCCAAGACTTCAGTTGTGTACACAGCTTTGAATGATGGAAAGATCTTTACCTCTAAATTATTTTACAGAAGCAGATACAACTTGCAAACATTTGAGGGAAATTAAAAAAAATAATAGGCACATCCTTTTCCAACCAAGGTTTTATTTTAACATTTCCTTATCCGTATTTCATCTTGCACAAATAAACATCTGAGCATTGGGGATTAAGAAACATGTTTGTCAAGAGTAAACTAAATTACGTGTTCAAAAATAACCTGGTATTTTATGCCTCATGGATCTCTCTCTGTTTCAGGGAAAGATTATCTACAGTCATTACATAACCAGTTTCTTATTACAGGTTAGATACACAATGTTCTGCTTGTCCTGTTTATTCCATTCTGGCAGCCCTGAAGGCGCTCTGTGGCAATAATCTAATTATGAACATGCACGGCAATTTTAGCATGCATCTTTACAGGATTTTTAACTTTTATATTTATTGATGTGATATGTTCCTGTCAAACTTTTTTTTTGTTTACTTGTAATGGCAGGGTGTTTCTAAAGCAAGCATTCGACCCTTACATATGATCCATTATTTCTGGTTTAACAGCTGATCCGAGGCATAATGGTACAACAGCTGGTCTATGCAACCCTGAGGCGAGAGACAATAAGTCCAATAAAACCTGATTACACTCATATTACCTACTCGGTGTTTTGGCAGGTTCAAGTTTTGGTTCACAGGATGTACCCAGCAGTAACACAGCAACACCACTGAGATCAAAAATTGAAACCAATGCTGATGCTGTGACCTTTGTGCGTATGTCATTGAGTGGTGCAGCACAGAAGCAGGCACTTCGGCACATCGCATCCATGCCAACCTTTCTGCCCATCTCCCCTGATCTCATTTGCCCAAACTAGGACTATATCTTATAGAAACAAAGGACTGCAGATGCTGGTTAAAACACAAGAGGACACAAAGAACTGGAGTAACTCAGCAGGTCAGGCAGCATCTCTGTAAAACATGGATAGGCGACATTTCGGGTTGAAACCCTTCTTCAGATATATATAATAGTAATTTTGCCACGTAAACAATTACCTCTTGATTTATTGTTGAAAGGATTGAAAATCTGGTGGAAATATGAACCAGACAGGTTCCTTTCAGTTGATAGCGACAGGCTGAGGTTATTTTGCTGTCCCTTGTGCTCCAGCTCTACTCTTCATATTTCAATTTCCAAGCACGTCACATTTTCTTCCTAATTTATTTCAATTGCTGCACTGGTTCTTAAACTCAACTTTCTTGCTCCTACACCTTTCCTTTAATTCTGTATATTTCAATTAGCAAAAATCATTAGATCACCCTACTTAAAATTTAAGATACATTGTAAAAAACACCGCTCCCCCATTAATAATCCTTCCCTTTCTCGCCTGAATCTTTCTCTTGCTCGCCCATCAGTTCAGTGATACCTCCTCATGGACCCATGTTGGACTTCTACCTTCTCTGGACATTTTTATTTCCAACTGCTGAGGCAACATCAAGTCCTCTCAACTTCTCCACTCCACTTCTCCACCCGGAGTATTGTGTGCAGTTTTGGTCTCCAAATTTGAGGAAGGACATTCTTGCTATTGAGGGAGTGCAGCGTAGGTTCACAGAGTTAATTCCCGGGATGGCGCGTCTGTCATATGTTGATAGAATGGAGCGGCTGGGTTTGTATACTCTGAAATTTAGAAGGATGAGAGGGTATTTTATTGAAAAATATAGGATTATTAATGGTTTGGACACGCTAGAGGCAGGAAACGTGTTCCCGATGTTGGGGATAGTTTAGAACCAGGGACCATAGTTTAAGAATAAGGGGGAAAGCCATTTAGAACGGAGATGAGGAAATACTTTTTCACACGGAGAGTTGTGAGTCTGGAATTTTCTGCCACAGGGCAGTGGAGGCCCGGTTCTCTGGATGCTTTCAAGAGAGAGTTAGATGGGGCTCTTAAAGATAGCAGTCAGGGGATATGGGGAGAAGGCAGGAATGGGGTACTGATTGTGGATGATCAGCCATGATCAAATTGAATGGCTCGAAGGGCCGAATGGCCTACTCCTGCACCTATTGCCTATTGACTCTCATCCAACTAACATTGTTATTAAACCTGCCGTAAATAGTCTGATATTAGTCGCTGTAGTCTAGCAGGCTGGCCTCCACTGTAATATGACCAGGCGCCAGCACTCGGGCATCTCCTCACACCTACCCCTTGACCATGGCCCCAAAGATGAATACTGGGCCATGCTCTCCCAGACTGCTACCGATCTCATCACCTCTGGCGATCTGCCCTCCATGGCCTCCAACCTTATTGTTCCCCAGTACTGCCTTCCCAAAATCCACAAACAGAACAGACCCATTGCTTCTGCAAAACACATCTCTAAATACCTTGATTCCATCCTATAGCCCCCTTTTCCAGTTCCTCCTGACCATCCGAGACACCTCACAGAAGATAGATACAAAATGCTGGAGTAACACAGGGGGTCAGACAGCAACTCTGGAGAAAAGGACTCAACTCCAACTCTTCAATAGGTTTCAATTTATGAAGCCCCCATTGCCTCATCTGTACCATGTCACTTTACACCATCCCCCACCAGGAGGCTACTCCAGCATGTCTATCCTCTAGCTCTTTCTTGAATCAGTTTCCCTCTATTAACATTCTTCTCTGCCTGGTGAAACCGCTCCTCACCCTCAACAGTTTCTCTTTCGACTCCTCTCACTTTCTCCAAGTTAGAAGTATAGCCATGGGCCGTGCCAATGCATGCCTTTTCGTTAGTTATGTCAAGCAGTCTTTTCCCCAAATGTATACTAGCACCATCCCACAACTCTTTCTCTGCTACTGAAGACTGCATTAGGGTGTTATAAAACGTGATGATTTCATTAACTTTACCACTAACTTCCACATTGCCCTCAAATTCATTTGAACTACAACACCTCTCTCCCCTTTCTTGATCTCTTTGTCTCAATCACAAAGGGCTGCCTATCAACTGACGTCCATTGCAAGCCTACTGATTCCCAGTAATCTGGACTGCACCTCCTCTTACCCTGCCTCTTGCAAAGAAGCTTTGCCCTGCTCGCAATTCCTCCGTCTCTGTTGCACCTGCTCCCAAGATGAGGCTTTCCATTGCAGGACATCCGAGATGTCCTCTTTCTTTAATAAATGTGGTTTCCCCCCTGCTACCATAGATGGCTCCCTCGCCCATGGCTCCTGTGTGTCCCATAATTCGGCTCCCGCTCCCCCCACTCCGAGACGGAGCAAGGATAGAGTTCCCCTGGTTCTCACTTTTCACCCCACCAGCCTCTGCATCCAACACATCATTCTCTGATTTTTCCACCGCCTACAACATGATCCCACCACCAGTCACCTCATTCCATCCCCACCCCTTTCTGCCTTTTGTGGAGACCGCTCCTTATGCAATTCCTTGGTTAGCTCATCCCCTTCCACCAAAAGCACCTCCTCCAAACCCCAGGTACTTTCCCCTGCAACTGCAGAAGTTGTAAAATCTGCCCTAATACCCCCTCCCTCACAGCCATCCTTGGGCCCCGGAAGCCCTTCCTAGTGCACCTCCTCTAGCCTCATCTACTACACCCGTTGGTCCCAATATGGTCTTTTCATGAGCGAGACTAAGCATAGAATCAGTAACCATTTCTCCAAACACTTCTGCTTCATCCCCGAGGACTACTGGATCTCCCAGATGCGAACCATTTTATCTCCCCTCCCTGTTCCCATACTAACCTTTCTGTTCTGGGCCTCTTCTACAATACAATTTATTTGTTGTCATTTGAACCTCATTGAGGTTCAAACGAAATTTGGTTTCTGTAGTCATACACACAAGAAAAAGAACCAAGACACAACACAATTTACACAAACATCCATCACAGTGAATCTCCTCCTGACTGTGATGGAAGGCAAAGTCTTATCTCTCCCCTGCACTCCTCATTCTCCTCCCGATGTCAGAGTCAAAGCCCTCGGCGGGCGATGGTAAGTGTCCCACGTCCATTAAAACTGCGCCGGGCGATGTAAGGCCGCGCTCCGGGTCTTGATGTTGGAGCCCTCGGCGGACGCTAGCAAGTCCCACGGCCGTTAAAGCCGCGCCGGGCGATGTAAGGCCCCGCTCCAGGTCATCCTCAACCCCGCAACTAGGGCGGGAGAAGTCGCCGTTGCGGAAGCCCCGAAAAGTGGTCTCCCAGCAGGGACCCGCGGGCTCCCGGTGTTACCGTCCACCAGACCTGCGGTTGGAGCCTCCGAATCTCTGGGGTCGGGTCGCAGCAGCTCGCCACCACAGCTTCTCCCGCTCCGAACTCGGCCAGCTCCGTGATGGTGGGTAAGTCCGCAGATCCGTGACTGGAGCCCCATGTCGTTCCGGTTGGAGGCCGCTCCATGGTGCTAGGCCCCAACGACAACGGAGACACGACAGAGAAATGTTCTCCGTGCAGGGGAAAGATTTTAAAAGTTTCCCCACCCCCCGTCCCCACACACATACCCAGTTAAAAAAAAAACACTTTAAACTACATTCAAACGAGACACAACAACAAAAAAAAGACAGACTGCAGAGGCCGCTGCGACTCTTCTGTTGTCGGAGTGAGGCCATACGCAAATTGGAGGAACAGCACTTCAATAGCTTACAACCCAGTGGTATGAATATCAAATTCTCCAATTTTAGGTAACTAATCAAACATCCTTCTTTGAAGCCCTCTCCCCCGACCTCTTCTCTGTGTGCCACCTGGGCTCAAACCTACCCCTCCACTTCTATCAGCATTCCTTCCTCTGGCTTTGCAATTCACATCTCTTCTATCCTTATCTCACACCTTTTGTCTTTTCACCTCAGCCCTTTGTCCAACCATCTGTTTTTTAAAAAAATCCCCCTCGCCTGTATCTGCTTATCACTTGCCAGACTTTGTCCTGCCCTTCCTCTCTCCCAGCTTTCTCCCACACCCCGTCCCCTACAACAATCAGTTTTAAGTGTCCCGATCCAGACCGTCACCTATTCATGTTCTCCAGAGGTGGGGCTTGACCTGCTGAGTTATTCCAGTACTTTGTCTTTTTTTACTTTACTGATGATGTCCCTTGATTCACTATGAGCTGCATTGAAGAGTATCCGCTGCTATTGGAAAAAAAACTGAAGAAAATCTTTGTAATATTGTTATAAGCAACCAATGTGACAAAAGCACTTTGATCAATGAATGAAGTGTAGCCGGATAGCATCCTGAGTATGCTGGTTGAGGTGATGGATAATCAAGAGTATTATATTTTCATTACTTTTAAGATTCTGTTCATAGCTTGATCACACTAGTAGCGGTAAATTAATAATCTATGTGACACTTGTATTTAAATATTGACTTCAATATTTGGTAATCGCGAGCAACTCACAAAAGTAGTTTCTGGCCATTTTTATTAAAATGTTTTGTGCTAATATGCAATAAAATCAAAATTCCTAATTTAATTCATACACTTGCCACTGAGCAATTGACCGCAATTGAAAATGAAAGGATTCAATTTTCCAGATAAGTCTCCAGGTCCGGACAGGATATTCCCTAGGACATTGAGGGAAGTTAGTGTAGAAATAGCAGGGGCTATGGCAGAAATATTTCAAGTGTCATTAGAAACGGGAATAGTGCCGGGGGATTGGCGTACTGCGCATGTCGTTCCATTGTTTAAAAAGGGGTCTAAGAGTAAACCTAGCAATTATAGACCTGTTAGTTTGACGTCAGTGGTGGGCAAATTAATGGAAAGAATACTTAGAGATAATATATATAAGCATCTGGATAAACAGGGTCTGATTAGGAACAGTCAACATGGATTTGTGCCTGGAAGGTCATGTTTGACTAATCTTCTTGATTTTTTGAAGATGTTACTCGGGAAATTGATGAGGGTAAAGCAGTGGATGTTGTGTATATGGACTTCAGTAAGGCCTTTGACAAGGTTCCTCGTGGAAGGTTGGTTAAGAAGGTTCAATGGTTGGGTATTAATGGTGGAGTAGCAAGATGGATTCAACAGTGGCTGAATGGGAGATGCCAGAGAGTAATGGTGGATGGTTGTTTGTCAGGTTGGAGGCCAGTGACGAGTGGGGTGCCACAGGGATCTGTGTTGGGTCCACTGTTGTTTGTCATGTACATCAATGATCTGGATGATGGTGTGGTAAATTGGATTAGTAAGTATGCAGGTGATACTAAGATAGGTGGGGTTGCGGGTAATGAAGTAGTGTTTCAAAGTCTACAGAGAGATTTATGCCAGTTGGAAGAGTGGGCTGAAAGATGGCAGATGGAGTTTAATGCTGATAAGTGTGAGGTGCTACATCTTGGCAGGACAAATCAAAATAGGACGTACATGGTAAATGGTAGGGAATTGAAGAATGTAGGTTAACAGAGGGATCTGGGAATAACTGTGCACAGTTCCCTGAAAGTGGAATCTCATGTAGATAGGGTGGTAAAGAAAGCTTTTGGTGTGCTGGCCTTTATAAATCAGAGCATTGAGTATAGAAGTTGGGATGTAATGTTAAAATTGTACAAGGCATTGGTGAGGCCAATTCTGGAGTATGGTGTACATTTTTTGGTCGCCTAATTATAGGAAGGATGTCAACAAAATAGAGAGAGTACAGAGGAGATTTACTAGAATGTTGCCTGGGTTTCAGCAACTAAGTTACAGAGAAAGGTTGAACAAGTTAGGGCTTTATTCTTTGGAGCGCAGAAGGTTAAGGGGGGACTTGATAGAGGTGTTTAAAATGATGAGAGGGATAGACAGAGTTGACATGGAAAAGCTTTTCCCACTGAGAGTAGGGAAGATTCAAACAAGGGGACATGACTTGAGAATTAAGGGACTGAAGTTTAGGGGTAACATGAGGGGGAACTTCTTCACTCAGAGAGTGGTGGCTGTGTGGAATGAGCTTCCAGTGAAGGTGGTGGAGGCAGGTTCGTTTTTATCATTTAAAAATAAATTGGATAGTTATATGGACGGGAAGGGAATGGAAGGTTATGGTCTGAGCGCAGGTATATGGGACTAGGGGAGAATATGTGTTCGGCACGGACTAGAAGGGTCGAGATGGCCTGTTTCCGTGCTGTAATTGTTATATGGTTATTATATGGTTAATTTAATCATGAAGATTTTTACTAGGGTGTTTAATCCTACAACCTAATTTTGATCTAAAAAAAATAGCAAGATGGAATTTCAAGGGCTGCTGCTGGCTGTGAAACTCAAATCCAATTTTGATACAAAGATGATGAAATATGATTAAGTATTAATCCTACATCAACAAACAGGTTCGACTTAATCCAATGCTTTTAATGAACCAGTGTCTTTTCTCATTCAATGCATACCTGGCATAGTTTGTTGCAAAATATGTTTGGGTTGCCCATAATTCGAAGGGCAGAACTTGCTTTTTATCTAAAATAGATACTAAAGGCTGGATTAACTCAGCAGGACAGGCAGCATCTCTGGAGAGAAGGAATGGGTGACGTTACGGATCAAGATTTCCCTTTTATCTAATTTTGTTTCAGGGCTTTTCTAGGCAGAAAGTAGTTAGTCAACAGTTAGTACCAGTTTCAGCCAGGCCTTTTGAAATGTCATCAGTTGTTTGTTGACTGTAGCCAAACCTCTAAGGGCAGTCCGCTGACCACGAAATATTACAAGGGATGGAAATCCTGAATGCTGACTATTTGCTAGTTTCTGTTCTCTGAAATTCTGTCGAACTGCAGAAATTAACTAGTCATCTTCAGCTGCAAGTTTATATTGGACCAGATTGTTTTAAAAAGGTTAATTCAAAAAGTTCCAACTTTTGAGTTTCATTCTGAACCTTTCGAATATGTTTCCTAAATTACTTCTTTTCTCCCCAGAGGGAAATTCCAGCTCTGACTAGAGCTGCACGGCAGAGCAATCGACAAAAGCCCAGGTTAATCTCAAAAGAGTTATCGAAAGAAGAAACCGAAAGAATCGCCAAGATTTTTGCAGGACACTTTACAGAAAAACGCTGAAGTGATTTTTCACTTAAGATTATTTTAAAAGCCTAAAAGTGGGTTGAAGATTAGTATGCTGACAACAATTTAAACGCACTCGCGGTTGAACTTCTATCCAGATACAACATGGACGCTTCCCTAATAAAGTAATCCAGTTATCCCTGTTTACATTAACAAGGACAGATTCAACCCAGCCAATTATTTTTAATCATTGATGGAAGGAATCATTTTAAAAGCCTACATCATTTATACCCGAGATTTGGCGAGTGTCCAAGTAAATTCATGTGACTCTTGAGCTGTTTATGGCTGGACCTGAACAATGAGTACAGTAAAACAGATTACCCCATTCTGCAGATCATCTTTTGCTCCGGGGGAGTGGGGGCATTGTTAATTTGTGCGTATAGCTATCAGATACTGTTCCTTGTTTATTCAGCACGTTTGGTCCTTTTAGTCCTGTCTACCTCGTGCACAAATGCTTTAGCTGAGGTGAAAGTTTTGAGTTTGGCATTACCCATTGACATTCACATTCCTTGGCCCACAGCACTGTAAGTCATGTGCACAGCACTCCCAAAGAGGATGCTTTAGGGCAATGAAAAGCATTTGGTGTACATCTATCTGCAAGATGGTATCTTCTTCACAGTCTACTATATAAAGGATTGAAGTGATGGCGTGGCAATGATTCAGCACAATGTTTTCATTAGCTATTTGTAAGAAAATTATTTTTCTTTACTGATAGTCTGGTTTGCCTGATTAGGATAAGTGGTACAAATTTACTGAGGCAGTCTATTCACCCTTAACAACCAATGGTCATTGGATACTCTTAAGTTGCAGTAACATTGGTTTTGGAGGCTTGAGCTGGGAATAATCTCATTTGATTACAACATTTACAGCACTTATCATGTGTACGTGGACACTCAGCATTGGGGGATATCACTACAATAGCTTACATGATATTCTAATAATTTGATGCAAAGCAAAGAAAAAATAAACTCTTTAGAATATGACCATCCATTTTGTGGTAAAATGATCAGAGACCTGTAGGGGATAAATGTTTTATTCCAATTCCCAGTGTTGGTTTTGATTGAGGTTTGACTTACAGCAAAATTCAGACGATCTGAGCCAATGGATTTAGATCTTCAATGGATCCCATTTTCTTCAAACTTCCTTCTTAGCTGCAGTGTTTTTGGAATTCCACAATTTTTGGTCATGTTTGGAATGCCACTATTTTTATAGCTCCAACAAAATACAGAAATTGGACCAGTGGTAAACTGTTAAAAGTGCTTTTTTTCCCGAAATAAAGTTCAGTAATAATGTGAGAATCTTAAAAAAAAGACAGAAAGTGGAAAATAAAATAGAGCAGGACACCTGTGCAAATGCTTTTATACAAGTGAATAAAGAGTTGCATTGGTCGTAATGCGGGTAAATGTATTTTTGTATTTGTGTGAAATAAGTTAAATCTTGTATAATAGGTTACTAAACTTTAATATTTGTGTGTCAGAATTATGTTTTTTTTTTCAAATTATGTCAGAGTGCAGTAATAAATTATTTTTGAATGCATTACAATTGATTCTATTTGTGATATATTTTGGAGTGCACATGACTGCGGTGAATTTCCTCTCTGAGTTTGGGGGAAAAAAGCATTTGGAATGTCTCACTGCACCAGTTATTTTGCATTTGTGACATAGTTATTAATATCACAATTAATTGCAGTGACCACAATCTGACGCATTTTCAAAGTCCTGTCTACCACTGACATTGTTGTAGCTATAACATTTTTATTCGTGTGATAAAGGCAGTATTTACACCTGTTGAAAATTGCCCTTGTGAAAATGGTGGCAAATTGTATCTTGACCCACAACAATCTTCCCATTGAGGGTGGTCCCACAGTTCCAGGATTTAAAGCCAGTGTTGAAGAATTGAGTATGGTTTACATAGAAACATAGAAATTAGGTGCAGGAGTAGGCCATTCGGCCTTTCGAGCCTGCACTGCCATTCAATATGATCATGGCTGATCATCCAACTCAGTATCCCGTACCTGCCTTCTCTCCATACCCTCTGATCCCTTTAGCCACAAGGGCCACATCTAACTCCCACTTAAATATAGCCAATGAACTGGCCTCAACTACCTTCTGTAACAGAGAATTCCAGAGATTCACCAATCTCTGTGTGAAAAATGTTTTTCTCATCTCGGTCCTAAAAGATTTCCCCCTTATCCTTAAACTGTGACCCCTCCGTTAAGATCGTTGAAGCCGAGGGCTAAACCTGAACCCTGGTTCAGTGCAGTGACTCGTGCAGCACGACGGGAGTGTCGTAGAGCTGAGCGGAAGTGGAGGAAGGACAGGCTACAGGTTTCACTTCAAATTCTCAGGGACTGTTGGCGTCACTACCAAAACAGTGTTAAAAAGGCCAAGAGAGAGTACCTGTCTAAAATTATTGTGTCAAAGTGTAACAACCCTCGTGTGCTATTTGAAATCATTGACTCTGTTCTAAATGCCCCGCAGCCTGTCTGTCTGGAAGCTTCACCTGAAATGTGTAATGACTTCCTGCACTTTTTTGTTGTTAAGGTTGTTTCCTTAAGGGCTCACATTTCAGCACCTGCCTCTGACCCTTCTGTTTCGGTCCCTTGCCTGGTGGTATTCGACATGTTTGAGCCTGTGACTATATCGTATTTAAAGGATGTGGTTTCCCATATTAAGCCATCGGGTTCTCCTTGTGATGCGGTCCCTCCACATCTTTTTAAGGAGGTTTTCCCTAGTATAGGGCAGTCGGTTCTTACCATTATTAACAGCAGCTTGTGTTCTGGGGTTGTCCCCGTGAGTTTTAAACATACGGTAGTGCAACCACTACTTAAGAAACCTGGCCTGGATCAATCTGTTCTGGCCAATTTTAGACCCATCTCGAAATTGCCTTTTATTTCTAAATTACTGGAGTGAGTTGTTTATGCTCAGCTAAAACTATTCCTGGAGGAGCATGATATTCGGGAGATCTTCCAGTCTGGATTTAAAACCATGCACAGCACGGAGTCAGCATTGCTGAGGGTTTTTAACGACATCCTCCTGGCTAATGATTCTGGGGATTGTGTGGTTCTTGTCCTGCTGGACTTGTCTGCCGCCTTTGATACGGTGGACCATAATATCTTATTATCTCGGCTACAGCAGTTAGTGGGCATCTGCGGCAGTGCCCTGGGATGGTTCAGGTCCTATCTGGCGGGCAGAACCATGTGTGTTAGCCTTGCTGGGTTTGAATCCTCTTCCGCTCCCCTGTCATATGGGGTTCCACAGGGTTCGATTCTGGGGCCCCTGCTATTCTCGCTGTACATACTTCCTCTGGGTTCCATCCTTAGAAAGCATGGCATCTCTTTCCACTGTTATGCAGATGATACCCAGCTTTATTTGCCGCTGAGGGGGGAAGACGCCTTTTCTGTAAAATCGCTTCTGTCTTGTCTTGATGACATTAAGTCCTGGTTGGCCCTAAACTTTCTTGGATTTAATGAAAAGAAGACCGAGGTGATTTTATTTGATCCCAATGGCTGCCGTGAACCTCCATTCGTTGATTTAGGTCCATTGTCAAGGTACGTGAAGCCAACAGTTGTGAACCTGGGTTTTAGGATGGACAGTGACTTTAAATTAGATCGCCAAATATGCGCGGTGGTTAAGTCCAGCTTCTTTCACCAAAGGAAGCTGGCGAAGGTGAAGCCCATTCTCGAGCGGCAGCATTTTGAGACAGTAATCCATGCCTTTATTACATCTAGGCTGGATTACTGTAACGCGCTCTATTTTGGTGTTGCTCGTTCTTCACTGGCTCGTCTCCAGTTGGTTCAGAATGCTGCTGCTCGCCTTTTAACAGGGACTCGAAAGAGGGAGCACATATCGCCAATTCTGGCCTCCCTACACTGGCTCCCGGTGCACTTTCGAGTTCATTTTAAGATACTGTTATTTGTTTTTAAATCTCTGAATGGGCTCGCCCCTCCTTACCTCTCTGAGCTGCTCCACCCATACGCTCCTGCCCGGTCCCTCAGGTCAGCTGGTCAGCTGCTCCTGGAGGTACCGAGGTCTAGTCGGAGGCTCAGAGGGGATAGAGCCTTCTCTGTTGCTGCTCCGGCACTCTGGAACACCCTGCCGTTGCACATCAGACAGGCCCCCTCACTGTCCATCTTCAAATCCAGTGTTAAAACACATTTGTACTCCCTGGCTTTTGACCATGCCTGAGGCTTTGCTTCTGTTTGTGGTGTTTTTGATGTTTCTTTATTTTACATGTCTTTTCCTACTATTTCTTTTTATTGTTATTTTTGGTGTGTATTAACTTTTTTGTCAATGATTAGTGATGTACAGCACTTTGTTGCAGCTATGTTTGTTTTTAAAGTGCTCTATAAATAAAATTATTATTATTATTATTGTTCTGGACTTCCCCAACATCGGGAACAATCTTCCTGCATCTAGCCTGTCCAACCCCTTAAGAATTTTGTAAGTTTCTATGAGATCCCCCCTCAGTCTTCTAAATTCTAGCGAGTACAAGCCGAGTCTATCCAGTATGAGGAAGCATATGATGAAATTCGGAGGAGAAGCTGCAGGTTGTAGCTTTACAGTGCACCTGCTTTCCTTTCTCACATTTGACAGGTTAAGGTGTTCCATTACACTTCTGATCTCTAGATGATGAGAAGTAATTGGAGAGACAGGAGATGAAGCTCCCTCCAATGGTGGAGAAGACTGGGTTTGTTCTCCCTGGAATGTTGGAGACTGCGAGATGGCCTTTTTGAGGTATATAAAATTATGAAGGGGATAGAAATTTGTCGTTTTTCTTGTGTGGTAGTTCCAAACTAGAGTCGTGGTTTAAGATGACGGGGGAGAAACTTAAAGGAGATCTGAGGGGTACATTTTTCACACAGAAGATGGCTCTCAGGAGGTGATAGAGGTAGGTACAATGTTTAAAAGACAATTGGACAGGCACTTGGATAAGAAAGGAGTAGAGGGATGTGAGCCTAATGAGGACAAATGTACTGCACAACTCTGACTTTTTACCTTCTCCACTGGAGCTATTTGTGGATAGTTATTTCAAAGTAGCAGAGCAGGTTTATTAAGTGGGTACATCGCGTGATATCCCAGGCATTATAAATAGGTGCATAAAATACCAGAACAGAAAGTTGTGATAAATCTTTATAAAGCATAAATGAGTTATCATATTCAGTTCTGGGTGCCAAACGTTAGGAAGGTTGTGCACATTTGGAAGAGAATACAGATATTTAGATTTATCTAAATAATACTGAGGGGGGGGGATGTTAAAGATCTGTAATCAGATGGATAGAAAAGGAAAAGTAAGGTTTGTTTTTCTTGGAACAGAGATAATAAGTGAGTTCGGGATTCCGATTGCACATGCCAAGGTCGTAGGTCACACACGATAAACATTCCCGGCATCTTTGCTGCTGCATGAATACAGACCTGCGTTTCATCCACAGTCAGGATCAAACCCGGGTCTCCGGCGCTGTTGAATTGCTACGGGACCGTCCCCGTTCCCTTCCGAGTGTCCCATCCCTGTCCGGGGGCGGCCGGAGATGTCCGTGGTGACCCTGGACTGACGGGACTCAGACGGGTGGGGCCCCCCAGGCTTACAGCCAGCGCGGAGAAGAAGTGCTAACTCCAACTCAACTCTGCCTGTCCCGCTGGGTTCACCGACAGTCCTGGACTGACGGGACACCGGCCCGTTGCAGTGGCGGCCCAGGCTTACCAGCCAACGTGGAGAAGCAGCGCTAACTTCACTGGTCCGGGCCGGTGTCCTGTCAGTCCAGGGCTGTCGATGAACCTGGCGGGACAAGCCGAGTTGAGCTGGAGTTAGCAGGGTGACTTGGACAGGTTGGGTGAGTGGGCAGATGCATGGCAGATGCAGTTTAATGCGGATAAATGTGAGGTTATCCACTTTGGTAACAAAAACAGGAAGGCACATTATTATCTAAATGGTGTCAAGTTGAGAAAAGGGGAAGTACAACGGGATATGGGGGTCCTTGTTCATCAGCCAATGCAGGCATGCAGATACAGCAGGCAGTGAAGAAAGCGGATGGCATGTTGGCCTTCATAACAAGAGGAGTTGAGTATAGGAGCAAAGAGGTCCTTCAGCAGTTGTACAGGGCCCTAGTGAGACCACACCTGGAGCATTGTGTGCAGTTTTGGTCACCAAACTTGAGGAAGGACATACTTGCTATTGAGGGAGTGCAGGGTAGGTTCACAAGGTTAATTCCCAGGATGGCGGGACTGTCTTACGTTGAGAGAATGGAGTGGCTGGGCTTGCATACTCTGGAATTTAGAAGGATGAGAGGGTATCTTATTGAAGCATAAGATTATTAAGGGTTTGGACACGCTAGAGGCAGGAAACATGTTCCCGATGTTGGGGGAGTCCAGAACATGGGGCCACAGTTTCAGAATAAGGAGTAAGCCATTTAAAACAGAGATGAGGAAACACTATTTCTCACAGAGAGTGGTGAGCCTGTGGAATTCTCTGCCTCAGAGGGCGGTGGAGGCCGGTTCTCTGGATACTTTCAAGAGAGAGCTAGATAGGGCTCTTGAAGAAAGCGGAGTCAGGGGATATGGGGAGAAGGTAGGAATGGGGTACTGATTGTGGATCATCAGCCATGATCACATTGAATGGCTTGAAGGGCCTACTCCTGCACCTAGTGTCTATTACAGCTTTTTGTATAGATCATCTTAAAGTCATATTTGGTCTACTGCTGCTTTGAGTTAGATCATAATTATTGCCTTGCCTCATAAATGAGGTTATTTGACCTGGTTTGGAGGTCTGGAGCTAAATAGCCTCAACACTAAATTAGCACCACAATGATAGCAACAAGGACAATATCTTCCATATTTAAGCATGGACTGCAGGTACAATAATATACTTAACTAGAGTATCTAACTGACTTTGTACTTAGTGAGTTAGATACTGCAGTTATAAATATATTGGGAACGTGTGGCTGGTTTAATTTAACGGAATGTAAAAACTAGGATCTTTAGAATCTGCATAGTTCGTTAAAGATGGACTTAGACATAGCGTAGAAACAAAGAACTGCAGATGCTGTTTTATACCAAAGATAGACGCAAAGTGCTGGAATAATTCAGCGGGTCAGGCAGCATCTCTGGAGAAACATAGAAATTAGGTGCAGGAGTAGGCCATTCGGCCCTTCGAGCCTGCACCGCCATTCAATATGATCATGGCTGATCATCCAACTCAGTATCCTGTACCTGCCTTCTCTCCATACCCCCTGATCCCTTTAGCCACAAGGGCCACATCTAACTCCCTCTTAAATATAGCCAATGAACTAGCCTCAACTACCTTCTGTGGCAGAGAATTCCAGAGATTCACCACTCTCTGTGTGAAAAATGTTTTTTTCAACTCGGTGCTAAAAGATTTCCCCCTTATCCTTAAACTGTGACCCCTTGTTCTGGACTTCCCCAACATCGGGAACAATCTTCCTGCATCTAGCCTTTCCAACCCCTTAAGAATTTTGTAAGTTTCTATAAGATCCCCCCTCAATCTTCTAAATTCTAGCGAGTACAAGCCGAGTCTATCCAGTCTTTCTTCAGAAAAACGATGGGTGATGTTTCGGGGTGGGACCATTCATCAGGCATAGACTTTAATATAAAGGCTGTTTTGGTAAGAATATACAAAATACAACCTCTCATACATCATGTCACTGTATGAGACAGTCCGTTTCATGTGAACCAACTTGTAATGAGGTGTAATCAGGTGGGGCGAAGACAAGATAAATTACAATTTACACCGACATTTACATATTAACACCAAAAATGACATTATTTTCAGGATAGAGAAATAAGCCAGACTAAAAATCTTGCAGTTCAATTTATATAACAGATTCAGATTAGTTTCTTGCCACATACACCAAGGTGCAATGAAATTCCTTGACTGCATGAAGCTCATAAATAGCATACATGGTAAGGATAGATACAACAATACATGCAATGACAAATGTAAAACTGCAGAATGGTGCAAAAACTGTTGTACCATCTGAAGTCGTGCTGAAAAAAAAGAAGTAAAGTGCAATTAAGTAATAACCAAATGAGGTAGAGTCGAGAGTAAGAGGATGTGGCAACACGTCTAGAAAGGGGATGTGAAAGAGAAAGTCTGAAGAAGGGTCTCGACCCGAAACGCCACCCATTCCTTCTCTCCAGAGATGCTGCCTGTCCCGCTGAGTCACTCCAGCATTTTGTGTCTCCCTGAAAGAGATGATGTTCAGGAGACAGTGGGGAAGAAGCTATGTTTAAGTCTGGATATCCAGGCTTTCAAACTCCTGTAGAGACTGGAAGAGAAAAGGGGAACAGGCTAGGGTGGTGGACAATAATTCCAGCCTTCTTGACACAATGCACCGTGAAGATTGACTGCCTGAAAGGAAATGGCAAGCTTGTGATAGATGGGCTAGGCTGGGTAATATCAGGAGCAGAGCGGTTGCTATACCAGCCATGCATCCCGTCAGAATACTTTCTATAGCATATCTGTAACGGTTCAATAAAATCCTCACAGACGCATAAGAAAGTAAATTTGTCACTGTGCATTGTTGATCGCAGAATGTCTGTGGCAAAATTCTGCTTGTGGTGAAACAGTTGATAGCAAGATTCCATAGTGTGTTGCTTCCCTGGTGCTAGGGTCAAGAATGTTTTGAGAGTGGGTATGAGACATTCTGAGAGGGGAAAGTGAGAAGCCAAAGGTCATGGTCCACATTAGTACTATCGGCATCGGCAAGAAAAGAGATTAGATCCTACAAAATAAACATAGGGAGTTATGCAGAAGGTGAGAAAGCAGGTCTTTGAGGGTTGTAATCTCAGGATTCCTCCTTGTGCCACATAAGAAAGTGACTGCAGGATGGAGTGCTTTAGTTACTAGGACAATTGGCATCTCTTGGCCTGTGGTGACCTATGCAAGAGGGACAGCAGGAGGATCAATGTCCTTGTTAGGAGATTCACTGGTGAAATCAAACTAGTCTGGCAGGAGGAGGGCACCCAAAGTAGTAATGTAACAAATGAGAAAAATGAATGTAATAAAAGTTAGCAAAGCAAACCCAGTAGGCAGGACACAGAGCATGGGTAGCTGATAGGCTCATCTATATTCATTTTAATACAAAATGCCTCACTGATAAAGCAAAAAAACCCCAGAGCATAGGCTGTCACTTAGAATAGAAGCATAGAAAATAGGTGCAGGAGTAGGCCATTCGGCCCTTCAAGCCAGCACTGCCATTCAATATGATCATGGCTGATCATCCTAAATCAGTACCCCGTTCCTGATTACCAACATCGGGAACATTTTTCCTGCATCTAGCCTGTCCAATCCCTTAAAATTTTTATATGTTTCTATATGATCCCCTCTCACCCTTCTAAATTAGAGTAATTATGATATTATAGCTGCTACAGAAACATGGTAAGGAATGGGCAGCACAATGTTCTGGGATACTGATACTTCTAGCATAACCGAGGTGGAGATAAGAGAGGGGGGGGAGTTATACTGTTGATTGGGGAGACCATCAGGGGGCTACTCTGAGAGATATCCTGAAAGAGAGGTGGTGGAAGCAGGAACCGCAACAATATTTAACAGGCATCTAGACAGGTACTTCAGCGACCAACATTATGGAATTCATGCAGGCAAATGTGAACTATATAGATAAGCATGATAGTCATTAAGGTTGAAACACCCGTTTCATTGCAATGCAACGCTATGAAAATTATAACCATGTGATCACGTTTGCTTCGCAGGAAAATATATTCTAGAAATCATCATTCATCGCCATATAAAAACATAAAAGCTCTTTGTGTAAACAATTTTCAAAATCACCCGGTATGATAAACGTACATCACCACATCGACCTGCGACATGCTCACATTACAAATCCTTTCTTTAAAGATCCAAGACCTTAAAATCCATACACGATTTAAAGGGATTCAGTTTAAAACGTCTGCAAATGCAAGTACAGGATGGTCAAAGAGATTCACACGACTGCTTGGCCATCACCATTGCACGTTTCAACTGTTCATAGGTGACAAACATCACCACGTTCCATGAGCCCAGTCTCAGGAAGGAGGGAATGAATCTGTTGAGAAATGGAGAAAATTAGTTTGCAATTGTGATTCACTGAGAGCAATCTGTCCTACGCTAGCACCATAAAACCACCAGAGCCCCATGTTGTTGCAGAGGTTATGATGATCTACATGTTTTCTCGCCCCCCGTCCCCCTCTGCACATGAATCACATTGCCACAGTTCTAGATTTGCCATCAAACCTCTCTAACTTGCAGGTGTCCAAGCAGATTTATTTAGTTTGTAGGCTTCTGCAGAATGATCGATAGACAATGAAGTACATTGACAAAGCAACTCACGGCTATTAATTCCAACGGGAGGGGAAATGAGACGGTAGGAAAAAAGAATCACTGCATTTCAGTGATATTGGAGTATTTGGAGAGAATCGTGTGGGAAATGCTAAACCCCAGAACAGAACAGAACACACAGTAATAGAGAAGCCATGGACATGGTGCAATAGAATATTGATCATCGTTGACAATTAGCCTAATTCCTGTTTCTAGAGGAGATCCAGTTTAATCTAAAGACAAAGAGGATGGAATTGATGGCAATTTATTGTTTGCTAATCCAATGGCATTAATAATAATAATAATAATAATAATAATACATTTTATTTATGGGCACCTTTCAGGACTCACAAGGACACCTTACAGATTAAAACAAGCAAATTACCAACATATCAACAAATGAAACAAAAAAGAAGTAGTAGTAGGGACATCAACAATACACAATTCAAAGAGAGGTTCATGTTCCCTGATGGCCTGAGATGGCCAACATAGACGGACACATGCACAGTGTAAAAAGCAATATTCAACAACTTGCATAACAAGATTGGTAATGACGTAGAAAGTGAAGATGGGCTGAAGAATGCGCTATGGACTTTAATGCAGGTAAGTGTGAGGTGTTTGCATTTTGGGAAGTCAAACCAGGGCAGAACCGTCACAGTGAAGATTTAAAGCAGAGAGATATTGGAGTGCAGGTACAAAGATGGCTTTCGCTACATTGTCCTTCATCATTCAGGGTATTGGAGTAAAGAATTTGGGATGTTATGTTACAGTTGTACAAGACATTGGTGAGACTGCATTTGGAATATTGTGTTCACTTCTGGTCACCCTGCTTTAAGAAAGATGTCATTAAGCTGGGAAAATTGCAGAGAGGATTTATAAGGATGTTGCCAGGACTTGAGGGCCTGAGCTATAGGGAGCGGTTGGGCAGGCTAGGACTCTATGTCTTGCAGCACAGGAGACCGAGGCGATCTTATAGAGAAGGGAAAGATGGAATAAGAACCTGAGAGACATATTTTTCACACACAGGGTATTGGATATATGGAATGTGTTGGCAGAGGAGGTGCTTTAGGCAGGTAAAAAACTTTAAAAAGACATGATCACAATGAATGGCGGTGCTGGCTCGAAGGGCCGTATGGCCTCCTCCTGCACCTATTTTCTATTTGACAGTACGTGGCTAGGAAAGATTTAGTGGAATATGAATACGGGCAGGCGGTTCTAACATAGATGGGGCATCTTGGCATGGACAATTTGGGTCAAGGGGCCTGTTTCCATACTGTACAACTCCAGAATTATATGCCAGGTTAGTTGGAGATAAATAGTGAATGCTTTCCACAGAGGAAGTAGGACGCTTCTCGAGAAAATAAACTCATCGACCTTGGTATAAGAGCTAAGAGGTATATTTAACCAGCTAGGAGTAAGTTTTGAAGAGATCAAGTGGAGGATGCAAACAGGAAAATGCACAATAAATGAAGGGCAATAACAATGGCGGCAGAAATTGGCATGTCTCAATAATGTTACTGCTCTTTTAAACCAGTTATTAGTGTCGAGGGCAGAAGTAATAATTTGTGAACCAACCAAATGTTGACAGATCAGAGGAACAATGAATAGAAGACCTAACACCATATTCCCTGCCCAGTTTCACCAAACACTGTGTTGATAGAATAGAATGGTTACCCTTTGTAAAATGCTGTTAGACCTTCTTTTCTCAGCATGATAAAGGAACAACTAATAGCACCGTTGTACTGGCCAGGGGAAGAGTTCATGTATCTGGTCTTGATGACATCGACAGGCGAAGCAACAATGGTCGTGCAGAATCCAGCCGCAAATGCAGCACAGAAGTGGCAAGGAAGGTTATCTGAAATCAAAATCTTAATTACTATTTTTCTCTCAGCGAAGAATAACTAGCATTTGTTTCAAGAGGGCTTCTATATATATGAACAGGGATGTAATGTTGAGGCTCTATAAGGCTGCATTTGGAATATTATGAGCAATTCTGGGCACCATATCTGAGGAAGGATGTGCAGGCTCTGAAGAGAGTCCAGAAGATATTTACTTGTATGATCCGAGGAGTGAGTAGGTTAACCTATGATGAGCGTTTGTCGGCACTGGGCCTGTACTCGCTGGAGTTCAGAAGAATGAAGGGGGGGCCTCATTGAAACATACAGAATAGTGAAAGGCTCGATTAGAGTAGATGTGGAGAGGGTGTTTCCACTAGTGGGAGAGTCTAGGACTAGAGGTCATAGCCTCAGAACTTAAGGATGTTCTTTTAGGAAGGAGACGGGAAATTTATTTAGTCAGAGGGTGGTGAATCTGTGGAATTCTTTGCCACAGAAGGCTGTGAAGGCCAAGTCAGTGGATATTTTTGATGGCAGAGATAGATAGATTCTTGATTAGTACGGGTGTCAGGGGTTATGGGGAAAAGGCAGGAGAATGGGGTTAGGAGGGAGGGATTGATCAGCCATGATTGAATGGCGGAGTAGACTTGATGGGCCGAATGGCCTAATTCTACTCCTATACCTTATGTCATTATGAACTATTGTCTTCTACGTTGTGCAAAGCTTACCAGTCATAAGGGTATGTCGTAACAATGCATCCTTAAACATGTCATAGGTCACCAGTTCTGCGCAGTTCACGATAGAATTGCGAGCAATATTTGGCAAGGTCCCTGCAAAACCAACATACATTTTAGTGAAAGGGAATTGGCGCTTTTGGCAAATTGAACGCAACATGATTTTGTTGTTGAATTGAACTGACTCTACAAATTAATGGTCCCGCAAAAACCAATGAAAATTAAAGTTCCTTTATAATACAAAGATCGCCAAAAGCAGAATACACACCGTGTTCAAAAGAATTGGGATCGAAGATATGGAATCGTTGCCACCAGCTAGCAGGGTGTAAGGAGGTGATAGGGCACCTAACAGGAATGATCGGATAAATAGGTATAGTGGGCGGCACAGTAGTGCAGCGGTAGAGTAATGCCCCTGTCCCACTTAGGAAACCTGAACGGAAACCTCTGGAGACTTTGCGCCCCACCCAAGGTTTCCGTGCGGTTCCCGGAGGTTTTTGTCAGTCTCCCTAATGGTCGAAAGTGGTTTCCGCTTCTTCGATGTTCCAGCGATTATTTCAAAAAATTCAAAACCGGCCGCGACTAAAAATAGGTTGCCGTTTTAAAAATCTGTCATTTTTTAGTCGAAGCCGATTGCGATGCTAGTTGAAGATCTTCCACTACCTGCAACCTCCGGCAACCACCTGCAACCTCCGGCAACCTCCGGCAACCATCTGCAACCTCCGGCAACCAGCTGCAACCTCCGGCAACCATCTGCAACCTCCGGCAACCATCTGCAACCTCCGGCAACCATCTGCAACCTCCGGCAACCATCTGCAACCTCCGGCAACCATCTGCAACTTCCGGCAACCAGCTGCAACCTCCGGCAACCAGCTGCAACCTCCGGCAACCACCTCCAACTAGCATCGCAACCGGCTTCGGGACCTCCGGGAACCTCCACCCGCACGGAAACCTTGGGTGGGGCTCAAAGTCTCCAGAGGTTTCCGCTCAGGTTTCCTAAGTGGAACAGGGGCATTACTGCCTTACAGCACCAGAGACCCGACTACAGATGCTGTCTGCACAGAATCTGTAGGGTCTCCCTGTAACCGCGTGGATTTTCTCCGGGTGCTCCGGTTTCCTCTCGCAATCCAAAGATGTACAGGCTTGTAAGTTAATTGGCTTTGGTAAAAATTGTAAATTCTCCCTAGTGGGTAGGATAGTGCTAGTGTACGGGTCGTGCGTTGGCTGGCATGGATGGGCCTTTTTCCCCGCTGTATCTCTAAAGTCTAAAAGATCAAGGTAAGCTTTATCTTCAAGAAGCATTTTGATTTATGAATGAAGAATTAAAAGTCCTGCACTATGTTGCACGTATAACTGAGGAGGATCTTGTATACAAGCCAAGTTATGTCCCAACAGCTTGTTCAACCTGAATATTTTATCCCATCTACTTTTTCCTGGTTTCTTCTGGGAAAGAACACAGCAACATTTCACTTCAAAAGTAGGATTCATTCACTTTCTGAACTGCGTTGATTAGTTTACGTACACCAATTATTGACCCCCCCCCACCGGAGAAGGAATTTCTAAGTATGAACCAATTGTTCCAGGCTAGTCACAAAATAACAACAAAAACAAAAAAAACACAAAAAATAAAACAAAAATGAAAGAGTAGGAGTCAGGACTGTCTTTTGAAGAAAGACTGGATAGACTTGGTTTATACTCTCTAGAATTTAGAAGATTGAGAGGGGATCTTATAGAAACTTACAAAATTCTTAAGGGTTTGGACAGGCTAGATGCAGGAAGATTGTTCCCGATGTTGGGGAAGTCCAGGACAAGGGGTCACAGCTTAAGGATAAGGGGGAAATCCTTTAAAACCGAGATGAGAAGAACTTTTTTCACACAGAGAGTGGTGAATCTCTGGAAACTCTGCCACAGAGAGTAGTTGAGGCCAGTTCGTTGGCTATATTTAAGAGGGAGTTAGATGTGGCCCTTGTGGCTAAGGGGATCAGGGGGTATGGAGAGAAGGCAGGTACGGGATACTGAGTTGGATGATCAGCCATGATCATATTGAATGGCGGTGCAGGCTCGAAGGGCCGAATGGCCTACTCCTGCACCTAGTTTCTATGTTTCTATGTTTCTAAAACAAAACAGACCTTTCCATAATCCTTTAAATCCTTCTTCTTTGGCAATTGTTCTGTAGGCATTGAATGTCCCACTGTAGCGTTTAGCCATGCCAGTTACGTTTGCCTGTGCTTGAAACCTTACTTTCACCACGTCTGTCGGCTGTGCCAACGTGACTGCCATGGCTCCAGTTGTACTTCCAGCGAGCAGTCGACAACCAATGGAGACATCTGGAAGAGAGACATGTGCAAATTCTAAATCCCTCTTTGTTCCCTGCATGTCAAAGGTTGAGGCTGAAACTGTTGAACCAAGATTCAACCAGAGAGATCATGAGAAAAGGGATTTGAAAGTTGTCGAGATAGTGGGTAGTGCGGGGTGGGGTGGGGGGTGGGGTGGGGGATGTGAAATTAGGACTTTGTGTGGCAGGCAAGTCCTCTAGAGTGACCTAGATTTACTGAATATACAGCACAGTAAATCTCCACTCGGCTCTTTTACAGCTCACTGAAACATATATCCAAACATTCAATTTTCTCTATAGCCCCACGCTGTTTCATTCTTTCCAAAAACACATCAGTTCTATTTTGCACCTTGTTGTGTTTGCTTCCATCACCGTTACCGGAACTGGAATCCGCGAATTGCTGCTTAATTAAAAAAACGCACCATATTTTATCTCTGAGCTCTTATCGGTCATCTTAGATATGCAAGTTCTTGTGATGCAAAAACATCCAAACTTTCTGAGCGCTAATCAAACTATTATTGGTTCATCTGCTCTAATCCCTACTTCCTTCGACACAAATACCCTGCTGGGAAAAATTTCCTCATCAGGTAACACGGACTGAAGAAGGGTCCTGACCTGAAATGTCGCCTATCCATGTCCCGCAGTGATACTGCTGGGCCCGTTAACCTCTCCAGCACTTTGTACCATCACATTAGGTCAATCTATTCCAAAAATGTTTGTGTAATCCAAAGTTCCTTTTTTCCTTTAAAACTACACTACCTATATAGTCTTGTCTTCATTCCACCTCACAGCCCCCTCCGCCCCCTCCCTGCTCCACCCCCCCCCCCCCCCCCCCCCCCCCCAAATGATCTAAATTCTCTCTTGCATCCGTCTCATTACCAAATATCTGCCCATTTTATACTTGGCCTTCCTGAAATCTGTTACAATCCTTCATGTACTAATATGTAATATACATCTTACCATAGATATGAAGATAGAAACATAGAAAATAGGTGCAGGAGTAGCCATTCGGCCCTTCGAGCCTGCACTGCCATTCAATATGATCATAGCTGATCATCCAACTCAGTATCCTGTACCTGCCTTCCCTCCATACCCCCTGATCCCTTTAGCCACATCTAACTCCCTCTTAAATATAGCCAATGAACTGGTCTTGACTACCTTCTGTGGCAGAGAGTTCCAGAGATTCACCACTCTCTGTGTAAAAAATGATTTTCTCATCTCAGTCCTAAAGGATTTCCCCTTTATCCTTAAACTGTGACCCCTTGTCCTGGAATTCCCCAACATCGGGAACAATCTTCCTGCACCTAGCCTGTCCAACCCCTTAAGAATTTTGCAAGTTTCTATAAGATCCCCCCTCAATCTTCTAAATTCTAGCGAGTACAAGCCGACTCTATCCAGTCTTTCTTCATGTGAATGTCCTGCCATCCCAGAAATCAGTCTGGTGAACCTTCTCTGTACTCCCTCTGTGGCAAGAATGTCTTTCCTCAGATTTGGAGACCAAAACTGTATGCAATATATTGTGCACACACCTGCGGTGGATACTTACTGTCAGATCCATTGGAGTAGAACACTTTAACAGTGTCATAAAGCCCAATGCGCACCGATGCGAAACTCATCTGACGTTGAAGGCCAGCGACCAGGCCATTGTAGAGACTACTCACTCCTTCAGTCTTCACAATTGTAGCTATCGTACCAAAGACCCCTCTGTACTTCAGTGCATTCGCAAGGTTTGCAGATTTAGATTCCCCTTGAATCTGTGCATCACAATAAACAGGATTTCATTTTGATTGATCAATTCTCAATGTTATTTATTAGAACTGTAGCCTAGCACCTTAATCTGTTATCATTTCAATTGCAAAGTAGCCAATTGCCTTGGGAAACATTGCAGCCTACTCTGTTAATGAATACAGTTATTATTGTAAAATGACATTAATAATAAGTTAATGAGTGCAATTATTAGAAAAATGATAATAATTTAATTAACACAATTGTTATGAGAAAATTGGCACAGAATAAAGATATTAAATGTGATATTAGAAGTTAGCTGTTGAAGAATCCAGGCTTCCAAATTAGAACGGTGGTGCATGTGATTTTATACACAGAGGATAGACACAAAGTGCCTATGGAGTTACTCAGTGGGTCAGGCAGCATCTCTGGAGAAAAGGAATAGGTGATGTTTTGAGTCAGGATCCTTCTTCACACCCACATGCACAATGGCCAGATTTCATATCACAATCCAGCACCTTTTCACATTAAATTTTAACAAAGCCAGATATGGATATTTTTAATAATGCACAGAACATGTGCTGGAATTTATAACAGGGATAATATATCTTGTTGACATTGGGCCCGTGTAAGCCAATGTCAATGGATTCCTTATTAAAATCCAGAGCATTATGACACAAGATTCAGATTCAAATTCAGATTCAATTTTAATTGTCATTGTCAGTGTACAGTACAGAGACAACGAAATGCATTTAGCATCTCCCTGGAAGAGCGACATAGCAAATGATTTGAATAAATAATAATAAGTGTCCGGGGGGGGGGGTGGTGATTGGCAGTCACCGAGGTACGTTGTTGAGTAGAGTGACAGCCGCTGGGAAGAAGCTGTTCCTCGACCTGCTGGTTCGGCAACGGAGAGACCTGTAGTGCCTCCCGGATGGTAGGAGGTTAAACAGTCCATGGTTGGGGTGAGAGCAGTCCTTGGCGATGCTGAGCGCCCTCCGCAGACAGCGCTTGCTTTGGACAGACTCAATGGAGGGGAGCGAGGAACCGGTGATGCGTTGGGCAATTTTCACCACCCTCTGCAATGCCTTCCGGTCGGAGACAGAGCAGTTGCCATACCATACTGTGATGCAGTTGGTAAGGATGCTCTCGATGGACACAAGATTTGCCCATCTACAGTTCACCAATCACCCACTGACCCCCGAATCACACTCTCCCTCTTCTCTTTATTCTGCCTCTCTCCACTCTCAATCCATCCTTTTACCACCTCATAGATGCTGCTTGACCCACTGAGTTCCCCCAGCAAATTGTTTGTTGCCCCAAATTTCCAACCTTCTCCGCTTACAGGACACAACCATTATTCTTTCTAGATTCCTGCAGAGAATGTGAAACAAAAGGAATGATTTTTGTATCTATTGCAATTCCCTCCAGAAATCCCCTTTGCTTTAAAAGGGCATAGATGTTATCAGTGCCCAAGAAGAGTAAGGCGACATGCCTCAATAACTACCAACCCGAAGAAGTAAGAATTTCTTTGTTCCGTTTCGGGGCATATGATGATAAACACTCTTGACTTGTCATGATCTGATGGTATGCAAACTACAAACAGAGACTGCACCATGCCAGATGAGCATAGCAGAAATACTTCTCTCAAGTCAACTGCAGGCCAAAAGCATTGATCAAACCATATAGAAACCATATATAACAATTACAGCACGGAAACAGGCCATCTCGGCCCTACAAGTCCGTGCCGAACACTTATTTTCCCTTAGTCCCATCTACCTGCACTCAGACCATAACCCTCCATTCCTTTCCCATCCATATACCGATCCAATTTATTTTTAAATGATAAAATCGAACCTGCCTCCACCACTTCCACTGGAAGCTCAATCCACACAGCTACCACTCTCCGAGTAAAGACGTTCCCCCTCATGTTACCCCTAATCTTCTGTCCCTTAATTCTGAAATCATGTCCTCTTGTTTGAATCTTCCCTACTCTCAATGGGAAAAGCTTATCCACGTCAACTCTGTCTATCCCTCTCATCATTTTAAAGACCTCTACCAAGTCCCCCCTTAACCTTCTGCGCTCCAGAGAATAAAGACCAAGTTGAAGAATATTTTGATTTGTATTTTTTTTTCTTTTCAATTCTCCTCACTTTTATAGTTTTCCAGTGGTTTGTCTATTTTTTGAGACTTCATCAAACGGCACGGTGGCGCAGTGGTAGAGTAGGCCAAGAGTTGGGTATTAGCAACAGACAGAAGTGCCAATCTGTTGGCTTGAAGTAGTGATGGGTCAAAAGGTCTATGACCAGATAAGGATAAATTCAGCCAAAGTCAAATATTAAATGAGGTAGGTTACACAAAAAAGCTGGAGAAACTCAGCGGGTGCAGCAGCATCTATGGAGCGAAGGAAATAGGCAACGTTTCGGGCTGAAACCCTTCTTCAGACTAAATATGAGGTAACCTTGTTAGATCCAGACAGTAAATCCAAAACTATGATTAGACTCGTGTGTGACCTAGACAGGCCGGAGTAATTATAATACCCAAATTAGACCAGTATATGAATGCTCAACATCATTTGGCAGGTTTATGCAAACCCAATGAAGGGATAAAAATCTAACCATGCCTTCTGACATTTCAGTTTCTATTTATGCCATTTAAAAATTCCAATTCACAGAAAGGAATTTGAAGGCAATTCATTTAAAATCTGATATTGTACTGTATCAGAATCTGATGTAAGTTCTTGACCTGAATGTCAACAATTCCTTTACTCCCCACAGACTCACTGAGTTCTTCCACCAGTTTGTCTGCATTCCAAGAACTGGTTCTAGATTTGAAACACTCCCAAACACTCATTACCCTTTACTTCACACAACTGCCTTTTTGCACCACAAAAATGTGGTTATTTAACAAGATTTTAATTGTGATTGGATGTATGTGCAATGATATGGAAAACAAACCAATGACCAGTTTTACTTCAGTGAAATTTCTGTATGGTATTGGTCCTATTTCCAGACTAAGCCAACGTGAAGTGCCATTGATTCCAAACTGGAGCAAGCATACTGTTCCATTCAAACACGGAGGTGTATTGGAATTGGACCCACAGATACCAACCAGACACAGGGCCAACCTAGGTAAAAAAAAGTCACAAAGTGCTGGTGTAAATCAGTGGGTCAGGCAACATCTCAGGAGAACATGGATCAAAGACGTTTTGGGTCGGGACCTTTCTTCACATTAGATCCTTCTTCAACTTGAGTAATGTGCAGTAGCATGTGTACTTTGGTGCCTTTCAATGACGTCTCCATCTTTAACCACATAATGATGATGATTCAGTATTAACCTAGTCTCGATTGACTAACGAGGAAGTGGGAACTGAATTTCTTTCACACGAACCTTTCCTCACGGCACAGAGTGGCCCCATCACAGAAGTGGAAGTATTCTGAGCTAATTCTGCTACCACCGCCATCTATTGCAACAATTGTGGGCTTCCACTGAGTGTCGCCGGAGGTTTGTAGGTATATTGCAAAACCTACCTTAAGCTTCGCTGCAGATCTGTCCCAGCCCGTGTGTGTGATTATGGCTCCGTTTAGAGGGGGGCGAGTTTCCCTAGGCTGTTCAAATCGAGCTTGTTCAGCCGACCTCAGTTGCTGACGAAAAATCGCTTGAAGTTTCGCTCGCTGGAGCTATTTTTACATTTTACGGGTTTATTTAATTATTATAGTAAGTTAAAAATTAACCTCTAAACCCGCGACCGCCGACAACGGGTCGGATCTCATACAGGGGACAACGGAAGGTAGGTTGTTTATTTTTACATTAAAAAGCGCTTCTTAAGATCCCTTTATACAAAGTTTTATGTTGCGAGTAGCTAATTTGGGGCCCTATTAAATCCCGCAGTTTTTTCGGGGTACAAATCTACCGCAATGTGAACGTTCTAAACCAGCGTGTTCCACAGGATCCCACTCGAAAGCTGATTTAAATGGCCATTAATTTACAGCAATTGAACACTAAATTCCTTCCTCGGCCTATAAATTAATGAAAATAAGATTTAAAAATCATGTTTTATTGTGAATTCTTTGTGAATATTATTTGGACACTTAGGCTATTTAAAAATGTTAATCATTTTTAAGAAATGGATAGATGTTTAGATCTAGTAATTGAAGTTTGGAATTAGCTACAATTGGGTAACTAACTAATTTTACTTCGGAGTCACGTGAGTGATTCCGTGAAGAGCCCGCTCAGCACGCATGCGCGGCATTACGTTTCAGCAGGCAACAGCGGCAGGCGGGAGTCAGGCGCTCCCGCTACAAGCCTGAAAGTGGAAGCTTTAGGTCCAGATTCCAGATTCAATTTTAATTGTCATTGTCAGTGACAATTAAAATTGAATCTGGAATCTGGACCTAAAGCTTCCACTGAAGTACTTACCTTCAGTTTAACCAGCGACTCGCGTCTGTTTGCTGCTCCAGGTGGAGCAAAGCAGCAGACGCAAGCGGCCCCCGTTGGACTCCGGGCAAGGAGCGTTCCGTTCACGGAAGGGGGAGAGACGCCACCAGGACCGCACACGCTGCGGTCCACAGACAGGGTGCTGCGCCGGTGCCAGTCCAGACGCAAGCGGCCCTCCCTTGGACTCCGGGGGAGTCAGGCGCTCCCGCTATGGGGTGAAAGAAACGGACCATCAGGTAAGCTCTGAGGTCGGGTTTTTCTTTCACAGGGGGAGCCTTCTGCTTTCAGGCAGAGAAGAAAGGCTCTAGAACAAACCTGTTCCCCAAGCCACGGAAGAGTGGGGGGTGGGGGGGGGGGCAGCAACAAGGCAGTAGGACCGCTTACCCGGCCTCCGCTATCCCCGACACCGTGTCCGAGCCCAGCCCCGCTAGCGCCTGAGCAGCGGGCTGGAAGTAAAGCCACGGAAGAGGCGTCCGGCCGGTGGCTTCCGACTTGTCGGACAGGGACATCTCTCCACCCGCCCGGGGGAGAGACAGCCGCCTGAGCCGCTGGAGCGGCTCCTGGAGCAGGAGCTCCAGCGAGACGCGCTTCGTGAGGGGCGCTTTCGCAGGGGGGGGAGTTCAGGCACTCCCTCCACAGTGCCTTCTGCACTGTCCATTGCTTCCTCCTTACCCGAGGGTAGCTTTGGTGACCAGGACTGGGCTGGTCAAGAAGAGGGGACGATGGCTGAAGATCTCGGGAGTATGCAAGGGGTGCAGGAACAGGAAGAGCTGCTAGGTGTGGTGGACCGCTACGTGGCAGCCCCACGTGCAGGAGGCCATTCAAGGCCCTACAGGAGAGGTGGTCAATGAGGTATACAGCTCCAGAGAACTGTGAGTCCCTTAAAGTGCCGGCTGTAAACAGCCAAAAGTGGGGGCACGTTGGGGCAAACATTCGGAACCAGGAGCTAAAACTGCAGCGGTCCTCAGGCTCCTGACGTCAGCCATCACATCGTCTGCTCGTTCCGTGGACCAATATGGAGATGACCACAACCTTCGTAAACAAATCATAAGACCTGCCATAAAATCCTAAATTTGCGGGGTTGTGCAAAACCCCAGCCACTGAGCCAGACCCACTGCTCTCTGGCAAAAACCTCACAAAGCATATGAAGGATATGGAGAGGCCTTAACAGACTTTCGGTCTCATGAGGGCAGGCCCCGGGACGAGCAAAACCAAAAACAATAAGCAGCAGCACCCCATCGCGTCCATCAGTCGACGTCTACCATATGGGACTGATGAAAGCTCGGGGTCCGCATTCTATCACCGAAAGTCTTCTTTAGACCAGGGCCCAGAGCGGACCCCATGGAAAATGTGCCACCCCCCAACGTCACCACCACGTCAGACGACGTGCAACACTCGTTGGACCGGCATGGAGGTAGGTGGGTCTGGTTCCTACCAACATATAGAATAATACTAACACACGGGAGTCTATCACGAGTGATCAGTATATACTCAATGGCATTAGTGGATACAAATACAATTCATACTAGAAAAATTGCCACCGGGTCAACATTCACCCCAGAGGGTGTTTTCCCCTCTCCGTTAAAGAAACGAGAGGGACAAGCTGAACTGCTGAGACTAATTACTAAGGGTATCATTGGGAAAACCCGAACCCTTGCAATATATTCACTAAACCCAAACAGGATGGTGGATGTCGCATCATTATTGACTTAACTTCACTAAATATGTTTGTTAAGTATATACATTTCAAAATGGAAACAGTTGTTACTGCCAAACAGCTACATTCCAAAGGATACTTCATGGCAAGCATTGATCTTAAAGATGTTTACTATTTAGTACCATTCACAAGGATCATCGCAGATACCTGAAATTTACCTGGATGGGGCAGCTATAGCAGTTTAAAGCGATGTCTTAAATGGTAGGCAAGACCATGGAATTGACTATGTTAGCTGTGTCAGCTACAAAACAGTTATTCGAAACCCTGGGATTGTCTTACATCCAGATAAATCTAAGTTTAAGCATCTGCAATCATGGACTACTTGGGCTTCACAATTAATTCAGTCTACGTGACTGTAACATTGCCAAGAGACAAAATAGTTGAATTGGCACACAATCATGCAACAATTTAATGGTCAACAAACTACCAACTACTCAACAAGTAACAGAGTAATTGGAAAAATGGTAGCAGCATTTTCCGGCTACATAATTCGGACCTTTGCACCAAAAACAACATACAAGTCATTATGATCGTGTCATGAAGTTACCCACTGAAGCAATGTCAGAACTACAGTGGTGGGCAAAAAATGTTTGGCATAGTTTACAGCCCTATTGTCATCACTTACCCTATGTTCGTTATCCAAACAGATGCCAGTGCTCAAGGCTGGGGAGCGACTAACTCCATATCCAGCACAGGTAATAGATGGACTAACCCGGAGTCATCATTACCACTTACACTGGGCATTAATTATCTAGAGATGGGTGACTTTTATGGTTTAAAGCATATGCACAAATATGCATCACTTGCATGTACGGTTACAAATAGATAATACTACGGTGGTGGCCTACATTAACCATATGGGCGGCATAAAATCGGTATCATGCGACAAGTTGGTCAATACAATTTGGCAATGGTGTGTCGAAAGACATATTTGGCTATCAGCAACTTACCTGCCAGGTAAGCTAAATGCAGTGGCAGACACCAGGCCACGTAAATTTAATGACAACATCAAATGGATGTTAAAACCCAAAAAAAATGTTTCGCAAAAGTTATCAAGCAATATGGCACGCCAGATATCGATTTATTTGCATCCAGGCTAAATCACCAGGTACCTATGTATGTCACTTGGGAACCAGACCTGAGGCAGCAGCGGTAGATGCGTTCCTGCTGGATTGGGGAAATTCTTCTTCTATGCATTTCCTCCCTTCTGCCTTATCAGTCGGGGACTACGCACAATACAAATGGACTCTGCTTCAGGTATTTTGATAGTACCCGACTGGCCTACGCAGCCATGGTTCCCAATACTCCATGACATGGTTGTAGAAACTCCGATGGTATTCCCCAATGACCCAGAGTTATTAACACCCAGTGTCGGGCACAAGCCACCCGTGCCATGAAAAAATCAAACTCCTGGGTTGCAGATTCTGCACAAACCACTTCTGGGACTGGGATTATCAGAACAAACCGTCGACACCATGTCAGCATCCCTCCGAACATCCACTAAAAAACAGCACTTGTCCAGCATCAAAAAATGGGAGAAATACTGCTTGGATACAGGGACCACCTACTCAACCGCTATAGTTACCAATGTACTGGAATTCCTGGCGAACCTTCACCACGATGAAGGACTCAGCTACAGAGCCATCAACACAGCTAGAAGTGCCCTGTCTGTCTATTTAAAACCAGCTCCAGGACAACAGGCCATGGGGTCCCACCCGCTGGTGGTCAAACTAATGAAGGGTATTTACAACTCTAACCCCCTAGACCAAGGTACACCCATATATGGGATGTCAGTGTGGTCCTGACATACCTCAGGGGATGGCCGCCAGCCAGATCCCTCAACCTGGAACCATCTATGCTCAAAACACTCATGTTGATGGCACTTGTATCTGCACAGAGGGTCCAGTCACTACACCTATTGCGACTGGACATCATGCTCACAGCTCCAGACCAGATATCTGTCATTATCCAGGGACTGATCAAACAGAGCAGACCAGGAACACCTAATCCAGTCATGGAATTCCGGGCTTACCTGCCAAAACCAGGGTTATGTGCCATGACCCACCTACTGTCCTACATAGACACAAGCAAAATATTCGAGGGAGATGAAAAGCCTTGTGGGTCAGTCATAAAAAACCTTATGGTCGGGTGACGAGCCAAACCATTTCGAGATGGCTCAAGCAGGTGCTAAAAGCTGCTGGGATAAACACTAACATGTACAAATTTCATTCCACCAGGGCAGCATCCACGTCGACGGCTAAAAGAATGGACGTGCCTATAGACCACATCCTGGCTACAGCAGGATGGTCGGGGGAAAGACCGTTCAGAAAATTTTATAATAAGCCGTTGGCAAAACCTGTTTTATTTGCAGGAAAGATTTTTTACAGACTGCAAATATTTAATTTAAGCCCAGGGGAGCAATTTAATTTCTTTGTTGTTATTGTTAAAAAATACCATTGTGTTTTTCTACAAACAGATTCATTGGTTGATTACGATAACACACTTCCTCCCTCAAGGACTTCGGCAGTGCGTGAAGTAATAACTGTTACACGGTTTGAAATCACAGAGCTTTGAAGTCTTCACGGAATCACTCACTGACTCCGAAGTAAAATAGTAAGATTAAACGAGAACTTACCAGTTTGAAGTTTGATCTGTATTTTATGAGGAGTTACAATGAGGGATTACGTGCCCTCCGCTCCCACCCTCAATAATATGGGTCAAACTGATAAACTGATGTCTCCTTGTCTTTACTATGTTTACTTCAATAACTGTGTCTATCTGTGATTCCACACCGCTGCTTTGAAGTATGCCGCGCATGCGTGCTGAGCGGGCTCTTCACGTAATCCCTCATCGTAACGCCTCATAAAATACAGATCAAACTTCAAACTGGTAAGTTCTCATTTAATCTTACTATTATATGCTTTAATTTCAGGTCATCCAAGTAAGATTATTTTATATTTGTTTCAGAATGCTTCAATCTGTGATAACTGAAAATTTCATTCAGTTCTCTTAATTTTTAAGAAAGTTATGGGCTTTTGACTGTCCACGATCACAGTTTATTTGTTATGTCCATAGAAAACCAATAGGGAACAAGATGCTAATTTCCGAGTATGAAAATGGCCATAACTTTTTAAATACTTGAATATGAAAGTGAATTAGGTGTCAAATTAAACTTCTTTTTATGTTTTATCTGATGGGATAAATTGCAGACTTGATTTTTTAAATCTCAAAATTTTGAAACTTTGCTAAAGTTTGCGTCCTTTTCAGGACGAACGATGACAGGGATGTCAACATTTGATACATGGAGGATGGACATGAAAGAAGAAGGGCACTGAGTAAACAAATTGATCCATTCTCCTTGCAAGGAATAACCAAAGAAGGCAGTGGCCGGCTCAACCAAACAAGTGTGCAGGAAGGAACTGTAGGTGCTGGTTTAAACCGAAGGCAGACACAAAAAGCTGGAGTAGCTCAACGGGCCAGGCAGCATCTCTGGGTAGAAGGAATTGGTAACGTTTCGGGTCAAGGCCCTTCTTCAGACTGAAAGTCACGAGAAAGGGAAACGAGAGATAGATGATGATGTAGAGAGAACATACAGAACAATGAATAAAAGATATGCAAAAAAGTAACGATGATTAAGGAAACAGGCTGTTGTTAGTTGTTTGTTGGGCGAAAACAAGAAGCTGGTGCGACTTGGGTGGGGGTGGGATGGAAAGAGAGGAAAGGCCAGGGTTACTTGAAGTTAGAGAAATCATATCGCAACCAAACAATCAATAGGGAACAAGATGCTAATTTCCGAGTATGAAAATGGCCATAACTTTTTAAATACTTGAGATATGAAAGTGAATTAGGTGTCAAATTAAACTTCTTTTTATGCTTTAGCTGATGGGATAAATTGCAGTCTTGATTTTTTAAATCTCAAAATTTTGAAACTTTGCTAAAGTTTGCGTCCTTTTCTGGACGAACGATGACAGCGATGTCAACATTTGATACATGGAGGATGGACACGAAAGAAGAAGGGCACTGAGTAAACAAATTGATCCATTCCCATTGCAAGGAATAACCAAAGAAGGCAGTGGCCGGCTTCATCAGTCTGAAGAAGGGTTTCGGCCCGAAACGTCGCCTATTTCCTTTGCTCCATAGATGCTGCTGCACCCGCTGAGTTTCTCCAGCATTTTTGTGTACCCTCTCAACCAAACAAGTTCATTTTGCTTTGGGACTGGGATTAAAAGAGAACAGGAGTCCCACCCAGACTGGCTGCTCAGGCAGTGCAATTCCCCATGCAGCTACACACAAGGGGATCTACAAAGCTCCTTACACAGCAACAGTCAGCGATCAGTCTTAAGGAAACCACCAACTTCTATCTTCAGGAGAAGTGAAAGAGAAGAAAAATCCCCATTTTTAGAGGTTGAGTAACCCATTATTTGTATCAGCAATACCATACTACTAGAGGTCCTTTAAAAGATTACAGATGAAAGGAATTCACTTTCTTGTTCAGATCATGACAATATACCGGGCACTTCTACACATGTATGGTAGTGAGCGCAAACACGGCCTGGTTTGGCAACTCAAGCAGGCAGCATCCGTGGAGGCAGAGGGATGGTCAATGTTTTGAGTCGGAACTCTGCGTCAGGACTCGAGCAGGGTCGTTACCAAATGTTGACTATCCCTCTGTCCCTTACTTGTCCATCCTGCCTGACCCGCTCAGGTCCTCCATTAGTTAACACTTTTACAGTATCTGTTCCTCTCCCTGCACTTTGCTGGCTGACATAGAAACGTAGAAACATAGAAAATAGGTACAGGAGGAGGCCATTCAGCCCTTCGAGCCATTGTGATCATGGTTGATTGTCCCCAATCAATAACCCGTGCCTGCCTTCTCCCCACATCCCATATCCCCATAACCCCATAGAGCTCTATCTAACTCTCTCTTAAATCCATCCAGTGACTTGGCCTCCACTACCCTCTGTGGCAGGGAATTCCACAAATTCACAACTCTCTGGGTGAAAAAAGTTTTTTCCCACCTCAGTCTTAAATGGCTTCCCCTTTATTCTAAGACTATGGCCCCTGGTTCTGGACTCGCCCAACATTGGGAACATTTTTCCTGTATCTAGCTTGTCCAGTCCTTTTATAATTTTATATGTTTCTATAAGATCCCCCTCATCCTTCTAAACTCCAGTGAATACAAGCCTAGTCTTTTCAATCTTTCCTCATATGACAGTCCCGCCATCCCAGGGATCAATCTCGTGAACCTACGCTACACTGCTTCAATCACAAGGATGTCCTTCCTCAAATTAGGAGACCAAAACTGTACACAATACTCCAGATGTGATCCCACCAGAACCCTACACAACTGCAGAAGAACCTCTTTACTCCTATACTGAAATCCTCTTGTTATGAAGGCCAACATTCCATTAGCTTTCTTCACTGCCTGCTGTACCTGCACGCCAACTTTCAGTGACCGGTGTACAAGGACGCCCAGGTCTCGCTGTACCTCCCCCTTACCTAAACTAACCCCATTGAGATAATAATCTGCCCCCTTATTTTTGCCGCCAAAGTGGATAACCTCACATTTATCTATATCATACTGCATCTGCCACGCATCTGCCCACTCACTCAACCAGTCCAGGTCACCCTGCAACCTCCTAACATCCTCTTCACAGCTCACTCTGCCACCCAGCTTTGTGTCATCCGCAAACTTGCTAGTGTTGCTCCTAATTCCCTCTTCCAAGTCATTAATACCCCCAATACCATATGCTCTAATGTTAGTCACTAGTCTCCCGTGCGGGACCTTATCAAAGGCTTTCTGAAAGTCTAGATACACTACATCCACTGGCACCCCTTCATCCGTTTTACTTGTCACATCCTCAAAAATTCTAGAAGATTAGTCAAGCATGATTTCCCTTTCATAAATCCATGTTGACTTGGACTAATCCTTTTACTGCTATCCAAATGCCCCATTATTACCTCTTTAATAATTGACTCCAGCATCTTTCCCACCACCAAAGTCAGGCTAACTGGTCTGTAATTCCCCCGTTTTCTCTCTCGCTCCTTGCTGCCCCTGCTGAGCATTTCCAGCGTTTTGCCCTGAAAGTTTTTGGCATAAATTTTTTGGTCCGGCAACGGACCTGAACGAATACACCACAGTCGTTACAGACTTCGTAAAGAAATATGTGGAGGGCTGCATCCCAACAAAAACCTTCCAAGTGTTTCCCAATCAGAAGCCTTGGATGAACTAAGAGATCCGCAATCTTCTGAAGTCCAGTTCCCGGGCATTCATATCCGAAGATACCGAGGACTACAAGAAGTCCAGGTACGACCTTGGTAAGGCCATCAAAAAGGCCAAAAGGAACTTCTGCTCCAAACTGGAGGATGAGACAGATGTTCGGCAGCTGTGGCGGGGCCTGAATGCAACCACCTCCTGCAAGGCGAAATCAGGAGGCAGCTCGAATGTCGGTGAAACATCACTCCCTGACGAGCTCAATGCATTTTACGCACGCTTTGATAGGGAGAATACTGATGTGCCTTCTCGAGCCCCCATTCACTGTGATGGTATCTCAGTCACAGTCCCTGAGGTCGACATCAGAAAATCCTTCAGAGGGGTGAACCCTCGGAAAGCGCCTGGTGCTATACCCGCTTGTGTTCTAAAAACCTGTGCGGACCAACTGGCTGGAAATTTTACGGATATTTTCAACCTCTCACTTCTGAGGTCTGAGGTCCCCACCTGCTTTAAAAGGGCATCAATTATACCGGTTCCCAAGAAGAGTAAGGTGACATGCCTCGATGACTATCGACCAGTGGCACTAACGCCGGTGGTGATGAAGTGCTTTGAGAGGTTGGTTATGGTGCACATCAACATCAACTCCTACCTCGACAAAAAACCTGGACCCACTGCAGTTCGCTTACCGCCACAACAGATCAACAGTGGATGCGATCTCTCTGGCCCTCCACTCTGCTCTTGACAACTTGGACAACAAAAGCTCATATGTCAGGCTGTTATTCATTGATTACAGCTCGGCATTCAACACAATCATCCCCTCCAAGCTGGTTACCAAACTCGCAGAACTGGGTCTCTGCGCATCCCTCTGCAATTGGATCCTTGACTTCCTCATTCACAGACCACAGTCTGTTCATATTGGTGGAAATGTGTCAGCCTCGATAAAAATCAGCACGGGAGCACCTCAAGGCTGCGTACTCAGCCCCCTGCTGTACTCACTCTATACTCATTACTGCGTAGCCGGACATAGTGCGAACTCCGTCATCAAGTTCGCTGACGACACCACTGTTGTGGGACGTATCACTGATGGAGATGAGTCAGAGTACAGAAGGAAGATAGACCAAATGGTGCCAGCACAATAACCTGGCTCTCAACACCAGCAAAACCAAACAATTTATTGTGGACTTTGGAAGGGGTGAGGAGGGGGACCCACAGTCCCGTTTATATCAACCGGGTCGATGGTGGAGAGGGTCAAGAGCTTCAAATTCCTGGGCGTGCACATCTCTGAAGATCTCTCCTGGTCCGAGAACACTGATCTAATTATAAAGAAAGCACATCAGCGCCTCTACTTCCTGAGAAGATTACGGAGAGTTGGTATGTCAAGGAGGACTCTCTCTAACTTCTACAGGTGCACAGTAGAGAGCATGCTGACCGGTTGCATCGTGGCTTGGTTCGGCAACTTGAGCGCCCAGGAGCGGAAAAGACTACAAAAAGTTGTAAACACCGCCCAGTCCATCATCGGCTCTGACCTCCCTCCCATCGAGGGGATCTATCGCAGTCGCTGCCTCAAAAAGGCTGCCAGCATCATCAAGGATCCACACCATCCTGGCCACACACTCATCTCCCCGCTGCCTTCAGGTAGAAGGTACCTGCAAATCTGCAACATCCAGGTTCAGGAATAGCTACTTCCCCACAGCCCTCAGGATATTAAACTCAACTCAATCAAAACTCTGAACATTAATAGCCCATTGCACTTTATCTGATTATTTATGTGTGTGTATATATATATATTCATTGGTATATGGTCACACTGATCTGTTCTGTATTTATTCATGCCTACTTATTCTGTTGTGCTGAAGCAAAGCAAGAATTTAATTGTCCTATCTGGGACACATAACAATAAACTCTTGGTCTCTTGATCTTGATCTTTATCTTGAGGATGAGAATCCTAAGAGTTATTTGCCTAAGTAATTGGCTCCATGAATATGTTGAGTTTTTTTGTGCAAATTGGCAGTCAGGCAAGAGGTCAGCCACGATCTTATTGCAGATAAGCCATGATCTTATTGAAGATAAGCCATGATCTTATTGAAGATAAGCCATGATCTTATTGAAGATAAGCCATGATCTTATTGAAGATAAGCCATGATCTTATTGCAGAACTGGCTCAGGGCCTATTTATGCTCTTATTTATTAATACTCATAGACTCGTGCAGTGTGAAAATAAATGATTTTGTACACCTCTGTAAGATCACCCCCTCATCCTCCTGCGCTTCCCTATCCATCCATGTTATTCCACCAGTTGCAAGGTGAACATCATACATCAAAAACAAAATACTGATGCAATTTACTGTAGCAATTTAGACACAGATATCTTTATCCAATTAGGAAGTTTACTGACCAACAATGCCAGGGTGACAGTCAAGAGAAATAACAGGAGATATATTCTTCAGTCCATGCAAAAAATGTACCTGTAATCTCACTTTGGTCGTATCAAGAGGGAATGTAATGAGGTCGGCAATGCAAGCTGCTGTCCCGGCACCAAGTACTTTTATACTAGATGGTGGAGGGACATCCAGGGGCTTTAATCCAACCATATTCAGTCTTTTTTTACAGGTGGCTGGGAAGTGAACATTCCTGCACATTCACCATTCTTCAATCAAACCTGCAAGAAAGTAAAATTAAGGAAACGGAACACCTTGGTTTTTTTTCCCTTCTCAAGAGGGATAAAAAAAACAACCCAGCAGAGCTTTTAAAGTACAGCCAGAATAGATTGCAAGGACCAGTACTTGCCAAGTTCATTATCACTGCAGTCCATGCTGCTTACCTGCAAATCTTGTAGAAGAACAAAAGGAAACTCAATTTATGAACTGTCAAAGGCCCTTTGTCCCACCAGTCTGCCCTAGACAGGTACATGGATAGGACTGGTTTGGAGAGATATGGGTCAAATGCAGGCAGGTGGGACTAGTTTAGCTGGGACATGTTGGCCGGTTTGGACCTGTTTCCACGCTGTATCACTCTGTCGCCTGCAGTTGCCTAAAAAACACCTAAGTGGGACAGTCCCATAACCCATCCAAAACTAGAGAGAGAATTAACCAGAAAATTATGCAGGAGCTTTGGGGTAAAATGTCTGGGAAACTCTTCCTTCCATCTATACAATTGTAATTAGTCCATCGGGCCCCAATACCTTTAAATAAGATGTGACGTGCATCCTCAAGAAAGAATAATAGCTGGAGCTCCTGCTTAAAGCACTAGAGAATCATCATCCACACATCAGAGGCTGGTCTATTCCAAAGATCCACTATCCCCTGTGCAAAGACCAACGCCTGACATCCACAACTTACCTCTAAGTGAATTTGGAGGACTGTTTGGCAGGAGACCTCTGAGATGCTGCAATCGTGACCAACTGCAAGAAAGGGGAATGTAAAAATCAGAGGGATTGTCTATTGTCTGCCAAAGGCAAGATCACCACCTAAGTCCTCTGCATTCCAATGGAAGAGAGCTGCTACCCAGGGCAGTGTGAACTCTGTCCATCAAGAGCAGCAATGGGCATGATTTTCATTGTGCAACAATGCCAAGAAACATCCACCTGAAAGTACTTTGTTGCTGTCAAATGAATGTAAATAACTTTGTTCAAAAGTAGACTCCACTCAGAAGCCCATATCCATCCTATGTTTGCCACCCTATGGCATGACTCCAACTGACTGGTCCACCACAGTTACAGTGTAGGCCAAGGTCAAGGCAGCCTGGCCATATTGTAATCCTCAATCTCAATATTGCGCCTCATCTCCATCCATCTCCCCAGTGTAATGAAGCCAATGACATGGTGGGTGGCATGACCGATGTTGCAGTGGCCTCTGCAGTCCGTCTGGCTTTTTTTATTTTTTTGTCCCGTTGAGGGTATAGTTTGTAGTGGTTTTTTAACTGTGTATGTGTAGGGGGGCGGGGGAAACTTTTAAATCTCTTCCCTGTACGGGGACCCAACCTTTTCCCTGTCGGGTCTCCGTTGTCGTTGGGGCCTAGCACCGTGGAGCGGCCTCCAACCGGAACGACCTGGGGGCTCAAGTCACGGAGCCGGCGGAGCTGCGAACCTGCCATCGTGGGGCTGGCCGGCTTCGGAGCGCGGAGAACTGTGGTGGCGCGCTGCTGCAACCCGACTCCAGTGGATGGTGACACCCGGAGCTTACGGGTAACAGCAACTTCTCCCGCCCGAAATTCAGGTTTGAAATTGGCCTGGAGTGGAGCCTTACATCACACGGCGCGGCTTAAATGGCCGCAGGACTTGCTAGCAGCCGCCGAGGGCTCCAACATCAAGATCCGGAGCAGGGCCTTACATGGCCCAGCGTGGCTTTAAATGGCCGCGGGACTTGCTAGCGCCCGCCGGGGGCTTTGACTTTGACTTCGGGAGAAGAATGGAGAGCAGGGGAGAGACAAGACTTTGCCTTCCATCACAGTGAGGAGGAGATTCGCTGTGATGGATGTTTGTGTAAATTGTGTTGGTGTGTGTCTTGGTTCTTGTACGACTGCAGAAACCAAATTTCAGTTGAACTTCATGTGAGGTTCAAATGACAAATAAACGGTATTGTATCGGTATTGTATGTCAACAGGGAAATTGTCTAACCTTTGCTGAAGCAAGGCCATCCTCATTTATGTGCAGGGACAAGCTCAAGTCGTCACGGAACCATACTGTGAGGTGTACAAAACCAGACTTTACGCCAAATGACTGAGGCAAGGCCCATCTGACATTTAAGTTCCAAGACGCCTTGGATACGGAGATCAGTTTCCACATCCCAAGGGCATCCTCATAGCAAAGGCAGATATCTTTGTCCAAGTACCGAGAGTGACTGTGATGGAAATATACAGTGGCCAATCGAAAGCAGAAATAACTTAGAATGTGCCAAACAGCTTGTCCATCCCATCAATCTCCTCCCTCTAAGCTGCTGCTGAGTTTGTAATTCACTGATAAGTCCTATCAACCACTCCAGAACTACAGTCCACCCTGGAACACAAACTATTTTATAGACCAGATAGCCTACCCTTATTTTGTTTGCTGGTTCTTCTGAACCTGGTAAATCATATCCCAGGTGTTTGGCTCAGCCACATCTATCCTGTATTGTTGCTCAAGGTGTAGCAACAGCAGATTTCACAGGCAAGGGGCTATACATTGAGTCATACAGTAGAGAAACAGGCCATTTAGCCCACCATGTACATGGAGCAAAGGCCTGTAAGCTTCTCTGCCAAGGTGGTTTATGCCTGTCCAGACAAATGCTGTCAGCTACTCTACTTCAACCTATCTCTCTGGCAATGCATTCCAAGGACTTATCACTCTCTGGGTGGAAAGAGTCCGCCTTAAGGGCCTGTCCCACTTAGGTGACTTTTTAGGCGAGCGCAGGAGACTCTGCACTCGCCACATGTTCGCTGGTGGTCTCTGGCGAGCCTCCTTCATGGTCGCGAGGAGTTCCCGCATTCTGGGAACCAGTCGCGGCCTCAGTATGGTCGCCGCAAATTTTTCAACATGTTGAACATTTTTCTGCGACCAAAAATTGGTCGCCATGGAGATAATCGATAATCCTGTAGTTGTAGGTGCATTTGTAGTGGGGTCACCATGTAGTCGAGGTAGTCGTAGGGAGTTTAAGTTAACCTTTGCTGACTGGTCATTTTCATTGGCTCATTGGGGTAAAAAAAAACTTAAGCAGGAGTTTTCAGAACAAAGGATAACCGACCGGTAATGTTAAATGTCCGCCGAACTTCACAGCTGTGTATCTCTGGCTTATTAAAAGTTGTCTCCACTCCATCTCCACTCCTTCCCCCACCTTGGATTTATAAACGCCACAATGAGAAGCCAGAACCTTAGCTGGTTCTCAGTTGGATCCCGAACGCACCAGCATTCATGAATCTACCCTGGCCATCCCAATAATACAGGCAAGGAACAGACATTAATGATAGGACTTCACAGTTATACCCCTTGGTGGAGTTGTGGTCGGCACTAAAAGACTATTCATGGAGGGAGAGAACAGGAACAAGAATTGATCTGAAGAAAACCAAATATACTGTAGATGTTTTGTTTAGTTTAGTTTAGAGATACAGCGTGGAAACAGGCCCTTCGGCCCACTAAACCCGTGCCGACCGTCGATTCCCGTACACTAGACACTCCTACACAGTTTTTACCCAAGCCAATTAACCTACAAACCTGTATGTGTTTGGAGTGTGGGGGGGAACCGGAGCTCCCGGAGAAAATCCACATGCTCACAAGGAGAACGTACAAACTCCGTACAGACAGCACCTATAGTCAGGATTGAATCCAGGTTTCTGGCGCTGTAAGGCAGTAACTCTACCGCTGCACCACCGTGCCCCAACTATAGGTTAGAAATAATTGGCTTCAATCTTCCATCCACCCTGCCCACCCTTTGACCTCTGGCACCACTACAACAAAACCCAATGCCAACTCATGAAACAGCATCTCCTCAGCCAACGTGGTGCATTACAGCACTCATAACTCAACAAAATAAACCATTTCAGATAAGCAGCCTTTTAAATTTATATCAGTAAGCATGCAGGTACAGCAGGCAGTGAAGATAGCTTATGGCATGTTGACCTTCATAGCGAGAGGAGTTGAGTATAGGAGCAAGGAGGTCCTTCTGGTGATGCGTTCGGTGAAAATTGCCCAACGCATCACCTGTTTCTCGCTCCCCTCCATTGAGTCTGTCCAAAGCAAGCGCTGTCTGTGGAGGGCGCTCAGCATCGCCAAGGACTGCTCTCACCCCAACCATGGACTGTTTACCCTCCTACCATCCGGGAGGCGCTACAGGTCTCTCCGTTGCCGAACCAACAGGTCGAGGAACAGCTTCTTTCCGGCGGCTGTCACTCTACTCAACAACGTACCTTGGTGACTGCCAATCACCACCCCGCCCCCCCGGACACTTATTATTATTTATTCAAATCGTTTGCTATGTCGCTCTTCAAGGGAGACGCTAAATGCATTTCGTTGCCTCTGTAGTGTACACTGACAATGACAATTAAAATTGAATCTGAATCTGAATCTGAATCTTCTGCAGTTGTACAGGGCCCTGGTGAGACCACACACAGAGTATTGTGTACAGTTTTGATCTCCTAATTTGAGGAAAGACATTCTTGCTATTGAGGTAGTGCAGCGTAGTTTCACGAGATGGCTGGACTGGCATCTGATGAAAGAATGGAGCGACTGGGTTTGTATTCATTAGAATTTAGAAGGATGAGAGGATATCTTATAGAAACATAAAATTATTAAGGATTGGACACGCTCGATGCAGGAAACATGTTCCCGACGCTGAGGGATTCCAGAACCAGGGGCCACAGTTTAAGAATAAGGGGTAGGCCATTTAGAACTGAGATGAGGAAAAACATTTTCACACAGAGAGTTGTAAATTTGTGGAATTCTCTGCTTCAGAAGGCAGTGGAGGCTGATTCACTAGATGCATTCAAAATAAAGTTGGATAGAGCTCTTAGGGCTAGTGGAATCAAGGGGTATTGATTGTGGATGATCAGCCATGATCACATTGAATGGCAGTGCTGGCTCATAGGGCCAAAAGGCCTACTCCTGCACCTATTGTCTATGTATTTAGGGATCTTACCGACCCAATTCTGATGAAAGATCATGATCAGTTAATGTTTGCTGTTTTTCTCTCCAGCAATCATTCCTCATACGCCGAATGTCTCAGGTATCTAATACTGGTTCATGGAATTCACAGTTACACCTTTGTTTCTATTTTTCTCTCCCCATCCATTGGCCTCTGCACAGGACTGGCAGCTGCGGGGGGGTGGGGGGCACGTTGCTCTTCCCTTGCCTCTTTATTCTGCTTCTTCAGGGACTTCAGCTCCTGCCGGATCTTGTGGATCTTTGTTGCTCGTTGGTTCATGGTGAAAGGTGTTCTGGCCGGCTTCTTCTCCACTGCTCCAAACCTTTCCACAGCTAGGCTGATGATGAGTGTCGTCATCGACCGCAGCCTTCGGTCCACGTCTCCCTTCGCAGTTGCTTCTCGCACCTTGTCGACATCCTCACTGCCGTCTTGCAGGCCTGAGGCCATTTGGTTCGAACCTTCTCCGGAGGTCTGTTCTGAGGGACGAGTTGCGCCTCTTGGAGGCTTCGGGTTCTATGGGGTGCTTCCGGGCCCAGCTCCTCCTGCATCTCACCAGGTAAAACTCCCGTGCGATGTGACACTCCCTCTCCCCCAAACACTTCATCCGGGTCTGGTGAATCTTCAGGCCTCGACCGTTCTTGCAGACCTTTCCACAGCTGCATTACATACTCATAGTCGGTTGTCCATTGCCATTAGCCTTTGATCCGTCAAATTGGGTTGCTCATCCTCCCCCCCCTCTCGGGCACCCATGAGGGGTTTTTTTTCATTAGTTTATCCGTAGTTTGATTGTGTCTCCTCCTCACAGAGGATGCCGGTTTGGGCAGCCAACCCCCCCCCCCCCCCCCCCCGGTTGCCGTCTGTCCACTGTCTCTCCAGTCATCACCACCCTCTTCTTGGTTCTCAGAAGCACAAGCAGAGTAACTCTGGAGAAACTCTGGCAGCAACTCTGGAGAAAAGGGTTGGGTGAAGTTTCGGGTTGGAAAGAATTATTATCTGAATGGTGGCCGATTAGGAAAAGGGGAGATGCAACGAGACCTGGGTGTCATGGTACACCAGTCATTGAAAGCAGGCATGCAGGTGCAGCAGGCAGTGAAGAAAGCGAATGGTATGTTAGCATTCATAGCAAAAGGATTTGAGTATAGGAGCAGGGAGGTTCTACTGCAGTTGTACAAGGTCTTGGTGAGACCACACCTGGAGTATTGCGTACAGTTTTGGTCTCCTAATCTGAGGAAATACATTCTTGCCATAGAGGGAGTACAGAGAAGGTTCACCAGACTGATTCCTGTGATGGCAGGACTTTCATATGAAGAAAGACTGGATAGACTTGGCTTGTACTCGCTAGAATTTAGAGGATTGAGGGGGGGATCTAATAAAAACTTACAAAATTCTTAAGGGGTTGGACAGGCTAGATGCAGGAAGATTGTTCCCGATGTTGGGGAAGTCCAGAACAAGGGGTCACAGTTTAAGGATAGGGGGAAGTCTTTTAGGACTGAGATGAGAAAATCATTTTTTACACAGAGAGTGGTGAATCTCTGGAATTCTCTGCCACAGAAGGTAGTTGAGGCCAGTTCATTGGCTATATTTAAGAGGGAGTTAGATGTGCTCCTTGTGGCTAAAGGTATCGGGGGTATGGAGAGAAGGCAGGTACAGGATACCGAGTTGGATGATCAGCCATGATCATATTGAATGGCGGTGCAGGCTCAAAGGGTCGAATGGCCTACTCCTGCACCTATTTTCTATGTTTCTATGTTTCTATGAAACTTTCTTCAGACTGGTCAGATTGCTGCCTGACCCACTGCAGTTACTCCAGCACTGTGTGTTTATCCATTGTAACACTGCTCTGGTCCCTCCACCCACCTCTCTCTCAAGAAGTTCTCGACTGGAAACAACAAACTCACACAGATGCTGCTCGGCCCGTGGAGTGTTTCCAACGTTTCCCTACTTTACTCTAACTCAGAATCGAGAGTGTTAAGATACTGGGTCAAAAAAACCCTCATTTACAGTACAAGAACGTATCAGATGCTATTTCACATTGCACACCCACCTGTGTTTCTTATGGCAAAGTGGGTTAATTTAATGCCAAACTATTGATTGAATCGTTTATGCAATTCAGCTAAAATTAATAAGGAAAAGTAACTGGTCAATGTTCTTACCTGATGCACTACAGAAAAAGTAGCAAACGAAACGTTGACACCAAACTTGTCCAACGAGCTTGCATTCTCGTCCTCATCTGCCTCAACTCACTCCGAATAGTTGCAACGCCTGTGCTGGTCTCTATTTATACAGGGAGATTGCTGCTCATTGGTTAAGGAATAGATACATTCATCTTGGCAACTCGCTGTCCGGGATCGGAATCTCACGCACTCCAACACCACAGGATGGGTCAACAGCGGGGCAAGGAGACCACGGATCACATGCTTGTAAACATCAACATGGGACACGAGTCCCGCCACAGAGAATGTTGACTGCCGAGGGACTCACAATCGCTTCAAATACCCGAAGAGTCAGAGTGCCCAAAGTACCCATTCTGCTTATACAGGTCTGAAGAAGGGTCCGTATTCCGTTTCTCCAGAGGTGCTGCCTAACCCGCTGAGTTACTCCAGTTTGCCTTTCCTGTTCTACATAAAATGCCTCGTGTTGTTCCTGTTCTGTGGAGCTTTTATTCTTTAATATCTCATGTGTATGGAACATTATTAATGCGCGTCAAACGTAGACATGCCTGCACAGGATGTAAATTTTGTTTACGCTCTTGTAGGCGGAATAAACGCTGGAAGCGCCTTAAAGTCGATCATTCTGTCATTACTAATTAAGCTGTTCAGTTCTTCGAAAATATTAAAAATGGCATTTGATGTGTCAAGTGGCCTCACCCAAATGACACATACCCGATGAGACGCACTCGATTCTCGTGATGTTTCTCATATTTGTTGCCATTATGTACGAGTCGCGCGTAATATTAATACTGTTTAAGAAGGAACTGCAGATGCTGGAAAATCGAAGCTGCACAAAAATGCTGGAGAAACTCAGGGGGGTGGCCGATGACAAGTTGTGCGTTTAAAATTCCCATTACACCACCAGCTTCATCCTCTCCTTTAAAAAAACAACAAGTTTGTTTTGAGTACATGGTGGTGATCTGATCGTTGCCGGTGTGCCCTGACATATTATATTTCTGTTGACCGGTCCAAATGTTTTTTTTTTTTTTTAATCAGCTGTTGGGGCAGAGACATGAACATATTTTACTTGCAAGACTAGGATTGAACATGTCCAAGCCTCGGGTGCTTCGCCAACCAATAGTCAAAGCCTCTCCCCACGGCTACGATACAATAGACCTTTATTTATCCCAGGAGGGAAATTCAAGTCAAGTTCAAGTGAGTTTATTGTCATGTGTCCCTGTACAGGACAATGAAATTCTTGCTTTGCTTCAGCACACAGAACATAGTAGGCATTTACTACAAAACAGATCAGTGTGTCCATATATCATAATATAAATAAATACACACATGAATAAATAAACTGATTAAGTGCAAATAACAGATAATGGGTTATTAATGATCAGAGTTTTGTCCGAGCCAGGTTTAATCGCCTGATGGCTGTGGGGAAGTAGCTATTCCTGAACCTGGTTGTTGCAGTCTTCAGGCTCATGTACCGATTGGTCCGTCAACAGTCATAAAACACAACAAGATACATGAAACATTAAATTAAAGTGGCCAGTGGAAGGATTGGGGAGGGGGGAGGGGGTGGGGGTTGGGAGGGGAGTCAGTCTACCCCACGCCAGAAGGGGGAGGAGTTGTGCAGTTTGATAGCCACAGGGGAAAAGGATCTCCTGTGGCTTTCCTTACTGCATCTTGTTGGAACCAGTCTGTTGCTGAAGGTGCTCCTCGGGTTGACCAGTGTGTCATGGAGGGGGTGAGCTGTATTGTCCAAGGTGCTCCACAGTTTTGAGGAGCATCGTCCCCTCCAAGACCACCTCCCATGAATCCAACTCCACCCTATGGATGGAGCCTGCCTTCGTGATGAGCTTGTTAATCCTGTTGGTGTCCTCAACCTTCGCCCTGCTGCCCCAGCACACGGCAGTGAAGAAGACGGCACTGGCCACCACCAATTGGTAGAACATCTGCAGCATCTTACTGCAGATGTTGAAGGAGCGGAGCCTTCTCAAAGCGTACAGCCGGCTCTGCCCCTTCTTGTACAGGGCTTCACTGTTCCTGAACCAGTCCAGACAGTTTACTGTCCAAGTACACTCCAAGGTATTTGTATTCCTTGGTAAACTGTACATCCACATTATTGATGGAGACAGAGGACAGGGATGTTCCTCCTGTTATAAAGTCCACCACAAACTCCTTAGTCTTGTCAGTGTTGAACTGCGGGTGATTCAGCCCACACCACTCTACAAAGTCATTGACTACACCTTTGTATTCAGCTTCACTCCCCTCACTGATGCAGCCCACAATTGCTGAGTCAGCCGAAAGCCTCTGCAGGTGGCAGGAGTCCGAGTTATATCTGGTCCGAGGTGTTGATGGTGAACAGGAATGGAGAGAGGACCCATCCCCTGTGAGGCCCCTGTGTTGCTCACGACCATGTCGGAGACACAGTTCCGTAGTCTGACATGCTGTGGTCGTGCATTCAAGGAGTTGGTGATCCAAGACACCAATGGAACATCCATCCGCATCTCCGTCAGTTTGCTCCCTAGCTGTGCAGGTGTTAAAGGCAATGGAGAAGTGAAAAAAAGACTCACAATGTTTCCCAGCTTATCCAGGTCAGCATAGGAACGATGCTCCATCGGTGGATGATGGCGTCCTCAACCCCCATCTTTGTTTGGTAACCGAACCTCAGGGGATCCAGGTCGGGTTTAACCAGGGGTCGCAGGTGAGTGAACACCAGCTTCACCAGGGACTTCATGATTTGTGAAGACAGCGCCACCTGTCTGTAGCCATTGGAGGAACCGTGTAACATGTACAATATTAGGTGTGGAGGTGTTGGCTGGGAATTTGGAAAGTGGTGAATTCTAAAAAATAAAAAAATAAACCCATGTTGAGATCTTTTAAAATCCAGCACATGATAATTTCCGAGCTATTTTATTATGACTTCAAGAGTCAAGAGTCAAGAGTCAAGAGTCAATTTAATTGTCATTTGGACCCCTGGAGGTCCAAACGAAATGCCGTTTCTGCAGCCATACATTACACACAAATAGACCCCAGACACAACATAATTACATTTTACATAAACATCCATCACATAGCTGTGATGGAAGGCCAAAAAAACTTATCTCTCCACTGCACTCTCCCCCCCCCCATGTCAGAGTCAAAGTCAAAGCCCCCGGCTGGCGATGGCGATTGTCCCGCGGCCATTGAAGCCACGCCGGGTGGTGCGAGGTCGCACACCGGGTCTTGGTGTTGGAGCCCCCGGTGTGCGCTCGCAAAGTCCCGCGGCCATTCCAGCCGCGCGGGGCAGTGGTGTTAGGCCCCGCTCCAGGAGCTCTTCAACCCCGCAACACGGGCGGGAGAATTCGCCGTTGCAGGAGCCCCGAAAAGCGGTCTCCCTCCAGGGATCCGCGGGCTCCCGGTGCCGCCGTCCGCAGACCCGCAGTAGCAGCCTCAAAAGTTTCCCCCTCGCTACCACCCCCCCACACACACACCCCAACATAAAATAACAAAAACTACATAAAAACACAGACAAAAAATAATAAAAACGCGGACAGGCTGCAGAGGCCGCTGCTGGCCAGAGCCGCGCCGCCTACCGGACTTAAAACGCTGTCAGTTGTGGTGGAGCAAGACAGATTGGGGTACCTATCTAAAATATGCTATTAGATAGGCACATGGAGATGGATGCATATGGGTTATATGCAGGTAAGTGGGAATAGTTGAACTTAGCTTCATGTTCTGTACAGACATTATGGGCCAAAAACCTTGTACTGTTCTTTTGTTTCTATGTAATATACAGCTGGTCAGGCAGTATCTAGGGAGGGAGAGTAAAAGAGGGTTAAGTCAATGAATTTTCATCGGAAGTAGCTAAACTCTTTGCAAAGCATTTCCCCCTTTCCCTCCACCTAAACCTATGTCCTGAAGAGGTTCACGTGTATAAACACTCCGTTTAATATTTAAACGATACAGCTCAACAATTAGTACAAAAGGGCAAGGTGTGTGTGTGTTAACGTGTCGACTATGAAGTGAAGACTAGCTCCGTCCTCTGCTGCACTGACCACATAGTAGCACTTGGTGACCTCGGCAGTTATGTGGCAGATGTGGAATTGGGCTTCAGCTTGTTCAAACCACACTTGGGGCTGTGATGTCCAGAAGGTGGGCAGTTTTGTTGAAACTGCGTTCTGCCGATCTGAGTTGCCTTCTCCAGGGGTGATGAAATCCAAAAGAGGCCGTTTTGGATCGTCGGGGTCACCACTGAAGAGGGTGTGTGCGTGGTCACGTGTTGAAGTGAAGACTACTTCTATCGCCTGCTGCATCCTCCCCCCACCAGCTGTTCACCCAGGTCAACATTGATTGGTCGGCCCAGATCACGCCAGGTCCGCGCGAGTGCTCAAGCTCGACAAACGACACTTCGAGACCAAGGTGGCTCGGCCCGCCACAGTCCTCTAGTTCTCGATTCTTTTTCTCCGGGCAAGAGACTCTGTGCATTTGCCCAATCTATTCCCCTGATTATTTTGTACACTATTAGATCACCCCTCATTCTCCTGCTCTCCAAGGAATAATGTCCTAGCCTGCGCAACCTCTCCCTATAGCTCAGCCCCTCGTTGTATCCGGATAGTTGTATCCTTTAATGAGTGCACTTACTTATAATGAACAGAAAATGCTTCAAATGCTCTGTAGGTCAAGTAACATCAGTAGAGAGGGTGCAGAGCAGTGGAGCCAAGGCAATGGCCTTTCATTAGATTGTTCCAACACCAGGTCGATGACTTCTAACTTTGGTTCCGAGCTTCCAAATATTTTTGGCAGTTTCTGCTCCCATTTGACTTTTATAACAGCACACAGGTAGAAGCACCAACGCTCAGGATTGGGTAACACCATTAAATCAACATGTTTTGTATAAATCACACCCTTATCACAGAGATCACTTCATTCCTGGTAATGACATTTCCATTTTGGCCTTACTTCAAATGCAGAGTTAAAAGTACAACATATAACTCACTTCAGTTTACGACATTAGTATTGGCCTGACGGTGCCAGCTACATAGGTTTTATGAATTTGGCAGAGGTGCTTACGATAAGCACAAATAGGTCTCGAGGAAACATTGGTGAAATGTCAAAGAGCAAATGTAAGATTAAATCCCAGGCAGTGAGAATACGGTATAGAAACATAGAAACATAGAAATTAGGTGCAGGAGTAGGCCATTGGGCCCTTCGAGCCTGCACCGCCATTCAATATGATCATGGCTGATCATCCAACTCAGTATCCCGTACCTGCCTTCTCTCCATACCCCCTGATCCCCTTAGCCACAAGGACCACATCTAACTCCCTCTTAAATATAGCCAATGAACTGGCCTCAACTACCCTCTGTGGCAGAGAGTTCCAGAGATTCACCACTCTCTGTGTGAAAAAAGTTCTTCTCATCTCGGTTTTAAAGGATTTCCCCTTTATCCTTAAGCTGTGACCCCTGGTCCTGGACTTCCCCAACATCGGGAACAATCTTCCTGCATCTAGCCTGTCCAACCCCTTAAGAATTTTGTAAGTTTCTATAAGATCCCCTCTCAATCTTCTAAATTCTAGAGAGTATAAACCAAGTCTATCCAGTCTTTCTTCATAAGACAGTCCTGACATCCCAGGAATCAGTCTGGTGAACCGTCTCTGCACTCCCTCTATGGCAATAATGTCCTTCCTCAGATTTGGAGACCAAAACTGCACGCAATACTCCAGGTATGGTCTCACCAAGACTCTGTACAACTGCAGTAGAACCTCCCTGCTCCTATACTCAAATCCTCTTGCTATGAAAGCCAACATACCATTCGCTTTCTTTACTGCCTGCTGCACCTGCATGCCTACCTTCAATGACTGGTGTACCATGACACCCAGGTCTCGCTGCATCTCCCCCCTTTCCCAATCGGCCACCATTTAGATAATAGTCTGCTTTCCCGTTTTTGCCACCAAAATGGATAACCTCACATTTATCCACATTATACTGCACATTTTGGCCTTCAAATGCAGAGTTAAAAGTACAACATATAACTCACTTCAGTTTACGACATTAATATTGGCCTGACGGTGCCAGCTACATAGGTTTTATGAATTTGGCAGAGGTGCTTACGAGAAGCACAAATAGGTCTCGAGGAAACATTGGTGAAATGTCAAAGAGCAAATGTAAGATTAAATCCCAGGCGGTGAGAATACAGTATACATCTGCCCGGGTGCTTTAGTGGCACTTAGACAATCTTGTGCAAATATGTAAAACATTATCATGATATAATTTGCCTGAAAGATATTAGGGGTACATAGAACATGGAAGAGTACAGCACAGGAACAGACCCTTCAGCCCACGATGTCTGTGCCGAACATGATGCCATATTAAGGGCCTGTCCCACTTTCACGACCAAATTCACGACCTCTGCCGAGTTTGCCCTTGACTCATATTCGCAGCATGGTCGTCACGAGGTCGTAGGAGGTTGTAGGTAGGTCGGAGGTCGCCATTTACAGTAACTGGCGGAGCAGGCTCGAAGGGCCGAATGGCCTACTCCTGCACCTATTTTCTATGTAGCAGGCCGTGATGCTAGTCGTAGGCACTCGTGGCATCAAGTAGGTCGGGGGGAGGTTTCTAGCATGATGAAAAATGTCCACGAGTAAAAAATGTTGTGAATTAGGTTGTGGAAGTGGGACAGGCCCTTTAAGCTAATCTAGACCTACACGAGATGCATTCCCAGCATATCCATGTGCCCATCCTAAAGCATCTTAAATGCAACTATCATATCTGCCTTCACCACCACCCCTGTCAGGATTCATTACGTTCAGTAGCACACCCACCGGGCAAATAGAGGGCCTCGCTTAATTACCATAGCATAGAAGGAGACCGCACGGCCCATAAGATCTAAGCTGTCTCCTGGCAGAATAATCTCACCAGTCCCATCTTCACTCTCTTTGTTTCCCTTTGCCCCTGTAACTGGCTCTCTCTTCCACACCCATCATCTCTCCTTTAGTACTTTTGCCATTAACCTGGACAAAGAGGTCATTTACAGTAACTGATTGAGCTACCTGTGCACCTTTGGTATGAAGGAGGAAACTGAAGCACGAGGAGAATGTGCAAACTCCACATTACCCAAGATCAGGGTTGATCCCAGGCCTCTCTAGAGCATCAAATGCTGTGTCACTGACCGTGCCACCCCTTATGGTGGCCACACAACTCCCCAGCACATCTTTGGAATGTGGATGAGAACTGTCACCTCAGTTGTTTCCCCCCTAAGCCCTGGTCTAGATTGTTGCTCTTGCATCAGTGTCCACGGATCAGCTCCTGGAATGAACGTTTGAGTGAGCAGATGGGAGGTTATTTTCAGCTGTAAAGTCAGTAGCGGCAATATTTGCAAATTACTTAAGATGCCAGAAGTGATAAGTACACAAGCACTTGTCTTCAGAGGTAAAAGTCCATTTATTCGACCCTAAATTAATAATATTGGGTATATCAGAACAATACCTAAAACTCACAATAAACCAAAGAAATTTCCTTGATTACAGTATAATAATTGGGAAAAAATTGATATTAAAATTTTGGAAAAATCCAACAACCCCCACAATCAAGATGTGGATTATGGAGATGTCGGAGATCTTACATTTGGAAAAAATTAGATATGTCTTAATTGACAAACCAGAATTATTCATTAGAATATGGTCTCCATTTATAGATTACTTGAAGGGGTAGATCGGACCGGCACGGAGGCCGGACTGAAGCCTGAACCCAGGACTAGATGAATAGTTAAGTTCTCTGATCTATGGACCTATCTCCCAAGATGTATTATTGATAGATTATCCTATTTTTCTAATTTCTTTTCTTCTTTTTTTTTCTCTCTCTCTCTCTCTCTCTCCCTCTCTCTCTCTCTCTCTCTCTCTCTCTCTCTCTCTCTCTCTCTCTCTCTCTCTCTCTCTCTCTCTCTCCCTCCCTCCCTCCCTCCCTCCCTCTCTCTCTCTCTCTCTCTCTCTCTCTCTCTCTCTCTCTCTCTCTTTCTCTCTCTCTCTTTCTTTCTTTCTTTCTTCTTCTTTCTTTCTTTCTTTCTTTCGAGAAAGAGGGACTCGGCAGAAGGACTTGGACAGGTTGGAAAATTGGACAGAGAAGTAGCAGATGGAATATATCACAGCAAAGTGTAAAGTCATGCATTTCGGCAGTAGGAATAAAGGCATGGACTACTTTCTAAATGGGGTGAGAATTCAAAAGGCGGAGGTGCAAAGGGACTTGGGAGTGCTGGTGCAAAATTCTCAAAAACTTCATTTGGTAGCAGTTATTTTGGGAGGATCAGTCTACAAAAACAGGGATGTAATGTTGAGAATAGGCACAAAAAGCTGGAGTAACTCAGCAGGTCAGACAGCGTCTCTGGAGAAAAGGAATGGGTGACGGTTCGGGTTGAGACCCTTCTTTAGACTGAGAGTCAGGGGAAAGCTAAATTAGAGATATAGACGGGGTTGTAGAGAGATATAGAATACGTTAGTGAAAGATATGCAAAAAGTAATGATGATAAAGGAAATTGTTAGCTGTTTTTTAGGTGAGAATGATTACAGACAATGAGATTCAACAAGACGACCAGTTGGATGGCAGAGGAGTGGGGATAGAGTACTGCAAGGATTACTTGAAATCAATATTCATGCCACTGGATTGTAAGCTGCCCAAGCTAACTATGAGATGCCAAGGCTCTATGAGGCGCTGGTCAGACTGCATTTGGAGTATTGTTAGCAATTCTGGGCACCATATCTGAAGAAACCTCCAGAGGAGGTTTACGAGAATGATCCCAGGAATGAGTGGGTTACGATAACGATACGATACGATTGAACGTTACTTATCCCAGGATGGTCAATATATGATGAGCACTTGATGGCACTGGGCCTGTACTCGCTGGAGTTTACATGAGGGGAGACCTCATTGAAACTTACCGAATAGTGAAAGCTCTGGATAGAGTGGATGTGGTGAAGTTGTTTCCACTGGTGGGAGAGTCTAGGACCATAGCCTCAGAATTAAAGGACGTTCCTTTAGGAAGGAGATGAGAAGGGGTTTCTTTAGTCAGAGGGTGGTGAATCTGTGGACTGCATTGCTACAGAGGACTGTGGAGGCCAAGACAATGGATATATTTAAGGTAGAGATAGATAGATAGATTCTTGATTAGTATGGGTGTCAGAGGTTATGGGGAGAAGGCAGGAGAATGGGGTTAAGAGGAAAAGACAGATCAGCCATGATTGAATGGTGGAGTAGATGTTCACCTGCGGTCTCAGCATTCCGGAGCTCCAGCGTGGCGACACGGGCAAGGCATCACCCGCTCCGCTCCACGATAGCGCTCCAGCGTTGTGCCGCCGCCGAAACCGTTGTCCTGGCCAGTCCTCTCAGGAAACGCTGCTCCAGACCCGTTGGTAGGCCGCGAGGACGGGTCGAAGGTGCTGCCTCTCCGACCAGGCAGGGACCAGGAAGAGCAGTTTCCCCCCTCCCCCCCCCCCCCCCCTCCCCACCCCCCACATCAAAAAGTAAATAGACCTCCAAACAAAACACTTATTAACACACTAAAAAATAAAAGAAATAATTGAAAAAAGCAGACAGCTGCAGGTTGGGCAGCCATACCCAATATTGCATGATGCAATAGCCATGGGCGTGATGCAACGGAAATGTGGTGCAAAGTGACCAAGGATGGAAATTACAGACACAACATAAAACTTGCTTCAGCTTGGGACAATAATACAGGCCTGCTGTGTTTTATAAAGTTGGTGGCGATGGTTGTGAGAAGCACAAACAGGTCTCGAGTAAATGTCAGTGACAAGGAGCAAATATAAGATTAAATTCCAGCCGGTGAAAACATTACGTCTGCCCGGGTGGTTTACTGTTACTTAGCCAGTGTTGAATAATAATTGAATGCACTGCCATGATATAATATCAGGGTTACATAGACATGAAACAGTGCAGCACAGGCCATAATGTCCGTGTCAAACATGTTAAACTAATCTGCTCTGCCTGCACGTGATCCATATCCCTCCAATTATCTCCTATAAATGTAATTTATCGAAGAGATAGGCAGAATGGGATAAAGGCGGTGGAGAGGAAGATGTCCCATAGGGTCTAGCAGGTAGAACTCCTGGTTTTCACCCAGACGTCCTGGGTTCGACTCCTAGCCTGTGAATTGAAGTTGTACGTGCCACATTGAAGCTGGAAAGATGGTTACAGCTTTTTTCTTAACTCTGGTCTTTACTGAGGTTAATTCTGCTGTAGATCATTGATTTGTTTTTATTTACAGAGATTCAGCGTGGAAACAGGCCCTTTGGCTCACCGAGATAGATAGATAGATAGATAGATAGATAGATAGATAGATAGATAGATAGATAGATAGATAGATAGATAGATAGATAGATAGATAGATAGATAGATAGATAGATAGATAGATAGATAGATAGATAGATAGATAGATAGATAGCCTTTTATTGTCATTCAGACCGAAGTCTGAACGAAATTGCAGCAGTCATACATATAATACAATACAATAAAACAACAATAAACACACATTAACATCCACCACAGTGAGTCCACCCAGCATCTCCTCACTGTGATGGAGGCAAAAGTCTTAGGACTTCTCTTGCCACTGGGAGGATGCATTTCAGGAGGACCCTGGTGATGACTATCCCTGTGTGTGGACAGCAGGAGATCTCTCTGTGGTTGCCACAATTGGACATAGATCCTTTCTTGAAGATAGACACAAAAAGTTGGAGTAACTCAGCAGGTCAGGCAGCATCCTTTCTTGATGGTTATAATTACGACACCTCTGACATCCATCCCCTGGTACTTCCTTGTGCTTTGTGCTTTGTTTAAAACACATCCTAATAATTTCAAATGTACGTGAGGTGCAATTTGTTGAATTTCTCTCTTTTTTCTCTCTGGTATTTTATTTCAATCACATGTTTAAACCATAATGTTTTATTCTTAATGTTTTAACTTTTTATGTTTTATTCTTCATGGGTTGCTGTATGTCGTGCTGTTACTTGCGAGCAGAGCACCAGGGCAAATTCTTTGTATGTGCACATACTTGGCCAATAAACTTATTCATCCATTCATTCATTCCATTTATTTCCACCACCTCAGCTCCTTGCTCAGATATTTTTGCATCTCAGGCAGAGAGAAAATAAGGGCCAAGTTTTGGAAATGGTAGCAACATTTGTCTTCTCAATAACCTGCTCTTGAAGAGATCACTGCAGCTGCCTCTCCCTCGACAGCCATCATGCAGCGTAGCGGGCCATATTTTCCCAGTGTGACCTGTCACTGACTAGTAAGTTGAACTGTACGTCACGGGTAGAGCCTGTCCTGTTGATTATACTTTTAGTCTTTAGAGATTCAGCGTGGAAACAGGCCCTCCGGCACACTGAGTCCTCACAGAACAGCAATCACCCTGTACACCAGCACTATCCAAAACACTATGGACAAATTTACAATGTTATCAAAGCCAATTAACCTACAAACCTAAACATCTTTGGAGTGTGGGAGGAAATCTGTGCACCCAGAGAAAACCCACGTGGTCACAGGAAGAATGTACAGACAGCACCCATAGCAAGGATCGAACCCAGATCTCTGGTGCTGTAAGGCAGCAATTCTACCACTGTGCCATTGTGCTGCTCACGATTACTCATGGAATTTTCTATTCATGTCACATTGACAGTGATCTCCCTGAAAAGTTTCATTTTTTGAATCAGTTGGGATTAGATTCAGGCAAAGCCACGGACACAATGATTCCAATTGCGTCCTTAGTTTGGAACAATTGATCATAATGTTCAACGGAGATACGGGGAACTGCAGCTGCAAGGATCCTGAGCAGAACATAAAGTGCTGGAGTAACTCAGTAGGTCAGGCAGTATCTCTGGAGAACATTGATTGGTGATGTTTCAGGTCAGGACCTTTCTGCAGAATGGCCGAGTCTGAAGAAGGGTCCTGAATGAAAAACATCACCTATCCATGTTCTCTAGAGAGGCTGCCTGACCCACTGAGTTACTCCAGCACTTTGTGTCCTTTTGTATAAACCAGCATCTGCAGTTCCTTGTTTCTACATAGAATCTGTGAAGGAAATGGACAGACGATGCTTCAGGTCAAGACATCTCTTCAGACTCATAATGTTAGTATTGAAGCATTCTTGGCCACAGCAAAGACGTGGCTGGTCACACAATATGACTGTCATGTGCATTATGAAGATGTGGGAGGAAATCACATCTTAGTAGATTTTTGGACATGTACATGGATAGAAAAGCTATTCTGCTGGTTGGTTAGCATGGAACAAAGGCTGTACCTCAGTACACTTGACAATAAACTAAACTGAACTGAAAGGTTTAGAGGGATATAGGTTTCATGCGGGCAAATGGGACTAGCTTAGCGAATCATGTTTCGCATGGATTTGGGCTGGAAGGCCTGTTTCTGCGCTACATGACTCTATAACTCATTTATTGCGACTCTGCCAGTCTGCAGCCCCACTGGTACACTACATGTGATGATCACCATGTTGCCTCATTAGACAGGCCCCACCAGCCCTCAGATTGAGACCAGGAACCCAGCCAGCCTTGGGCTTGGACAATCTCTTGGAATGGATATATTCCAAGGTATAGGATGCAGTGCCAGCCAATTCCCTAGAGCATCAGCATGAAGAGGCAAGAGCTTTGGAGGATAAACACACAGAATTGAAAAGACCGGTGGTTAGATAGATTAGTTTGCGATGGAGAATGAGAACAGTGTCAATCTGACTAGAGAGGAGAAACAGGGCAAGGACAAAACAGCAATGTGGGATATCTGTGAATTATCTGGAAAATAACGTACATCAATGATCTGGATGAAGGTGTGGTAAATTGGATTAGTAAGTATGCAGATGATACCAAGATAGGGGGTGTTGTGGATAATGAAGAGGATTTCCAAAGTCTACAGAGTGATTTAGGCCATTTGGAAAAATGGGCTGAAAGATGGCAGATGGAGTTTAATGCTGATAAATGTGAGGTGCTACACCTTGGCAGGACAAATCAAAATAGGACGTACATGGTAAATGGTAGGGAATTGAAGAATACAGTTGAACAGAGGGATCTGGGTATAACCATGCATTGTTCCTTGAATGTGGACTCCCATATAGATAGGGTGGTAAAGAAAGCTTTTGGTATGCTAGCCTTTATAAATCAGAGCATTGAGTATAGAAGCTGGGATGTAATGTTAAAATTGTACAAGGCATTGGTGAGACCAAATCTGGAGTATGGTGTACCTTTTGGTCGCCAAATTATAGGAAGGATGTCAACAAAATAGAGAGAGTACAGAGGAGATTTACTAGAATGTTGCCTGGGTTTCAACAACTAAGTTACAGAGATAGGTTGAATAAGTTAGGTCTTTATTCTCTGGAGCGCAGAAGGTTAAGGGGGGACCTGATAGAGGTCTTTAAAATGATGAGAGGGATAGACAGAGTTGATGTGGACAAGCTTTTCCCTTTGAGAATAGGGAAGATTCAAACAAGAGGACATGACTTCAGAATTAAGGGACAGAAGTTTAGGGGTAATATGAGGGGGAACTTCTTTACGCAGAGAGTGGTGGCAGTGTGGAATGAGCTCCCAGTGGAAGTGGTGGAGGCAGGTTCATTGGTATCATTTAAAAATAAATTGGATAGGCATATGGATGAGAAGGGAATGGAGGGTTATGGTACGAGTGCAGGCAGGTGGGACTAAGGGGAAAAAAAATTTGTTCGGCATGGACTTGTAGGGCCGAGATGGCCTGTTTCCGTGCTGTAATTGTTATATGGTTATATGGTTATATGGTTATATGGTTAAGCCAGCTTGAATTGAAAAGATGAAGTGTAACTTATATCTTACGGTGATTAGATCCACACGGTGGTATGTCCAACTTGTGAGCGAGGTAATGGCTTAGTATTTTCTCTAGTGGATGTTGTAGCCAACAGCCAACAGACATCCATTTTGGGCAGTAGTTTACAGTCACATCCACAGTCTGGATTCATGTCCATGGTCACGTACATTTGTGGCTATGATTTCCCAGTGGTGGAGAAGATGGCGGCCTCTCCCACAGGTTTACTGGCATTGGTTGAATGTTTTCCACAGCACGAACTGAGTTTGATGGAACATTTGTGGGTTTGGCAATAAGTTGCTTGTTGGATACATTATTTCGGACCCACAACTCCTTCATCTAGCCTTGCTAATGGCCTGATTGATGAGCATGAGTTGACTTTGTGGGGACTGCCCTGATTTCAGTGGCGGGATGTTGAAGGATTTCTGGGGCTAGCCATAAGAACAAAATTCAAGTCAGATTGATGGCCATAACATGAAAGGAAGAAAAAATAAGGTTTTGCATATGTGAGCTTAAAATCTGAACAAGAGGTTTTGGGCTGGAGGATGTAACTAGTAGAGTGGATAAGGGAGAACCAGTAGATGTGTTATATCTGAACTTTCAGAAGGCTTTCAACAAGGTCCCACATAAGAGATTAGTATACAAACTTAAAGCACACGGTATTGGGGGTTCAGTATTGATGTGGATAGAGAACTGGCTAGTAAACAGGAAGCAAAGAGTAGGAGTAAACGGGTCCTTTTCACAATGGCAGGGAATGACTAGTGGGGTGCCGCAAGGCTCAGTGCTGGGACCGCAGCTATTTACAATATATATTACTGATTTGGACGAGGGAATTGAATGCAACATCTCCAAGTTTGCAGATGACACGAAGCTGGTGGGCAGTGTTAGCTGTGAGGAGGATACTAGGAGGCTGCAAGGTGACTTGGATAGGCTGGATGAGTGGGCAAATGCATGGCAGATGCAGTATAATGTGAATAAATGTGAGGTTATCCACTTTGGTGGAAAAAACAGGAAAGTAGACTATTATCTAAATGGTGGCTGATTAGGAAAAGGGGAGATGCAGCGAGACCTGGGAGTACACCAGCCATGAAAGTAGGCATGCAGGTGCAGCAGGCAGTGAAGAAAGCGAATGGTATGTTACCATTCATAGCAAAAGGATTTGAGTATAGGAGCAGGGAGGTTCTACTGCAGTTGACAGGGCATTGGTGAGATCACACCTGGAGTATTGTGTACAGTTTTGGTCTCCAAATATGAGGAAAGACATTCTTGCCATAAAGGGAGTACAGAGAAGGTTCACCAGACTGATTCCTGGGATGTCAGGACTTTCATATGAAGATAGATTGGATAGACTCGGCTTGTACTCGCTAGAATTTAGAAGATTGAGGGGGGATCTTATAGAAACTTACAAAATTCTTAAGGGGTTGGACAGGCTAGATGCAGGAAGATTGTTCCCGATGTTGGGGAAGTCCAGGACAAGGGGTCACAGTTTAAGGATAAGGGGGAAATCCTTTACGACCGAGATGAGGAAAACATTTTTCACACAGACAGTGGTGAATCTCTGGAACTCTCTGTCACAGAAGGTAGTTGAGGCCAGTTCATTGGCTATATTTAAGAGGGAGTTAGATGTGGCCCTTGTGGCTAAAGGGATCAGGGGGTATGGAGAGAAGGCAGGTACAGGATACTGAGTTGGATGATCAGCCATGATCATATTGAATGGCGGTGCAGGCTCGAAGGGCCGAATGGCCTACTCCCACGCCTATTTTCTATGTTTCTATCTTCATATCTATGGTAAGATGTATATTACATATTAGTACATGAAGGATTGTAACAGATTTCAGGAAGGCCAAGTATAAAATGGGCAGATATTTGGTAATGAGACGGATGCAAGAAAGTATTGAAGTCATTCGGGGGGTTGGGGGGGGGGGGGGAGGGGTGGATAGGGGAGGGGGGAGGGGGTGTGGAGGGGGGAGGGGGGCGGAGGGGGCTGTGAGGTGGAATGAAGACAAAACTATATAGGTAGTGTAGTGTCGAAGATGTAAAGATCGCGTGGATGAACTGCAGAAATTGTTCAACCCAGTCTGGCAAAAAAATAAAACTGGGAAGGTGGCTCAACCGTGGCTGACGAGGGAAGTCAAGGATAGAGGCATATAAATTGGCTAGAAGAATTGGCAGACCAGAGGACTGGGAGAAATTTAGAATTCAACAGAGGAGGACAAAGGGGTTAATTAGGAAGGGGAAAAAAGAGCTTGAAAGAAAGCTAGCAGGGAATATAAAAGACTGTAAACGTTCCTATAGGTATGTAAAAAAGAAAAGATTACAGTCCCTTATTATGTGAAACAAGGAAATGGCAGAACAATTAAGTTAGTAAGTAAGTAAGTTTATTGGCCAAGTATTCACATACAAGGAATTTGCCTTGGTGCTCCGACCACAAGTAACAACATGACATACAGTGACAGTTACGAATGACTCAGAAAACACTAAACATTAATGATAAAACACCATTGATCAAGCATGTGAACCAACAAAATACCAGATCAAAGGGAGGTTACAGATTTTTGGGTAGAGCAACTACTCGTGGATAAAAGCTGTTTTTTTGTTTGTCTGTGGCAGCTTTTACAGTCCGGAGTTGCCTTCCAGAGGGAAGTGATTCAAAGAGTTTTGTGGCCAGGGTGAGAGGGGTAAGAGATGATCTTGCCCGCTCGCTTCCTGGCCCTTGCAGTGTACAGTTCATCAATGGAGGGAAGGTTGCAGCCAATAATCTTCTCTGCTGTTCGGACGATTCGCTGCAGCCTCTGGGCGTCGTGCTTGGTGGCCGAGCCAAACCAGACCATGATGGAGAAGGTGAGAACAGACTCTATGATGGCCATGTAGAATTGGACCAATATTGCCTGTGGCAGATTGTGCTTCCTCAGCTGCCCTAGGAAGTACATCCTCTGTTGTGCCTTTTTGACTGTGGAGTCGATGGTGGCCCCCCACTTAAGGTCATTGGAGATGATGGTTCCCAGGAACTTAAAAGACTCCACAGATGTGACTGTGGTGTTGTTGATGGTGAGTGGGGTGAGGGGAGGGGGAGCTCTCCTAAAGTCTACAATCAATTCCACTGTCTTAAGAGCATTGAGTTCTAGGTTGTTACGACGGCACCAGGACGCCAGCTGTGACACTTCCTGGTTCTGTCTTCACTAAGGAAGATGCAAGCAATTTCCCAGAAATACTAGTGGAAGAGAGGAACTGAAGGGAATTCACATTAGTCAGGAAATGGTGATAGGTAAACTGTTGGGACTGAAGGCAGATAAATCCCCAGGGCCTGATGATCTTCATCCCAGGGTACTCAAGGAGATGGCCCTAGATATCGTGGATGCATTGGTGATCATTTTCCAATGTTTTCCTGACTCTGGATCAGTTCCTGTGGACTGGGGGGTAGCCAATGTAACACCACTTTTTAAAGACAGGAGGGAGAGGGAAAATTAGGGATTATAGACCAGTTAGCTTTGCATCGTTAGTGGGGAAGATGCTGGAGTTAATTGTTAAAGATGTTATACCAGCGCATTTGGAAAGCAGTGATGGGATCGGTCAAAGGCAGCATGGATTTACGAAGGGGAAATCATGCTTGACTAATCTTTTGGAATTTTTAGAGGATGTAGCAAGTAGAATGGATAAGGGAGAGCCAGTGGATGTGGTGTATCTGAACTTTCAAAAAGCCTTTGACAAGGTCCCATACAAGAGATTAGTGTGCAAAATTGGGGCACATGGTATTGGGGGTAGGGTATTGACATGGATAGCGGCCTCTGCAGTCCGTTTGTCTTTTTATTATTTTTTGTCTCGTTGAATGTAGTTTTTATTTTTTTTTGTGTGTGTGTGTGGGGGGTGGGGGTGGGGGGGGGAAACTTTTAAAATCTATCCCCTGCACGGAGAACCTGACCTTTTCTCTGTCGGGTCTCCGTCGTCGTTGGGGCCTAGCACCGTGGAGCGGCCTCCAGCAGGAACGACCTGGGGCTCCAGTCGCGGAGCCTGCGGACCTACCCACCATCTGGCCGAGTTCGGAGCGGGAGGAGCGGTGGTAGCGCGCTGCTGCGACCTGACTCAGGAGATTCGGAGGCTTACCGCAGGTCTGGTGGACAGTAACACTGGGAGCCCGCGGGTCCCTGCTGGGAGACCGCTTTACGGGGCTTCCGCAGCGGCGACTTCACCCGCCCGAGTTGCGGGGTTGAAGAGTACCTGGAGCGCGGCCTTGAAGAGTACCTGGCTGCGGGACTTTGCTAGCACCCGCCGGGGGCTCCAACAACAAGACCCGGAGCGTGGCCTTGCATCACCCGGCGCGGCGTTAATGGCCGCGGGGCAATTACCATCGCCCGCCGGGGGCTTTGACTTTGACCCTGACATCGGGAGGGGAATGGGAAGTGCCGGGGAGAGATAAGTCTTTGCCTTCCATCACAGCGAGGAGGAGATGCGCTGTGATGGATGTCTGTGTAAATTGTGTTGTGTCTTGGTTCTTTCTTGTGTGTAAGACTACAGAAACAACATTTCGTTTTAAACCTCAATGGGGTTCAAATGACAAATAAATTGTATTGTATTGTATTGTATTGTATTGTAGAGAACTAGTTGGCAGACAGGATGCAAAGAGTAGGAATTAACGGGTCATTTTCAGAATGGCAGGCAATGACTAGTGGGGTGCCGCAAGGCTCAGTGCTGGGACCCCAGCTATTTACAATATATATTAATGATTTGGACGAGGGAATTAAATGTAACATCTCTAAGTTTGCAGATGACACAAAGCTGGGTGGCAGTGTGAGCTGCGAGGAGGATGCTATAAGGATGCAGGGTGACTTGGATAGGTTGGATGAGTGGGCAGTAGCATGGCACATGCAGTAAAGTGTGGATAAATTTATCCACTTTGGTGGCAACAGGAAGGCAGATTATTATCTGAATGGTGTCAGATTAGAAAAAGGGGAGGTGCAACGAGACTTTGGTGTGCTTTTACATCAGTCACTGAAAGTAAGCATGCAGGTACAGCAGGCCGTGAAGAAAGCCAATGGCATGTTGGCCTTCATTGCAAGAGGATTTGAGTTTAGGAGCAAGGAGGTCCGACTGCAGTTGTACAGGGCTCTGGTGAGACCACACCTGGAATATTGTGTGCAATGTTGGTCTCCTAATTTGAGGAACAACATTATTGCTATTGAGGGAGTGAAGCGTTGGTTCACCAGGTTAATTCCCGGGATGGCGGGACTGATATATGATGAAACAATGGGTCGACTGGGCTTGTATTCACTGGAATTTAGAAGGATGAGAAACATATAAAATTCATAGAATATTGGACAGGCTATATGCAGGAAAAATGTTCCCGATGTTGAGGGTGTCCAGAACCAGGTGCCACAGTTTAAGAATAAAGGGTAGGCCATTTAGGACTGAGATAAGGAAAAACGTTTTCACCCACAGTTGTGAATCTGTGGAATTCTCTGCCACAGAAGGCAGTGGAGGCCAATTCACTGAATGTTTTCAAGAGAGAGTTAAATTTAAGAATCAAGGGTTATGGGTTAAAAAAGGGAATGGGGGACTGATTTTGGATGATCAGCCATGATCATATTGAATGGCAGTGCTGGCTCGAAGGGTCGAATGGCCTACTCCTGCACCTATTTTCTATGTTTCTATGTAATTTTCTTGAAAAAAACGCCTAAAGGGCCTGTCCCACTTGGACGACCTAATCCAAGAGTTTAGAAGACCCTGGACGAGTTGATAAAATGTCAAGGTTGTGTTGACTCACTGAAGTAAAAGACCTCCTACAACTATGTCTACGACCTCCTACGACTTTGTGTATGGCCTCCATAACTATGTCTACGACCTCCTACGACTTTGTGTATGGCCTTCCTGCAACCCCCCTCGACCTCAGTCTTCCACACCTAAGTATCTACGACTAGCTACGAGTGGAAAATGATCACATGTTAAAATGATGTCATGTTTGCCTTTTTTTCTCGGGCCAGTTACCGACCTACAACTGCCCACGACTGCCATCAAGACCTACTACGACCTACCTACAAGTAAAAAGTGTCATTTTTTTCCATGCCGACCTTTTTATTATTCGCGGAGCATTTTTTATCAGGCTGGAAAAAATGCTGCAACCTACTTGAGGCCACGAGTACGCGGTGACCACTCACGAGCATGAGGAAGAGTTACGAAGGCCTCCTGCGACATCGTGGTGACCATGCTGCGAGTACGAGTCAAGGGCAAACTCGGCAGAGGTCGCCAACTAGGTTGTGAAAGTGGGACAGGGGCTTTACAAGATTAGAAATAACAAGTCTGAGTTAGAATAATCAATATGCTAATATTTCCACAATCCAAACATGTTATTGTTCACAATCCAATTCTTATGGTTACTATGAGAATCCCAGTATCATGGATGTGGATGTTCATTAATTTAGTTTAGTTTATTGTCACATGTACCAAGTAGTAGTCTTCTTCTTGTGTTTGAGGCAGCAGAAGTTAAGGGCCTGTCCCATGAGCATGCGACTGCATGCGGCAAGCGCGACCAAACCGGAAGCGGGGGCCGTGCGGAGGTCGAGGGATCCCGTACGAGTTGACGTGAAGTTCGAAGCAAAGTCCGCGGGAAGTTCGCGCTAGGCGTACGCCGTCAAGATGCTGCGTACGGTGTCAAGACGATGCATACGGCGTCAAGACGATGCGTATGATGTCGAGACGCTGCGCACACGCCCGTCGAGGTGGTGCATACGGCCTCAATGCGGCTGCGGGCCGGCAGGCCGTTGCCGCATGTAATTTTTGGACAGTGTCAGTTTTTCGGAGCACCGTGCGATGTCGGGACCAGCCCCGCACAACTCCATACGGCTCCGGCAATCGAAGTGAGACCGGCCCCACGAGGCTGTACGGCTCAAGCGACCACGTTAGGTCGCGCTTGCCGCATGCAGTCGCATGCTCGTGGGACAGGCCCTTTATATAACGCTGTAGCCAGTGGTAGTGAAAAGCTTCATGTTGTGTGGAACCCGAACATGATGAATTATAAAAGGAACCCAGAGAAAGAATCGCATCCACTGCAGCCCTTCTTATTTTACTCATTTTTTGCCTTCCAAATCAATTTGCCATCTAACAACAAAATGACCTTTGTACCTTATTATAATTTCCAATTCCTTCCAGCAAAATAGAACATGAAATCAGTTTATTGTTCCATTATCTTTACCAATGGGTTAAACACCAACTAGGTTATATAAGATATCATCCAATTATGCTTATTTGTACATGTTCCTCTTGGAAATATACAAGGCAGCATTTGTTCCAACATGAAAAAAATCCTTGCTAGTATCTCACCACGATTTTGTGTAACAGTCAGGCAAATGAGTTGTGAAAGGTAGGATGAGAGGAAAATTCTTGATTCGATTTAACTAATTCAATATTTTGCACAGTGGCTATCCTATTCAGATAAATAAGATCGTTTAGGCTTTAGAATTTAGAGATACAGCATGGGAACAGGCCCTTTGGCCCATTAAGCCCGTACTGAACAGCGATCACTCATATGTTAGTTTTATCCTACGCACTAGGGATAATTTCCAGAAGCCAATTAAACTACAAACCTACACATCTTTGGAGTGTGGGAGGAAACCGGAGCACTCGAAGAAAATCCAGGGAGAACATACAAACTCCATACAGACAGCACCCGTGGTCAGGATCGAACCCGGGTCTCTGGTGCTGCAAGGCAGCAACTCTACCGCTGCACCACTCTGCTGCCCCAGTTTTTGTGCATGTACACATATCTGAGGAATGTAAATGGTTCCCCACCCACCCCCTTTCCCTTTAGCGTGCAAGGGGCATAGCACAAAGGATGGGCCCTGACATCATCTCAGTCTGTTGTGTAAGAAGGAACTGCAGATGCTGGAAAATCGAAGGTACACAAAAATGCTGGAGAAACTCTGCGGGTGCAGCAGCATCTATGGAGCAAAGGAGATAAGCAACGTCTCGGGGCGAAACCCTTCTTCAGACTCAGTCAGGATGACTAATATTAATGTTGCACAACTATCCATGCCCACTGCCAAGATGTTCCTGTGCATTGTAACATTGGCACCAACACAACAGGCTGCAACATTGTTCAGGCATGCCCTGCTCTCGAAAGCTAAGACTGATATAACCCAGGCATCACTATCAGCCTATCGTCAAATCATCATAGAGTCATAGTGCTGTCCAGCATGGACACTGTCCCTTCGGCCCAATTCGTCCATGCTGACCAGGGTGCCTAACGGATCTAGACCTACTTGCCCACACCTGGCCCCTATTTAAGTTTTGGATGTCTGCTTCCCACTGTTAGCGATGCTTTCCTGTTTGTGGTCCACACCTTCACCGGGGCTTCAGCCGTGGGCGCAGCGTGGACTCTCGGCGTGGAGCGGGCGAGCCCTCGCTGGGGCTCGCCGGAAGGGAGCACTCCGCTCACTGGCCCGCGGCAGCCTGAAGCTGCGGTCTGCGGAACTCCAGCTGGCGCGGCGTCCGGAGCCTGGGATCCCTTGTTGGGGACCCGGGAGAAGAAGCTCCCACCGCTGGCCACGGCGGGGACTTACCATCAGGAGCGGGGTCCCTCGCCGGGACATTTTTATTGTGTTTTTGTGTGTTCTTTTTCATTGTACCGCTGCTGGCAAATTCATTTCACTTGCACTTTATGTGCAAGTGACGAATAAAACTGATTGATTGATTGATTGTTTTTAAGGAGACCCAAGGGGCACATTTTCCACATAGAGAGTGCTAGGTATATGGAGCAAGTTGCCAGAGGAGGTGATTGAGGCAGGTCGAATTGTAATGTTTAAAAGACATTCATACATGCACGTAGATAGGCAAGAATTTGGGAGATTTGGTCCAAACAGGTAAATGGGATTAGGGTAGATTAGGGTAGCATTTTGATTGGTATGTTGGGCAGAAAGCCCCGTTTCCATGCTGTATAACTCTATGGTCTATAATGTATCATCACAACCTGCTATTCCTTACTCCCTCAGATAAGTATGTTTGCCACAGATGTTATAGAAAATATTTAATTCCATTGTTAGACTATTGCAAGTAATTCATGTTTTGGTTTGAACTGCGTTTGCACACCAGTTGTTACAATGTTGAATTATTAACAAGCGTGCTTTTTTTGTTACACACTAAGAACTGTTGCAAAGTGTACTGTTTGCTTGCTCATTGGACAGTTAATATTGTAGTGTATCTATTTCACTGTTTAGAGACTGGATTAGCTCAAACCCACATAACCGTGGATGAAGAATCATCCCTGCTTCTCATGTCTCAGTCTGAAGAAGGGTCCCGACTCAAAATGTCACCTATCCATGTTCTCCAAATATGCTGCCTAACCCGCTGAGGTACACCAGTCATTGAAGGTAGGCATGCAGGTGCAGCAGGCAGTAAAGAAAGCGAATGGTATGTTAGCTTTCATTGCAAAAGGATTTGAGTATAGGAGCAGAGAGGTTCTACTGCAGTTGTACAGGGTCTTGGTGAGACCACACCTGGAGTATTGCGTACAGTTTTGGTCTCCAAATCTGAGGAAGGACATTATTGCCATAGAGGGAGTGCAGAGACGGTTCACCAGACTGATTCCTGGGATGTCAGGACTGTCTTATGAAGAAAGACTGGATAGACTTGGTTTATACTCTCTAGAATTTAGAAGATTGAGAGGGGATCTTATAGAAACTTACAAAATTCTTAAGGGGTTGGACAGGCTAGATGCAGGAAGATTGTTCCCGATGTTAGGGAAGTCCAGGACAAGGGGTCACAGCTTAAGGATAAAGGGGAAATCCTTTAAAACCGAGATGAGAAGAACTTTTTTCACGCAGAGAGTGGTGAATCTCTGGAACTCTCTGCCACAGAGGGTAGTTGAGGCCAGTTCATTTCTTGGCTATATTTAAGAGGGAGTTAGATGTGGCCCTTGTGGCTAAGGGGATCAGGGGGTATGGAGAGAAGGCAGGTACGGGATACTGAGTTGGATGATCAGCCATGATCATATTGAATGGCGGTGCAGGCTCGAAGGGCCGAATGGCCTACTCCTGCACCTAATTTCTATGTTTCTATGTTACGCCAGCACTTATAGAGTCATAGAGTGTGGAAACAGGCCTCGGGGCCCAACTTGCCGATGCCAATCACACTAGTCCCACCTGCCTGCGTTTGGCTCATATGCTTCTAAACCTATCCTATCCATGTACCTATCCAAATATTAGTTTACAAGTTGTGATAGTACCTGCCCCAACTACCTCCTCTGGCAGCTTGTTCCCTACACCTACCAACTTTTGTGTAAAAAAAGCTGCCATAGAGTTCCTATTAAACCTTTCCCTCCTCATCTAAACCTCTGTCCTCTGGTTCTTGATTCCCCTAAAGACTCTGTGCATTTACCTTATCTATTCCTCACATGATCTTGTACACCTCCATATGATCACCCCTCATCCTCTTGCCCACCGAGGAATAATGTCCTAGCCTGCTCAACCTCTCCCTATAGCTCAGGCCCTCGGGTCCTGGCAACATACTCGTAAATCTTCTCCATCTTAAAAACATCTTTCCCATAACTGGGTGACCAAAACTGAACTCAATACTCCAAATGTGACCTCACTAATGTCTTGTACAACTGTAACACAACCTCCCAACTTCTATCGTCGATTCTCTGACTAATGAAAGCCAACATGACCATCCTATCTACGTGACTTTACTTTCAAGGAACTATGTACACACACTCCTAGATCCATTTGCACTCTGACTCACACGTGGAGGCACCTCCTGCAGCCCACCTTGAAGGCGCTAGAGGCATTAACCCAGTCCCTCTCCTACCAGCCCCACTCATCCCGTCTGTTGTCACCAGCAACTGGTGTCAAGGGTTATTGGGAGAGGGCAGGAAAATGGGATTTGGAGGCTGTAATGGGGTGACACGGTGACATGTAATGGGGTGACACGAACAGTTGGAGACCAGAACCATGTAATGGGGTGACACGAACAGTTGGAGACCAGAACCATGTAATGAGGTGACACGAACTAACGCTTCCACCGCGGCCTCCCCGCGGCGTTTGGCGACCAGCTCACCGATCTCATCACCCTCCCTGCCCGTCGGGTCGCCAGTGGTTTCCCCAATTCCCTCCCCTGTATTTTCTCCGGTGAAAGGAGGCGAGACGGATTCATACCGCACATGGGCCGGACGGGTTTGCAGGCCACCCATTAGATACGGTGATTTTGTGTCATTTTACAAACTTTCCCAAATGTGCTATTAACATTCCACCTATGTTGTTTAGCCACCGATACTTCTTTTGTTTCTACAAGGAAAGATGTAGATTGGCTATTTCATACTAGCCAATTATAGTGCTTGTTAGCAGTGACTCCGCCTAGTATCTGCTTTATATCAAAGATCCTATAGCGAGCAAGATGGTCCACTCGACGAAAAAGACGTAGTACGGTCATGGGCAGATTCATGGGTAATTTTTGGCCCCATTTCCGTAACCGGCTTCCGTCTCCGCACCAAAGATCCCATAGCGGAGCAAAGATACTAGTGCGGAGACGGAATCCGATTACGGAAACATCCTCATAAAAATAAATGTTCCTTGGTAAAAATCTTCTCCTCATTTTCAGAATTATAATTTATTAACACAAACTGTTCTCCTGCAACGTTGATTACACTGCGAGTCGGGTCGGGTCGGGTTACTGAAATGGATGAAAAAAAGGCCCACGTTCCGCTCCGTTGCGTACTACACGTCAGCCCATTGCATTTAGCAGGAGTGGTCTATCCTGCTCCGCTATAGGATCTTTGCTTTATATTATCAAGCGCTTGCCTACTCTAATTAGTACGAGTAGCAGCTAGGAAATGTAATGTCTGCAGATCCTTGCTGTAAGTAGATTTAATACAACATGTGTTGGATCTTTATATGTGTTCGTGCCACCTCATTACATGGTTCTGGTCTCCAATTGGAGGCGTGTGTTGGTATCCCACTTCTGACACCATGTAATGAGATGATACGAACACATATAAAGATACAACACATGTTGTATTAAATCTACTTACAGCAAGGATCTGCAGACATTACATTTCTTAGCTGCTACTCATACTAATTAGCATAGGCAAGCTCTTGATAATATAAAGCACATACTAGGCGGAGTCACTACTAACAAGCAAAAGTTTCTAATAAAAATATTATTTAAAAAAACAAGCACTATAATTAGCTAGTATGAAATAGCCAATGTACAGAGGCAGAGATCAACCATGATTGAATGGCAAAGTAGACTCGATGGGACAAATGGCCTAATTTTACTCATAATTTGTGAACTTGTTAACCAGTGGCTCCCTCCTCCTCGATTCGCTTTTCTTCAGGGCCAATATTGGGGGCTTCCGAGCTTCCCCTGCCGGCAGTGGCCCACCGGGTCCTTCTTCGTGGTGACCCTGGCCTGCCGCTCTGTGTGCCCGCGGGCAACCCGCCAGGTCTGCCTTTGTTCTCTGCGGACCCCGGGGTCCGTCTTTCTTCGGGTCCGCGGCACAGCGCAGAGCATGGATAGGAAGCAGGTAGACAAAAGTGCTGGAGAAACTCAGCGGGTGCAGCAGCATCTATGGAGCGAAGGAAACAGGCAACGTTTCGGGCCGAAACCCTTCTTCAGACTGATGAGCACTTTTGTCTACCTTCGATTTTCCAGCATCTTCAGTTCCTTCTTAAACACATGGATAGGAAGTAATTACCAACAGATTATTTCTCTTTCAAAAATAAAATATTCAGAATCAAACATATTTGCAAAAAAACTGTGCAAAAACTCTTCTCATATTCTCAGTGTCTATGCATTCAACAGCGTCATATTTATCAGTGTACGCACCTATCTTTAAAGAAAGCCTTGCCACTCGTGGCCCCCGCCTTGGTCATAAGCAATAGGAGCAGAATTAGGCCATTCAGTCCATCGTCTATTCTGCCATTCAATCATGGCTGATCTATCTCTTCCCCCTAACCCCATTCTCCTGCCGTCTTCCCATAAGCACATGGTATTGGGGATTCAGTATTGATGTGGATAGAGAACTGGCTGGCAAACAGGAATCAAAGAGTAGGAGTAAACGGGTCCTTTTCACAATGGCGGGCAGTGACTAGTGGGGTACCCCAAGGCTCAGTGCTGCGACCCCAGCTATTTACGATATATATTAATGATTTGGACGAGGGAATTGAATGCAACATCTCCAAGTTTGCGGATGACACTAAGCTGGGGGCAGTGTTAGCTGTGAGGAGGATGCTAGGAGGCTGCAAGGATAGGCTGGGTTTGTGGGCAAATGTATGGCAGATGCAGTATAATGTGGATAAGTGTGACGTTATCCACTTTGGTGGCAAAAACAGGAAAGCAGACTATTATCTAAATGGTGGCCGATTAGGAAAAGGGGAGATGCAACGAGACCTGGGTGTCATGGTACACCAGTCATTGAAAGCAGGCATGCAGGTGCAGCAGGCAGTGAAGAAAGCGAATGGTATGTTAGCATTCCTAGCAAAAGGATTTGAGTATAGGAGCAGGGAGGTTCTACTGCAGTTGTACAGGGTCTTGGTGAGACCACACCTGGAGTATTGCGCACAGTTTTGGTCTCCAAATCTGAGGAAGGACATTATTGCCATAGAGGGAGTGCAGAGAAGGTTCACCAGACTGATTCCTGGGATGTCAGGACTTTCATATGAAGAAAGACTGGATAGACTCGGCTTGTACTCGCTAGAATTTAGGAGATTGAGGGGGGATCTTATAGAAACTTACAAAATTCTTAAGGGGTTGGACAGGCTAGATGCAGGAAGATTGTTCCCGATGTTGGGGAAGTCCAGGACAAGGGATCACAGCTTAAGGATAAGGGGGAAATCCTTTAAAACCGAGATGAGAAGAACATTTTTCACACAAAAAGTGGTGAATCTCTGGAACTCTCTGCCACAGAGGGTAGGCGAGGCCAGTTCATTGGCTATATTTAAGAGGGAGTTAGATGTGACCCTTGTGGCTAAGGGGATCAGAGGGTATGGAGAGAAGGCAGGTACGGGATACTGAGTTGGATGATCAGCCATGATCATATTGAATGGCGGTGCAGGCTCGAAGGGTCGAATGGCCTACTCCTGCACCTAATTTCTACGTTTCTATGTACTCGCTAGAATTTAGGAGATTGAGGGGGGATCTTATAGAAACTTACAAAATTCGTAAGGGGTTGGACAGGCTCGATGCAGGAAGATTCTTCCCGATTTTGGGGAAGTCCAGGACAAGGGGTCACAGCTTAAGGATAAAGGGGAAATCCTTTAAACGAGATGAGAAAAACATTTTTCACACAGAGAGTGGTGAATCTCTGGAACTCTCTGCCACAGAAGGTAGTCGAGGCCAGTTCATTGGCTATATTTAAGAGGGAGTTAGATGTGGCCCTTGTGGCTAAAGGGATCAGGGGGTATGGAGAGAAGGCAGGTACGGGATACTCAGTTGGATGATCAGCCATGATCATATTGAAGGCTCGAAGGGCCGAATGGACTACTCCTGCACCTATTTTCTCTGTATCTATAAGCCTTGACACCCGTACTAATCAAGGGGATGTTCCCACAGGACTCTGCCCCTCAATGTCCAGCAGCGGAAAGACTGTGGCAACCACCAACAGATTAAATAAAAGATTGCGAGTAAGTAATGAGAACTTGAAGGTCACTGGCAGATGGAACGCTAAAAGCAAAGGGCATTGATACATTTTAAGGCGAGGCTTTATCTGCACATGAATGGGAGGGGAATAAAGAGAAATGGAGCAGGGTGGGAAGAGGTAATTAAAGTGAGGGAGGATTATGCTAACTAAAGCCATCATCAAGGCTGGTTGGATCAAATTACCGTTTAATGTTACTTTATCTTTGTTAGCTCTGGGAAAGCACCAACTCAATTTTTAAATTCTTCTGCAAAACACAAAGTGCTGGCGGAACTCAACGGGTCAGGCAGCATCTGGGGAGGGAATGGGCAGGCGGCGTTTGGAGTTGGGACCCTTCTTCAGACTTCTCCCCAAACCTTGTAGTTCCCCGTGTTCAGTCTAAAGAATGTCGATCAGAAACGTCCTGACCCGAAAAGTCACTTATCCATGTTTTCCAGAGATTTGCCGCCTGACCCACTGAGTTACTCCAGCACTTTGTGTCTTTTTTTTTTGTAAACCAGCATCTGCATTTCTTTGTTACTACTTCCCTGTGTTACTTTCTCCAGCCTCACCTCTCTAAACTATTGCTCTCTGAAGTTCTGGCCTCCCGTTCATCTCAGTATTAATAATCTCCTCATCGCCACTGTCTGCAATTCCATCAGAAAACCTTGAAGTCTGAAATTCCCTCATGAAACTTTCCTGCATGGATTTCTCCTGTTATATGATGGTCTTCAAAACATCTGTTTCCAGCTCCGCTCTGGTATCTTTGGTCTCCAGGCTTTAGTTTGCTCTCCCGCCTCACCTTCAAGTCCTGATCTTCCCTGCCCCTCTTATCCTGGAATCCTGAGCCTGCCTCTCCCACAGCTGAGGCCCCCTGCTCTCCATCTTCCTCCCTCCCATTTCCTTCTCTCCTCACCCACACTCTGACTCCTTGCTGTCCCTCCTCCGCCTCAAATCCTGCTTCTTCACTGTCGTTCCTTTGTTCTTCTCTCCCCTATCCCATCCTAAAGACCTGCCCCCCACTCTCCCACTGTGAAACCCACCCTTCTCCTCGCTGCTCCACGACACAATCTTAACTCCCAGAAGATGTGATGATGGTGGAGTCAGATTCCCTTGAGTTTGAAGAGGGGTCTCGATCCGAAATGTCACGTACCCATGTTCCCCAGAGATCTGCCTGACTTGCTGAGTTAAGCCCCTGCCGCACTTAGGAAACCTGAACAGAAACCTCTGGAGACTTTGCGCCCCACCCAAGGTTTCCATGCGGTTCCCGGAGGTTGCAGGTAGTGGAAGCAGGTAGGGAGACGGACAAAAACCTCCAGGAACCGCACGGAAACCTTGAGTGGGGCGCAAAGTCTCCAGAGGTTTCCGTTCAGGTTTCCCAAGTGGGACAGGGGCATTACTCCAGCATTTTACTTAGACATACAGCATGGAGACAAGCTTTTCGGCTCGCCCAGTCCATACCAAACAATGATCACCCTGTACACTAGCACTACCTTACACACTAGGGCCAATTGACTATTTTACCTAAGCCAATTAACCTACATACCTTGTATGTCTTGGGAGTGTGGGAGGAAACCACGCACCCAGAGAACACCCACGTGGTCTCAGGGAGAACGTACAAACCAAAGCTCCTCTATAATCTTTGGTACAAACTCCATACAGAAAGCACCCACAGTCAGGGTTGAACCCGGCTCTCTGGCGCTGTAAAGCAGCAAATCTACTGCTGCGCCACTGTGCAGCCTTTTGGGTATTAACCAGCACCTGCAGTTCCTCATTTCTACATTCCCCACCCACCCTGCATCCAGATCCCAGCTCACTCCACTCCCTCCCCACGCCCCACCTCACATCCTGCACCCTCACCTTGCCATTGTTCCCTGCCCCTCCCCAAGTTGTGTCTCCCTGCCCTCCCCGCCTCCTCACCACCTATTCCTTCTCCTTTCCACCAACCCAAGGTAATGTGCTGTAAGTGAAGAGGCGTCTCGATCCAAAATGTCACGTACCCATGTTCCCCAGAGATCTCCCCTCCCCCAACCTTCAAAACCACCTTCAACCCTCAGGCCCAACTCTACTCCTCCCTCGAAGATAGACACAGGACGTTGGAGTGACTCAGCGGGTCGGGCAGCATCTCCGGATAGAGGGAATGGGCAGCATCTCTGGATGGAAGTAATGGTACCCATTCCTTCTATCCAGAGATGCTGCCTGTCCCGCTGAGTTACTCCAGCATGTTGTGTCTTTCATCAGTGTAAACCAGCATCTGCAGTTCCTTCCTTACACACCTATTCCTCTCTCTGTCCCTTTGGCTTTACATTTCACTCCTTATCTGAAACCCCTTTGTTCCCATTTCAATTCTAGCCTTTGTTACCTACTCCACCCTTCTTGCCAACCAACCTCACCCCCCCACCCCCCCCCCCCCCCCCCCCGACCCCCCCCCTGTCCATCCATTTCCTCCACAGATGCTGCCTGACCGACTGAGTTCCTCAAGCTCTTTGTTTCTCAAGGACATCTCCCCACACATTTCGACCTGTTGTTCCTTCCCCTTCCCCCTCCCCCTCCCCCTCCCGTTGCTCGCACTGTCCATTGAACTCTGAGTCAGTGTGAATTTCCTGTGTACATTTACCCTCCTCCCTTCCCCACCCACCTACCAGTAGACACAAAGAACTGCAGATTCTGGCTTACAGAAATAAGACACAAGGTGCAGGCTCAAAATGCCTGACCCGCTGAGTCTATCAAGCACTTTGTGTCATTAGATTTAACCCCCCCCGTTTAACTGTTGTATTTCTTCCTACAGCGGCTGACTGCCTCCAACATGTGCGTGCAGGTCCTCTTTTCACAAGCACCCTGATCCCCCAACTGTACATTGTTGCAATCAGCTGTGACCCAATCATCTCTGCTGAGCAAAGTCTCCAACGTGACTCAGAGACCTTTATTTTGTAATACATGTAAATGTAATGAGGCACAAGCAAATAAATAAAATGTTCAATTAAAAAAAAAAAAACAGAGATAACAGGGGATTTTTTTTTTTTTTAGTTGGTGCCTAGCACGCAACCCTTGGCCACAGTCAGCCTTGTGGATATAACGATGCAGACACAGAGAGAGAGAAAGTCCCACCCCCATTGTTGAGGGGGCGGTGAGGTTGTGCTGACGCCGGCCGGGGGAAGGGAAGGGAAGGGAAGGGGAGGTTGCAGTGTATTTAAGGAGCTGCAGAATCGCTCGCTGCTGCCGGCCGTCCCGTGTACAGATCGAGTCCAGGTTACAACCCGGCCCGCCCGCCCGCCCTGAGCGCCACAGCGGCAGCGCATACACACAGACACACACCATCCGTCCATCCATCCATCGCCTGGAAGAAAAGGGACTGACTTCAATAACAGGTTAGAAAAAATAAATAAATTCAATCCGGTGCGGAAAATGGTTCACTTTTTAAAGACCGTTTGTGAAGTTTGCAAGAATATTTATTGCCATGTGTGTTTAGAGCGAGTGGGGTTTTTTATTGTTTGTGTTAAATTCTAATCTAAAGCGACATATGGGGAAAATTTCATGACTTTTTCAGGTTTGCTTGAAACTTAAAAATATATATTTCAAATAACCAGATTATGTTACTTTTCCGGTTTTACGTAGAAGTAGTATAATTAATTTTAAAACAACTGAACGATTGCTGTTTTCCCCCCCCGTGCATTGACTGTGCCCGGGGACATGAATTGCAACATTAAATGATACAACGGGTTGTATCGGGTAACGGTGTTGAACTAACTGGTTTGTGATGGTCTTTCTCGTTTCAGAACCTGTATTATGATCATTTGGCGTTTCATTTCTGAACTTTCTATGGAACAACGGCAGAGCCAAACCGTAGTTAATAGGGGCTACAACGAGAGGGATACTTTTAGAGAATCCAGTCCGGCTCGTCTGTAACTGCGCTGGCTCGCTGCATATGACAAAAGGTAGCTTCAAATCCTTCACTGTCTCCCACAGAGAGCTTTATTGTACGATACTTTTTTTTTACAGTTTCCTCCATGGCCTCTGGTCTGACTCACTCCTGCCTACTCCCTCCCCGATGCATCATGTTGGTATTACTGTATAGGGACGTGGGTATTTCCTGTGGTGGTGGTGATGAGCAAAAGTAATCATTGAGTCTGATTAAAGACTTTCTTAGTATTCCCTTGGAATTGACAGAGTAGAGAGGGTTAGTCAATGTGTGTTCCCCCTCTCACTGAATTGGATCAAATGCAGTGGTTCTAGCACTCGGGCCACGATTTATGTGCGTTCAGCAACAGACTGGTTCCACCAAGATGCAGGACTGAACGCCACAGGAGGTCCTTCCCTGTGGCTATCGCAACTCCTCCCCTTCTGCCGACTCCCCAACCCCCACCCCTCAATCTTTGCACATCCCCCAAGCCTTTCCACTCGTCCCTTTACTTTCCATATAACCATATGACAATTCCAGCACAGAAACAGGCCATCTCAGCCCTTCTAGTCACTGCCGAACACTTATTCTCTCCTAGTCCCATCTACCTGCACTCAGACCATAACCCTCCATTCCTTTCCCGTCCATATAACTATCCAATTCATTTTTAAATGATAAAATCGAACCTGCCTCCACCACTTCCACTGGAATCTCATTCCACACAGCTACCAGTCTCTGAGTAAAGAAGTTCCCCCTCATGTTACTCCTAAACCCCTCTGTCCCTTAATTCTCAAATCATGTCCTCTTGTTTGAATTTTCCCCTCTCTCAATGGAAAAAGCTTATCCACGTCAACTCTGTCTATCCCTCTCATAATTTTAAAGAACTCTATTAAGTCTCCCCTGAACCTTCTGCGCTCCAAAGAATAAAGACCTAACTTGTTTAACTTTTCTCTGTAACTTAGTTGCTGAAACCCAGGCAACATTCCAGTAAATCTCCTCTGTACTCTCTATTTTGTTTACATCGTTCCTATAATTTAGCGACCAAAATTGTACATGTTTAATGTGTTCTGTGTTTTTATGACTTGGCAGATCAATTTCAATCCTGGGATAAATATATTTCTCTAGTGTCCTATAGTAGTATCATACGACCTAATTCAGTGGAAACAAAGACTTGCTGATGTAATAACACACAAAGTGCTGGAATGATTCAGTGGGTCAGACAGCACCTCTTGAAGATGGATGTAAAAAGCTGGAGTAACTCTGCGGGACCGACAGCATCTCTGTGCGGGAAGGAACTGCAGACGCTGGTTTATACAAGTGATTTGTTCATCTGTTGGTGACCCTGATTTGTTGTGGCCTTTTTCTGTACCCAGTTCTCCACCACCCTACCCCACCCCACTCTACGTTTAGTCTGAAGAAGAGTTCTGACATGAAACGTCACCTATTCTTTTTCTCCAGATGCTGCCTGACCTACTGAGTTGCTCCAGCACTTTGCATTCTGGTATTGGTCTTGAGAAATGTTCACATTGGGTCTTTGTATTCCCCATTTGTTGGCAGTTGCTTAGCTTGAAAATTGCCCCGGATTAATCATGAGGTGAATAATGGAGTTCTTGTGACATGCCCGTCATTAAAATTTAACAAGTAATTCAATAAGTCTCATAAAAGGAATGATGTTACTTGTAGCAAGGTAGTAAGTGCTTGTATTAGGAGAAACAACTGATATTTTAGACTAGTAGCTTTTTTTTTTTAAATGGTGGAACTGAAAGGTTGGTGATGGGAGTTTGGCACTCATGGACACAGAGGGGGCAGGAACAAGAGATGAAAGATGATGGATACTGAAAATTAAATGACCAGCGGGATGATTGGTGCAAGTCAAAAGGCATCAATTAATTTAAAAAATGCAGATGGGAGATAGAAACATTAAAAATATGTGCAGGAGGACGCCATTTGGCCCCTTTGAGCCAGCACCACCTTTCATTGTGATCATGGCTGATCATCCACAATCAATAACCCGTGCCTGCCTTCTCCCTATACACCTTGCTTCTGCTAGCCCCTAGAGCTCCATCTAACTCTTTTCAATTAATCCAGTGGCAGAGAATTCCACAAATCCACAACTCTCTGGGTGAAAAGTTTTTTTTCTCGTCTCAATTTTAAATGGCCTCCCATTTATGTGGCCCCTGGTTCTGGATTCCCCCAATATGGGAACATTTTTCCTGCATCTAGCTTGTCCAGTCCTTTTATAATTTTAAACGTTTCTATAAGAAATCCTCTCATCCTTCTAAATTTCAGTGAATACAAGCCCAGTCTTTCCAATCTTTCCTCGTATGACAGTCCCACCATCCTGGGGATTGACTTTGTGAACCTACGCTGCACTGCCTCAATAGCAAGGATGTCCTTCCTTAAATTAGGAGACGAAAACTGCACATAATACTCCAGATGTGATCTCTCCAGGACCCTGTACAACTGCAGAAGGACCCCTTTACTCTTATACTCAAATCCTCTTGTTATGAAGGCCAACATGCCATTAGCTTTTGTCACTGCCTGCTGTACCTGCATGTTTACTTTCAGTGACTGGTGTATAAGGTCTTGTTGCACTTCCTTTTTTCCTAATCTGACACCATTGAGATAATAATCTGCCTCCTTGTTCTTGCAGCCAAAGTGATAACCTCACATTTATCTACATTATGCTGCATCTGCCCACTCACTCAACTTGTCCATGCCACCCTGCAACCTGGCATCCTCTTCGCAGTTCACGCTGCCACCCAGCTTTGTGTCGCCTGCAAATTTGCTAGTGTTATTTTTAATCCTTTCATCTAAATCGTTGATATATATTGTAAATAGTTGCGGCCCCAGCACCGAGCCTTGCAGCACTCCACTCGCCACTGCCTGCCATTCTGACGGACCCGTTTATTCCTAATCTGTTTCCTGTCTGCCAACCAATTCACTATCCATGTCAATAGTCTACCCCCAATACCATGTGCTCTAATTTTCCCCACAAATCTCCTGTGCTGGACCTTATCAAAGGCTTTCAGTCCAGATACACTGCATCCACTGGCTCTCTTTCATCCATTGTACTTGTCAAATCCAAATGCACCATTATCACTTCTTTAATAATTGACTCCAGCATCTTCCTCACCACCAATGTCAGGCCAACTGGTCTATAATTCCCTGTTTTCCCTCTCGCTCCTTTCTTAAAGTGGGATAACATTAGCTACCCTCCAATCCACAGGAACTGATCCTGAATCTATAGAACATTGGAAAATTATCACTAATGTGTCCACGATTTCTAGAGCCACCTTGCGGACCCAGGGATGCAGATCATCAGGCCCTGTGGATTTATCAGCCTTCATTCCCATCAGTCTACCAAATACTATTTCTCGCCTAATACTAATTTCTTTCAGTTCCTGTCGCCCTAGATCCTCTGTCCTCCAGTACATCCGGGAGATTGGTCCTGTCTTCATAGAAACATAGAAAATAGGTGCAGGAGCAGGCCATTCGGCCCTTCGAGCCTGCACCGCCATTCAATATGATCATGGCTGATCATATTGCCCATTCACTAAGGAAGACACAAACAAAATACCTGTTCAACTCTTCTGCCATTTCCTTGTTCCCCATAATAATTTCACCAGTTTCTGCCTTCCAAGGGACCCACATTTTGTCTTTACTAATCTTTTTCTCTTAACATACCTAAAGAAGTTTTTACTATCCTTCTTTATATTCTTGGCCAGCTTCCCGTCATACTTCATCTTTTCACCCCATATTGCCCTTTTTGCTACCTTCTGTTGTCATTTGAAAGTTTCCCAATCCTCTGGCTTCCTGCTACTCTTTCCTATGTTATACACCTTTTCTTTTAGTTTTATCCCATTCCTAACTTCACTTGTCAGCCACGATTGCCTCTTACTCCCCTTAGAATATTTATTCCTCTTTGGAATGAAATGATCCTGCATCTTTGGGGTTTTTTTGCCCAGAAATTCCTGCCATTGCTGTTCCACTGTCATTCCTGCTAGGATCCTTTTCCAGTCGACCTTGGCCAGCTTCTCTCTCATGCCTTCATAGCCCCCTTTGTTCAACTGCAACACTGACACTTCTGATTTAACCTTCTCCCTCTCAAATTGCAGATTAAAACTATATCATATTATGGTCACTAACTCCTAGAGGTTCCTTTAGCTTGAGTTCCCTTATTAAATCTGGTTCATTAGACAACACTAAATCCAGAATTGCCTTTTCTCTGGTAGGCTCCAGTACAAGCTGCTCTAAGAATCCATCTCGGAGGCACTCTACAAACTCCCTTTCTTGGGGTCCTGAACCAACCTGGTTTTTCCAGTCTACCCGTGTATTGAAATGTCCTATAACCACAGTGGCATTTACCTTGGTTGAGATCTGCTTCATGCACTTGGCACAGGGCAGTGGAAAAGGATCTGGTGCCCTTTGGTCTGCAGTTGACCCTTTAATAATTGTGCCGTCAACCCTTAAAAGTCAACTCTTCAGTGGCATAATCAGTAAAAAGCAACAAGTCTGTTTACTCTCCATTATGCAAGAATAAATATTTTGGTGTTTACTATTCTAGGTTGTTGTTTATGATGTGCAGTTCAATCTTCCTAGCTTCCATTTTGTCCACACTCGGGAACTGAATTACATCTGGGAATTTATTTTTGTCACCTTGTTAAACTGGAGGCCTGGGCAGCATTATGAAAGTTTAGACTGGAGATGGGCATCATGACAGCATTATCAAGGCAAGAAAAGAGTCAATGCAGTTTTAGGAAAATTGAATAATATTTAGCAACTTTGTCAAGGTTCCTTTGAGAATATAACAAATAGGGTAAATAAAGGTGCACGGGTGTATTTGGATTCCCAGACTCTTTGGCCCAATGAGTCCGTGTGGATCCCTGAACTCTAGTTCCATCCTGCAGACTAGAGTCCATTTACCGAGGCCAATTAATCTACAAACCTGCAGGTTTTGGGAATGTGGGAGAAAACCGGAGCACCTGGAGAAAACCCACGTGGTCACAGGGAGAATGTACAAACTCCGTGCAGACAAGCACCCATAATCAGGATTAAACCGGGGTGCCTGGGGCTACAATGATGAAGAAGGGTCTTTCACACAGAGAGTGGTGAATCTCTGGAACTCTCTGCTACAGAGGGTAGTTGAGGCCAGTTCATTGGCTATATTTAAGAGGGAGTTAGATGTGTCCCTTGTGGCTAAGGGAATCAGGGGGTATGGAGAGAAGGCAGGTACGGGATACTGAGTTGGATGATCAGCCATGATCATATTGAATGGCGGTGCAGGCTCGAAGGGCTGAATGGCCTACTCCTGCACCTAATTTCTATGTTTCTATGTTTCTATGTAGGGTTTCGACCCGAAACATGGCCTATTTCCTTCGCTCCATAGATGCTGCCAAGTTTACTGCTGCGCCACTTTTGTATAAAAATGACGGCACAGTAATGATACTCAGTTAAAACTACAGTTATGAATTTTGCACCAGTCTTGTTACCGGGTGACATCTGTCTTGCCCAATGACACCAACACAGCAAGACAAATAACTGCCTCCGCTTTCATCAAAGAATATTAACTGCTAGAGATGAGTCGGTAGGTTTGTGCAAGAGGTAACATGGGTCGATAGTGGCAAAGGAGGCATATGGTCTGCATGCTACCAAGGTTGGGGCATTCATTGCCAAATCTAAAAGTTGGGACTTTGTGTTGTAACTTTGCAAAACACTTGTTGGGTTGCACTTATTCGTGTGTTGTTCTGGTCATTACACTATGGGAAGGATGTGATTGTGTTAGAGAGTGCAATTTAAGTTCACCAGGATGATGCCTCGATTGAAAGTTGTTAATTGTATGGCGAAATTAAGTGGGTCATGCTTGTTTTTCCTGGTGCTAAGGAGCTGGTTAAAGTCCATGAGAGGCACAGAGAGAGTAGATGGTCAGAATTATTTTGCCCCCCCCCCCCCTGTGGTAGGGATATAATTTAAGACAAGAGTAGGGAGTTTTAGAGGTTATTAGGAGTAAGATTTTAAGTAGTATGAGGAACTCACTGCCAGAGTGGAGTTGAATTGGATACAGTTATTGTATTTACGGGGGTCCTGTAACTAAATAGTTACACAACCTCCGAGCGTGGGCAGTGGGCAGGTGCTATAGACTTGCACGGGAAGGTAAACGCTCCCGCCCCCATGAGTCTCGGGCAGATGGGGCTCGTCGGACCGGGAAGGCAGTACATCCAGTCCAAATCAGAGGGAAAACTCTTGATTTAAAACCTCCACTGTCTTGTGGCCATATCCAGTCATCGAAAAGGCTCCTGGAGTAAACCTCAAAATCCGTAGTCGGAGCCCCTAAGGCAGTTTGTCGTTGTCTACAACCTCGCTCTGGCAGCTCTTGCGATGGTGCTGGTGCCAAACTGTAACGGCCCTGCTGTTCCTTTGCATCGATCAGTGATGTGGAGAGGGGACGTGCTGCATGGGCCACAGCCTGTCCTCCATATGACATCGCCCAGGCTTGCATCCGACCACGCATCACCTACACACTTGGATGCATCACCCATGGTCAGTCATGACCGAAGGGGGCCTACTAAATTGTATTTAAGAGTTTTAGGCAGTCTATAAAATGTAGAAGGGTATGGTCCTTGTATGGATTAATGGGGCCATTGTAGTAGGGAAAAATAACGTCAGTGTGAACATTGTGTGTGAAAGGGTTCATTTCTGTGGAGAATAAAACAAAAGATGTTGCATATTCTAGACTCTATAACTAGGAAAAACTTGGGAGGCCAGGCAGCATCTGTGGAGGAAAACAGTATGAGTCAGCATTTCAGGCTGGGCATGCATGCATGCACGAGACCTGTTTATGTCCTGCGTGACTGTAAAAAGAACAACCCAAACCCACAATAAGGACTTCCTCAAAAAAACAGCCGATGCTTTGTACATGATTGATAAACAACACTAATTGGTTCTCGGCTTTATTACAATTTTTTTTTTTAACATTTTCTCATTTGCTGTCATTGTTACTTTGTTACTTTTTTGTCACAAGCGTTTTTATAAAGGATGGAAAAGGCATTTTTGATGATGCTGCAAGAGTGGTTTTGGTGGTTGGCTGCAGTGGGATTTTGAAGACATTCTTGCGCTGTTTACATCGGCGAGCTGTTTCTCCTGCAGAGCTGGTGTTTTTTTTGTTCCAGTCAGCGGAGCAAATTAGTATCTGTATCACTGCATCAGAGGGTGAAAAACAGCCACTTGGGCTTTTAGGCACCTTGTATGCTGAGAGAATAATAAATAATAGCAGTGCGATTTTCATAATATCATTGCATAAGCACCCCTGGGCATGCATGATTGAAAGCAGAGTTCAGAATTTGCCTTGAACCATCATCTACAGTTGTTTTGTTCCTGTCTGGGTAATTTATTGCATATTGAGTGTCCTTTTGTTTTTAAAAGAAGATTTTAATCTTTTGCATAGAGTTGTTTTTCATTTTTTCCCCTCCGGCTTTAAATGTTCCTTGACAAAAGTGGAGGCAGTTGTTTGTCTTGTTGCATCGGTTTCATTGGGCAGAGCAGATGTTCCTTGAGTTTCAGTCTAAGCTAGCAACAGAGTTGACCAATTGTGTTCCAGCCCTTTCATTACGTAGCTGCTGTTTCCTACCTCAACAACAGGCTGATTATATATATATATATAAATGTTTAAAAGCACGCAGAATCATAGGGTGGTGCCAAGTTATCTCCTGTTTCATTTCCTCCTTTTCATTTTATCGGCTTTGAACAGTAGCGATTGCCTAAAGCTACAAACAACAATGTGAAACTCGGACACTAGGGAAATTGTTGCAGGCCAATCGCTGTTTGGTGGAGACTGACAAACAGCTGAAGTCTCAGTTTAAACCTTGCTCAGAACTGAAGTGGCTAGAATAGGTACCCACACAAACAAAGCATGTATTTGTAAATGGGTTTATACATACGTCCTTTGTGTTTTATGTGTAACGTGTACACTTGTGACACGGGAAGCCTTTTGCCTTTTGCCCGTGTTGGCCAAAAATGGACCAAAATCAGGAAAAATTCCATAGCCTTGCAGTTTGTAGAACTGGTTATCCAGGTGTCACTTTTAATCCGGGCAAGGACAGTGTTCCCTCTTGCGCAACGAGTTCCAGGCTCCCCGGCTGTTTTTGCAACGGAAAATGTGTCACTTTGTTTACCATGTCATAATTTCCATTAAATTAATCTCCACCCCCAGAGTTATGGAAAGAATGTACTTCAAAACTAACATTCTCCTGTACTAGCTACATCTCAGTGGCTACTTCTGCAGTACTTGGACCTGAGATTTTGTTTGTAAAAGGGGGGAGCATAGAAACATAGAAAATAGGTGCAGGAGTAGGCCATTCAGCCCTTTGAGCCTGCACCGCCATTCAATATGATCATGGCTGATCATCCAACTCAGTGTCCTGTACCTGCCTTCTCTCCATACCCCCTGATCCCTTTAGCCACAAGGGCCACATCTAACTCCCTCTTAAATATAGCCAATGAACTGACCTCAATTACGTTCTGTGGCAGAGAATTCCACAGATTCACCACTCTCTGTGTGGAAAATGTTTTTCTCATCTCGGCCCTAAAAGATTTCCCCTTTATCCTTAAACTGTGACCCCTTGTTCTGGACTTCCCCAACATCGGGAACAATCTTCCTGCATCTAGCCTGTCCAACCCCTTAAGAATTTTGTAAGTTTCTATAAGATCCCCCCCTCAATCATCTAAAGATTGTAAAGAACATGAAAAGCTCCTTCCCTTAATGTGGATTTGGAGGGTCAAATGTGCTCTTTTGTGCTATGTTACTTTGATCTTGATCAAAGACAGAAACTGGTGCTGGTGCAGCAACTTCTAATGAGCAGTTTCCTTGCTTGATTTAGAATTTTTAAGTTGGTCCTTGCCCCTAAAAAGAAAATGCAGGCACTTGAAGGATACGCCATCTAATTTGTACATGCCAATTCTGCACAGACAGCAAAGTGACGACCAATTATCTGACTTTTGTGTCGACTGCAGAATAGACAGCTAGTTTTTACGGGCCGGCTTTGATATTTCACAAGGACCTGCTGATATTTCTGTGCAAGATATTCCTGTACACATGTCCCATGCAAAACGCATGCTCTAGGGGAAACACTGTGCAAAATACAAATTAACAAATCCCGTGAGAAAGGGAAACTTGAATTAATAAGGTGTACTCATTCCAGCCTTCCACAGCTGGCGAGCAGTGCAAATGACAAAGCTGCTGGATTTAAGGTTTGTTTAAACCAGATCTCCATTGCACCTGCTACCAAAACCTCGGTCCCAGCAGGGCACTCCCTCCTTGAGTGAGAAATGTGGCTTGGAGATCGTCACAGCTAACAATGGACCTTGATCATTGTAACTATTTTGCATCTTTCATTTCTTTGTTCCATATCTCTCTATATAGCTGCCTATATCTCTCGTTTCCCTCTCCACTGACTCAATCTGAATAAAGGTCTCGACCTGAAATGTCGTCATTCCTTCTCTCCAGAGATGCTGCTTTACTGAGATCCCTAACCATCCAGCATTTTGTCTACTTGTGGTGTTAACCAGCAACTGCAGTTCCTGCCTACTCCAAAAATTTCAATATGACAGTCTCTTTTAAATTTAAAAAATGATGTGTATTCCTAAATGTCCTTTTCCAGTGAAATAATCAAAATGAAGTGGCAATTGATTTTATTTTAAATTTGAAAGGGATGTTGCACTAGATGAATATTTAAAATGCAGAGATGCTGGAAATGTTTCAGGTCAAAGATTCTTTAACCAAAACTAAATCCTACACGAGTCTAGCCCCATAAACAAATTGTACATAATGTACCATTATTATCCCCCAGCTGTCGTCATCTGAATTCCAAGCAGAAGCTGTACATGCTGGGACTGTTCCTTACCGTATGCAGCATCCCAGAAACTGCAGTGAGGATGTTGAATACATGATGATACCATTGTTTAAATGTTGCCTGGGTTTCAACAACTAGGTTACAGAGATAGGTTGAATAAGTTAGGTCTTTATTCTCTGGGGCACAGAAGGTTAAGGAGGGACTTGATAGAGGATTTTAAAATGATGAGAGGGATAGACAGTTGATGTGGACAAGCTTTTCCCTTTGAGAATAGGGAAGATTCAAACAAGAGGACATGACTTCAGAATTAAGGGACAGAAGTTTAGGGGTAATATGAGGGGGAACTTCTTTACTCAGAGAGTGGTAGCGGTGTGGAATGAGCTTCCAGTGGAAGTGGTGGCGGCAGGTTCGTTGGTATCATTTAAAAATAAATTGGATAGGCATATGGATGAGAAGAGAATGGAGGGTTATGGTATGAGTGCAGGCAGGTGGGACGAAGGGAAAAAAAGTTGTTTGGCACGGACTTGTAGGGCTGAGATGGCCTGTTGCTGTAATTGTTATATGGTTATATGGTTATAACCATTTGCTCTCTGTTTTACAGGCTCGGGCAGAGTCCATTTGTCTTGTCCGTCACTCTTTGCCACTCCTGCAAGACACAGCAGGATTTTATCACCTTGTTGCTGATTATAACTTTGCTGAAAATGGTTGGATTCAAGCCCACAGACGTTCCTCCCACCGCCACGGTGAAATTCATCGGTGCTGGAACAGCTGCCTGCATAGCTGACCTGTTCACCTTCCCTTTGGACACTGCTAAAGTCAGATTACAGGTAAATCTTGGTACTAGTCTGATGTAAGTACATGGCTTTGGAGCAGAAAACCCATTGGCATACCATCTGACTTGGCCTGATGTTCCCCCCCCCCCCCCCCCCCCCCCCCCCCCCCCCCCCCCCCCCCCCCCCCCCCCCCCCCCCCCCCCCCTGATTTTAACCAACAGTTAATTTATTAACTATTTTTGAAATATGGCAAAAACACATTTCATAACATTTGTTTTATCTCAGTTGTTATTCAGCATTATTGTGATTTAGCTCAGATTAAGGGACAGCAGTCATCTGGTCTTTGCATTTAACACATTTCTCCATTTTCCTCACTAAGTACTATTAAAACACAAAGTACTTGTGCTATAACACTAGGATAAGGGCTCAACTAAGAAAAACAAGCCCAATGCCAAAGCAGCATCAAAACTACCTATACACACTAATGCCATACCCTGCTTGTAAGATGCCTGTTGGAGTGAAGTCAGTCTGCAGGACCAATACGAAACTGTTCCTTGGACCCACGGTCACTCCAATTTAAGCCATTGAGGTGTAGACTGTGCTTGAGTGTGCACACATTTGGAGACTGAGCTCCAAGTCATCAAGAATTTGCTTACAGACGCATACCTGGAGAATGGGCCTGGCTGAGCAAAGCTGCAGCAGGAACATATTGGTGGAGAACAACATTTCCTTTGGGCAATTAAGGTCCCCACTTTGAGACCCTTGAAAAAGTGGATCGCTTTCATGTCTTGGGACCCATTTCTCATTGAAGATGGACAATGGTGTTAGAATTCGTCGTTTTCAGTGCACATCAGTCTTTTGCTGTCTGGGGTGAATGGAATATTTGAAGAAAAAGACCTCGACCCCAGAAGAGAGTTCATGGTCTTCCAGGGCAAACGTGGCTCCTGCCCTCCTGTGGGCTTCGGAGATGTACACTTGTTATAACAGTAACTATTATTCACTGGAAAGATGCAACCAATCCAGTCTGTTTTAGAAACATAGAAAATAGGTGCAGGAGTAGGCCATTCGGCCCTTCCAGCCTGCACCGCCATTCAATATGATCATGGCTGATCATCCAACTCAGTATCCTGTACCTGCCTTCCCTCCATACCCCCTGATCCCTTTAGCCACAAGGGCCACATCTAACTCCCTCCTAAATATAGCCAATGAACTGGCCTCAACTACTTTCTGTGGCAGAGATTCACCACTCTGTGTGAATTTTCATTTTCTCATCTTGGTCCTAAAAGATTTCCCCTTCATCCTTAAACTGTGACCCCTTGTTCTGGACTTCCCCAACATCGGGAACAATCTTCCTGCATCTAGCCTGTCCAACCCACTAAGAATTTTGCAAGTTTCTATAAGATCCCCCCTCAATCTTCTAAATTCTAGCGAGTACAAGCCGAGTCTATCCAGTCTTTCTTCATATGAAAGTCCTGACAACCCAGGAATCCGTCTGATGAACCTTTTCTGCACTCCCTCTATGGCAATAATGTCCTTCCTCAGATTTGGAGACCAAAACTGTACGCAATACTCCAGGTATGGTCTCACCAAGACCCTGTACAACTGCAGTAGAACCTCCCTGCTCCTATACTCAAATCCTTTTGCTATGAATGCTAACACCTGCATGCCTACTTTCAATGACTGGTGTACCATGACACCCAGGTCTCGTTGCATCTCCCCTTTTCCTAATCGGCCACCATTCAGATAGTAAAAAATAATCCTTGATCAATTAGCTGGTTTCACTAACCAACTCCGATCTGGTGCTCGAATTACACTGAGTGGGCTCTGATGGGTAGACCACACTGAGCTGACAAGTTGAGCTCCATCACAAGATTACCAGGTGGACTGGGGGAAGGAATAAAAGATTCAAGGTTGTTGGAAAAATTGTCACATCCATTCTAATTTGATTATCACTGCACCTTAACTGGTACACGTGACAATTAAAGACCTTTGAACTCTTGAGAACTCCTGGTACAAAACAGTAGAATAGTTTGGGTAATGCTGCAGCCACAGGGTTCTATCAGCCTGGGTTTCATCCCTGCCACCTCTAGTGTTGTCTTGCAGATTCTCCAGGGGGCTATGTTTCCCCAGGGGCTCTGGATTCCAAGCGCATGAAAGATTTGCTGGTTGGTAGCTTGGCTACTGTAAGTTACTCATAGGGTCTGTGTGTGACCAATAGGTTACAGTGAAATAAGAGGGAGGATCAGGCTGATGACTATGCTGAGCTGCCATAGATTTGATCAGTTGAATGAGAGAAAAAGAGGAACATTTGGGATGTTTCCGAGTCGGTTATTGATGTTATCCGTCATCTGGATGGAGCACAGAAGCTCAGTGTAAATTGAGGGAGTCCAGAACCAGGGGGTCACAGTTTAAGAATAAGGGGTAATTTAGGACTGGGATGAGGAGAAACTTTTTCAGCCAGAGAGTTGTGACTCTGGAATTCTCTGCAACAGAAGGGTCGAGAGTTAGATGTAGCTCTAGCCCTAGATGTAGTTAGATGTAGGGCTAACGGAATCAAGGTATATGGGGAGAAAGCAGGAACAGGGTACTGATTTTGGATGATCAACCCTGATCACATTGAATGGCTCGAATGGCCACCTGCGCCTATTTTTCTATGTCAATGCCAGGAGGATAATAATCCTCCCAAACTATCCAAAGGTCACACCTGTGGCAACGTCTTGAAGAACTGTAGTAGGGGTAAGTCTCCTCCATCCTGGGGGATTGCATAAGCCCACAAGGAGACGAGCCCATACCACCAGCATGAAGGAACTCAGTTTGGTGGTGTTTCAATGAGGCGTAGTTTCCTTTAGTTTAGTTTACTTTATTGTCACGTGTACCGAGGTACAGTGAAAAACCTTTGTCGCATGCTAACGAGTCAGCGGAAAGACAATACATGATTTTATGTCTGATTCTTGGTTGATGTCAACAGAACAGGCACGGAGTTCAACATGCTTTCTTTACATAATCTCACAAAACACATTTCCACTGCATGGAGTATTGCTCAAATGCATGCTGAGCTCTTGTATCTGTGCATCTATGTTACAACTAATAGCTTAAACTTATCATTTTTACCTTTTTCTGATTTGGTGTTTAGTTCTTGTGCTCCATTGCCCACTTTAGCTTCTATGAACAATAAGTAATAACAAATGATGAAACGTGCTTCTCATCAAACCTCTACTTACTACATTTCTATATATGCAATTTTTTCCCCTACGAATGACAGTTTACAAGCTGGAATTGCGCTGTGATGACCAAGTGCCGAATCTGGGATGACTAAGTATTAGACTAGTCTACGTGTGACTAGTGTGGCTGAGCCCAAATCACAATGCGGATGTTCATCCAATTTTTGTCCTGCACAGATTCAAGGGGAATCGAAGTCTGCTGCAGAGATGACTAACTTAAAGTATAGAGGTGTCTTTGGCACCATGGCCACAATGGTTAAGAACGAGGGACCAAGAAGCCTCTATAGTGGTCTGGTGGCTGGTCTCCAACGTCAGATGAGCTTTGCTTCCGTACGCATTGGACTCTACGATTCTGTGAAACAATTCTACACCAAAGGATCTGAACGTAAGTGTAACATATAACTACATATCTTAGTGACATCTTATGCCCCTGTCCCACTTAGGAAACCTCTGGAGACTTTGCCCCCCGCCCAAGGTTTCTGTGAGGTTCCCAGGGGTTTTTGTCAGTCTCCCTACCTGCTTCCACTACCTGCTTCCACTACCTGCAACCTCCGGGAACCACACGGAAACCTTGGGTGGGGTGCAAAGTATCCAGAGGTTTCCGTTCAGGTTTCCTAAGTGGGACAGGGGCATTGTAGAAGAATGCACAACTACAAATGAGAATCTTGCGGGGGGGTTTTTAATCCATCTTGAATATAATTTCATACAGCAGCCATTGTAGGAGGGACCTTTAATAATTTGGTGACGGGTAAACCAAATGAATGCGTTTAAATGTTTTTAAACAAGGTTCCACTGAACTGGAAGACTTGTAGACTGCTCAGTAATCCGAATAATTTTCTCTCTGCTTGCTAGTGTCAGATTGTAGAAGGTGACTTGCTTTTATTCCTGCTTTGTATTGACATCAGGTACTCGTGTTATGATTTTTTTCCCCAAGGTAGTGTCTGCCTGGCAACGCCCAGTGGAAACCTGACCTGAATTTCTTTATCTGATCACCAAGACAACCCCAAAGAAAATTCTCGAAATGAGAGCTTGGGCAGTGTTTCTGGCTGCTTCTTGCAACAGGGTTACAAATTATTCAGCGGTGGCCAATAGTGTCAGTGGCATAGTACCTAGGACAATGGACAAACACTTGTTATTGCTCAATCCACATTGCCTACGTGATCTCCCGGTTGCCAAACACTTCCCATACAACTCCCCTTCCCATTCTGACCTTGTTCTGGGCCCCCTCCACAGTCCGAGTCGGGCCAAAGGCAGAGCGGAGGAACAGCACCTCGTATTAACCCAGCAGAATGAATTTGATTTCTCTAACCCATACATTCCTTCTCTCTCCATCCCTCCCCCACCCTAGTCAACGTACTCATTTCATTGTTGTCCTGCTTTAGTTTCACTACATTATCACCTTCGCAGCACAATTTTTAATTTTTTTTTTTAATTGCTGTTTTCTTTCTCCCTTTTTCCTTCCGCCCACAATATTTAATATGTAAAAGAATGTGTGATTCTGTTGGTAGTTTGTTTGGTTGTCTTTTTGCACAAAGTCCGCGAGCATTGCCACTTTTCATTTCACTGCACATCTCGTATGTGTATGTGACTAATAAACTTGACTTGACTTGTGGGACTCTATACTTTTCATTTGTCATCTTTAATTTGCCCTTTTGCATTCCCTTCATTCATTTGTTCTTTGTACCTCTTCATATCTCTAGTTTCCCCTCTCCCCGACTGTTTGAAGGCCAGCAACGTCACATTTTCCCTTTATCCAGATATGCTGCCTGACCCGCTGAGTTACTCCAGCATTTTTGTGTCTATCTTCTGGGTAATCCAGCGTCTGCAGTTCCTTCCTTCCTACACAATGGCATTGCCCGTGACTGGTTTTGCCAGTAATGAGCAACACTGGTCAAATAACTTGTTCCTTGTGTTTTTTAATTTAGATTTGAAAATGTGAAAAATTGATTTACAAACTCAGTGCAGATTCGTCTTGCTCCTCTGATATCAAGTGTTTAATAAGTGGTTCATTTCTTCAGATGTTAGCATTGGCAGCCGACTACTTGCTGGCTCCACCACAGGAGCCATGGCTGTGGCGTTTGCCCAACCAACCGATGTGGTGAAAGTAAGGTTTCAGGCACAAGCAAATCTATCCGGTCCAAACAGAAGATACAATGGCACAATTGAAGCCTACAAAACCATCGCCAAGGAGGAAGGTTTACGGGGCCTATGGAAAGGTGGGATTTTTACTTGGGATTTCATTTAATTGGGGTCTGCTCATGTCTTTGCATAAATTGGTCGGTTGCTTGCAACAGTTGATGAGGGGGAAAATGGAAATATTTTGCGAGAGTAGACCGTGGGTGACATGTTATGTGATAAAGTGCTTTGCTTAATTGACAGGAATGGTGTTGGCAGTAGAGACCCTTGGCAACAATAAATTCAACTGGTTGTCCATTCTTTTCATTAGACAACATTATTAATGGTCTTGAATCTTTTTGAAGTTCTTTGTAGCAATTAGAAACATAGAAATTAGTTGCAGGAGTAGGCTATTCGGCCCTTCGAGCCTGCACCGCCATTCAATATGATCATGGCTGATCATCCAACTCAGTATCCCGTACCTGCCTTCTCTCCATACCCCCTGATCCCCTTAGCCACAAGGGCCACATCTAACTCCCTCTTAAATATAGCCAATGAACTGGCCTCGACTACCCTCTGCGGCAGAGGAGTTCCAGAGACTCACCACTCTCTGTGTGAAAAAAGTTCTTCTCATCTCGGTTTTAAAGGATTTCCCCCTTATCCTTAAGCTGTGATTGGATTGGATTTGTAATTGGATGAGCAATTGGATTCTAATTACTGAAACTCGTTCAGCTAGACATTCACGGACCTCCTGCTTTTAATAACTGGCAGAATTTGTCCAAATATGGAACAACCTGCACATCTAGTAGTTGAGATGAAGATTCCAAAATTATTTTATTTGCGTTTAATTGTAAACCTCTAACTCCCAGTCGGAATCAAAATTGGGACAAACTCCAGCTCTTGCATTGGACCACAGTTCCCAGTAGTTTGTAACCTGTCACTTCACAATTCTCAGGATAACTTCAGGGCTCACATTAAAAGTTTGTATTCTTCAAAGAACAATGCCCATCAGTAATAATGTCTTATTCTGTATCATTACACCGCATACCTCCATTTAAGCTTTGTCAGCCAGTTGGTGGTTCAAATTCAAGTATTGATTAGTAATCTCTCTCATAGATATCGTTATGAATTAGCATTCTTACATCTTGTATGTTTAACTTGTAGGCACTCTACCAAATATTGCTCGTAATGCCATCGTGAACTGCACAGAGCTTGTGACTTACGATCTGATCAAAGATCTGTTGCTCAAGAATGGTCTCTTGACTGGTAAGTGTTGAACGATCGATCATCTTGAATGATTGAAAAGTTAAATCGTGATTACATATTTAATGGACCCAGTATTGTTAAAAGTTATTTCTAATGTTGGAATTAGTTGGGAATGAAAGCATTCTCAAGTTGCTCCAGTTGAGGAAATGTGTACAGTATGAATGCTTGAATGGTTCCCCTATATGGGAGGTATTGGTGGATATGGGTGAGGGTGGTTTTTTGAGAGGTAGAGAGTTGGACAAAGGCCAGGGATGAAGAGACCATGTGTGAGATGAGGATGAAAGAGGTGTCAATAGTATAGCCTGAGGAATGAATATGGGGGCGGAGAGAGAAAAGGTCCGTATTGATTTGATTAGTTTAGAGATACAGTATGGAAACAGGCTGTTTGGCCCACCATCGATCACCTGTTCATTAGTTCAGTAATCCTTTCTCATCCACTCCCTACATATTAGGTGCAATTAAGCTACAAAACTGTGCTTCTTTGAGAGCTGGGCAGGAAACCAGAGCACCTGGGTGAAACCCATGAGAGAATGTGTAGACCACACAGACCCAAGGTCAGGATCGAACCTAGGTATCTGGTGCTGTGAGGCAGCAGCTCAGCCAGCTGCATGATAGTCTCCCTAAAAAGACAAGTATGTGGCCTTGGCTGGTATATCCTGGGCATGTCCTATTGATACTGTGGTCCTTTTTTGACAGCAGCGTGATTCTGTATTCTACTCCAAGGAGACTTGTACTACTACTCTATATGTGTCTTCACTATGCCACTTCACACCCTACTCATGAAAACCTCTCTCATCACATCCTTCTCAACAGATGGCGCAATGGGCTAAGTGTTCGGCTGGCGACCGGAAGGTAGCCGGTTCGAATCCCGCTTGGAGTGCATACTGTCGTTGTGTCCTTGGGGCAAGACACTTCACCCACCTTTGCCTGTGTGTAAATGTAATGTAATTATGTGAAACACTTTGGGGTCAATGCAAGTTGACTAAAAATGTGCTATATAAATAAGATTATTATTATTATATTATTATGTGCATATCTTTTTTTTAACTAACCTCCAAGTGAAAAATTGCTGGTGATTAATTTCCGGCATAACAATAAACTCCTGTAAAATGACAGCTACCTGGAACAAATATTAGTGTTTGTTTTTAGTAGGTTCTACAACAAATTTTGGAAGTGTGTTGACACAAGTCTTGAGTTCTAACAACCCAGGTTGCTCAAATGAATGCAGAAACCGATGTCTTATTGTTTTCCTTGCAGATAACCTTCCATGTCATTTCTCTTCTGCTATTGGTGCTGGATTCTGCACAACTGTTATAGCTTCGCCTGTTGATGTAGTGAAGACAAGATACATGAACTCTGCCCCTGGCCGATACAACAGTGCCTTAAACTGTGCAGTCACCATGTTTACAAAAGAAGGAGGTACAGCTTTCTACAAAGGGTGAGTCCTTGTCTTTGGCATTCCTAACGCAGCAGAAAATCTTTCAAATATCTAATGCAGCTGCTCTGCAGAGAGGCTGTCATAGAGCACTGAATAGATACCAGGGTGTCAGAGGTTACGGGGAGAATGGGGTTGAGAGGGAAAGGTAGATCAGCCACGAGTGAATAGTGGAGCAGACTCGATGGGTTGAATGGCCTCCTTCTGCTCCTATATCTTATGAACTTATTTCATCTGCATTATTTGCGTTGGTCATAAAATGGTGGCTCAGTATTGCTGTGTTCGGGGAGGTGCATGTTATTGAGATGAACAGTTGTAGACACTGGGAGAGTATAAAGACATGGAAGGCAGCTGATAGCACACCAATAATCACTGAGCCAGTGAATGTTTTTGAAAAGCAGAACATTTTGTCAACCAAACATTAATTCCACAATGAAACTTGGTTTGTTCTTCAGCTACTTCCCATTTTAAGGCTAGAACATTGCATGACTTCATCTTGGTTTAAAATTAATTCCTGATGGTGGTAACTAAACGTTCCAAAAATCATGCGTCATTTTGAAACATTTTAATTCACAGTATTTAATATGATGATATATTGGTGGGCCGAAGGGCCTATTTCCATGCTGTATCTCTAAACAAAACAGTTTTGTTTAGTGATAAGGCCTCTATCTAACAGAGGAGATTTACTAGAATGTTGCATGGGTTTCAACAACTAAGTTACAGAGATGGGTTGAATAAGTTAGGTCTTTATTCTCTGGAGTGCAGAAGGTTAAGGGGGGACCTGATAGAGGTCTTTGAAATGATGAGAGGGATAGACAGAGTTGATGTGGACAAGCTTTTCCCTTTGAGAATAGGGAAGATTCAAACAAGAGGACATGACTTCAGAATTAAGGGACAGAAGTTTAAGGGTAACATGAGGGGGAACTTCTTTACTCAGAGAGTGGTAGCGGTGTGGAATGAGCTTCCAGTGGAAGTGGTGGCGGCATGTTTGTTGGTATCATTTAAAAATAAATTGGATAGGCATATGGATGAGAAGAGAATGGAGGGTTATGGTACGAGTGCAGGCAGGTGGGACTAAGGGAAAAAAAGTTGTTCGGCACGGACTTGTAGGGCCGAGATGGCCTGTTTCCGTGCTGTAATTGTTATATGATATTGCACAAAGTGCAAGCGCTTTGTACATACACCCTGATAATCTTGTGCATTTATTTAATTCCAGGTTTATGCCATCATTTCTACGCTTGGGATCATGGAACATCGTGATGTTCATTACCTATGAACAGCTGAAACGAGCTTTGATGGTTGTTAAACTCTCCCGAGAATCTTCTCTGTAAACAAATGTGATGCACTGTTTTTTGCTTGAAATAGTTTCAAAACTAATGTTCTATTATTGAATGATATTTATTTCTCCTTGATTTCCTTATCTTTGGGCACAATCTATCATGGCCTTGAGCAGCGACTAAAGATTGTTTTACTGGGGACCTTGCAGACACTATGGAACTGTCTCAACCATTTTCTCTCCCACTGCAGAAGATTAGAAACTTATTGCATAACCTGAATAGACCAGATGAAAGGATCCATTTATATTAGTAAGCTAGTTAAAAATCTAGTAGCAATATGGAAGACTTTGAAAAGTACCAAACACAAGGTTTGGATTCCGGTCTGGAGCGGTAGTCTGGGATTACATTACAACAATGCTGTTCTTTTTGAAAATGTCTGAGTTTACTTCAAATCAATAAAACTGATTCTCCTGTTAAAGTGCAAAGTGTTTTTTCCACCACAAGGCACACATTTCAGAATGATTCAAGATCTTTGTTTTCCAAGAATCTTAAATTAACTTATTTCTAGGAGAGAAGAATAAAACACAGGAGCCCTTTTTCTTGCTGAACAGGTTTTGGTTTCAATAAACGTAATCCTAACTCCAAATTTGTACGACAATTTGCATTGTATCTACTTTCCAATGTAGAATAGAATGCCATTTATTGTCATTCAAACAGACATGGTTTGAACAAAATTTTGTTCCTGCAGTCTTAACGTCAAAAAAACCCAAGACACACAATTTACATAAACATCCATCACAGTGAATCTCCAAACACCTCCTCACTGTGATTGAAGGCAAAAGTCTTGTCTCTTCCCTGATCTTCTTTACCCACGGTCAAACAGTCCAACTGATACGTCGAGGAGACTGGGGCTCCCAATGTTAAAGCCCCCGATGGGCGATGGTAAGTCCCCAGGCCGCGTTGGGCGAAGTAAGGCCCAGCTCCGGGTCGTTTTCACCCCACGATTCGGGCGTGAGAAGTTGCCGTTGCTGGAGCTCCGAAAAGCAGTCTCCCATCAGGGACCTGCGAGCTCCCGATGTTACCGTCCACCGGTTGTTTCTGGTTGGAGGCCGCCGGCTCCACGATGTTAGGCCCAACGACAACGGAGACCTCGTACAGGGAAGAGATTAAAAAGTTTCCCCCACCCAACCCTCCACATATACACATCTAAAAAATAAAACCAAAAACATCTAACGGGACAAAAATAAAAAAAACGGACCGACTGCAGTCACACCAAACCATTACACAGTGAGTTTGATTACAATTGTAGGATTAAGGACCACAAATCAACCATATTTTATACATCAAATATGATATAACCTACATGAATAACATATTTCATTGCTGCTTAAGGTTCACGTAACTTATCTGCTTTTCTAAAGCTCCTATGTACTGGAGTGCAACATGCCTATTGGAAAACTGCTGTTATGTGGTGAAAGAAATGAACTTGTATGATGCCTTGAATTAGAAACTTCAGTCCTGGGCAACACTCTCAAGCCAGCAGTGAATTGGCTGGCTAACAGACAACGGAAGAGGTGGAGTTGTACAGGTGGAAGCTTAAAAACATCCTTGGAGTAGACAGCAGGTTCCTTCCACTCTTAGTTATGGTCTTATTTTCTCTCTTGCCCACCAAACCCTGAAGTTTGTACGTTCTCCCCGTGACATGCATGGGTATGCTCGGAGATCTTTTGTTTCTTCCCACACTCCAAAGACGTACAGGTTTGTTGGTTAATTGGCTTGGTGTAAATGTAAAATTGTCCCTAATATGTGTAGGGTAATGTTAATGTGCGAGGATCGCTGGTTGGTGCGGACTCAGTGGGCCAAAGGGCCTGTTTTTGTGCTGTATCGCTGAACTAAACCCTAGTAGGACAATCTCTCAAGGAGTTGTTTGACTGTTGGATGGCTTCTGCTTGAGGCAACAGAAATTAAGAAATTAGGGCTGTACTGTAAATCCTTACTTTAACAGACCCCTTTATAACAGATTTTGGTTATAGCAGTCACCCAGCCCTTTTACTACAGCTTGCACTGCTCCCCCCCCCAGCAACTTGCAGTGCTGGTTGCCACCATGTCGCCTTCCCTACCGCTTGTTGTGCCAGCTGTCCTGCACTGCTCCTGGCTACACCACCTCCCCGGCCACTTGCAGTGCCATCTGCCCTGCGTCATCCCTTGTTTCTGCCGCGCAGAATTGCCTTCTCCCTGGTAGGCTTCAGTACAAGCTGCTCTAAGAATCTATCTCGGAGGCATTCCACAAACTCCCTTTCTTGGGGTCCAGTACTAACCTGATTTTCCCAGTCTACCTGCATGTTGAAATCTCCCATAACAACTGTAGCATTACTTTAGCTACATGCCAATTTTAAATCTTGATTCAACTTGCACCCTAAATCCTGGCTACTATTTGGGGGCCTGTAGATACTGTAATTCCGATTAGGGTCTTTTTACCCTTACAATTCCTTAGTTCTATCCATACTGACTCTATATCTCCTGATTCTATGTCACCGCTTTTGTGACAGGAGTCAATAGAAATGCTGAACAAAAACCATTCAACATTTGCACATGTAGCCTTCATGAAGGCTGCGGTTGGTGGTCAGCACTTCCATTGACTCCTGTCTATCAGCATTGGCACAAAGTTGAGCCTTTTCTGCCCTTAGCATTTCAATGCTTTACCGCACATGCTTTGCAGCTGCCCTGCTCATGCCTGCATTTCTGTGTACATACCTATCTGTCTTACCCTGCAGTTCCAAAAAAAAGACTTCCTCTGAATCTTCTGCACCAGAATTTGAAATTCTCCTAGGGAATTGACACTTGGGCCACTTGTGACTGGTGACTCACTACATCCTGCTTCTAACTAACCACAAAAGTATCAGTTCCTGACCAAATGCATCTGTCAGGTCAGATTCAGGATCCTTGTTATTTTTCTTAGTCACTAAACCTTGGTCATGGTATATTTCATGAAGGGTGGGAAGGGGAAACTTTTTTCTCAGTCACTACCGGGTCGAGGCTGCGTCTTTTCTCCGAGCCGCATCTTCACACCCCCCCCCTCGCAGCCTACCACCTGGATTGGCGCGGCCTTTCCTGCCGGAGACCAGCCAGAGCTTCAGCAGCGGTGCAGCATTGGATTCAAAGGACAACAACAAAGGACATTTTTGTCACATACACCAATTGGTGTCGTGAAATTTGAGTTGCCATTGCAGCACACCAATAAAATCACAACATTTTAGAATTAAGCATTAAACATAAAAACATCCTCCCACAACGTTTCCGACTGCGAGGGAAGGTAGCAAAGTTCAGTCAACTTCCTCCATGACGCATTCGCTGCAACGGCGGCCCGATGTTTCAGGCCCTCTCACCGGGATGATGGAACTCCGGCGTCAGAAGAACGCTCTCAGCGGCTTGAAATTCTGAAACGGCCGCTTCCTACCGGAGACCGTGGCTTCCAAAGTCCACAGGCCGTGCTGGTCGAAGCTCCAACACTAGAGATCTCGGCGAAAGATCTCGGGCTCCGCGGTGTTCAAAGTCAGCGCCTCCCGCAGCTGGATGCTCCGCGCCCATAGCTCCGCGATGTTGGAGTCCCAGCACGCTGGAGCTTACCACACGGTGACTCTCGGTAAGGCATCGCCCGCTCTGCGATGGTGCTTCAGCACTGCACCGCCGCCAAAGCTGAAGTTCTGGCTGGTCCCGGCAGGAAACGCCGCTCCAGTCCAGTTGGTAGGCAGCGAAGATGCGGCTCGGAGGAAAGACGCATCTCCGAGCAGATAGGGACTGAGAAAAACAGTTTCCCCCTTCCGCTCCCCACCCCCCACATAGAAAAACTAGAAGACCTCCAGGACAAAATGTTTTGACACTAAAATAAAAGGGTGAAAGGACGAACAGTTGCAGGCAGGGCAGCTATACTCGACGACGTCCCTACTGACAACGCGGAGCAGTCAATGCCTTACCGAGGATCGCCGTGTGGAGCTCCGGAGTGTTGGGCCGTTTAACACCGTGGAGCTGTGGTTTGCGGAGCTTCCAGCCGCGGGGGGTGCTGACTTTAACAAAGCGTAATCCTGGGATCTCATGTCAGGGGTCACCAGCATTGAATCTCCGCCCAGCTCGGCCTGTGGACTGCGGGAGCCGTGGTCTCCGGTAGGAAGTGGCTGATTCGGAAACTTCAAGCCGCTGAGAGTGTTCTCTGTTCGGACACCAGAGCTCCAATCATCCCGGCGAGAGGGTCCCGACAACGAATGAACAAAGGGGAAGATGACCGAACTGCATTGCCTTCCCTCACGGTGGGGAAACTTTGACTCTGCTGTGTGGAAATGTTCATGTCAAATTCTATCATGTATTGTGTTCTATTTATTCGTATGGCTGCATGGTAATTCAAATCACACTGTACCAATGGGTGCATGTGATAATAAATGTCTCTTCAACTCTCTTCAGTAGAAGGGCAGAAAAAAAGAAAATCAGGCATGGTGATGGTGGCTAGTTTTGTGGGAAGGGGGTTGCAAACAAGAATTGCATAATGTGTACCTTGCAAATCAAAAGAAATGGTGAAAGTGGGACTTGAGAAGGAATAGTAGGTATGAGCATAGCATCATCTTCAATCTTTTATCAGAAGGATGACTACTTTTCCCAACAGTGTAGGACTAGGATCTGATGAAATAACAATGACACCCATTACTTGGAGGAAATGTTTCAGATTATAAACAGATAGGAAACTTTGATAACAAATTTAATTAAAATTTATAAACACACTAGACCAAGTGGGACCCGTTGGGCCCCATTCCCCCAAAGCAATATTCCACCACTCACCTGTTCCCCCAACACAACCCGTTCCCCCAACGCAAAATTGCACCACTCACCCGTTCCCCCAAAACAACCCATTACCCCAACACAACCCGTTCCCCCAACGCAATATTGCACCACTCACCAATAGCCGCCAACTGCGCAGGTGCGGCTCATTTCCCCTCATCCCCCAGCACTCTTCGTCTCTTCACCCTCCCTCATCTTTCCCCTCTCCCACTCTCTCACCTCTCCTTCCCCCTACCTTCAATCACTCCCTCCCTTCATAACCCCTCTCCCCTCCTTACAACCCTCCTCTCCCTCTATCTGTTTAAATAACATTAAACAACAATCCTCTCCTCGTCCCCTTCCCCTCTCTTTACAACAATGTTACAAAAATCTCATTGGACTGGGAGTCCTGTCTTTGTTAACATTGTCCATAACCCCTCTCCCCTCCCTACCCCAAGTGGGACCCATTGTGCCTTGTTCCTCCAATGTAATATTCCGGTCTGGAGCCGTTGGAGGGGGAGGGAGGAGCGCGGCTCCGGGTCCAGTCCGTGTCTGTGTCTTTGTCCAGCCTGGGCTGTAGTTCAAGGCTGAGCTGGGTCTGGGGGCTGCTGCTCCGGGCCCGCGGGGAGGCCTCTCCCTCCCCCTCCCGCGGCATCGCACACACGGCATTTAAAAATAATTGAAAGTCTTGAGGAGAGGGAAGGAGGAGCCGGGCCCAATCCGTGTCTGTGCCCAGCGTGCTTTTATCGGGGACAGCGAGTTTTTTAAAATGTAAATGAGATGCCTTTGTGATGTCATAGCTGTAAATGCCATTGCAATGTTCAAACTGGAGTTTGTAAAGTGAAAATGTGAATAACTTTGAAAATATAACATCAATCGGAGCAAAACTTGATAAAAAACAAACCACAAGTAAGTAAGGTGGTCCAAAAGTTTTAGCGTTATCGTGTGCCGTTTTGACGTAATTCAGGGCATGAATTACACACAAACAGACTCACAAACAAACAAGATGAATGTTTTGTATATATATGCTTTAATTTGGTGAATAATCATCATTATGGGTACATAATGATGGATAAACATATCTTCCAGGCCCGACGTGGGAATAACTTCTTATTGCCATGTCTTTAAGCATGTAATGCTCGATTAATCAGTTTTCTCTTTGCTGGTGTAAGCTTACTTGGAAATTTGATATCAAACTGGATGATAAGATTTCCTTTGTGTGTTGGATCCTTGGATAAAGGCATTCCTTCTCCTGGAACTACCTTGCTGTATTTAGGACTATGAAGGAGAAACAAAAAATAATTACTATAAACTACGTTTTTGAGAATTTCAAGTAAATAGCAAGAGTCCACAATTCTATATACCATTTTCACTGAGTGCAACATATTGAATTTAGTAGGTGCGGAAATCATAAAGGATTTAAGGAACAATCTTTTCCTAAACGTTGGTTAAATTTTGCATTAGATGTTGAAATAGCTCTACCTTGTAGTATATTTGGCAACATTAATTGGGTGATTAGGTAGAACAGGTTACTGGGTAATTATTTTCAGCAAGGGCTGATTCAGTTCTTTGAAAGTTTTGCATATTTAAATACCGGAGACTTTTGCTAACACAAGGAATTCATATCAAGGACTGCAGTAGAATGGAGTCATGTTTCTACTTTGAACTAACACGGAATTTGATTAGGTGGGGAATTTGGTGCGGGTGTTCTGCTATTCTATTTTAGGAAAGGAGCACTCGGAGAGAAAGAGAGATGTTGTGCAGTAGAAATAGCAAGACCAGATAGTTGGAATCTAAAATTATTAATTAAAATTAGTGGTTTAATCAAGAGATTAACTGGATTCTGAAAGATATATATCCGATTTATCATTTCACTAGACCAAATGCAGAGATGCGGGCGCCAGCAGCCGTTATGGTCGCTGGCCAGCAGGAGGCGACAAAATGTGTGGGGGGGGGGGGGAGAAGGATTTTATTAAAAATGTGTACATAAACACGACAAAATTTAATGAGGCGTGGATACTTGGAATGAAAAGTGAAATCTCTACCGAAATGGAAAAAATGTCGGCGTTTCTGGGTCTGGCTTTGGCATAGCAACGAATCAAAGGCTGGCAACCACAAACCAGGCAGAAACACAGCCAGCCAGCAGCCACAGAGTTTTAATATATAGATTTAGATAGATGGTGGGCAAACAGACCTTACTGTATGTGGTATCAATAATATAGAGGTTGGGCATTGTGGTTTTGAGGTTTAATCACCAGATTTTCAGGAGATAGAAAGGAAGTTTAAAAGTATAACGTTGAAGGAGTATGTCTCTGGATTACACGTAGTAGTAAGGGTAGAAATAGGAAGAAAAGCAATGTATTGTTTGACCCATGATGCAGGAGCAAGGGCTTAGGACCTGTGGGACATTGAAGTTACTTTGGAATCAGAAACAAAAGAGTGGATTGTACATCCTCAGGACTGGGACCAATCTTGTGGAAAGGTTCACTAGAGTGCTTCGGAAGGTTAGAACTAAACTGGTGGTGAATTGACAGTTCATAACAGTTGAATAGAGGGATATGGCGTGTACAAAATGTGAGAGCATTGGTTAGCAAGAGAGAAGAAAGTAGTACCATATTAGAGAGGAGCAGGGTAGGAAGGATTAAAAAGAATAGAAATGCATGTACGTAACACACAATGAAGATTGACACAAAATGCTGGATTAAATCAGCGGGTCAGGCAGCATCTCTGGAGAAAAAGAATAAGTGATGTTTCGGGTCGAGCCTCTTCATCAAACCATACTTCATCAAACATACATTTGCCGAACAAACAATGGTGTAAATGGAAATGAGAATGAAGTAAAAAAGGTTGGAATTGGGTGTTTAAACATAGAAACATAGAACATAGGTGCAGGAGTAGGCCATTCGGCCCTTTGAGCCTGCACCACCATTCAATATGATCATGGCTGATCATCCAACTCGGTATCCTGTACCTGCTTTCTCTCCATACCCAATGATCCCTTTAGCCACAAGGGCCACATCTAACTCCCTCTTAAATATAGCCAATGAACTGGCCTCAACTACCTTCTGTGGCAAAGAATTCCAGAGATTCACCACTCTCTGTGTAAAAAATGTTTTTCTCATCTCAGTCCTAAAAGATTTCCCCTTTATCCTTAAACTGCGACCCCTTGTTCTGGACTTCCCCAACATTGGGAACAATCTTCCTGCATCTAGCCTGTCCAACCCCTTAAGAATTTTGTAAGTTTCTATAAGATCCCCCCTCAATCTTCTAAATTATAGCGAGTACAAGCCGAGTCTATCCAGTCTTTCTTCATATGAAAGTCCTGACATCCCAGGAATCAGTCTGGTGATCCTTCTCTGTACTCTCTCAATGGCAAGAATGTCTTTCCTCAGATTAGGAGACCAAAACTGTGCGCAATACTCCAGGTGTGGTCTCACCAAGACCCTGTACAACTGCAGTAGAACCTCCCTGCTCCTATACTCAAATCCTTTTGCTATGAATGCTAACATATCATTCGCTTTCTTCACTGCCTGCTGCACCTGCATGCCTACTTTCAATGACTGGTGTACCATGACACGCAGGTCTCGTTGCATCTCCCCCTTCCCTAATCGGCCACCATTCAGATAATAGTCTACTTTCCTGTTTTTGCCACCAAAGTGGATAACCTCACATTTATCCACATTATACTGCATCTGCCATGCATTTTCCCACTCACCCAGCCTATCCAAGTCATCCTGCAGCCTCCTAGCATCCTCCTCACAGCTAACACTGCCCCCCAGCTTCTTGTCATCCGCAAAATTGGAGATGTTGCATTCAATTCCCTCGTCCAAATCATTAATATATATTGTAAGTAGCTGGGGTCCCCAGCTAATTCAAAATTCACAATTTTCAGTAAATATTTAGGTAAAGCAGATTTGAGAGGGTAGAATTTATCTGGTTGGTGCTGAAAAGCAAAAAGAATGTGATCCTACCACAAGCAGTATTTTATAGGCCTTCAAACCCAGGGAGGAAGAAAGAGATGAAAGCAAATCTGCAAAGAGACTAGAAACATTTCAACTGGAGATGTTTGTGATCAGATAATACAATGGTGTTCCCTTAGCATCAGGGTAGCCGATATATATACGATTAATTTGCAAAGTAAAATACAGAATGAAATTTCAAAATTAGCTAAGGATGACCAGCCTTGGAGGTGTGGTAAACGGTGTCGGGAGCAACCATTCAAATGTGGCAATAATTAGATAGGTTGGCTGGCAAGTGGCCAACAATAACATAGTGTGAATACTTACTGGACAATATCATTGATTGGAATGCTGAGGAACCTGTCATCCAGAGTCTCAATTTCCACAGTATGACCTGTTAAAGCCTGAAATCCAAATTCATCATGAATGATTAAAACTCATGAATTGTGCAAAAGCTGAAAGTGTAAACAATAGTGTCATTCAACTGCTGTAATATTTATTGGAAAGTTGATAATTCTCTGTTTTTATACACTGCAGTTATTACACTTGTGCATGCTGGATCACAATCCTATGGATGCCAACAACTTCCAGTTTCTCAATCTAATCTTTGCATTTATGCCTTATCAGTATAGATAGATAGATTAATAGGGAGTGGTGACCACAGCTAAATTTGATCCGGTTCTCATGCAACATTTATGTATGTATATACAGTATATGATTTCTAGCAGGATTACAGCATAACACTCTGGACAAACCCCAATTGGTTTTGCTCTTTTCTCTCATCTAGGGTCACATGCATTAAAATTATATAAACACCAAAGGGTTTTTTTTTGGTAAATGACATGACATGTGATAATCGATCACTAATGGCCTTCAGGATGGGTAGAATACCTAGTTTGTGTTCATTCATTGAGCCTTACCACATGGTGTCTTCCTGCTCTCAGTCACAATGTTAATAGAAGCACTTGGAGCTGGTATAATGTCTAACTTTACCTTGGTTTATGCACATCTAAATTTAATTTCGTATTTCATATTGGGCTATTTAATTAGAATTCTAAGTAGTTTCAAGATCCTACACTTCTTAAAATAGGATATAAAGGAGTGCCATTAATGATTTATATTCTATATAGATTCAGGAAAATCTGATCTCATACTATGCTATCTAACTTCTTCAGACATGATTGATAATGGGATATGTCAGTTGACCCGAGTGTCTCCAAGCAAAGAGAATATTGTTGAGAAAAAGAAATACCAGCCAAGGCTTCTGACCTGCTCAGTATTTTATAGTCCCATACCAGACAATGTGAATAGAAAATGTTGCAACTTATCAATAGGCCTGACGAGTTGTGAAGCGAGGAAAATAATTAATATTTAATCTCACTATATTTTCATCAGAACTTGGCAAAGATAGATACATGCATGTTTTAAATTACAGAGAGGGTGGGGTGGAATGAACAAAGGTGATATAATGGAGACCAAGAGAGACTTTGATACAGAGGTGATGCAGGCTGAGACTGATGAAGGTGGTGAAGCTGATCTATCTGCCTGAGATTTAAATAGGGAGTTGAAAGATGACAGACAAACGAGTGAAACAAAGCTGGATCTGTGAGGTATCGACCATTGCTGAAGCTGGAAATCTGAAAAGATGCTGGGAAAAGGTTATTAGGTCGGGCAGGATTCATGGAAAAAGAAACACAGATTTATTGCTACATCTTAATGACCTTTCAGCAGAACTGGCCAGTTCTGGTATAAAATGGAAAGGTTAGTTAAGTGTTGAATTCATTTCCCAGTCCCAAGGACGGAAGAAGTATCTCTACCCGAAACATCACCTGTTCCTTTTCTCCAGAGATGCTGTCTGACCCGCTGAGTTACTCCAGCTTTTTGTGTCTATCTCAAGGACTGCGATTTGTTTGGTCAGGAGATGAGATGCTTTGACGCTTATATTAGAATCTTTGACGCTTATATTAGATGTTGTTGGAATAGAGTAAGATGCGGAAAAAGTGATTAGAGAAGGGAGTGGATGGAGAATTAAAGCAATAGACAATTTGAAGTCCAGAGTCACCACTGCAGACTAAAGAGGAGCTCTGAAAATCAGTCACCTAATCAGTGTTTAGTTTCTCCAATACAAAGGAGAATACCAAATGAAGCACACTAAGTTAGTAGCAGAAATTAATCACTGCTTCACTTTACAGGAGTGTTTGGATCTCTGGATGGTGGGAAAGGAAGAGATCTTATGTTGCTCGTCTGCAAATCAAAGACTTTTCCTTCTTCTCTTTGGTTTTAGCAGTTCCTCGGAAACAAGGAATATATTTTCATTCAGGTTTCTGAGGTAGCTAATGAAGCCAATGTTGGAACTGCAGGCTCTTCCACAGATAGGGGAGGAGTTGCCAAATGGGATGGGTGGGTGAATACTTAGTGAAAGTGTCACCCACACTAACTCAATATTTCAGTCTTTGAACTAAGAATCCAGTAATCCCCTAGATTTAGTCAGGATCAAATTGGTTTATAAATTCAGAAAACATAATCTTATCATCTCAAACTCCCAAGAAATCCATTGTCATAGGTTTTCATTGGAACTTCATATTTTCCAGCTGTGTAAGGTGATTTAGCCAAGGGGTCGTGAATCTGTGGAATTCAGTGCCACAGAGAGCTGTGGAGGCCAAGACATTGAGTATTTCTAAAGCGGGGAATTGATTGGGAAGGGTGTCAATGGTTATGGGAGAAGGCAGGAAAATGGGGTTGAGAGGGAAATATAGAACAGCCATGATTGAATGGTGGAGTAGACTCAATGGGCTGAAGGACCTAATTCTGCTCCTATGTCTTATGATCTTATGGAAAACTGGACAGAAAATTCTAGCTATTCAACTGCCCTGGTTAAAGATTTGACGGTCTATTTGTTTTCACAGCAATTCCCTGCTACCGATTACAGATCATTAATCAGAACCCCTAATGTTTCTCTTACTTAGCAGCAATTCGAGATACCTGTTCTGTACCGATATCAGGAATTACTCCTGCACAAATGCATTATAACTGAATAATATTTGCCCCACTGTGTGACATAGTTTATTCAATTACTGGATGAATATTCTGAAATCTGGACTACTGATCTGGAGATAACTTCAATTGGGTACTAGGGAATTTAAATGCAAGCGCTTAAATAAATCTGAACTTAAAATACTATTTTTGTAACTGTGACCCTAAAAACATTGCATTGTTGTAAAAGCCCAATGGGTTCACAAATACCTGTCAGGGAAGGAAATCGCCTGCCCTACTTGCTCTGACCTATATGTGGCTCTAGAATCACTAGTGATTCTTAACTGGCCTTTGAAATAGCAATTTAAAATTGGAAATGCACCCTTGCCTGCAATATTCACATGCTCTGAACAAATGAATAACAACTTGGCTCTCTGTGTGGCATAACTCAGCTGCAGACTATATTGTTTGAGCTCTATTAACCAAACATATTTCAGTGCCTGCTATTCCCATGACACAAAACATCACTTTCCTTTAGTTTAACACTTTTTTTTATAGTGGTCATTTTTTCTGGGTTTGATGCTTCTGGGGTTCCAAATCCCTTTAAGGGGAAGTTAAGAGGCAACAACATTGGCTTGGAGTGGAGTCATATTTAGGCTAAACCAGCTGAGGAGATCCTAAACTAGTTGTGGTTTTTGCAATGTTCTGACAATTTCATGAAAACTTTTGCCAGCTTTTAATTTTTAAATTTTCTATACTGATTTTTAATTCTTTTTCATGATGACTGCACATTTTAAGTTATGAGGCCAAAATATCAACCCTCTGAATCCTCTTCATAGCACAGTCTGTATTTTATTTCCACTTCTGCAATTTACAGCAAAGACGTCAGACCTGAGCTGGCGATCATGTGCTGGCTTTATCATTAGACTCAGCACTATGGCCACGAATGGAACACAAATACATTCACTTCAGATCTGACTTTCTCAACTATTCCTGTGATGTATTTCTGTGCCTTCTTCAATGAAGACAGACATGTATTTATATGGTGAGGAAATGGAAAAATGGAAAAATCCTTTGTAGATACTCATAAAATGTTGGAGTCACTCAGTGGGTTACCTTTCAAGTGACCTCAGCAAGTAACCTTTCAACCCATCAGCCATCATAGAGCACATAATCCTCCGATCATTTTTGCCACCTCCAATGGGATCCCAGCATTAGCCACATCTTTCCATCCGCAACTCCCTGGTTAACTCATCCCTTCCCACCCAAACCAGCGCCTCCCCAGGTACTTTCCCTGCAACCGCAGGGGATGCATCACCTGTCGCTCGACTCCGTCCAAAGACCCCAACAGTCTTTTCAGGTGAGGCAAAGGTTCACTTGCACCTCCTCCAACCTCATCTACTGTATCTACTGTTCCAGGCGTGGACTCCTATGAATCGGCGAGACCAAGCGCAGGCTCAACGATAGTTTTGCTGAACATCTCTGCTCATTCTGCCTAAAGCTACATGATCTCCCGGTTTAACTCCCCTTCCCATTCCCATATTGACATTTCTGTCCACTGTCAGAGGAAAGCCGCTGTCCCACTTACGTGCCTTTGGCACGCTAATTACGCGACCTCTTGGTCGCGTTAAGGCGCGACAGTCCCGCGAAGGTCACACGCGGCTTCATGCGCCTACACACCCGTCTGCCGGTCCCACTGAGTTACTCCTGCATTTTGTGTCTATCTTCAATTTTCTTGGCCCCGCTATGGGAGTAGAAGTGAGGGCAGATCTGGACCGCAATTGCCGTGAGCCACAGGCCGAGCTCGATGATCGTTTGCCTGCTTCTGCTGCTGTTGGAGGTGAGACGTTGCGCAGCGCCAGGGTCTTGGGCGTTTCTAAGTGGGACCGGCCTCGCGCGGCCACACGATGCCCGTGCACCTCAACACGACGACGAGGTCGCGTAATTTGCATGCCAAGGACACGTAAGTGGGACAGGGCCTTTAGGGAATGCAAATCGGAGGAACAGCACCTCATATTTTGCTTGGGCGGCTTACAACCCAGCGATATGAATATTAACTTCTCTGACTTCAAGTAACCCTTACTTTCCCACTTTTTCCATCCCTCCCCCATCCTAGTTCTCCGACTAGTCTGACTGTCCTCCTGATTAAATGTTATCTTTGTATGTTTCGCCGTTACCTTTCCCGATCTAACAACGCTTCTACGTTTTCCTTGACCTTCGCCCCCTTTGATGTATTTTTTTCACCCTTCCATATCTCTGTAAGCTTTTTAAAAGTTGACTTACAGGTAATACCATTGATAATATTGACCCAAATAAAAGATAAATGGTTGAGGCCATTTGTAAAACCATATTCTGGACTGAGATATATACATCGATTCTCTGGTCATAATGTAGGTCACATTCACACTTCCAATCTACTGGAAATTCTACGTACCTTTGCCAATGATATAGGAACAGAGAAGATTAGATCATTTTTGTCTCGACAGAACCACGGATGTGATTTCTCTTTCACAATGAATATTATGTCTGATGGAATATTATTTGGACCCTGCATGACACAAAAGTAACAATTCTTATTAACCAATACGAAAAAGGGGTTAAATGTCATAATTGTTTCATAATGCTTCTAAACATTATTTAATGGATCTTATTGCATGAATTATTCTATCATTTAACCAACTTATAAATACAGGTCATTTAGACAACTGATTACCAAGCTGCCTTGACATCCGACTGCCAGAATATAGGAGTACATTGATCTGGGCTTACACTGCATCTTTGATGGTATTGTCCCACATAGCATGTAATACTCATGATATAAGTTTATTTTATTAAATCAGATGTATTGCCAGTTATCATCGGTGTTATGCTTACTTTAGTGGCCCCACTTTAAGGCCGCCAAGCCTATTAGCCTAGATTTTCCTTAATAAGGTTCGCAGCCTGTCACTTGGGTTTTCCGTTTACTTTAACTTGTGTTCTTGGGATCTGGAAGGCCAATCATGGTGGCTTAGTCAGTCCTGCAACTGACAGGTAGGATTCTAGGTGAAGGAACTCACCTTTGAAGTGGTCAGGTAGAAGTCTAGCACGTAGGACATTGCAGAAATGCTCAAACACAGAAAAATGGGAACAGAAAGAGGCAATTCAATTGCTTACACCTATTCTCACATTGATTGGTCACTGATCTCTATTTTAATTCCATCCACCTATATTAGGTCCATTCCTCTCAACACCGTTGGCTAGCAAAAACATTAAACCACCTCAGAGTTAAAGCTGTAAATTGATCTGAAATGCTCTGCTCTGTTTTGTTTTGCACTACTTGAATATTCAAATAGTGCAAAAAAACAGAACAGTGCATTTCAAATCAATTTGTAGCTTTAATAGTTCAGGCAGTAAGAATATTGCTTGAGAATAAAACATATTTACTTTATAATGTTTCTGCTGATGACAAGGCAGCCATTACAAATCCACTCCAAAATTCTGTCTAGGGGTCTGGCAGAGCTGGAAGTGGGTACCCTTGTCTCTTGTGAAACTACTTAAATGAAACAAAGTCAGCAAACTGGACTGGCACATGATGAATGGGTTATGGCTGCTGCCAGGAAATTGGTCACAGCCTTCCAAAGTCCGTACACTATCTGGATATTGAGGAAGTGGAAATCGTTTTCAATTGCTAGAGACGCTTGTCTGAGGGAAAAGTGGAAGCATGCAACAGAACATAGAACTATGACATTCCGCACCTGGGAAAAGTGCTCTGTGCGTAACTGCGGGGCTCTCTTTATCTGCTTCACTGGATTCACAGGGAAAGTTATTTAGCTTTCCTCCCAGAGCAGAGCTTCAGCCACCTCCCTGATTCAGTAGTGGGAAAAAAACTGAGCTGTTAATGACGTCACCTGCTGCAGCTTGAAAGAAGATTGTGGCGGAAGCTTTAAGTCCCATGTGATGAAGGGAGGGGAAAGAAGGAATGAGGATCATGAGAGAGGAGAGAAAACTAAGAATTATGCAACATCTATAAAAATCATGTGTTTAATATTACTATGCATTTGTGTAGCACAAAATAATAGAAACTGTAAGTTATATGTAGCCTTGAATTTCAGCTAGCACACGTCAGCTGAATGTGAATGTCAGGTTCCATGCAACTCAGTCACATGACTGGCTAACTGAGTGCCTACGAAGGATGAATATCAATAGACTCTCAAGTGTAGTGGTAGTCAAGGCAGATGTAGCTGGCATCATAGTTAGCTGACACTCGAAAAAAAATCTTAGAAATAGATTATTTCTCCTTAAGGCTGCAAAAACACACCATTCATTCGCACTGCGTTGTGATCTGTGGGGGAAAATATCTGTGAACTATTTGACACAGGAGAAACAAACAAAACCTGTAAAAGGCTATTTAAAATATAAGCCTGCTTATATTTTCAGGAGTCATAAAAAATAAATTTAGTTGTACAGTTCTGTAGTTCTGTTACTGAGTAATCAGTGATAAAATCAAAAATAAAATAGGACATTTGATTGCTATTTTTGTGAGAACACATGAATATAGGAAAATAGGAACAGGCTACTTGGCCCCTTAAATCTGTCTGCTATTCAATAAGATTAAGGCTGATACCCCCGCCCTTATACCCTCTTCCCTGCCACCTCCCCATAGCCCTCATTTCCTTATCCTTCAAAAATTATCCATTTCCTCTTTGAATAGCTCCAATGATTTATCCTCCACAACCCTCCGAGAAAGAGAATTGAAGAGATTCACCACTTTGTGTAAAGTTCCCATGCACCTCAGTTTTAAATTTAAATGATCTCCCCTTAATCTTGCAAAGATGTCCCCTCATTTGCGATTCTCTCACTGGTAGAAATATCTCAACATCTACCCTGTTATGCGTCCTCAGAATCGTCATATATGTTTCAATGAAAATCAGCCTTTATTTTTATAAATTCCAAAGATTATAGATACAATTTCTTCAGCTGCCCATGAGGAGACAACCCTCTCATCGCAGAAATTAACCATATATATCTCTTTTGGACTGCTTCCAATGCCAGTGGAACCTTTTTTCAATAAGGGGACCAAATAAGTGTGCATTCTCCAATTGTGGCCCCACAACATACCCTGTCTAGTTGTAACAATTTATCCATATTTCAAAACTCTAACCCTCTTGCAATAAATACTAATATTCCCTTGCCTTCTGAATGAATTTCTGCACCTGTCTGCTTACATTTGCAATTCATAAACAAGAACATCTAGATCACTTGTACTTTGCTCATCTGCAATCTTCCTCCATTTTGATAACATTTTACCTTTAGATATCTCTTACCAAAGTGCATGAATTGACATTTTGCCATATTCGATTCGATTGACAAATTTTTACCCACTTACTCAACATTCTGCTGCAGAGTTTAAATATTCCCATTGCAACCACGCCTTCTACCTACATTTATGTCACTGATAAACTTGCACTCTGCCCTCTCTTCCAGATCATTAATATTAGTTGTGTATAAATGAGAGCCAAGAAATTATACTTGGGCACTTTACCAGTTAAGTTCTTCCAACCTGAAAAACATCTAGTTATTTTGACTACCTAATTTGTGTTAACCAATCTTCAGTTAGCCATGTAGCCCATACAACACAGAAACAGGCCCTTAGGCCTAAATTATCCGGGCTGACCAAGACACCCAATTTGCCTGCCTATGGCCTATATCTCTCTAAATCTTCCCTATCCATGCAATGTGAAAAAATACTCACCCTATCTTCTTTTCATGTTTTTATACACCTATATAGGATCACTCCTCAGCCTCCTGTGCCCCAATCAATAAAGTCTTAGCTTTCACAATCTCTCCTGATAGCTCTGGCACTCGAGTCACAGTAATATCTTCATAAATCTTCTCTGCACTCTTTCCAACTTAATGGCATCTTTCCATAGAAGGGTGATCAAAACTAAACACAATACTCCAAGTGCGGCCTCGCCAAACTCTTGTACAACTGTAAGATAACGTCCCAACTTTTAAACTTAATTCCCTGACTGATGAAGGCCAGTGTGCCAAAAGCCTTCTTCACCACCCTATCTAGCCGTGATAATAAGATCATAAGTGATAGGAACAAAATTAGGCCATTTGGCCCATCAAGTCGACTCCATCATTCCATCATGGCAGATCTATCACTCCCTCCTAACCCCATTCTCCTGCCTTCTCCCCAAAACCTTTGACACCCGTGACATTTATGATGTCACTTTCAGGGAACTATGTACTTGTATTCCTAGATCCCTCTGTTCCACAAAACTCCCTAGGGCCCTATCATTCACTGTGAAGGTCCTACCTCAGTTTAACTTTCCGAAATACAACACCTTGTATTTATTTGAATTAAACTCCATTAGCCATTCCTCAGCCCTTGCCCAGCTGATCAAGCTCCCGCTATAATTCTTGATAACTGTTTTCATTGTCTATGATACCATCTATTCTGTAAACTTTCTAATTGTGTCTTGCCCATTCTCATTCAAATTGTTGATAAAGATAACACACAGCCGTAGGGCCCAGCACCAATTCCTGAAGCACACCACTAGTCTGAAAAATAACCTTACACCACCACCCTCTGTTTCTACCACGTAATACACTTCCCCAATATCATGTGTTCTTATCTTGTTCACCAGCCTTTTGAGTGGGACCTTATCAAATGCCTTCAGATAATGGATCAGCTCTGCTTAATGGGAGGAATTACATCCTCAATAAACTTGAGCAAATTTATCTGGCATGATTTATGTTTCATACTACATTGACTTGGTTTATTAAATTGGGCTTCTCGTCAACCCAAAAGATCAACTATCTTTGTTTTCCAGAATTGCTGCCGGACCTGCTGAGTTACTCCAACATTGTTCTCTGTAAACCAGCATCTGCAGTCCCTTGTTTCTACACGCCTCTGAGTGACTATCTATTTCTTCCGTGATTACAGACTCCAGTATCTTGTCAAAAGGAGGCGTTAAGCTAACAGGCCTATCCACAGTCACAGAACACAAAATGGCATTTTAGTTTTCCTTCACCTTTAGCACCTTGTGAAACCACTATAGTCACACTGCCTGGTTGGTACATGGGTTCATTGCACTTTCTTTCAGAAAGTGGACAAAGCATTTGTAATTGACCCTGTTGACATACTGTTTTCAAAAAGCAAATCAATGCATTGAGAAAAAAAAGACTTCATTAGTAAATGTAGCTGAGTATTCTTGTAATTGAAATTAAAATTCCTTTATTGCTTTGAGATAGTCGGGCTCGTCTATGAGGCATATTAAAGTTTCCACCTAATCCGGTAACACCCTCCCCCTGGAGAGTTATCAGAATATGTGGAAACTTCAATATGCTTCATAGCCATATCTCAAAGCAATAAAGGAATAACTGCCAGCTACAGTCTAAAGGTCTTTAAAAATAATTGCAAGGCAACATTTACAATTTTCTGCTCTCCGAAAAGCAAGATACCATTAAGAAATCAAGAGTTTTAAGGTCATGTTGTAGCATACCAATACAGGATGTCCAGGGGTAATGAAAAAGTTCCCTTTTCACAGACATCCATATATCAAATTTATCCACAAGTTGGAAAGTACACAAAAATCACTCCATATCGTAACCACATCGTAATGAATGGGATCAAAACCATATAAGACTGATAAGTAAAAGCAATGCATTATAAAATCATGAGAGGAATAGATCGGGTAGATGATGAGAGTCTCTTTCCCAGAGCAGGTGAATCGAGGACCAGAGGACACAGGTTTAAGGTGAAGGGGAAAAGATTTGATAGGAATCTGAGGGGTAACTTTTTCACACAAAGGGTGGTGAAATGGAACAAGCTGCCAGAGGAGGTAGTTGAGGCTGGGACTATCGCAACATTTAACAGTTTGACAGGTACATGGAAAGGACAGGTTTGGAAGGATATGGACCAAACGCAGGCAAGTGGGACTGGTGTAGCTGGGACATGTTGGCCAGTGTGGGGCAAGTTTGGCCGAAGGGCCTGTTTCCACACTGTATGACTCTTCTAAAAGTGGAGAAAGAGAAGAAACTAGTTCTGCCACTTGTAGGAACAAACATATGTACACAGGCCCCCTTTTGAAATTAATAACATTTGGAAGTGGGAGTGTTGAGTGTTAAGAATCAGTCTTTAATGTTATAGAATCCTACTCCAAATCGTCTTTCCAACCATCCAATGGCTAGTGACTGTACATCCCCAGCAGCTTGGTGCTATAACGTTTATTTGCAATTACGCTCTAAGTACCTGGTCTCCTTCATGTGGGAATGTGATTTTGGTTCCTGACAACCAGCCTGGTTTAACTTGAATGGTTAGGATTTTATCCTTAATACTTGACGTGTGACCATCTTCATTCATAACCTGTTCAATAATAACAAACCACATGAATTGTCTTTTAGCATAAAATTAATTAAAAACAATTATAATCAGTATTTAGTCAGACGATAAACACATACCCAGGCCTCTAAAAATTCAATGTATCCATAGAGAGAATAGGCAAATGTATGAGATTTTATGCTAAGTGACTTCTCTATTCGATCTCTGCAAGTGGGCTTCATTTGCAAAGCCAACATTTAACACCTATCCCTTGCAGCCTTGAGATGATGGTGGTGACTCAAATTCTTTATGTGCTGCTGTGTGCCAAATAAATAGCAACAATAAAGGAACATTGACTGATTTTCATGTCAGGTTTAGGTGTGACTACATAAGATTTCATTTTAGAAAAATGAGGGGGGACCTCATTGAAACATACAGAAAAGTGAAAGGCTTGGATAGAGTGGATGTGGAGAGGATGTTTCCTCTAGTGGAAGAGTCTGGGACTAGAGGTCATAGCCTCAGAATTAAAGGATGGTCTTTTAGGAAGGAGATGAGAAAGAATTAAAAGCATAGATTTAAGGCAGAGATAGATATATTCTTGATCAGTACGGGGTCAGAGGTTATGAGGAGAAGGCAGGTGAATGGGGTTAGGAGAGAGAGATAGATCAACCATGATTGAATGACGGAGTAGTCTTGATGGGCCGAATGGCCTAATTCTACTCCAAACTTTTATCTTATGACTTTTCAGGCGATAGCACTCACCTGTAGCCTTTCTCCTACTGGCTGATGCAAGTTCCAGATTTGGAAGGGGTTATTGAAGAAAATTGACAAGTTACCGCAGTGTATTTTGCAGATGGTGTGGATTGCAGCAACGTTGCCGCAGTGGTGGAATGATTGAATGTCTAGGATGAGTGATGAAGTGTCAATCATACAGGTTGCTATCACACAGATGGTGTTGCACAGAACTTTAAATCGTGAAAAGGCTTTGAAGAGTCAGGTTGTGAATCACTCACTGGAAATTTCTCAGCCTCTGACATGACGGAGCCTATGGTGACGGAGGAACTGAAAGGAATTCTCATTAGTCAGGAGATGGTGTTGGTAGACTGATGGGACTGAAGGCTGATAAATCCCCAGGGCCTGACGGTTTGCATCCCAGGGTACTTAAGGAGGTGGCTCTAGAAATTGTGGACAAATTGGTGATCATTTTCCAATGTTCTGTAGATTCAGGATCATTTCCTGTGGATTGGAGGGTAGCTAATGTTATCCCACTTATTTAAGAGAGGGAGGGAGAAAACAGGGAATTATAGATCAGTTAGCCTGACATCGGTAGTGGGGAAGATGTTGGAGTCAATCATAAAAGATGAAATAGCCGCACATTTGGATAGCAGTAACAGGATCGGTCCGAGTCAGCATGGATTTACGAAGGGGAAATCATGCTTGACTAATCTTCTAGAATTTTTTGAGGATGTAACTGGGAAAATGGACAAGGGAGAGACAGTGGATGTAGGTGTAATTGGACTTTCAGAAAGCATTTGATAAGGTCCCACATAGGAGATTATTGGGCAAAATTAGGGCACATGGTAATGGGAGTAGGGTGCTGACATGGATAGAAAATTGGTTGGCAGACAGGAAACAAAAAGTAGGGATTAACAGGTCCCTTTCAGAATGGCAGGCAGTGACTAATGGGGTACCGGAAGGCTCGGTCGGTGCTGGGAACGTAGCTATTTACAATATACATCAATGATTTGGATGAAGAGATTCAAAGTAACATTAGCAAATTTGCAGATGACACAAAGCTGGGTGGCAGTGTGAACTGTGAGGAAGATGCTATGAGAATGCAGGATGACTTGGACAGGTTGGGTGAGTGGGCATGCAGGTACAGCAGCAAGAAAGCGAATGGCATGTTGGCTTTCATAACAAGAGGAGTTGAGTATTGGAGCAAAGATGTCCTTCTGCAGTTGTACAGGGCCCTGGTGAGACCACACCTGGAGTATTGTGTGCAGTTTTGGTCTCCTAATTTGTGGAAGGACATTCTTGCTATTGAGGGAGTACAGCGTAGGTTCACAAGGTTAATTCCCAGGATGGCAGGACTGTCATATGTTGAAAGAATGGAGTGACTGGGCTTGTATACACTGGAATTTAGAAGGATGAGAGGGAATCTCATTGAAACACATAAGATTATTAAGGGATTGGACACGCCAGAAGCAGGAAACATGTTCCCAATGTTGGGGGAGTCCAGAATCAGGGGCCACAGTTTAAGAATAAGGGGTAGGCCATTTAGAACGGAGATGAGGACATTTTTTTTTCACACAGAGAGTTGTGAATCTGTGGAATTCTCTGCCTCAGAGAGCCGATTATCTGGATGCTTTCAGGAGAGAGTTAGATAGAGCTCTTAAAGATAGTGGAGTCAAGGGATATGGAGAGAAGGCAGGAACGGGGTACTGATTGTGGATGATCAGCCATGATCACAGTGAATGCGGTGCTAGCTCGAAGGGCCGAATGGCCTGCATCTATTGAAAATTATCTATTGATGTTACATCAGAGTTTTTATGTGACTGGTTCCCAATCTCCAGTCGCAGCCCACTATTGGACTGGAAATGATTGGAACTGAGCCAAGTGGGGGTCCATTTTCTATTTAAACTATGGAAAATTCAGGCAAAAGTTGTTGAAATGGTGAATGTGCAGCCGTGCAGCTATTGGGCAAGGTTCAGCAACCAAGGATGGTTAGGTAGACATGACTTCAGAATTAAGGGACAGAAGTTTAGGGGTAATATGAGGGGGAACTTCTTTACGCAGAGAGTGGTAGCAGTGTGGAATGAGCTCCCAGTGGAAGTGGTGGGGGCAGGTTCATTGGTATCATTTAAAAATAAATTGGATAGGCATATGGATGAGAAGGGAATGGAGGGTTATGGTATGAGTGCAGGCAGGTGGGACTAAGGGGAAAAAAATTTGTTCGGCACGGACTTGTAGGGCCGAGATGGCCTGTTTCCGTGCTGTAATTGTTATATGGTTATATAAGAGCATTCAATGCCATGGGAATATTCATTGTGAGTCTTTTATTTCATTACATTTGTTTTCATTTATTTTTTTGATTTTAATTTTGTGATTATTAGCCGCAAAGCCAACATAAAATATTTTGAAAACTTAAATAATTTTGTCATAATTATCAGTTCATTTATCAGGCTATCTTAAAATATGAGCAGTCGGTCCTAATGTTTGATTTATATTTGGATGAAAAAGATTGTGAGCTACAGCTCTAGATGTTGATTCTGGGGAACCTGGCACTGGACATGCTGATGAATGCCAAAGAGGAGATTAGACTCTTTCTTGTTGGAGACAATCATTGTCTAACATCTGTGTGTTTCTCATTAATTCAATTTTGGGATGCGGCCATCGTTGGCAAGACCAAAACTTTCCTCATCCTTGCTTGACCTTGAGATAGAGGCAATAGACTATCTTCTTGAATCAATAAGCTCCTTCTGGTGAAGGTACATCAACAGTGTTTTTGGGTGGTAAACTGTATGATGCATACCCGGCATTGATGGAAGAACCAACAATTAATTCCAAGTCAGGATGAGGTGTGACTTTGAGGGGAACCAGTGAGTGGTGACGTTTCCAGCAGCATGGTGCGCTTGTCCATCTCAGTAGAATAAATCTTGGGTTTGGGGTTTCTATCAGATTAGCCTGGGCTGTTAACTGCAGTGCAGTTTGAAGATGTGTCTGGTAGATATGGGAAGTCTTAAATGTCAAAAGATGACTCAAGCACAGCAGAATGCCACCCACCTCTCAGACTTGCTCTTGCGGCTACAGCATGTATGTGGATAGTCCAGTTGAATTTCTGGTGAACGGTGACTCCAGCATACCATTGAACAGAACAGTAGGTGGGCTTGGCATCATTGGCAATTAAATGTCAAGGCAGATGGGTGGACACTCTGTTGGAAATGCTTGGCATATTTGTGAAGTAGTGCTAATTGCCATATCTTAGCGCATGCCTAAATGTTATCTAGGTCTTGCTGCATGAAATTATGAACCTCTTCATTTGCTGAGTCGCGAATAGAACTGAACATTGTGCAAACATCAGCAAACATTCATATTTCTGACCTTAGGATGGAAGAAGTTTGCCGGTGATTGTGATTAAACTCAAGCCGGTGTGTATGATGGGAGAAAACTGTTGGAAAGGAGGGAAAGGAAAGGAAAGTCTGAATGCATTGACAACAGTAAAAGTTAAATGTCTAATTAAGTATGACTGTAGTTCTGAGGAGTTATACCTGGAGCCAAACCTTTTCATTACAGCTACAACAGGCACATCTATATGACAATTTTTCCAGATTGGTCTCATCATTAAAAACAATTAGCTTTTACTGTTTTCAACGCATTCAGCTGTTTAATGATTTTGAATAGACTGGCTGAAGACTGGCATCCATGATGGTTGGGACATTGGGAAGTGGCCAAGGTGCATCATTCACTTCTGTCTGAAGAGCATTATAAACACTTCAGGCTCATCCCTTGCACTTCAGCCTTCAGTTCATAGCAAGGATGTACATGGATCTTCTTCCCCCTCATTCGTTCTGTAATGTTGCGTCTACAATTAAATATGTAGGTAATCTTATGTTGTTGCCTCTCTGTTTTGGAGCTTTTGAAGCGATCTTGGCACTGCTCCTGCATGCTCTCACAATCTCCAACGATTAAAGGGTGACCTCTAGTTTGATACGAATGATGGAGTCAGGATGACATTGGCTTATAGGGTCATACAAGAATAAACAAATTTAGGAAATTGAGGCCATACAGTGCCACAAATCTGCTCTGTAATTCAATATCATGATTGATCCTCCTCCTTGTGCCCTATACTACCTATCACCTTATTAGGTTTTATTGTGCCATTTTTGTAAAACCGTCTCTTGATAGGCTATTTCTCAAAGGGCAGTTACTTGTGAACCATCTTGCTATGTGTCTAACGTTCCACATTTGACAGGATAGGCAAGGGTGGAGATTTCTTTCCCTAAACGACATTTATAAACAAGAACAATTTTTACTTCAATTTCATGGTTACAAAGTCACCAGTATAAATTTAATTGTTTTTAAATTCCTGATTATTTAAATTGCCTGCCTGCCATGTCAAGATTCAAACTCATACCTCCGGATGATTAGTCTAAGTTTTTGAATTACTTACTAGTCCAGCAACATAAAGGCTATATTACAATTTTTATCGAACAAACTTTTTCACAAGCTTTTCGAGTCTCAGGACCAAGGCTGCGACCTCAGAATGCTTGCAGGCCGAAAAATCGACTGAAGCATCTGTAGTGATTTAGCTGACGTTTGGCCAGTGTGACAGTGTACTTACCATTGACTTCCTAGATGGAAGGTTAAAAAGTGCCTAGGCTTTAAATCTTCTAGGACACTGAGAACCTGCAACCTGTCGTTCAGATTTATGAACTTATTTACTCCTTAACTATTTTCTTTTTCACATGATAATAATAGCTTCATTTTGAAAGGGACAAAGAACAACAATGTGTACTTTACACTTCTGTCTTTCAGGATCAAATAAAAGAACAAAACAATTCCTATTTATTCTAAACACTTAGGCGACTGAAAGTACAACCCATTTAAATACTTAGCTGTATGATCTTAAATTAAATTTCATCAATGAGTTAGTTGAACACCGCATCTGGAGTCATTAGGTGAATGTTCCCATACATTTTCAGCATTATCTGTTGAACAAAATACATCTGTGTGATATTCATGCTAGTTCAGTAAACTTAAAGCATTTTACCCTGCGTGAGATTTTGATCTTCTTCAAACATCCATGAAACAAATCTTCCAAAGATAAATGCAGCTCCCGTTCAATCGGAGGATCTTGCGTCTTAACTCCACGCCCTCGGAGACCGCCAAATCCTATATTTATCTCTCCTTTCGCGTCAAAAAAATCTGTAAAGAGAGTAAAGAGTGGTAACCTTCACAAATGAATATGCCACGCATCAATTGCTCATCTGCACTAATCCCATTTACTAGCATTTACAGTACTTGGTCTGTAGTCTTACATGCCTTGGCAATTAAAGTGCTCATCTAGATTCAAAATCATGATAAATCTTACCACAGATATTTTCTGAATCAATGGTTCAATGGTGCTTTATTGTCTCGCATATCTAAGTACAATAAAATTCTTGTTTTGCATGCAATTCAGTGACAATCCTAATGTACATTAAGTATAATCATACTTAGTATAAGAGTGTAAGATAGTAGACCACACAAGTCACCATGTTTTAGGCACCATCTTGTACCTTCCAAGTCCGAAATTCTTTACAAATTGTTAGTCTTAATTTGGCCATAAAGACCCATTGTTGTGGTGGCTGCACTAGGTTGGAGTTGCAGGGGTTAGCCTGGTCAGGTGATGTGTTGAAATTCTCCACCACGACTTTGCCATTCTGTGCCATTGCAGGCTGCGTCTTGGAGTGACATCTGGCCTTCTTGAACCCCAGGCTGTACAATCAGTCATGTAGAATGTAGGTGGGCACAGCGATATTCCCATCACCTCCTCATTTAAATTAGAACATTTAATTCAATTTGAAATATTCTTATTAAATTCAGGACTAGCATTTCCAGAGTCAGTATCTTAAGGCATAAAATAAATTGTTTTTAAAGTTTTATACCTTGTGGCTGACAGTGTTACCTTGGCCTATATATAACTGGAATTATTAGGACAAATTATCTCAGAGAATAGTCGTAAAATAATGTATATTAAACATTGTGGAGCTGAAATTTCTCAGAGTTTGGTGCAAAAGAGGAGGGAGTTTCTTTCACTTGCCTCCAATGTTTATAGTGGTTGGTGGAAGCCTGAGGAACAAAGCGGTAGTCCATAATTAGGGGGCAGACAAGCAAGCAGGACAGGGAGTCCATATGATATGTTGCCAAAGTGAAGGACATCACAAATTGGTTTGATTAGATATTGGATATGGGAGGGATGATCCAATTGTTGGTACACGAGACAGCAGATATGAGAATCTAGGACATAAATGGGAGAGTTGCTGGAGAAACTGAGCAGCTCAGGCAGCATCTATGGAGGGAAATGAACAGATGATGTTTCAGATTGAGACCCTCCACCTGGACTGAAAGATAGAGGGGAAATAGCCAGTGCAAAGAGGTGGAAAAGAAAGGTGGGGCAAGACTTAGCAAGCAAATAAGGAGGCAGATAACAGTCAGGTGGGAAGGTGGGAAGGTGGGAAGGGTTTGTGGGAGAAATGGAGGCAGTGACAGAGGCAGGAGGGTGATAAATAAAGAACAAAAGACTACAGATAATGGAAACTGATAGAAGGTGAAAAGTGGAATGAAATGTCGGAATTGTGACAGATAGAAACAACTGAGGAGGGGGAGGGGTTGAACCGTGGTGTGGTAGGGGTGGGATGATCCAGCAGGAGGAGTGTGTGGGTGATAGGTCTGTGGGGTAGATGGAGGAAGGAGAAATAAATGGGGATATAATATAATAATAATAATTATTATTTATTTTATTGTCATTGCATGTCAGTGCAACGAGATTTAGTATGCAGCTTCCAACTGATGTAAAAGAAGAGTAAAATAAATAAATAAGCTGTGTGACGTGGCCATCAGAGGGAGACAGTCCGGGGGGGTGGGGGCACTCAGCAGGGCCGGTTCAGAGCCGCTATAGCTCTGGGAATAAAGCTGTTCCTGAGTCTGGAGGTTTGGGCGTAGAAGGCCTTGTAACATCTGCCGGAGGGAAGTAGTTCGAACAGTCCGTTACAAGGGTGTGAGGAGTCTTTATGGATGCTGATGGCCTTCCTGAGGCACCGTGTGTGGTAGATGGGAGGGGGGGTAGTAGGGTATTATTGGAGGGTGTATGAGAGGACCAGGATAGATGGGAGGAGAAAGAGATTACCTCCTACCACATCCGTCTTGTTTCTCTCTCCTCTTATTTACCCTAGTCTTCTTACATACATCTTTCTTCCCACAATACCCCACAACTCCTATCAGATTGTGATTTTTTTTTTAAATTAAAAAAGAGTTTTCATTTTTTAAGAAATCCAATTTTCCTTTGTCTCTTATTTTATTCCCTTCTCTCCTTTTTCTCTCTGTAGTTCTCTAGATTGGCTTTGTCACATTCTTTTACAAATCTCTCAGTCCTTCCTAAACTTATTTCCCCATACTAACATCTTATTGGTTGCTACTTGTTTCATTGTTCATCATGGGCGCTGATCTATTTACCTTATGGTGTCATCTTATTTTTCCCGAAATTGGCTTTTTTTAAGTCACGTGTACAATGCAAAATGCTCTGTTTCAGTAAAAGCAGAGTTAAAAAGTTAATATAAATAATAAATAATTTAATTAAATAATAAATATTTTAAATATTAACTCAGCAGCAATACTTTTAGGCAGCTAGAGGGGTGGTGAATGCATAAGTCCCTTATCAAGCTTGATGGACACATTATTATAACTGGCCAAGATTAGTTTTCTGTTCCTGTGTTATATGTTACAATTCTTCCCACACATTTTTTTTAGAAGAAATGTCCTTGCTTTTACTGGGAGAACCTGCTGCAGGTTATTTCCTCCGCCTGTTACACAATCAATTTATCAAGTCAATTGATTTATTATCGTTCATTATATGCCACCCAACTAACCCCACCACTTCCTAATCATGGCAATAACTACTTTAAATATATTATTTTATTTTAAAGTTAATGAATGAGTAACAAAGTGAGATTTGCAGTTAGAAGGTAATGTAGTCTGGTAAAGCTTAAAAGACAAAGCAAAGCTGCTGCTAGTATGGGATGCGGATCATCATGAGCAGTGTTTTAAAAAAGTTTAAAGGAGAAGTTGTGTACTTAGACTGGTGCGGTACTAACTTCTCTATGAAGGATTTGTTTAAGAAAGAACTGCAGATGCTGGAAAAATCGAAAGTCTGAAGACGGGTCTCAACCCGAAACGTCATCTATTCCTTCGCTCCATAGATGCTGCCTCACCCGCTGAGTTTCTCCAGCATTTTTGTCTACCTTCTCTATGAAGAACATTGATTTGTTTTATCACAGGAAAAAGGTAATACTATTAATGTTACAAGATAATACAGATTTCTCTAACTCTGATGATGACCATTTTATGTTTGCAAGTAAACATGGTCTGTCATAAAGAAAAGTTAAATAGAGCCATAGAGTGATATCCAGACAGGAACATGGCCTCCAGCCCAATGCATTATGTTTACTAAGATATCAATTCCATGCTGGTTTCATTTAATCCTTATCTCTCTAAACCTCTCCTAAACATATATCTGTCCAAGTATATTTTGAATGTTCTTATAGTACTTGCATCACCCATTTTATCTGGCAGCTGGCAGCTCATTAACCTGTTCACTGATAAGTTTGTTTTCACTAAGGGCCATGACCTGAGTATACACAGGGTGGCACTGAACAGGTTAAATCAATGTTTTAAATATGCAAATGTGTCTGGTTCGGCAGACCTGAAACAATGATCCACAGAATATATTTCTCAAATGTTCTTTTAACATAGAACAACATTCAGTCTATTGAGAATATGTTCACCTTTAGAGTTTTGCTATCAGACCCATCACCCTACATATTTCCTTACAACTTATTACATACTCATCAACTTTATCCAATCCTCCTGCCATCCATCTACACAAACAGCTTACAGTAACAAATCTTTGGGATGTGGATGAAATCAGAACACTGGAAAACACCACATAATCATAGGGAGTAAATACAAATTCTACACAGATAGCACTCAAGATCTTAAAAGAACATGGGTCACTGAAGGTGGGAGGCAGGAGCACTCCCTGCAGTGCCACTGTGCCATCACTAGTGAGGAATTATCCAAATACATTTGCCATTGTAAATTGCTACGTCAACATTCGTGTTCAGGTTTGCTAAATTAACTGTCACATTATTCGGTGCATCTTCAAGATCCAGTATCAATATTCCAATTAGAACCGTTGCCAATACTCTACAACTAACTGTGAATAACATCACTGACACATTGCTATCATCACATTAAAACACTGCCTTTAATTTAGAAATACATGCAGCAAGAATGTCAGCTCTGGGTCCGTGTTAGCACCCATGTTTGCTAAGTCAAAAAGTTATTAATTGAACTATTCATTCAATCTATCTAGTCACTTCAATCCAGGACTGAGAAAGGCCAGTAGTGTCAGCAAGCCCTCTCTTGAATGAGTGAGATTGAGGCCCTGTCTGCCTTTTGAGGTGTGCATCAAAAAATCCAATTTCCAACCAAAGGTGAGAGAGAATTGCACCCTTCTCAGAAATTCTTAAACCTTATTGAGATATAGAAAATCCTTAAGGTGGATGGTCACTGTGTTTTTCCTGAGTGGAGAAATCTAAAACTAGAGAGCATAGATTTAAGATGAGAGTGGAAAAGATTAAGAAAATTATCTGAGAGACAACTTTTTCACAGGAGGTGGTGGGTATATGAAAATGAGCTGCCAGAGAAAGTTGTAGCAGCAGGCACAAATATAATGTTTAGAAGACATTTGGACAGGTACATGGATGGAAAATAAACAGAGAGATGCGGGCAAAATGCAAGCAAATGGGACTAGTAAACATCTTGGTCAACATGGAGGAGTTGGGCAGGTTCCATGCTGGTCAACTCTTTGATAGTTTGCCAGTACTAAGTAGTGTCAGGGAGTAATATTTCTTCAGTAATCAATTAGTTTAGTTGCTATCTGGCAAAATAGAAAGTGTCTATCTGGCTGTTCTCTTTCCACTGTTATAATGCCTCATGTAAGTTTGAGAAATACCATATCATTTTCCAAATGGGCAGCCTTCTGCAATATTGAATTCTACAATTTCAGGTATCTCTTTTCCCTATTTCAAACTGGAATTTTAATCAGCCTTTTTCTCTCCACTAGCAGTGCTTGACCTGCTGGGTATTTCTGACAGTTCCACATTTCACAGAATTTACATCCCTTTATTCATGTTCTTTCTAACTTACCTCATTAAGCCATTAACCAGATAATGTCATCAATAACTGATCAATAACAACATTAAACATAGAAACATAGAAATTAGGTGCAGGAGTAGGCCATTCGGCCCTTCGAGCCTGCACCGCCATTCAATATGATCATGGCTGATCATCCAACTCAGTATCCCGTACCTGCCTTCTCTCCATACCCCCTGATCCCCTTAGCCAATGAACTGGCCTCAACTACCCTCTGTGGCAGAGAGTTCCAGAGATTCACCACTCTCTGTGTGAAAAAAGTTCTTCTCATCTCGGTTTTAAAGGATTTCCCCCTTATCCTTAAGCTGTGACCCCTTGTCCTGGACTTCCCTAACATCGGGAACAATCTTCCTGCATCTAGCCTGTCCAACCCCTTAAGAATTTTGTAAGTTCTTCTATAAGATCCCCTCTCAATCTCCTAAATTCTAGAGAGTATAAACCAAGTCTATCCAGTCTTTCTTCATAAGACAGTCCTGACATCCCAGGAATCAGTCTGGTGAACCGTCTCTGCACTCCCTCTATGGCAATAATGTCCTTCCTCAGATTTGGAGACCAAAACTGTACGCAATACTCCAGGTGTGGTCTCACCAAGACCCTGTACAACTGCAGTAGAACCTCCCTGCCCTATACTCAAATCCTTTTGCAATGAAAGCTAACATACCATTCGCTTTCTTTACTGCCTGCTACACCTGCATGCCTACCTTCAATGACTGGTGTACCATGACACCCAGGTCTCGCTGCATCTCCCCCTTTCCCAATCGGCCACCATTTAGATAATAGTCTGCTTTCCCGTTTTTGCCACCAAAATGGATAACCTCACATTTATCCACATTATACTGCATCTGCCAAACATTTGCCCACTCACCCAGCCTATCCAAGTCACCCTGCAGTCTCCTAGCATCCTCCTCACAGTTAACACTGCCCCCCAGCTTAGTGTCATCCGCAAACTTGGAGATATTGCCTTCAATTCCCTCATCCAGATCATTAATATATATTGTAAATAGCTGGGGTCCCAGCACTGAGCCTTGCGGTACCCCACTAGTCACTGCCTGCCATTGTGAAAAGGACCCGTTTACTCCTACTCTTTGCTTCCTGTTTGCCAGCCAGTTCTCTATCCACATCAATACTGAACCCCCAATGCCTTGTGCTTTAAGTTTGTATACTAATCTCTTATGTGGGACCTTGTCGAAAGCCTTCTGGAAGTCCAGATACACCACATCCACTGGTTCTCCCCTATCCACGCTACTAGTTACATCATCGAAAAATTCTATAAGATTCGTCAGACATGATTTACCTTTCGTAAATCTATGCTGACTTTGTCCAATGATTTCACCACTTTCCAAATGTGCTGCTATCCCATCTTTAATAACTGACTCTAGCATTTTCCCCACTACCGATGTTAGACTAACTGGTCTGTAATTCCCCATTTTCTCTCTCCCTCCCTTCTTAAAAAGTGGGGTTACATTTGCTACCCGCCAATCTTCAGGAACTACTCCAGAATCTAAAGAGTTTTGAAAGATTATTACTAATGCATCCACTATTTCTGGAGCTACTTCCTTAAGTACTTTGGGATGCAGCCTATCTGGCCCTGGGGATTTATCGGCCTTTAATCCATTCAATTTACCCAACACCACTTCCCGGCTAACCTGGATTTCACTCAATTCCTCCAACTCCTTTGACCCGCGGTCCCCTGCTTTCCGGCAAATTATTTATGTCTTCCTTAGTGAAGACGGAACCAAAGTAGTTATTCAATTAGTCCGCCATATCCTTGTTCCCCATGATCAACTCACCTGTTTCGGACTGCAAGGGACCTACATTTGTTTTAACTAATCTCTTTCTTTTCACATATCTATAAAAACTTAGTCTTGCCTCATCATAGATATTGCCTTTATCATGTCCATCTCTCTCTCTCTCTCTCTCCCTCCCACCCACTCTGCAACATTTTGATTTATTTGCCCAGTGGTATCATCTCTTTCATCATTTAATGTATCCTCCCCTACTCTGCATCACAGATGACAGATCACTGACTCAAAGCCCGAGCTTATTTGTCTCTCCAAAGAAACCTAGGATGTATTTTGAGAATTTTCTCCTTTGATTCTTGATTTTCTTCATATTTTTTTGTAGCCTTATATATAATGCGAAAGATTGTTGCAGGATGCTCAAATGGAATGGGGACATTTACACACATAGTATATGGTGACTTGATGTCCAGCATATTACAACAAATTACAGATCAAGGAAGAAGTGATCAAATTGTACATATTCTAATCCAATGGTTTAATACTATAATAAATTCCAGTTGCTGAGACACAACAGTGACATTCAAGATTGGAGACATCCACAAAGCTGCTCTCTATTGTCAACATCTGAGTTATGAGAAATGATTGGAGAAACATACTAAGTACTAAGTTACCCAGATGCTACTGGATGGAACAGTCAAAGCTCACAAATATCACAATAAAAGCACATATTCTTTCTTTCTTTGCATGAAACAGATACAGTCCAGCATCAATTGTTAGCATTTGTTTTCACAGTCTGGCAGTCTCTGGCATTATTTTCCAGCTGGCAAGTGTGAACAAACAGCTTGTTCATGACCCGGCATATAGAAGTAACATTACACTCTGAATTCGACTTTTCACATTGTTATTTGTAAATACCTGCGAATGGATTATCTCCGCCAAAGAAATCTCTGAAGATTTTGTTGGCATTGCCATGAAAAGTATATCCTGATGTCCAAGCGCCAGTGACACCAAATTCAGGTGGAATGCCTCCCTTCAAGCCATCTTCACCAAATTTATCATACGTGGCTTTTTTTTTTACTGAAAAAAAATAAGGTTATGTATTTCTTGATTTATTTTGAATTTCTGAGCATCCAAATATCTCAATCTTATTAAAATTCCAGTTGAATCATTTATAAGACTCCATTTTACACTAACACACCTACATGAGGGTTATGTACATAGAACTTGATCTGTATCCTGATGTTTCCACAAATCAACCATATCAATGTATTTTAACCATATAACCATATAAACAATTAGGCCATCTCGGCCCTACAAGTGTGCTTTTTTTTTCCCCCTGAAAAAATACCATAACCCTCCATTCCCTTCTCAATATGCCTATATGTATTTTAAATGATTTATTTGAACCTGCCTCCACCATTCCACTGGAAGCTCATCCACACCGCTACCACTCTCTGAGTAAAGAAGTTCCCCCTTATTAAACTTCTGTCCCTTAATTCTGAAGTCCAGTTTGAATCTTCCCTATTCTCAAAGGGAAAAGCTTTCCACATCAACTCTGACTCTCATCATCATTTAAAGACCTCTATCACTAACCCACTTCTGCGCTCCAGAGAATAAAGACCTAACTTATCTATCTCTGTAACTTAGTTGTTGAAACCCAGGCAACATTCTAGTAAATCTCCTCTGTACTCTCTCTATTTTGTTGACATCCTTCCACAAAATTGTACACCATATCCAGATTTGGTCTTTTCATGCCATGATTTTAACATTACATGTAGCTTCTATCTCAATTTATTTTTCATTGATTAAATATGTAGTTATCAAATGTATTGTTCATAAGGACAGAGCATGAGCATCAATTGTGTTTTATGATTTAAGACATGGGTTCCCAACCAGGGGGTAAATTTCACCCCCAGGGGGGTAAATTTAGCCTACCCAGGGGGTACATTTGTTGATTTTGGATTTGTTAAAAACAGTATTTTAATATTTCCCCTTTGTCAGTTGCTTTATTATAGTAGAAGTGTAAACTCAAATTACTGAACAAAACAGGGTGGGGGTAAATTTACTTTTGAAAAGTTGCCTGGGGAAAACGGGACGAAAAAGGTTTGGAACCCTGATTTAAGAGATGGTATCTAAAACAGTCTGCAGTCGGGCTAAAAAACCTGTTACAATTGAGCTTTGAAAGATAAAAAAACATTGATTTTGGAACATTCTTGTGACACTGCAAAGATCGATGGAGTTAGAAACTGATCACAAAGTTGGGCATCTAGAGCATGGGTCTTTTCCTCTAAATTCCAAATTTGTAATGAGGAAATCGGTGGCATCTACAAGTCTGACACCATACATCAAATATTATAATTTAAATTTAGGATGATCTACTGATTGGTCCCAGACCTGACATGAATTGTTTCTCTTTCAACAGGTATTGCCTGACCTGCGGTATTTTTCAAACATGTTCTGGTTTTTATTTCAGATATCTAGCATCTGCATTTTTTTGATTTTCATTTAAATTTAGGATGTAGGGTCTTTCGTAGCTGCAATTGTCACGCACATAAAGCAACCTAGATTACCAAAAACTATTGCAGTAACATCTTAAAGCTAACATTTTTGCATTTTAAGAAAAATGTCTGGCATTTGTACCAATGTTTTAGCTACATTTGTGCCTTTAATTTCTGTAATCAGTAATTTTCAAAGTTAAGAGTCTGTCACCCCCACAGTGAAGATGCGGATTACAGAGATGTCCGAGACACTACACTTGGAAAGCATTAGGCTTATCTTGGCGGAAAAAACCAGATCATTTTCTTAAGACATGGATACCCTTTACTGAATTTTTACAACAACAGAATGGTTAAAACACAAATTTAAATCCGATGCCATGATGGGTGAAGCGGGGGGTGAGGAAGGTACATCTCCATCTTTTTTTTATTATTACCTTTTCTCTCTTCTGCACTGCTTTGGTAGCTTAGGGGTCTTTTTCCTGCTCTTTTTTATTTCACAGCGTCATTCTTTTTTTTTCTTCTTTCCTTGTTTTCCTTTCTTTTTCTTTTTTCTTTTTTTTTTAAATTTAGGTTATAAGGTTAAAAATGAAGCTGTACAATAATTGTATAATTGTTATGCCGATTGTCTTATCCTTGTACAATTGCTTCTAGTAAAAATAAATAAATAAAAGAGTCTGTCACATATGGTGTGGTACCAGAGTCACAAACTGGCCAGACATGGTAAGAAGGAAAAGTTTGTTTTCCTTTAAAATTAGTAATCTGTTGCCTTTTTTTTTTTTTTACAAAATTAGCTTCATGTTTACTTTCATTAATACAAGACTTTTATCTTCAGTTGATTTTGTGTGATTCCAAATTGTCAAAAGTGCACATTAGGATTTGAACACATTTCAGGCATCTGCATTGTTCATGTAGTAAAATACCCAATTCATTGCAAATCCATATTTAATAATATCTACAATATTAAATGTTTATGTCCATCAGTTTCTTCCCAAGAATCCTCAAGATTGGCTGTATCTATCGCCGCAACATCATTGGACTCTGCCTCTATTATTGAAACCTTTAATCATACCTTTATTATCCCTTTATGCCAAACATATGCCCTACTGCCCAACCTCCTGTGGTCTATTATGAATACATTTGAGATCATCCAAACCATTACTATGTGTTATCTGATACCCTTAAACCACTATGTTTGTTGACCAAAATCACTGTAAAGCATTGTCATGCCGTTTACAAATCCCTCAATTGCCCTCCCTATATCTGTAATATCCTCTAGCCCATAACCTTGGAGATATCTGTGCTCCTCCATTTCTGTCTTCATGATCATTTATAATGAAATTACTCAATCACTGACAACCATTCCAGTTTGTCATAGAAATCCCTCCTTAAAATTATTCGCCTTTTCCCTCTTTAAGATGCTTCTTAAGACCTCCCATGTTTTTAGCTATTTACCCCAACACCTCCTAATATTGTTGCATGATTAATTTTGTTTAATAATACTCCTTCGAAGTTTTTGTCATATTAAAAGCACTGCACAGAAACAAATTGCTGTTAACAGAATGAAAACCACTTGAGTATCATGAAGGGACAAATGTTATTTCTCTGAGTAGGAAGATTCAATATGATTATTGTTTCCATTGTCCTGTTGATAGTTCCGTCCACTTTCCTTCATCTCATATGCTGTTTGCTACCTAACTGGGGGAGTGGAAAAAAGCATTTTGACAAGCATTTACAGTTAAAAAAGAGTGGAGTTCTTCCATTGAGCTTCAGGTTCCTCTTATACCTACAGTTGACCGTAGGGATAATTCAGGTTGCAGAAGACTCAGCTTTCATTTATTTCAAAACTAAACCGATAAACTGTAAGGTCTGGCAGTGAATATTTATGAACTGAAACATATGGGGCACCTTTCTATAATTACATCACTCCTATAAACATTGTTTGTTAAAGTGTATGACCAAGAAAAACCATCCCCATTCATTATACAAAATATTATCTTTGTAATGGAATAATTGTATTGAAAAAAAATCCATATTGAATTAGTAAGAAGCTTTAATCATTTAAGACTCTTTTTTAAACATTACATGCACCACTTTTCTGAGTGCATTATATTTAACAGACTACTAGAGTTTAGTAATGGATTAAATTGTACTGCAAAACCACAAAAGTAATTGTTTTAAAATTTAGTATTTCAGTTTAAAACCAATAAATGCTACATTAATCATACTGTGTGATTAGATACAAGATAAACAGAGTATGACATATGGTTCAGGCTGATCATGAGTTTTTGCAATTCAAAGCTGTGAAAATACATAAGAATCACAATACTCACAATCACTCAGAACATCATAGGCTTCTGCAATCTGCAAGAACTTTTCATTTGCACATGGATCTGCACTTCTGTCTGGATGATACTTTAAGGCTAATTTTCGGTACCTACAATGACAGATACATGTTGTCAGGAAAATACATTAAGAATCTTCTCACTTTTCATCCATTTGTGGTATAAAGCTAAACATGTTAAATAAATCACCCAGTCACGCCAGACTTTGTTCTGCCCTCCTCTCGACCTGCTTTCTCCTCCCCAACTACAATCATTCTGAAGAAGTCTCCCCAAAACATCACCTATCCTTGTTCTTCAGAGATACTCTCTGACCCGCTAAGTTTCTCCAGTACATTGTGTCTGTTTAAATAAACTGCCTCAATGCTTAATGCAAAAATACACTTATGTTCATGCCAAACAAACTCAAACATAAAATTATTTCCAACATAAAGCCAGAACACATAACACTGCATCAAAGTGGCCAAACAAGTTAACTTCCATTTTTAATACAGATTTGAGAATTTTCAAATATGTTAGGATCACACGTCATCATTATGCTTTTTATGGAAGGCAGACCTTCCTTAGGAGGAATTACAGGGAAACACAGTGGGTCACATGCTTGGTATAACAACCTGGAAATGTAGACATTTCATTATGTCCTGCCGTTGGGAAAATTATACTAAAGTCAAAGTAATGAAATTTTGAATGGAAGCAAACAATGAAATGAAAAAAAAAATGTGTAGAGGGATCTGGCTACAAAGTTACCAATACTTTTTTTTTTAACAGATCATTGCTGGTGCATTTTTCAGTATTTTTAAGTTTACTTTAATTCTACATTTGGCAAATCAGCCAAAAATAGTGAAGAGTGGGGAATGATGCGTTCTCTGGCCTGTCGACCACAGACATCACAAAAGGTAAGGCAATTCACAAGTACCCATCACAATAAAGAAATGAACAGAATGAGTGACAGAAGAAGTCAGTGTTGTCCACCATCTCCCAACTTATTCAATATAGACAATGGAGCTAAAAAGAAAGCACCTCAATATCGATCAATATCGAGCTAGCTTCCAGGTTCCTCATTTGGACTGTAAGGAACCTTGCTCAATCAATGAAAACAATGGAGTGAGGTTTCCCTGAGCTTACAATGTTTAGTAGTCTTGCCTGGCAGCAGTACTTGCACTGCGGATTCCTTAGGAGAGCAAAATACAATATTCACCTTTAACAACTCACATGAAGGCTCCTGAAAAGCCTGCCAACTCTTCTGAGTGTCCAAAGCAACCATACACACATTTCAATACAACCCAGAATACCATATCACAAACCAGTGATCACTTTTGGAATGATGAGAGGTAAATTTGAGTCTAGTATGCTGATAGCATAGAAAATATTGATTTTCACCACCATCATTTATACATAGATGCCACTCCAGAAACACTGTGAAATGTTGGTGGTAGCCATGCACATTTGTCAATCATACTATTTGAGCAATACCTGCAAGCTGGTATTAGCTTTTATTTAATTAGTTACCAAAGAAATGTGTGCATGTTATAAAATATTTGCATTTAAATGGGATGTTAAGGCAAAGTAGGAAGCTGGTGGTACAAAAAAACACAGAGAAAGGCAAAATAAATGCCTAATGAATGCAGTTCATGAAGTTTCATTTTTTAAATTCTTAGCCCCCAAAAAAACATTTACCATCTTTCATATCCCTTCAAACACTTCATTATGCTCCTTCTACCCTCTCTAGACCTCTTTATTTCTAACTGCCAGCATGACATCAACTGAGCACCAGGCCTTAATCTCAAGCACCATTATTGATTTCATCACTTCTGGCTGTCTGCCTTCCACAGCCTCCAACCTTATCGCTTCCCAACCCTGCACAACCCGTTTTTACCTTCTCTTCAAAATCCACAAGCACAACTGCCCTGGCAGACCCATTGTTTCTGCCTGCTCCTGTCCCACGGAAATGATTTTTGCGTACCTCGACTCCATGCTATCCCCCCCCGGGTCCAATCACTCCCGACTTATGTCCAAGATACCTCACATGTCCTTCGTCTCTTTAATGACTTCCGCTTTCCAAGCCCCCACCCTCATTTTTACTGTGGACGTTCAGTCACTCAACACCTCCATCCCCCACCTGGAAACCCTCCGTTTCTTCCTCGACCATCCAATTTCCCTCTACTAACACTCTAACAGCCTAGCCGATCTGGTCCTCACCCTCACCAACTTTTCCTTTGACTCCTCCCACTTCCTCCAAGTCCCAGACGTACCTATGGAGACCCGCATGGGCCCCAGCTATGCCTGCCTCTTTGTAGGGTACATTGAACAATCCCTGTTCCAGGCGTACACTGGCCCGATCCCAGAACTCTATCTCCATTACATTGATGACTGCATCGGTGCTACCTACTGCACCCATGCAGAACTCATCAACTTCATCAACTTCACCACCAATTTTCATCCTGCACTCAAATTTACTTGGACCATTTCCGACACCTCCCTCCCCTTTCTTGATCTCAGTCTCCATCACAAGAAATACACTATTGACAAACCCACTGACTCCCACAAATATCTCGATTATACTTCCTGCAAAGGCTCTATCCCCTACTCCCAATTCCTTCGTCTACGACGCATCTGTGCTCAAAATGAGGTGTTCCACAACTAGAACATCCGAGATGTATGGATTCTTTAGGGAATGGGGGTTCTCCTCTCCCATCGTAAATGGGGCCCTCACTCGTGTCTCCTCAGTACTCCACAACTCTGCCCTTGCTCCCCCTCCCCATAATTGCAACAGAAACAGAGTCCCCCTAGTCCTTACCTTCCATCCCATCAGCCGTCGCATACAACACATAATCCTCTGAAATTTCTGCCACCTCCAACGCGATCCCACCATTAGCCACATTTTCCCATCTCCACCCCTTTCCTCCATCCGCAGATACCGTTCCCTCCGCAACTTCCTTGTTAACTCATCCCTTCCCACCCAAACCACCCCCTCCCCAGGTACCTTCCCCTGCAACCGCAGAAGATGAAACACCTATAGCTAAATCTCCTCTCTCGACTCTGTCCAGGGACCCCAGCAGTCCTTTCAGGTTAGGCAGAGGTTCACTTGCATGTCCTCCAACAGCTGTATCTGAGGTTCACTTGCATGTCCATCTACTGTATCCGTTGTTCAAGATGTACCTCGGCGAGACCAAACGCAGACTGGGCAATCGTTTCACAGCACACCCTCGCTCAGCCCGCTTGAACCAACCTGATCTCCTGGGTGCTGGACACTTTAATTCTCTTTCCCATTCCTACACAGACCTTTCTGTCCTCGGTCTCCTCCATTGTCAGTGTGAGGCTCAACGCAAATTGGAGGAACAGTATCTCATATTTCGCTTGGGCAGCCCACAGTCCAGTGGTATGAATATTGATTTCTCTCACTTCAGGTAGCCCCGGTATTCCTTCTCCCACCCAAGTCGCACCAGCTTCTCATTTTCACCTGGCAGACAGCTTATAATGCATTGCCTGTTTCCTTCATCATCGATTTTTTTTTGCATATCTTTCATTCATTGTTCTTTATCTCTCCACATCACCATCTATATCTCTCGTTTTCCTCATCCCTAACCAGTCTGAAGAAGGCTCTCGACCTGAAACGTAACCCATTCTTTTTTTCCAGAGATGCTGCCTGTCCTGCTGAGTTACTCCAGCTTTTTGTGTCTCTGGTGCTTTATAACTAAATAAGTATCTCTGAATAGTGGTAATTTCTAAGTTTAAAGTTATTAAATCTATGGCAGATAATATCACGATCAAGTAAAATGCAGCAAGTAGCTTTTAGGGGGTAAATGATGTCCATGCACTCGCATCCCACTAATAGTTAAAGCATCTCAGGAACCTCCATAGTTGTTCATAAAAAACTTTTTTTTTAAACTCACGCTTTTTTAATATCCGCGTCGTTTGCATTTTTAGTAATGCTAAGGATGTCGTAGTAATCCTGCCCCATCTTCGTGCTTTACGAGTTTTTATACTTGAATGTTGTTGGGTTCCTCACTTATGTTTTCCTTCCCCCGCGGACCTTTGGTTGCTGAGGCAACGGCTTTGGACAGGAAGATGGCGTCGTGAGGTCGGCAACCATGGTTACCGATGCAAGCCCTTCTGGGAATTGTAGGCTGCACAAGTTCATTGTAGTCAGTGCTTTTCCTATAAGAATTATCTCTTTCTTCAATCAAGCAATGCATTACGAAACCTTTTTAAATTTGTCAGCAAACAATAAAATTAATATGTTTAATTGTTAAAAAATGGCACCTTCAGTGAGTACTAAACAGTAAAAAAGACTGTCAAGCACTAAGAATTCTGCCAATTTCCCATTCTAACAGCTGTAATAGTATTTTAATTTTTGATTTAGCGCTGATTTTAATTCTTAAAGTTAAATTAGGCTTCATATTCAGTTTGAGTATTAAAACATGTGGATCCTATACAATAATCCAAAAGGTACAGTATAGCTATACAGTATAAGGACTACAGTATAGCTATACAGTATAAGGACTGCAGAGAGTAGTGCGTTCGGCCGAACGCACTATGGGAACTTCACTCAGCCCCCTGCAGGAACTATACAACAGGAGGTGCAACTCCAGAGCAAACAAAATCATGAGAGACCTCTTCCACCCCTGCAACGGACTGTTCCAGCCGCTACGGTCAGGCAAACGCCTCCGTTGCCATGCAGTGAGAACGGAGAGGTTGAGAAGGAGTTTCTTCCCAGAGGCAATTCGGACTGTAAACGCCTTTCTCACCAGGGACTAACTCTACAGAACGTTTTTCCTTCTATTATTTATTATGTAAAATAATAGTGTGTTATGGTTGTGTTTATAATTTGTTTGGTTGTTTTGTTGTTCCGCGAGCATTGCCACTTTCATTTCACTGCATATCTCGTATGTGTATGTGACAAATAAACTTGACTTGACTTGACTTGTTCAAGAAGGAACTGCAGATGCTGGAAAATCGAAGGTAGACAAAAATGCCGGAGAAACTCAGCGGGTGTGGCAGCATCTATGGAGCGAAGGAAATAGGCAACGTTTCGGGCCGAAACCCTTCTTCAGAGTCTGAACCCGCACCCGCTGAGTTTCTCCAGCATTTTTGTCTACTCAGTATAAGGACTTACCTAAATCAAGTCAAGAGAGTTTATTGTCACGTGTCCCAGATAGGACAATGAAATTCTTACTTTTGCTTTAGCACAACAGAATATAGTAGGCATGAATATAGAACAGATCAGTGTGTCCATATACCATTATATAAATATATACACACATGGATAAATAAACAGATAAAGTGCAAATAAACAGATAATGGTCTATTAATGTTCAGAGCTTTGTTTCATTTGAGTTTAATAGCCTGATGGCTGTGGGGAAGTAGCTATTCCTGAATCTGAACATTGCAGTCTTCAGGCTCCTGTACCTTCTACATGAAGGTGGCGGGGAGATGAGTGTGTGGCCAGGATGGTGTGGGTCCTTGATGATGCTGCCAGCCTTTTTGAGGCAGTTGCTGCGATAGATCTCCTCGATGGTAGGGAGGTCAGTGCCGATGATGGACTGGGCAATGTTTACTACTTTTTCCACTCTTGGGCGCTCAAGTTGCCGAACCAAGCCACGATGCAACCGGTCAGCATGCTCTCTACTGTGCATCTGTAGAAGTTAGAGAGAGTCCTCCTTGCTCTCCGTAATCATCTCAGGAAGTAGAGGCGCTGATGTGCTTTCTTTATCATTGCATCAGTGTTCTCGGACCAGGAGAGATCTTCAGAAATATGCACGCCCAGGAATTTGAAGCTCTTGACCCTCTCCACCATCGACCCGTTGATATAAACGGAACTGTGGGTCCCCATCCTACTCCTTCCAAAGTCCACAATCAGTTCCTTGGTTTTGCTGGTGTTGAGGGCCAGGTTATTGTGCTAGCACCATTTGGTCGATCTCTCTTCTATACTCTGGTCGGTCGATCTCTCTTCTATACTCTGACTCGTCCCCATCAGTGATACGTCCCACAACAGTGGTGTCGTCAGCGAACTTGATGATGGAGTTCGCACAATGACCGGCTACGCAGTCATGAGTATAGAGTGAGTACAGCAGGGGGTCGAGCCTTGAGGTGCACCCATGCTGATTGTTATCGAGGCTGACACATTTCCACCAATACGAACAGTCTGTGGTCTGTGAATGATGAAAGTCGAGGATCCAATTACAGAGGGATGCGCAGAGACCCAGTTCTGAGAGTTTGGTAACCAGCTTGGAGGTGATGATTGCGTTAAATGCCGAGCTGTAATCAATGAATAACAGCCTGACATATGAGATGGTTGAAATGCTCAGTAAGCAGTCAGCTGTGGAAATAGAAAAAGAGTCTGGGACTCTTGATCAGGTCTGAACTATTTCCTTATTATTTTATTTCAACTTATTTGTAATCTTCCCTCAATTTAGGTAGGGTTTTAGCAAAAGTGTAACAGATAGATTATTTTGTAGGAATTGCATATTTTAATATTCAAACTGAATAAGAAGTTTGATTTAACTCTCAGTACCAAAAACAGAGGCAAATTTGAAAAGGTCAGATGTGGCCAAAGGACCTCAGAGAAACCATAATCATAGTCCTCTTCGAATAAGGAAACAAATTTGATTGCAATAACTTCATAAGAGATTTTGTTGTGTGACAACAAGAATAATGTATGGAGCTATATCAAGGATGCTGAGGATGAACTCAGGGGCAAAATTTTCATTGAGAGGGTAATCCACATTTGGAATGAGCTGCCAAAAGACATTTGGACAGATATGTGAATAGGAAGGGGTTAAAGGAATTATGGGTCAAATGCAGGCAATTGGGTCTAACCCAAGGACAAGTAGGGCCAAAGGGCCAATTTCCATGTTGTATATATCTATGACCCTGACTCGATGTGAGGAAAGAGTGTTATAAGATCTTCACAACCAACACAAAGTTCATTATCTACCAAGCAGATTCCCATCCTCCTGTTTGTTTCTGAGACACAAACTACTAATAGCGGGCACTTAAAGTACTGGAGAGATATGTACTGGAGAGATACCATAATTGTTCACAAAAGGCAGTGGAGGCCAATTCACTGGATGTATTCAAGAGGGAGTTAAATTTAGCTCTTTGGGCTAAAGGAATCAAGGGATATGGGGGGAAAAGCAGGAACGGTGTACTGATTTTAGATGATCAGCCATGATCATATTGAATGGCGGTGCTGGCTCGAAAGGCCGAAGGGCCTACTCCTGCACCTATTTTTCTATGTTGTCTTTACAAGGGTGGCGTCTGTAGGGAGTTCGTACTCTCTCTCCATGTGAGGACGGCTGGTCGGTGGGGACTCGGTGGGCCGAAAGGCCTGCTTCCACGCTGTGTCTCTCAACTAAACTTGTTTACACCGAACATAGACACAAAATGTTGGAGTAACACACTGAGACAGGCAGCATCTCTGGATAGAAGGGCTGGGTGACGTTTTTGGGCAGAGACCCTTCTTCAGACTGAGCTGAGCCCACTACCTCATGTCCATCATCTGCTTACAAGATACAAGATACATTTAATTGTCATTTGGACCCCTTGAGGTCCAAACGAAATGCCGTTTCTGCAGCCATACATTACAAACACATAGACCCAAGACACAACATAATTTACATAAACATCCATCACATTGCTGTGATGGAAGGCCAAATAAACTTATGTCTCCACTGCACTCTCTCCCCCCCCCCATGTCAGAGTCAAAGTCAAAGCCCCCGGCTGGCGCTGGCGATTGTCCCGCGGCCAATAAAGCCACGCCGGGTGGTGCAAGGTCGCACACCGGGTCTAGTTGTTAGAGCCCCCGGCGTGCGCTCGCAGAGTCCCGCGGCCATTCCAAGCCGCGCGGGCAGTGATGTAGGCCCCGCTCCAGGAGCTCTTCAACCCCGCAACTCGGGCGGGGGAAGTCGCCGTTGCGAGAGCCCTGAAAAGCGGTCTCCCTCCAGGGACCCGCGGGCTCCCGGTGCCGCCGTCCACAGACCTGCCGTTGGAGCCTCCGACTCTCCGGTCGGGCCGCGGGTTCTGCTATTCTGCTCTATCAAAGCATATCACACATTGCAGCTGGCAGATACATTGTCATTGTGAACATTTTAATAACTTCCTCTGAGTTTGTTTTAAAGCTCTTCATAATTAATTTACTCATTTACTTATGGTTGCAAGCAAATTGAACTGTTAGGTCCCAATGCTTTCACATCCTCTGGTAACTCGTTCCATAGCAATTACGTGGATGTATCTTCGACTGACAGGGAAGGAGAATGGCACTCTGACAGAGATCGACTGGTTATGTGATAACAGCGGCGCAAAAGACTGTAGATGCTAAAATCTGGAGCAAAAAAGGGGGAACTGCTGGAGGAATTCAGTCTGTCAGTCAGCGTCTGTGAAAGGAAATGTTCATTCGATGCTTCAGGTCAAGACGCTTCACCTGGAATTCCACCAGCTCTCCATTTATTGCTGCAGTCCATGCGGAGGGTCTCGGCTCAAAAGGTCAAGTACTAATTTTCCTCCAAAGATGCTGCCTGACCTGCTGAGTTCTCGAACCGAAACGTGGAAGAAGGGTCTTGACCAGAAACGTCACCCATTCCTTCTCTCGAGAGATGCTGCCTGTCCCGCTGAGTTACTCCAGCTTTTTGTGTCTATCTTCTGTTTAAACCAGCATCTGCAGTCGCTTCTAACACACGAGTCTCCTTAGCAGCTCTTTTATTTTTGCTGGTTACGTGTTATTGTTCTGGCTTGATTATTAGAAATTAAAAGCAGCAAGCTTGTGTTCATGTCAGTTTTGCAGAGCTGGAACAAACCCTGTGAACTTCCTAGTCTGTTTGCTTTATCCTCGACTTTTCCAAGTTAGAGAACCTCCCCTGGTATGTCATTTTATCACATTCTAGTCTTCTTCAAAACCTGCACTGGGTCAGACCTTTCCTTTCTAGAGACATAAGAGACTGCAGATGCTGGAATCATGAACAAAAAAAAAGTAATGGAAGAACTGAGCAGGCCAGGCAGCATCTGTAGAAGGAAATGGGCAGACAACATATTCTGTCAGAACCCTTCTTCAGACAGTTTTTACATATTTTCTACATTAGAAGTACAATTATATTTTCAGTGTGTGTCTCATCATATCACTGGGCAAATCCTAGATACACAAAGGGAACATTCTACATGCTGTATCAAACCTGTTTTTCAAGTTACTTGAGAAAATCTACCAAGCAAATTTGCAAATCAACTTTGTTGCTGATCATTAACTTACAACATAGGAAGCACAGGAACAAGCCCTTCGGTCCATAATGTTTGTGCTGACCTTAATGCTTGGCTGAACTGATATCAGCTGCCTGTACATTTGTACATGATCCATATCCCATGTGCCTATCTAAAAGTCGGCTAAAGACCACTATTGTGTCTGGCTCCACCACCATCCCAGGCAGTGCATTCCAGGCCCCCACCACACTGTGTAAAAATAACCTTGCCCTACACATCTCCATTAAAGTTTTATTTTTATTAATATATATATGTTTATATATATATATATATATATATATATATATATATATATATATGCCCATCTACACTATATAATTATAACAGTAAAATAAAATGAACATAATTCCAAATTATTTATACATATGACTTGTTGAATGAAGATGTTGCATACTTGGAAACTAGTTTTGCAAATAAAGAGCTTTCACCCTTAAATATTGGAGTTCTTACACAGAAAATCATAGCTGTGCTAAATGGAGCTGGTCCAGCTATCCTGAATAATTTAAATTCTATTTTTAATAGAACTGGCACAGCAAATTGTTACCATGTTTGAAGGAACATTGCTCAAAATCTTTCTAATTAAAACCTAATTTCTTTAATCCCTGCAGGAGATAGGGTTGTAATTACTATGCAGAAATTGGTGAAAGATTGCTCCCGTCGCTGAAAATAGTTAAAATATTACACCAATTAAGTTAGATATAAAGTCATAGCCTCATAGAGATGTATAGCACTAAGACAGATGCTTCAGCCCACAACTGACCATATTGACCCATATGCCCATGTACACTGATCTTATTTGCCCACATTAGGTCTGTATATTTCTATGCCTTGCCTATTCAACTGCCTGTTTGAATGTCTCCCAAAAGCAGTGATTGTATCTGATCTTATTGAAGGCCCACTGAGTTACTCCAGCACTTTGTGTCTATCTTTGATAGAAACCAGCATTTGCAGTTCTTTGTCTCTATATTCACTATTTAAATCCTTGTATGCATGCCGATGTATAAGTATAAGATGTATAAGACTCTTATACATCGGCGAGTCCAAACGTAGACAGGGCGACTGTTTCGCTGAACACCTTCGCTCAGCCCGCCTGAACCTACCTGATCTCCTGGTTGCTAAACACTTTAATTCTCCTTTCCCATTCCCACACTGATATCTCTTTTCTAGGTCTCCTCCTTTGTCAGAGTGAGGCTAAACGCAAATTGGAGGAACAGCATCTCATATTTCGCTTGGGCAGCTTACAGCCCAGGGTATGAACATTGATTTCTCTAACTTCATGTAACCCCGACATTCCCTCTCTCTCTATCACTCCCCCACCCAAGTCACACCAGCTTCTCGTTTTCACCCAACAAACAGCTAACAATGGCCTGTTTCCTTTATCATCTTTACTTTTTTGCATATCTTTCATTAATTCATTCTTTATCTCTCTACATTATCTATATCTCTCATTTCCCTTTTCCCTGACGAGTCTGAAGAAGGGTGTTGACCCAAAACATCACCCATTCTTTCTCTCCAGAGATGCTGCCTGTCCTGCTGAGTTTCTCCAGCATTTTTATGTACCTGCTGAGTTACTCCAGTTTTTTGTGTCTTTCTTCGGTTTAAACCAGCATCTGCAGTTCATTCCTACACATTCCATGCTGGAAAATGATCTGCAGATCAGCCAGCAACTGTGGAAAGAGAAATAGAGTTAACGTTTTGATTTTGTATTTCCAGCATCTGCACTTTATAATTTTCATTTACAGCTGTTTGGTAGAGTTGGAAGAATGGATCTTAACCCCCAGTGCTCTTTATTTATTTTACATCAGTATAGACAAATGTCTAGTGGTGTGTTTCATTAAATTTATTAACGTGAGCTTTATTCTAATCTAATCCTAACTAGCAGTGAATGATCTTGAGCCAGTGCATGTTTGGAGTGAACATGCTCTCACTATACTGTTTGGTTGGGAGATCCAATTTTCAGACGCAACGACAATGAAAGAACATGGTACATTTCCAAGTCCCCAATGTGACACATGAAGGGGAACTTCTGTTGACAATGTTTCAATATACCCGCCACCCTTATTCCTTCAGTTGACAGAAATCACAGCTTTGAGAGGTGCTCTTGAAGAACCTTTGTTGGATGCCCTGCAGTGCATCTTGTAAATTGTTCAATGCAGCAGAAGTAAGAACAAAGCTTTTGGTGAAATCAATGCCCGGTTGATGTAACACATTGTTCTGTTATTTGCAGATGGCACATTTTCACTGTCGGACATCAAGAAAAGGACAGTTCATATGAAATGTATAAGATAAGGAGGTTGGGAAATTGTTTGGATATCAATAAATGATGGATGATATGCATGTCATAATAAGAAGTAAAAAGGAAAAGAAATGAGCAAAAGCAATTCCCAGACAATTTAACATTTCAGCACGACCAGGAATTATATATATTTTTTAAAGTGGAATGAGAATTATTTAGTGCCAGTTATAATTTGAACATAATTTAATGAACTAATCAGCATTGTCTATTCATAGAATGTAAATGATTAGAGACTATATGGATTTTATCGTCACATTTAAAAAAAATCATAATAAATAACACAATGTAATTATCACAAAGCAGCTGCTCCTTTTATTGTGTGTAATTCATCTTCTGTTTGCTGATGCAAATGATACACAACAATTCACAGATATTACATTATGCTCTACTGTCTCTGAATACATTCAGATTTTTTTTAAATGTTCTGTACTTATAGGGATAAATGCAAGGTTTAGTGAGATCCCATGAACAATTCATAAAGTTTTCAGAAATTCAATAGTTGATACTTCCGAACAACGCTATCCCTGGAGCATGTGTAGACAAACTTTTCCTTTGCAATGACCTGAAATGCAAAGAATACACATAGCGAGGTCATGGCATTGAGAAATGTGTCAGTAATACGAAGAGATTTCGGCACAAGTTTTCTTACAAGAACTTATGAGGACATTCTCCCATACTTAATGTTGTACATAAAATGATATATTAATGCATTAATGATTACAGTAAGGGAACATTTGATGATCTTATTTTTCAGCCATTCATAGTCATGAATGGAAAATTTAGCTCAGAGAGAAATTAATCTTTCATAATGTTCATGCCTATAACAGTTAAACATAGCCAATACAAGATAAGACATAATTGTAGTGGTCACCTTATAAATAGGGTCACAATCAGGCCCTGAAAAATCAACGACATAATCCTGATCCTGTTGAATGATATAACAACTTCCATCACCTGAAAGATTAAAGTAGTTATAGATTAGTTTTCAAATGTTGGTTTATGTCTGTAACGGTTTTAGTAGAACTAGCTATTTACTTTCATACCCAATTTCTATTGAACAAAGTAAATATATTTTAATTCCAGGTTCTTGTGAAAATGTGTTTTCTCTATCTACTAAGGATGCTGATTTCTATATGGGGCAGAGATTCACTGTTGCTAGAAATATTCTGGCGATTCACCTAAACAGCTGTTTTTTTTAAATGAACGGGTCTAATAATTAATTGCCGGTGAACTTTACAAGTTGGACGGGGAGCTACATGGGGGGTTTTTCCACAAAATATCAATTGTCAGTAAAAATACCGAGAACATGATAAAAGATATGAATGCTAGATAATCACACTCATCTTTATTACTATTTCTCCAAGTTCATTTTGCTTTCCCAAGCAGCAGAATGCATGAAATTCAACTGGAAAATCTCTTGGTCATTTATGTTCAAAGTGTCATAAAACCGTTTGAGAAAATTTCAGTCAGTTTTCCAGTGAGTAACCAAACAGCCAAATGCTCACATTCAGCTTTTTGCTCACAGGGCACCAATGGCAGTAGATGTACAGTACAAGCAACCTGGAATATTAACACGTAAATACAAGTGAAACAGACGAGATGTCTGGTAAAGGATATTTTATTTTATAAACATGAAATTGGTCGAGATCTTTCGAATGACAAACCAGACTCGTGTTACAAAAAAAAAATGCTATTTAAATATTTTTGCAATGTGGACATCATTAGCAAGGCTAGCATTTATTGTTCTTTCCTGATGTTACTTGATAAACAATTTTCACAGGCAGCTAATAACCACATTGATGATACGAGTCACATATAGATCACACTGGGCAAGGGTGGCAGATTCACACCAAGATGACCAGATAACAACAATCTAGCAGTTTCATGGGCACCAGTACTGATAGTGGCTTTTTATTCCAAATTTCACACAAAGGTTGGTGGGTGTATGGAGGAGGTAGTTGAGGCAGGTACTTTACAATGTTGACATGGAAAGGGTCGGTTTAGACAGATATGTGCAAAACACAGTCAGATGGGACTAGTGTAGATGGGGTATGTTGGCTGGTGTGGCCAAGTTGGGCCGAAGGGCCTGTTTCCATACTGTAAAACTCTATGACTTTATTTATTTACTTCGGTATAAATTCTCCAGCTGCTGTCTTTAGATCAATAATTCATGCTACTGAATACCAGGCCAAAGATTTAACCACCCTGCTTCCATATAATTTAGGTATGCGTGTAGAAAAAGATAGGAAGCCTTACTGTGACTAGCCATAAAGCCCTCTCTAGAGGGCAACAACGAAAGCACGGGAGCCCCCGATCGATGGATAATCTGTATGGGAGTTCTGCAAAAAGACAAAACAAATTGAAAGCTCTTAACATTGACTGTAATCACAAACATCAGGAGAATGTGGCAAATTCTAGCAAAAACTGCTCACTTTTATGTAAAGTTATAAATTTCAATTCTTGACTGTTAAATTCTACTTGTAGGCCCTCATATTTTACGATGTAAATTATGGTTTATTTTCATTGCGAACTGTTCCTCTCCTATTCCACCTTGTCTGGTTATATTGGGGAAAAGAAAATCTTACTCTCATTTTCACTATCCCGCATGCAAACTTTTCAACTCCATGCCCATCTTCAGTGAAACTTACAATTCACTTTTCATTCTTCTCACATCCTCCAATTCAATTAAAGAGTGTGAAAGACACTTCAAATCATACAGGATTCTGGAGCATTATTCCTTCTCTATGCAGCGTGTAATGTGGTTGACCTCAGAAATCTCCTTTAAATTCACTGCAGTCCACCTTGCACGGCTGCATTCTTTTAGATTAGGTAGACAAAAAATGCTGGAGAAACTCTCCAGCATCTATGGAGAGAAGGAATTGGCGATGTTTCGGGTCGAGACCCTTCTAACGTTGCCAATTCCTTCTCTCCACCCTCTGAGTTTTGTCTACCTTTGATTTTTCCAGCACCTGCAGTTCTTTCTTAAACATTCTTTTAATTAGGTTGGGTTTATTGTTGTCATGTGGATCGAGATACTGTGAAAACCATATGGGAATGCAATTACAGCAATAGCTCTTCTTCTCTGCTTCACCATGACACAGAAGGCTCTGTTCCTATCATTCTTTATTCGCTCATTCATTTCCTTTTAAAACAGATCAATCTTCCCCATATTCCATCATCTGTAGCAAAACATTCAATGAACTCTGTGCTACTGTTGCAACTGTACATTTGATTCATTTTCATCTTTAAAATTTCTCAGGATTTATATGACTAAACCTTCTGATGAGTGACTATTTTCCCTTTAGTTAGTAATATTTTCTATTAATAGGGCATTCTGTAATTACAAACTACTATTAAATTGCAAGTAGTTTTGTTCATACTAAGAGAGACACAAAATGCTGGAGTAACTCATCGGGACAGGCGGCATCTCTGGAGAGAAGGAATGGATGACGTTTTGGGTCGAGACCCTTCTTCAGACTGATACTTTTATACATAGATATATATACACTTATAGATTATACTAGACTAAGTGGGACCCGTTGGGTCCCAGCATCACACGGAAGGGGTGGTCACAAACGCAATATTCCACCTCTCCACCAATTCCAATACTGCTCGCAAGGGGGGGGGGGGGTGGGGGGTGCGCTGTCTGTTGCGCTAGTATGGGTGTTGCGGGCTGAAGGTGCTGGTTTCCAGAGGGCTAGTATAGATATTGTGGGCTGTATGGATGCTTGGGCAGGCATCCAACTGTTGCAACGATTTTAAAAGCCAAGCCAAGGCAAACAATTGGGCTGCAGACACCCGACAACCAAAATTCATTTTGTGAATGAATTAATGAATCTCTTTATTGTCATTGCACATGGTACAATGAAATTTAAAAGTCAATCCCATGGTGCGATTCACAAGAGCAATTTTAAATATATAAGAAAAGGTAAAAATATATACATATAAAAAAAATTACAGATAAATAACAATAGCAGCTGAGGTAGAACCATTCAGTTGAACGTGAGTGTTATTTCTTATTTTGCATTGTTAAGTTCACGTATGGCTATGGGATAGGATCTGTCTCTGAGTCTGTTTGTGCGAGTTTTGAAAGACCTGTACCGTCTGCCAGAGGGCAGCAGGTGGAACAGGTTGTGTCCAGGGTGGGAGGGGTCCTTCAATATGTTGGCTGCCCTGTTGAACACAAACTTGTTAAAAAAAGGCGAGGCAAACAATTGGGCTGCAGACACCCGACAACCAAAATTCATTTTGTGAACACAAACTTTTAAAAAAGGGCTGCAGCCACTTTATAGCCGCATTGAGGGGACTCACCATGGAGTAGACGTGCGTTCAGTGTTATTCGCAGCTCAGAGAGCCGTGACCCTCTCGCTTTCTGGTCTGGCAGAGAATGAGTGAGGCACAACACTTCCTGGTTTTATAGTGCGGGGGCAGCAGAGAATGGAGAATTTTGTAAAAACATTAATATCTCCCTCAATTTTCATCGACGGAAAAAATCCTCCGCCCTTATTCGGCGGAGGGGGGCTCTGAGCGAGGTGGCCAAAAATGACGGCCGTAGGTGGCGGCGTTCTCTCGGAAATCGCAGCACAGTCGGCCAAAAGCGGTCAAGATCACAGATTTAGTAATATATAAGATAAGATGGGCAAGTGGGACATATAAAAAGTCTTGTCATTTTTCTTTCACTCTGTTTATGGTTTACTGATCAAATTATTTATCAATAAGAGTATCTGAAGCCAATGAAAGGGGGCACCGGGTCAATCATCAGTTTTATTTAGTGTTGTACAGCGCACTTACTGTGTGTTTCGAACATCCAGCTGATAAATGTTACCATCTTGTGTTCCCGCAAGGACATACGTACTTGAAAAGAAAGTACAACAGTTGAAGGCATCGGATCCCTCAAACATAAAAATCTGGAAATATAACCGAGAATTATATTAAATTTATCTGTAATTTTTAAGTACACTGAAGTTATTAAGATACTGAGCCACTATTCTCAGTTTTTTTTTAAATAGTCTAGAGAATGGACATTTCAGTGACACCTGCCACCAGTTCAAAAGTAAAGCCAATTTCTACCTAAGGAAATAACTTTGCAAAAGGCGAATATCACTTGTTTTTTGGCTCTTCTCCTTTTTATTGTAATTGTTGGGCACATCATTCCATTCCCCCACACCATATATTTTCCAACATAGTCATGTATGCATTCCCTTGAGGGATTGGTATAGCCACCCATCTGAAAACAATTGTGCCCTCAAAGAATAGAATAGAATAGAATGCCATTTATTGTCATTCAAACAGACATAGGTTCGAACGAAATTTCGTTCCTGCAGTCATAAACATCAAAAAAAGCCAAGACACACAATTAACATAATTTACATAAACATCCATCACAGTGAATCTGCAAACACTTCCTCACTGTGATGGAAGGCAAAAGTCTTGTCTCTTCCCTGTTCTTTATTCTTCTCCCGCGGTCAAACAGTCCAACTGCTGCGTCGAGGCAACCGGGGCTCCCAATGTTAAAGCCCCCGGCAGGCGATGGTAAGTCCCGCGTCCGTTAAGGCCGCGCTGGGCGATGTAAGGCCCTGCTCCGGAGGTCGTTTTAACCCTGCGATTTGGGCGGGAGAAGTTGCCGTTGCGGGAGCTCCGAAAAGCGGTCTCCCACCAGGGACCTGCGAGCTCCCGATGTTACCGTCCACCGGGCCTGCAGCCGGAGCCTCTGAAGCTGGGTCGCAGCCGCGCGCCACCACAGCTCTCCACGCTCCGAATTCGGCCAGCTCCGCGATGGTGAGTCTGCATGCTCCACGACTGGAGCCCTCGGGTTGGTTCCGGTTGGAGGCCACCCGCTCCACAATGTTAGGCCCAACGACAACGGAGACCCGACAGGGTAAAGGTCGGGTCCCCAGACAGGGAAGAGATTAAAAAGTCACCCACCCCCAACATATACACATCTAAATAATAAAAATAAAAACAGATGGACAGACTGCAGTCGAGCCGCTGCCACAAGGTGCCACCACACCACACTTGCCTTGCCTGCATCCACCCTTTCTTCCCAGCTCCCTGGTGAAATTCAAAGAATACCATTCATCCTTCTCATAGCACCGAGAAGAAATTGAATCAAAAGACATTAATGACCTCAGGCAATCATATTTACGATTTGGAGCTTGGGCACTCATCAAATCGACATTTGATATTGTTAATTATGCTACCCTCCTTTCTAGTCTTCATTGTTCAGCTCCACGGGATTGACATTGCATGTTTCCACACACATTCATCCGAGTACTTTTCCAGCAATTATTTCTTTGCTCCCCATTACATTTTCACTGAAGGATCTATTTCATTAATTCTCTTTAGCAACAGTGCATTCAGAGGCAGAGTTAGTTTTTGCTTGTTCTACCTTTCCATTATCCCACCAAGGAGCTGACAGCACCTCACTGGGCCAGGCCCTCCCCTACTACCAACCATCCAGTGTCGCCAGGACACCAGGCCTTAAACTGAGAAAATAAGAAATTGCACATCTCCTTTTGCAAAGATCGCACTTTTCAGAGACTTGTAACTTGCAAGATGACGCCAGAACATGGCTGCACTGCGTGCTATTCCAGAAGAGGATCTATTGAACTCATGTATAGTATGATTTGACTGGATAGCATGCAAAATAAGCTTTCCATGAGTTCATAAATCATAGGAGCAGCATTAGGCCATTTGGTCCATCGTCTACTCTGCCATTCAATCAATAGGCAATAGGTGCAGACAGAGGCCATTCGGCCCTTCGAGCCAGCACCGTCATTCAATGTGATCATGACTGATCATCCACAATCAGTATCCCCTGACTTTCTATCTTTAAGAGCCCTATCAAGCTCTCTCTTGAAAGTATCCAGAGAACCGGCAGAGAATTCCACTGACTCACAACTCTCTGGGTGAAAAAGTGTTTCCTCATCTCCGTTCTAAATGCCTTACCCCTTATTCTTAAACTGTGGCCCCTGGTTCTGGACTCCCCCCAACATCGGGAACATGTTTCCTGCCTCTAGCAAGTCCAAATCCTTAATAATCTTATAAGTTTCAATGATACCCTTTCATCCTTCTAAATTCCAGAGTATACAAGCCCAGCCGCTCCATTTTCTTAGCATATGACAGTCCCGCCATCCTGGGAATTAACCTTGTGAACCTAGACTGCACCCCCTCAATAGCAAGAATGTCCTTCCTCAAATTAAGGGACTAAAACTGCACACAATACTCCAGGTGTGGTCTCATTAGGGCTCTGCACAACTACAGAAGGACCTCTTTGCTCCTATATTTGATTCCTCTTGTTAAAAGGCCAACATGCCATTTGCTTTCTTCACTGCCTGCCGTACCTGCTTGCTTACTTTCATGGACTGATGAACAAGGACCCCCAGATCCCTTGTACTTTCCCTTTTCCCAACTTGATACCATTTAGATAATAATCTGCTTTCCTGTTTTTGTTACCAAATTGGATAACCTCACACTTATCCACATTAAACTGCATCTGCCCACTCACCCAACCTGTTCAAGTCACCCTGCATTCTCATAGCATCCTCCTCACAGTTCACACTGCCACCCAAATTTGCTAATGTTACTTTGAATCCCTTCATCTAAATCATTGATGTATATTGTAAATAGCTGCGGTCCCTGCACCGAGCGTGCGGTACCGCACTAGTCACTGCCTGACATTCTGAAAGGGACCTGTTAATCCCTACCCTTTGTTTCCTGTCTGCAAACCAATTTTCTATCCATGTCAGCACTCCACCCCCTCCATGTGCCCTAATTTTGCCCACTAATCTCCTATGTGGGACCCTATCAAATGCTTTCTGAAAGTCCAGGTACACTACATCCACTGGCTCTCCCTTATCCATTTTCCTAGTTATATCCTTAAAAAATTCCAGAAGATTAGTCAAGCATGATTTCCCCCTCGTAAATCCATGCTGACTTGGACCGATCCTGTTACTGCTATCCAAATGTGCTGCTATTTCATCTTTTATGATTGACTCCAGCATCTTCCCCACCACCGATGTCAGGCTAACTGGTCTATAATTCCCTGTTTTCTCTCTCCCGCCTTTCTTAAAAAGTGGGATAACATTAGCTACCCTCCAATCCACAGGAACTGACCCTGAATCTATAGAACATTGGAAAATGAACACCAAGGCGTCCACGATTTCTAGAGCCACTTCCTAAAGTACCCTGGGATGCAGACCATCAGACCCTGGAGATTTATCAGCCTTCAGTCCCATCAGTCTACCCAACACCATTTCCTGCCTAATGTGGACCCAACACCATTTTCCTTCAGTTCCTCCGTCACCCCAGATCCTCTGGCCACCAGTACATCAGGAAGATTGTTTGTGTCTTCCTTAGTGAAGATGGATCCAAAGTACCTGTTCAACTCATCTGCCATTTCCTTGTTCCCCATAATAAATTCACCTTTTTCAGTCTTCAAGGGTCCATCTTAGGTCTTAACTAATTTTTTTCTTCTTCACATACCTAAAGAAGCTTTTACTATCCTCCTTTATATTCTTGGCTTGCTTACCTTCGTACCTCATCTTTTCTCCCCGTATTGCCTTTTTAGTTATCTTCTGTTGCTCTTTAAACATTACCCAATCCTCTTGCTTCCCGCTCATCTTTGCTATGTTGTACTTCTCTTTTATTTTTATACTGTCCCTGACGTCCCTTGTTAGCCACAGGCACCCCTTACTCCCCTTGGAATCTTTCTTCCTCTTTGGAATTAACTGACCCTGCACCTTCTGTATTATTCCTAGAAATACCTGCCATTGTTGTTCCACTGTCATCCCTGCTAGGGTCTCTTTCCAGTTAACTTTGGCCAGCTCCTCCCTCATGGCTCCATAGTCCCCTTTGTTCAACTGTAACACTTACACCTCCGATTTACCCTTCTCCGTTTCCAATTGTAGATTAAAACTTACCATATTATGGTCACTACCACCTAATGGCTCCTTAACCTCAAGGTCCTTTATCAAATCCGGTTCATTACATAACACTAAATCTAGAATTGCCTTCTCCCTGGTAGGCTCCAATACAAGCTGCTCTAAGAATCCATCACGGAGGCCCTCCACAAACTCCCTTTCTTGAGGTCCAGTACCAAGCTGATTTTCCCAGTCTACCTGCATGTTGAAATCTCCCATAACAACTGTAGCATTACCTTTAAGACATGCAAATTTTAGCTCTTGATTCAACTTGCACCCTATATCCAGGCTACTGTTTGGGGGCCTGTAGATAAGTCCCATTAGGGTATTTTTACCCTTACAATTCCTTAGCTCTATCCATACTGACTCCACATCTCCTTTTCAATGTCACCCCTTGCAAGAGACTGAATTTCATTCCTCACCAACAGAGCTACCCCAACCCTCTACCCACCTGTCTGTCTTTTCAATAGGAGGTATACCCTTGAATATTCAGTTCCCAGCCCTGGCCCTCTTGCAGCCATGTCTCTGTAATTCCCACAACATCATACTTGCCAGTTTCTAACTGAGCCTCAAGCTCGTCTACTTTCTTTCTTATACTTCGCCCATTCATATACAACACTTTTGGCTTTGGTATTCACCTCCCCTCTCACACCGCTCACAATTGGCCCTGACCGTACTTTCTTATCCCTTCTCGAACTTTCCTTCCCATTAATTCGGGAGTCTTTTGTAACTTTTCCTGTACTCACTTCCCCTTCAACTCCATCTTTATACTCCCAATTATAGTCCCCCCCACTATTTAGTTTAAACCCACACGTGTAGCCTTAGCAAACCTGCCTGCCAGAACCTCAGTCCCCCTCCAGTTAAGGTGTAACCCGTCCCTTTTATACAGGTCACCCCTACCCCAGAAGAGATCCGGGTGGTCTATAAATCTAAATCATTGCTTCCTGCACCAGATCCTCAGCCACACATTCAGCTCCCCTATCTCCCTGTTCCTGTCCTCACTAGCACGAGGTACTGGAAGCAATCCAGAGATAATCACCCTAGAAGTCTTCTCCCTAATTCTCTAAACTTACTTTGCAGAACCTCCTTCCTCTTCTTCCTGATGTTGTTTGTGCCCCAGGGCAACAGACCATCCTCGAGTCTCGCCTGCTGCCACAGAATGTCCAGTCCGCACCTTGGACAATCACGGCTGATCTATCTCTCCCTCTCAACCCCATTCTCCTGCCCTCTTCCCATACCCCCTGACACCCAATACAAATCAAGAACATCTCAATCTCCACCTTAAAAATATCCATTAACTTGGCCTCCACAGCCTTTTCACTGTGTCTCTGTATAGGTGACAATGAATAAACCAGTGAATCAACATTTCAATCACTCAAATATTTGCTTTAATTAATATTCTAACCTCTCACCTTCATCTTTAATATATTCACAATGTATGACTGGTTATGTTAATCTCCCATCATGCTATGCCAGTGTAATCCTGATCATAACGTGCAAATACGAAATTCTAATCTCAGATCTGTTTTTTTTGGCAACCATTTTAAATCAAAATCCTCTGCATATTGGTGCTGAAAATGGCTTTACCTTACTAGCTATTATAAAATGTTTCATGATTTTGAACACCCCCCTTCACCTATTCTGCAGTAAAATGAATAGTCCAAGTTTCTCTAATCTCATCCCACTGTACAGTACATTTCTGATACCATTCTAGTAGGATTTACGGAAGACATTATAAGGTTCTGGTATCTTTTTGATGGCATGGAACCCAATATAGCACACAATACTCTAGATTGGTTAAATATTTCCTGAATGACTGCTCGAATATTTTGCTTTTATAGTCTCTAACCAACTATTTTTAACCCTTAATCAGCCCACTTCATGTTGACTTTAGAATCTCACCATTACAATTGTGCTGGTGATTAGTAAGGCTCAGACATACGCAGTTACCAGTGTAATTTTGTCTGTATAAGTAATCTTTGTATCTTAATGAAGTTGACAACATTCTTGGTTTAACCTAACTGAGTGCATTATTTGGAATTTTCTTCTGAAACATTTTGAGAAAATGTCTCAAACATAGCAGAAAAGTTAATGACATTCTCAATAATCAAATATTTACTTGTAAATAAAGGTCTTCATTGTTATTTACTGTCTGCCTTAGCTGTTAGATGCCTACAATTACTACATTTTAAATAAAGAACTTCCTTGGTAACAAACAATAAATTGCACTTACTGGTTCCCTGCTAAGCAGTCCGATTCCTTGCAATTTTTTATCTTCACGAGCTAGCAATAACAATTTTCCTTCAGTCCCTATTTCACGTTCACCTAGGTACATAATTCATGTTTAAAATATACAGTACTGAATAATTCATGTTTAAAATATACAGTACTGAATACAAGTACAGGTACATCTATATATTATAGATGCTAGAGATTTTATGTTAAAAGGTCCACAATATTATTTGAAAATCATGAACTAATCTGTAAAAATAACCACAAACTATAATGCATTTTCCACATTGTTTTACATACTATTTCTCTACTTTACATGAAACCATACAGTATATTAACATTTAGAGAAAAGCTAGATTACCCTCAATTTACCTGGAATAGTGCAACTTCAAGACCACTTAAAAATGACAATACCTTCTAGGATAGAGCTACACATGTGATTGGCAACCATCCACCATTATAAAGATTAATTCCTGCCATCAATGGCACTTCATGGTTGCAGTGTGCACCATTTGCACCACAAAATGCATTAAACCCAGGCTCCCTTGGCAGTATCTCGCGAACCCACGACTTCTACCACCTGGAAGGGCTAAGGGGGCAGAGTTTGGAATTGTCGTCTGCAAGCTTCTCTCCACGTGAGGGTTTCAAGTGAGGCAGAGGTGTACCTGCACCTTTGTCTACTGCACTCCCCCTACCTGGTTTCATCAGCCCATTGCCCCCTCACCATTGATCCCACTTATTAGATGCAATTTATTGATTTGCGTAGAAAAAAAACCAGGAAACCTGATTATCTGAATGACAATTGATTGGGAAAGGGAAAGGTGCAAAGGGACTTTGGAATCCCTGTGAACCAGCCCCTGAAAGTAATCATGCAAGCGCAGCAGATGGATGAGGTGGAAAATGGGATGTTAGTCTTCACTGAACGGAGTTGAGTATAAGAGACCAGCCTTGAATGTTGTGTGCAGTCTTGGTTTCATTTGAGAAAGGATGTTCTTATTGTGGAGGGAAAGCAGTAAATGTTCACCAGCCTGATTCCTAGTTTGGTAGGAATGACATTGGTAGGAGTGACATTGAGAAGAGACACATGGAACTGGAGCTGCTGGAGATGCAAATAAAACATAGGCAACGTTTCAGGTTGGGACCCTTCTTCAGACGGTCTGAAGAAAGGTCCTGGCCCAGATATCACCTAAACATGTCCTCCAGAGATGCTGCCTGACTCACTGAGTTACTCCATCCAGCACATTGTGTTTTTATTACATATTAGAAGAAATTGGGTTGATTACACTTATATTTGCTGGAAATGTAAAAACACTAACAGGACTGGACAGACTTGATGCGAGAGAGTCCAGGACCAAAGGCCAATTTCTAAGGATAATGGTAAGTCAGGTAGGACTGCATTGAGGAGACATTTCTGCACCCAGAGGCTGGTGATATTGTCGAATTCCACCACGGAAAGTAGTTGAAACTAAATAATTCAATATATTCAAGACGGAGTTATAGTTCTTCGGCTAAAGGGACCAAGGAATAAGGGGAGAAAGCAGGAGCAGGGTACCTAATTTGAATGATCAGCCATAATTCATATTGAATGAACTGGCGGTAGCTCGAAGAGCTAAATAGCCCACACATGCTCCAAAATTCTGTGTTTCTTTTAAGAAATAGCTGATAAAGTTTTCTCCTCAAGGATGTCTTGCATTTTCACCTGAAAAAAATACTTGGGTCAAGACTTAGAATTTATAACTGCTGTTGACAGGTTGTATGTATGCACGTGAAAGACGTATCACCGGAATTTTAATACTGCCACTGTTGAACTGCACAGAGGGCAAGCTACAAATCTTAGGAAAAGCACATGAACATTGTTTTCGAATGCTGACATAGCCTCGTAAATGCTGACAAATCCTAAACATTTAAAGCTGAAAAATAGCCAAGAATAAAGACTTCAGATCAAGGCCGCTGCTTGATGGTAATGGAATAAATTAAGTTAATTTTTATTGCATTGGATTCCTGGATGTTTATTAGTACCTTGTAATCACAGTTTGCAACGCTATTTTATCTTTGCATTGAATAAGTCTTGTTTTCCAAGGACAATGGTCCTGATTTCTTCATAACAGAGGCAGAAACCTCTCTTCCTAAAACGGCTCATATCTCCATGTAGAGAGATAGCATCAAGACTATTAGCTCAACAGGTGCTAGAGGACATGCCAAAGCAGGGCAGCCAAATGCATCACCCACCTAATTCAGAAGGATCTTACAGAGAGATGTGTATTAGACTGTTTGAGGAAATTGCAAGGTTATAAAGCAGCTGGCATTAATATTCAAATAATGCAGTTTTATTGAATAATTATTTTGCAATTAGGTTCAAACTTGGAGAATTTGCCTAGAGAGATGATTAACTTTGAAAGAAAAGCAGAAAAAAATATATAAAAGATCACCCTCACCCTAGGTAGACAAAAATGCTGGAGAAACTCAGCGGGTGCTGCAGCATCTATGGAGCGATGGAAATAGGAAACGTTTTGGGCAGAAACCCTTCTTCGGACGTTGCCTATTTCCTTCGCTCCATAGATGCTGCTGCACTCGCTGAGTATCTCCAGCATTTTTGTGTACCTTCGATTTTCCAGCATCTGCAGTTCCTTCTTAAACACCATCTCACCCTAAATGTAGCTTTACTTCTTTTGTAGAAAACATAGACATGGAGAGAAAATGATCTCCTACCTCATTAACTAACAGCAAGGTGACAAATTTTCATCCCTGTCTCTTTGGTCTCTTGAATCCCTGCTCATTTCTGCAAGGCTCCAGCCACCTGAGGCATGACTTTTGCTTCAGGTAATGTGCGACTGACTTGCAACCCGAAATCCTGGGAGTGTGTTTCATAGACTTACCTGCTTCCATCATAATGCAAAAGCAAGCTAGTGCTTAAGTATAAGCAAGTCATTTGATAATTTCACTCAATCTTTATTGTAACTTAAATCTTCACCAGCAGATGTAACGCAAGTTGTGACTGAATCCCCATTTATCAGTGATTAAAAAAAAACACCAGAAGAGTGGCAATATTATTTAGGTGAAGAAGTAGAACAACCTGCATTTGCTTTGGAGTAGAATAAGTATCACAAGGTTCTTCAAAGCAACAGTCATTTAAAAAATGATTGTGAGCCAAGGCAACAGACAATAAGTACCAAAGGTCTGGTCAAATATCTGCATTTATTGGACAACGTAGGTAGAGGTTCAGAAGCAAGTTGGAAAGAGGAAAGAAGAGAGACACAAAATGCTGGGGTAACTCAGGGTATAGAAGGAATGGGTGACATTTTGGGTCGAGACCCTTCTGCAGACTGAGAGTCAGGGGAGAGGGAGACACGGAGATAAGGAAGGGTAAGGTGTGAAGAACGATACACCAAAAAAGATGAAATTCAAGGACAATGTAGGATAATTGTTAGCTAGGTGAAGGCGATATCAAAGCAAACAGAGATAAAAAGACATGGGTACATGAGGAAGGATAGGTGAAGAGAAGAGAGATGGGGGGAAGGGGTGGGGTAGAGGAAGCAAGTTGACGGGATGTAGTAGCGGTGGGGCTAGGATGATAGGCAGAAAGTTTCAGAGTTAATGTTAAGGCAGTTGAAGGCATGTAATGTAATCCTAGCCGTTATAATATTAAACCTTCGTTCTACACTGTGGTCTTTGTTCAATCTGGCTCACCTCAGGAGAGTATGACATTAGTTAGTGCGCAGGACTAGTTAATTCTCCTCCTCCTAGACCAATCCTTCCATATTCCAGGACTAATTATAACTTAGTCACCATTGCCACATTATCTGGTTTCATGCACAACTAGAGAATAAATCAAGGATCTTTCTGCATTATAAATATTACAAGTATGTAGAGTAAACTCAAGCTATAGAGGAGGTTGCAACAGCCTACCGTAACAATTTACTTGTTCAAAAAGGAACTGCAGATGCTGGAAAATCGAAGGTACACAAAAATGCCGGAGAAACTCAGCAGGTGCAGCAGTTTCTTTATTGTCATTGTAACATGAACCATGTACAACGAAATTGAAAAATGTCAGCCAGTCAGTGCACCATTCAAACATTTCTAAAAGGTAACGATACATACAAGGTAAAATATAAAAAAAAAAAAGATAAACAACTAAAATAAATATCATGAAAATAGCACGCATAAACACCCAACCCTACATCCTTCTGTCTATTTCACAGTGTACCATTGTCCCTTAGTATGTATTGCCCCTGCGTTCCTTGGCGGCTACATTTAGTGCCTTTATAGCAGTGAGGTTAAAAACTGTTTTAAGTCTGTTTGTCCTTAGACATCTATGGAGCGAAGGAAATAGGTAACGTTTCGTGCCGAAACCCTTCTTCGTAACAATTTACTTACTTGGTTGATGCTGAGGAGAACCCAAATTCAATGTGTTTTCAGCTTCACCAATTGAACATCCATTAATTGGAGTCCCACAATCTGCTAAAACTGCAAGACAAGTGGACATGCCGCAGTCCCACAATCTTGCTGTTCCATCTCTCGAGCTTGAGATGATATTTCTTCCACGCTCTACAATTGCTGTATCGAGAATACCTTTGTAAAAGAAGGAAACATACCATGAACAAGTATTTTCCTCTACTTTAATACAATCTATAAACAAAAGTATTTTCAAAATTGAATAACTGATTCAATTTTGCAAGAGCAAGACAAATAAGATTTAGTACTTAGCTACTCTGCTTTGCCACGTCCTCAAGCACTTGTAACAGCCCCGATGCCAAGTCTCTTTATAGAACGATGACTGCACAGTTGGGATATTTTGTTAAAGCGATGCTTATATCTTCTTAAAACATTTAACTGCAATGAATTATTGTGCATTACTTAGCCAGATAGTGACAGGAGATGTACAACAAAGACACATGTTGGTAAAAAGAGATGCGAGACTTGCTTAACCTGGCAAATATGAAAGGATGACTGTAAGGAAGCCAGCAGAACTGCAGACTTCGAGACTGACACAGTATTCTTGGGTTTAATCCTCCTTTTGTCAATTATCTTTCCACCCCTGGGTAATGTCCTCGTTCAAAGCCTCACAGTCAGTAGTTTTAATTTTTCTTTCATGAAACACATTTTGAATTGTTAAATTTTTAAAAATTGAATAATTATTTCTATATAGGTAAGCAGTTTTGCTTTGATTTTTGTTTTAAAATTAGAGCATTAATATCCCGGAACTGAAGAAACTGAGAACTCAAAAGATGACTCTTAAACAGCTAGCCATTAACTCAAAGATAGACACAAAATGCTGGAGTAACTCAGCAGGACAGGCAGCATCTCTGAATAGAAGGATGGGTGACATTTCAGGTCGAGACGCCTTTAGAAGAAGGGTCTCGACCCGAAACGTCACCCATTCCTTCTACCCAGCGATGCTGTCTGTCACGCTGAGTTACTCCAGCATTTTGTGTCTATCTTTGGTTTAAACCAGAATCTGTAGTTCCTTCCTACGACACCTAGCCATTGACTCAAGTCCTTTTTAGATTTGTTTAATTAAAAAAAAAAAAAAATCAAAGCAGCTTTACAAGACATATGGAGCTACTAGGAAAATGGGGGAGAAAAAAACAAAGATAAACTGCACTAAAATATAGAAAATTGCTGGAAAATACTCAGCAGGCCTCCAGCATCTGTAGACAGAGATATAGAGTTAATGTTTTAGGTTAAAGACATACAGGAGGTGCAACCTTAACTACTACATTTTTCTATTATTTCAGTTTTCAGAATCAATTTTACTAAATTTCAGATACCTGCAAGGTATGGTTTCACTTTGTAGAATATTTTACTGAAGAATAAATCCTAGCAGTCAATGAATAACGTCTAAGCCTAAAGTGAGGTTTACAATAACCAAACTTGATTTTTTTCTTCAGAATCCATTTTCTCAATGATTTGCATACATTTTGTTTGTGCATAAAATCCATAAAATCAGCTGTTTACCTCCTTTGTGTCCATTTAAAGTTACGGAACAATTTCCATCTTCAACGGACCAGATCTTTAACTGAGCATCCATTCCTCCACTTAGAACGACAATGCCAGATGGAAAAAATCTACAAGTATTCACGTCGTACACATGGCCAACCAGTTCTCTCTAAAAGTGAACATTTATCAAGGTTTAGAGATACGAATAATCATTTAAATTTATTTATAAACACAAAAAATGCACATGCTTTGAAACACTGGAAGTATTATTTCTAAGTGATCAACTCATTACAATAATCCAAATCTTTAATGATTGTTATGTTACTATTCTTGCCTATGCATTTGCATTGGAGCCCAGCACAAATACAACAAAAGGTGATGAAAATACCTGCACAATAAGGATCAGTTCTAACAAGCTATATCAGAATGATTATAGGAGAATAATCTTAGAAGAAGCAAGAAACAAAATGCAAGAGGAACTTAGCGGGTATGGCAGCATTTGTAGTGGAAATGGATAAATGATGTTTCGGGTCGGGACCGTTCTTCAGACTGACTGGAGTAGGGGAGAGAAACCTAAGCAAATGATAGATGGAGAGAGGAGGACAGATGAACCATTCTACATTTCCTTGATCATCATCTGCCTTGATCTGTCCTTTTCACATCTTACCCATCCATATCTCTAGCCTCCCTTTCCCCTGACTCAAGACCGCTCCTCAGACCAGTCTGAAGAAGGGTCTCGATCCGAAATGTCACCCATTCCTTCTCTCCCGAGATGCTGCCTGTCCCGCTGATTTACTCCAGTATTTTGTGTCTACCTTAAGTGATAGGTGGATACAGGTAAGGGGAGGTAGGTGATTGGCAGAAGGGTGGAGTAAGCGACAAGCACTAGAGGTGTAAAGGAGACAAGAGGGTGCCGGATAAGGAAGGAGGAGGAGAAGAAAAATGTAAAGCCGGAGGGAGTGATATGGGTTAATGGGACGGGGGGGAGAGAGGAAAGAAGAGGGGGGAGAAAAGGAAAATGTGAGACTTGAGTATGGAAGATGAACGTATGGAAGAGGGGAAAAGAGCAACATGACAGAGGTGGTGGAAGATTGTAGGGAAATATGTGTGTGTTGTTGTTGGGGGTTACTTCTTGAAATTGGTGAATTCAATGTTCATAATGGGTTGTAAGCTACCTGTGGAATATGAGGAGGAATATGCTCTTCCAGCTTGTTTTAAGATACCCAACCCCAATCAGTCCGAGGAAAGGTCCGAACCTGAAACATCATCTGTCCTTCAAAGGTCCCAACCTGTCCATTCCTGTCCTGCTGAGTTCATCTAGTACTTTGTTTTTTTGCTCAAGATTCCAGCATCTGCAGCATCTTATGTCTCAATCTCATATCAAGGTTTTATTACAACTGTAATAAGTTGATTCCGCATCAGTTTCCTCACTTATGAGGTGACTGGAAAATGCTGATGTCATTACAGCTTCATAATCTCCCCAGGCTGTCCAAACAAAGCGAAATTTTAACTACGTAATCTCTCAAAGCCCTCTTAGTTATTAAAAATGCACGTTCAATTTTGTGTGATATTTAATATGATTCAAAAATAAACTCAGAACAAAAAGGTCACAATCTCTCCAAGGAATCTGATCAAGACAGTCTGAAATGTTTTCCCCTTAGTCCCGAAAAATAAAATTGTCAGGACAAAATTATCTTGTGTATTGTGTTACTAAAACTTGAAAAGTAATTAAATAGACACTCACCCTCAATTCTCCAGTGTTGGCCTGCCAGACTCTCATTGTTCCATCTGTGCTGCAAGATACCCCCAGTCCGCCACCACTAGATATATCCATGCTGGTTATCTAGATGCAAGATTTAAGGAAGCAATGCTGTACTTAAATCTAACATAATACACTTTATGTCTGAAACATGCAGAGGCATATGGCTAAATTCCAGGAAGGATGGCAGACTGAGTGAATTAAGATCTTGCATTACTGTTAATATTGTTTGGCTGTAGTTTTTATGTGGAGATGTTTATACAATTACACATTACATCATAATTACGAAAGATCTAAATGTTTTATTGTCAAATTTTAGTAGCTGCTGCGTGATAAAGATTGTAATAATTTATGAAAGAAAATCTTGCATGCAATTTTTTTTAATGCTACTCACTTCATTCAATAAAGGATGAATTTGCATTCAGGCAATGAAATAGTCTGATTAAATTCTGGAGCCCATCTCTCAAAAGTGCAATTAATATCTTGGCACTGAAAGATTAACTACGTTAATACCAAGTAATCAGGGGGTATGACCAATAAATAAAACGTACAATCTTGTTCAATAATGCCATTAGTCGAGGGTACTCCCATTAGATTAGCTTTCACAGCTTTGTTTGTGGGAAGTCTTCCTTGCCCAAGACTTGTGACAGACAAAAGGCTGCAAGCAATGTGTTACCATCTTATTCTCTTCTACACAAGAGTGAGATTTCTTAAAAAATAACCATATATGGCATGAAGAGTTTAGTAAAAGACCTGTTGCTGTAATAGTTGAGACAAAATCTACAAAATAATTATTTTTGATGGATAAGTAAAATTCCGATAATCCACCACCGCACTATTTGGATTTTCCATCTGGTTCACCGATTGCTGATCCCTGTGCTCACTAATGTACAGCAGCTTCTGTTATCACACATCCTTTCCTTCACCAGATCCAGGAGGTTCCCTTGCTCCCTTTCACCAACTGGGGCCCCAGTTCCTGCACACCCTTCAAACTCACCCAGTCACTTCCAGAGGTTGTTTGAAATTCACATAGTTCTGTTCCCCATGCTCCCTTGAAACTTATTTTGGTTCACTGGAAAATGTATTATTCTACTGCACTATATCCAAAAAAAAAAAAAAAATTAAGTGCGTAGAGATATTTATTGGAATGACATCCAAAAGTCTGAATAATCTGCTGGTTCGGCACCGCCTAAAACAAACTTTTACAGTACTTTATTCTCCAAATAAAAAATGTTAAACTAGTCAATTAAATTTTATTAATCCAATTAATCCTTTTCCTCATCTACTTAACAAAATCTACAGCCAGCACTAACACTGTAGGAACCTGAGATGCTCACCAACATATTAATAAAGTCAATATGAGATTATTAACACACACAATTTTCAAATGAACATTGCAGTCAAATTAGGCTCAAAGCAAAGCCTGCTGTTGTCCCAATAAAAGTACTAACATCTCTCTGTTTATATAGGTAAGGAACATCTCAGAAAAATATGAACTTACACTTTTGGTGTGTATTCTAGAGAATATTGCATAAGGCACAAGAAATTTTGAGGCTGCATTTCCATCTGGGCAGGAAATTAAAATGCTTTTCTGCAAGAGAAAAAAATAGACTTTTAAAAATTGAATGCATCACAGATCATACACTGCATCTTCACTAATGATAATATGAAAGGAAATTATATTGAGGAGTAGAAGGTAGACAATACTGGAGAAACTCAGCGGGTGAGGCAACATCTATGGAACAATAGACAATGGACGTTAGGTGCAAGAGTAGGCCATTCGGCCCTTCGAGCCAGTATCATCCCCAATCAGTACCCCGTTCCTGCCTTCTCCCCATATCCCCTGACTCCGCTATTTTTAAGAGCCTTATCTAGCTCTCTCTGGACAGCATCCAGAGAACCTGCCTCCACTGCCCTCGGAGGCAGAGAATTCCACAGACTCACCACTCTCTGTGAGAAAAATTGTTTTCTCGTCTCCGTTCTAAATGGCTTACTCCTTATTCTTAAACTTTGGCCCCTGGTTCTGGATTCCCCCAACATTGGGAACATGTTTCCTGCCTCTAGCGTGTCCAAACCCTTAACAATCTTAGGTGACAGGAATAAGGAATAGGTAACGTTTCGGGACGAGACCCTTCTTCATACTGATGTGGAGGTGGAGGTGCGGGAAGAAGAAAGGAAGAGGCGGAGACAGTAGGAGGTGGGAGAGCTGGGAAGGGGAGGGGGAGGAGGGAGAAAGCAAGGACTACCTGAAATTGGAGAAGTCAATGTTCATACCGCTGGGGTGTAAACTACCCAGGGCTCGAAATTAATGGTTGCCCGCTTACCAATGGCCAGCTAAAGTCTCACTGGGCAACCTAAAAGCCATTTTGCCTGGCTTGGCAAGCAGCCGGGACACCTGCCGTTCAACTGAGAGCGGGTCCCCCTCTCTATCTCTCTCTTTGTCACTCTCCGTCTCCGCCCGTCATCCGTGTCGGGGCCGCCTGGTCTCCAGCCGCTCCTCATCCGCCGGCACGGCCGGCCGCCTTGCACATGCGCACAACCACAGCCAGCACATCATCGGCCAGCCCTGCACAAGCACACAACCACGGCCAGCACATCATCGGCCAGCCCTGCACAAGCACACTGTCACGGCAACTGGTCGGCACCGGGTACTTTCTCCCTCCCTTTGCATTGTGGGAGATCTGGCTGCCATTGATGTCCGGTCGCCGCCCCGCCGCGACCGCTAAAAACCAACGCAGAATCACTCCGTGGAGCTGGAGTAACTCTTGCTTCTTGGTTTCCTGGGCCCACAAAAATATTCCAAATGGAATTTAAACTGGAGGTGGTGGAGGGTCCAAACTCTGAACAATAACAGCCTATTGCACTATCTGTTTATTTATTGTGTATATATATGGTCTATGGTATACCGACACACTGAACTTTTATCTCCTGTTCTGTATTATGTTTACATATTCTGTTGTGCTGCAGCAAGCAAGAATTTCATTGTCCTATCTGGGACACATGACAATAAACCTCTCTTGACTCTTGACTTGGACTTCAGCAAAAAAGGGTTTTTGGGAAAAAAGAGCTACCTTAAATTGAGTTGTGTCTGGTTGGGTAACTATAATAATAATAATAAATTTTATTTATGGGCGCCTTTCAAGAGTCTCAAGGACACCTATGGTAGGGTGAAGACTATTCCATGCTTTAATTGTGTGGGGGAACTCCATGGAGCAGCCAGCATCTCTGGATAGAAGGAATTGGGTGACGTTTCGGGTAGAGACCCTTCTTTAGACTCCCTCTGGTTTTAGTGTTTTTAGTTTAATTTAAAGATACAGCAAACTCCATACAGACATCACCCATATTCAGGATCAATTTTGGGTCTCTGGCACTTTTAGGCAGCAACGTTATGGCCAATGTACTGCCCCATAGTCTTGAACTGAATTAAAACATACAGTAGCTGTAAAGGGGAACATAGCGTCACTTAAGAGATTTAAGACTGAAAATGGATAGTTCCTTTTTTTATCAAGGTATATTTTTTTGTGTGTTGGAAAACAAAATATAGTGGCACAGCTAGTAGACTTGCTGCCTCACACACCTGAGATCTGTGTTCTATCCTGTCCTCAGGCACTGTCTGTGTTGAATTTGCATTCTCCCTGCAAGCATGTGGGTTTCCTCCCACATCCCAAAGACGCATTGGCTTTATAGGTTAACTCGTCTCTGTAAAATTGCCCCTAATGTGTAGGGTGTGGGTGTGGAAAGTGGGATAACAGAACTTGTGTGAATGGGTGGAAGACAAAAAAGCTGGAGAAAATCAGCGGGTGAGGCTGCATTTATGGAGCGATGGAATAAGCGACGTTTTGGCTCGAGACCCTTCTACAAACTGATGTCGGGGGGGGAGGGGCGGGAAAAATTCCTTTCCGAATCGGAGACAGTAGGCTGTGGGAGAGTTGGGAATGGGAATGGGAAGGGAAGGAGGGAGAAAGCAAGGACCACCTGAAATTGGAGAAGCCAATGTTCATACAGCTGGGATGTAAACTACCCAAGCAAAATATGAGGCGCTGCTCCTCCAATTTGCAGTGGGCCTCACTCTGGCCATGGAGGAGGCCCAGGACAGAAAGGTCAGATTCGGAATGGGAAGGGGAGTTGAAGTGCTGAGCCACCGGGAGATCAGGTTGGTTATTGCGAACTGAGTGGAGGTGTTGTGCGAAGCGATCGCCAAGCCTGTGCTTGGTCTCACCGAGGTTGATCATACGCTGAATAATCCAACCACATTTTTGTTTGGAAGTGGAAAGAAATAATAGAAATTACATTCATTGCAACGTGTAAAAAGAGTTGAGATATTGTATAATAATTTTGCTGCATGTCATTGTGGTGTGGTATATATCATGACTTGATTGGTGAATATGTTTAGTTTGTGACTATATTTGAAGCAGAAATAATATGTGTATGTTTCATTGAGCATAATTCCGACTGGTAACTACGCACTTCGTCCGAGCACATTATCGCATGCGTCATGCAAGCCGTCTTAACTGATCACTGTCATTTGGCAACCTAAAAAGCTGCCTAAGTTAAGTGAGAGCCCTGCTACCCAAGCGAAATATGAGATGCTGCTCCTCCAATTTGCGGTGGGACACACTCTGGCCCAGGAAGAGGCCCAGGACAGAAAGGTTGGATTTGGAATGGGAGGGGGAGTTGAAGTGCTGGGCCACCGGGAGATCAGGTTGGTTAGTGCGAACCAAGCGGAGTAGGGCAGCTGATAACAAGCCCACGCTTGGTCTCACCGATATAGATCTGCTGACACCTAGAGCAGCGGATGCAATAGATGAGGTTGGAGGAGGAGCAGGTGAACCTCTGCCGCACCTGGAAAGACTGCTTGGGTCCTTGGATGGAGTCAAGGGGGGAGGTAACACGACAAGTGTAGCATTTCCTGTGGTTGCAAGGGAAAGTACCAGAGGATGGGGTGGTTTGGGTGGGAAGAGACAAATTGACCAGGGAGTTACGGAGGGAGCAGTCTCTGCGGAAAGCCAAAAGGGGAGGAGATGGGAAGATGTGGCCAGTGGCGAAAATGTCGGAGGATTATCTGTTGTATGTGACGGCTGGTGGGGTGGAAGGTGAGGACAAGGGGGACTCTGTCGTTACAAGTAGGGGGATGGGAAGTGAGAGCGGAGCTACGGAATATAGAGGAGATCCTGATGAGAGCCGCATCTATAGTAGAAGAGGGGAACCCCCGTTCCCTAAAGAATGAGGACATCACCGATGCCCTGGTGTGGAACGCCTCATCCTGGGTGCAGATGTGGTGTAGACGGAGGAATTGTTAGTAGGAGATAGAACCAACAGAATGTTGCCTGGGGTTTCAGCAACTAAGTTACAGAGAAAGGTTGAACAAGTTAGGGCTTTATTCTTTGGAGCGCAGAAGGTTAAGGGGGGACTTGATAGAGGTTTTTAAAATGATGAGAGGGATAGACAGAGTTGACGTGGAAAAGCTTTTCCCACTGAGAGTAGGGAAGATTCAAACAAGGGGACATGACATGAGAATTAAGGGACTGAAGTGTAGGGGTAACATGAGGGGGAACTTCTTTACTCAGAGAGTGGTAGCTGTGTGGAATGAGCTTCCAGTGAAGGTGGTGGAGGCAGGTTCGTTTTTATCATTTAAAAATAAATTGGATAGTTATATGGATGGGAAGGGAATGGAGGGTTATGGTCTGAGCGCAGGTATATGGGACTAGGGGAGATTATGTGTTCGGCACGGACTAGAAGGGTCGAGATGGCCTGTTTCCGTGCTGTAATTGTTGATATGGTTATAGAGTCCTTACAGGAAGCAGGGTGGAAAGAAGTGTAATCCAGATAGCCATGGGTTTATAGTAGATGTTGGTCAGTAGTCTGTTACCTGCAATGGAGACAGTGAGGTCTAGAAACGGTAGGAAGATATCGGAAATGGTCCAGGAGAATTTGCGTGGCGGATGGAAGTTGATGAAATGGATGAAGTCAGTGAGTTCTGCATGGGTGCAGGAGATAGCACCAATACAGTCGTCAATGTAGCCGTGGTACAGTTCGGGGATAGGGCCAAGGTACGCCGCAAACAAGGACTGTTCGACGTATCCTACAAAGAGGCAAGCATAGCTGGGGCCCATGCGTGTCCCATTGCTACGCCTTGGATTTGGAGGAAATGGGAGGGGTCAAAGGAAAAGTTGTTGAGGGTAAGGCCCAGCTCTGCTAGGCAGAGGAGAGTATTTGTAGACGGGGGGTTGGTTGGTTCTGTGGTCGAGGAAGAAACTTTAAGACCCTCCTGATGAGGTAGAGTGACTGGACATCCATGATGAAGATGAAGGAGCGGGGGCCTGGAAAACGGAAGTCATGGAGGAGACGAAGAGCGTGTGCGGTGTCTTGGACATAGTAGAATCTCACCTTTGTAACTTCAGTTACGTCAAATCCCTCTGAAGCGGTGACGACAGGAATGCCATCATTGCCAAGCCCTTGGCACTTAATCGAGCCATATAAAGTGGTTGCTCCTAAAATGAGCAAAAATGAATATTGTTTAAAAATTAAATAACTCTTACTTGTAATTAGAATTTTTGCAGAATGTCTACTGCAAATCCATGTTTAATCTACTTTTAAATCTTTTTGATGAGACATTAAGCCTAAATGCTACCAGGTAACACCTGAAAAGTATGACTTGGTTTTGAAAAGGAAGTTCTCCCCAATGTACTTGATAATGTTTATCCCTGAAATGATATAACTTAAACAAATTATCTGGACAGTATCTCCTCACTGTAAACAGGTTTTAAGCCATATTGCCTAACAGTAGATGAAAAAAAAATGTAATTAGCTCTAAGTGCCTTGAGATAACCCTGGATTATAAAAGATATTCCATGAAACCAAGCTTCTATTTTGCATGGGTTTTTTGGCAAGGATCTAAAATTATGGCACAAATTTCCAAATAACTTCTGATATCTCTTGAAATTATTGTGGATTCAATGCCAACACTGTGAATTGTTTTTACGTAAAATTCAGCGAGAATATTGATCTTTTTTAAATGACCCAGCTCTAATTTTAAGATTATTCTCATTTGTCTTGGATTTCTACATTAGAGAAAATAATTTATCTGTGCCTCGTCTATAAACAATGTTATCATTTTAAACACCTTGATTAGATCAGATTTCAAGATCTTGAACTCAGGAGAATATAAGATTATGCAACCTGTACTCAGAATACTGCTGAGGTACCTGCTTAAAGCAGACCACTATCATCCACGGATGAAAAACAAGGTAGCATGCCTTCGAGAGACGACTGTCTGGTCTCCCAGACAGACTAGATCGATTAGCCTACTACTGCAACAGGTCCAGAGCAGATGCCATCTCCCTGGGCTTACACTCATCCCTGGAACATCAGGATAACAACACCTATGTCAGGCTCCGTATTGATTCTAGCTCTGCCTTCAGCACCATAATTGGCACAAAACTATCTCCAAACTCCTAGCCTTAGCAACCCTTTCTGCAATGGATCCTTGAGTTCCTGACCCATAGATTGCAATCAGTATAGATGGGCGACAAAACATCCCCCACGATAACTCTCAGCCCTGGTGCCTTTAAGGCTGTGTCCTCAGCCCCGACTATACTCCCTGGGCGCTCACAGCAGAGCTCGGAAAATGACGAGATGGGAGTACAGGAAGGAGATCGAGAGCTTAGTAGCATGGTGTCAAGTCAACAACCTCTTCCTCAATGTCAGCAAAGCAAAATAGCTAGTTATTGACTTTAGGAAGCAAAGCGGCGTACACATTCCAGCCTGCAACAATGGTGTTGAAGTGTAGATCGTTGAAAGCGTCAAGTTCCTAAGCATAATCATCACCAAACATTTGTCCTAGCCAACCACATCAGATAAGGTCCAGAAAGCACAGCAGTGCCCCAAATTCCTCAAATGGTAAAGGAAATTTGGCATGTCACCAACTAATCTTGCCAACTTCTACAGATGCCATAGTAAGCGTTCTATCAGTACGCATCACAACATGGTATAGCAACTGCTCTGCCCAAGACCGCAAGAGATTTCAGAGAGTAGTCGACGCAGTCCAGTCTGTCTTGCAAAGTCTACTCCATCCACACTTCACACTGCCTTGGGAAAGCAGCCAACATAAGCAAGGACCACTCACACATTTGTCATTCTCTTTTCTCCCTTTTCCACTGGGCAGAAGATACAAAAGCTTGAAAGCATGTACTACCAGATTTGGAAAGTTGCTTCTGCATTGTTATCAGAGCTTTGAACCGACCTCTCATAAGCTAAGGATGTCGTCCCAATCTATTTTGTTGCGGCCCTTTGACTCTCTTTTAACATGCACTTTCTCTGCAGCTGTAACACAATATTCTACACTCTCTTTTCTACCTTTTTTGTATTTGTGAATGGGATGATTGCACTGAATGGTGCCGAAACTAGGAATACGGAGATTGAATGGTTATTCATTGTATCTAATAAAAAAATAAACCAATAACAAAGATAGACATAAAAAGCTAAATTAACTCAGTGGGTCAGACAGTATATCCAGAGAAAAGGAATAGGTGACGTTTCAGGTCAAGATCCTTCTTCAGACTGAGAGTGAGGAGCCCCTGACTCTCAGTCTGAAGAAGGGTCACGACCTGAAATGTCACCTATTCCTTTTCTTCAGAGATACTGTGTTCAAGAAGGAAATGCAGATGCTGGAAAATCGACGGTAGACAAAATTGCTGGAGAAACTCAGCGGGCGCGGCAGCATCTATGGAGCGAAGGAAATAGGCAACGTTTCGGGCCGAAACGTTGCCTATTTCCTTCGTTCTATAGATGCTGCCGCACCCGCGGAGTTTCTCCAGCAATTCTGTCTACCTTCAGAGATACTGTTTGATCTGCTGAGTTACTCCAGCTTTTTGTGCCCATCTTTGGTTTAAACCAGCATCTACAGTTCCTTCCTACACATAGATCAATACCAGCTTATCACAGGGTAAATCAATTATTAAGAATATTATTTTGTTTTGTTTATATCGATAAATTGGAATGTAAAGTCTGAAAATCATGAACACTCTGGTCAAATGAGTGCTTAAATCCAGCATGCAGTTCTGGTCGCTGATAAGCAATACTGACATCTGGTAACTGGATGGGCTATGATAGGCTGGATCAATGAATTAAAAAATATGATATTACATTGAAACATAGGTAAGAGAATCACGGGCACGTAATACCAGTCTTGAACCTTGTATTTTGGGTTGATCGTGATTGATCCTCCACTTTCCCAACTAATCCCCATATTCCGAGTTTCCAAACATCTATCGATTTTCTTCCTTGTGGTGACTCACCATCTATTTGCCTCCTGGATAGACATCCAAATATTTACAACTCATCGAGCTCACAAATGTCCCCTTATCTCCAAACTAAATGGCTAATCCTTTATCCTGTGATTATAAACTACACTGAACACACAACCTCTTGGGTAGAGACCCTTGCTGATCCTTGGACAATGTTATGTTCATTGATAAGATCACTTTTCATTCTTCTAAACACCAGTGAATAAATCTTATTCAATCTCTCTTCAAAAATACCCAATATCCTTGGAATCAATCTAGTACATCTGCAGTGCAGTATATCCTCCCTTAGCTCTGAGATCAAACTGATTTTACTAAAACCATGCATAACTGCAGCAAAACTTCCTAATGTCTGTACTTCAATCCCTTGGAATAAAGGGATTCCATTTGCTTATTGCATTTCCAAGTTTACTTACTGTGTTTCACAAAACAACATACTATATAGCATCTATAATGTTTGGGACAAAGGCCCATTATTTATTTATTTGCCTCTGTACTCCAAAATTTAAGATTTGTAATAGAAAAAAATCACCATGTGGTTAAAGTGCACATTGTCAGATTTTAATAAAGGCCATTTTTATACATTTTGGTTTCACCATGTAGAAATTACAGCTGTATTTATACATAGTCCCCCCCATTTCAGGGCACCATAATGTTTGGGACACATGGCTTCACAGACATTTGTAATTGCTCAGGTGTGTTTAATTGCCTCCTTAATGCATGTATAAGAGAGCTCTCAGCACCCAGTCTTTCCTCCAGCCTTCCCAGTACATTTGGAAACTTTTATTGCTGTTTTTCAACATGAGGACTAAAGTTGTGCCCATGAAAGTCAAAGAAGCCATTATGAGATTGAGAAACAAGAATAAAACTGTTGGAGACTTCTTCCAAACCTTAGGCTTACCAAAATCAAGTGTTTGGAACATCATTAAGAAGAAAGAGAACACTGGTGAGCTTACTAATCGCAAAGGGACTGGCAGACCAAGGTAGACCTCCACAGCTGATGACAGAATAATTCTCTCTATAATAAAGAAAAATCCCCAAACACTTCAGATTCAGATTCTGACTCTGACTGCATTTCGTTGTCTCTGTATTGTACACTGACAATGACAATGAAAGTTGAATCTGAATCTGAGAATAGCTCTCTCTATAATAAAGAAAAATCCCCAAACACTTGTCCGACAGATCAGAAACTCTCTTCAGGTGTAGATTTCTCAATGACCACTGTCCGCAGAAGACTTAATGAACAGAAATACAGAGGCTACACTACAAGACGCAAAAATAGGATGGCCAGGTTACAGTTTGCCAAGAAGTACTCAAAAGAGCAACCACAGGTCTGGAAAAAGGTCTTGTGAACAGGTGAAACGAAGATTAACATATCAGAGTGATGGCAAGCGCAAAGTATGGAGGAGAGAAGGAACTGCCCAAGATCCAAAGCCTGCCACCTCATCTGTGAAACACAGTGGTGGGGGTGTTATGGCCTGGGCATGTATAGCTGCTGAAGGTACTGGCTCACTTGATGATACAACTGCTGATGGTAGTAGCATAATGAATTCTGAAGTGTATCAACACATCCTATCTGCTCAGGTTCAAACAAATGCCTCAAAACTCATTGGCCGGCGGTTCATTCTACAGCAAGACAATGATCCCAAACATACTGTTAAAGCAACAAAGGAGTTTTTCAAAGCTAAATAATGGTAAATTCTTGAGTGGCCAAGTCAATCACCCGATTTGAACCCAATTGAGCATGCCTTTTATATGCTGAAGAGAAAACTGAAGGGGACTAGTCCCCAAAACAAGCATAAACTTAAGATGGCTACAATACAGGCCTGGCAGAGCATCACCAGAGAACACACCCAGCAACTGGTGATGTCCATAAATCACAGACTTCAAGCAGTCATTGCATGCAAAGGATATGCAACAAATTACTAAACATGACTACTTTCATTTACATGACATTGCTGTGTCCCAAACATTGTGCCCTGAAATGGAGGAACGATGTATAAACATTGCTGTAATTTCTACACAATGAAACCAAAATGCATTGAAATGGCCTTTATTAAGATCTGACAATGTGCACTTTAATCACATGTGATTTATTTCTATTACAAATCTCAAATTGTGGAGTACGGAGGCAAATAAATAAATTATGGAGGGCACTGTACCAAGAATGGCAGGCAGTGGCGAGTGGAGTGCTGCAAGGCTCTGTGCTGGGGCTGCAACTATTTACAATATATAGTAATGATTTAGATGATGGAATTAAATGTAACACTAGAAAATTTGCAGATGACACAAAGCTGGGTGGCAGTGTGTAATTCTGTTTTTCATTGTACCTCAGTATACCTGATAATAAACTAACATTGAAACATATTGGCCCAGTTATTTTGCTTAAATGCAGTTCTCTAAAATGGACAGATGTTTAAAGCACACGATGCAGAAGTTCTGAACTTCCCCACAGCTGATTGCTGCTCTTTCAAATTTCCCAGCACCTAGTCGAGAGCACCCGTTAATCTTAAATGGAAGAAACAGATGCACCAGTACAAAGCAAATAGATACATTATTATTTAATGGAATTGATTTAATGATAGGTAATTGTTCCCTGGTGTTTAAATTACTTATTTATTCTTAGTTTTACCGATCATTTTGGAAGAAATGATTCCAACATTTAATCATTTGAGTAACTTTGAATGTGAATGTCTGAGACAATTAAAACTCCTTGATGGTTTTGACATTCAGTAAGTTTGCGGGTGTGGTATATTGGACTCTCAGAGCAATTCTGGGAGAGTTTGACAGTCAGAAATTACTTGTGTCACACAGCTGGCAACCAGCTTCTGCAGATTAAATTTTCAGTCTCACTACAAATAAGAACAAGCCCAGAAACCAGGTAGCCTGCAAGCTTAAGTGTTTCACCAGTCAACAGACCTTCTGAGCCATAATAAGTCCCTAAATAATGTTATTGCATGCTTAATGCTACTAGCATGATAGGAAGACACTTCATATCACTTTGTTTTTCAAACATTATGATAAGTGATATACAATGTTGGAACCAATGGTTCTCTTTTATGTGTTTAAGAAGGAACTGCAGATGCTGGAGAATCGAAGGTACACAAAAAAGCTGGAGAAACTCAGCGGGTGCAGCAGCATCTATGGAGCGAAGGAAATAGGCAACGTTTCGGGCCGAAACCCTTCTTCAGACCCTTCTTTTATGTATTTGATTCAGAGATTCGAAAAATGGTCTACTTTGCCTAATTAGTAAAATGATTACACCAGTAATTAAATTAGTTATTAGTAAAATGGACCACTTGTCAAAATTGGAGGCCGCCTCTGGCAACAACACATCTGATTCCTGGGCTGTCAGGACTTTCACATGAAGAAAGACTGGATAGACTCGGCTTGTACTCGCTAGAATTTAGAAGATTGAGTGGGGATCTTATAGAAACGTACAAAATTCTTAAGAGGTTGGACAGGCTAGAGGCAGGAAGATTGTTCCCGATGTTGGGGAAGTCCAGAAGAAGGGGTCACAGTTTAAGGATAAGGGGGAAATCTTTTAGGACCGAGATGAGAAAAACATTTTTCACACAGAGTGGTGAATCTGTGGAATTCTCTGCCACAGAAGGTAGTTGAGGCCAGTTCATTGGCTATATTTAAGAGGGAGTTAGATGTGGCCCTTGTGGCTAAAGGGATCAGGAGGTATGGAGAGGTAGGTACGGGATACTGAGTTGGATGATTAGCCATGATCATATTGAATGGTGGTGCAGGTTCAAAGGACCGAATGGCCTACTGCACCTATTTTCTATGTTTCTATCTCTAGCAGATGAGCTCAGAGTCTATTACGCCAGTTTTGAACAGAAAAACTAAGCTCCACCTTAGCGAGTCTGATATCCCCCGCTAGCTCAGTCCTATACATCTTAGTGGCAGAAGTCAGATCTGCTTTTCCAGGGAGAGGCCAGCATGGATGGGAGTCCCTGGACGGGTTCTGAAATTGTGCGCCAATCAACTGGCCACAGCCTGCACTGACATCTTCAACCTCTCACTTCAACAATATAGGGAAGCTGGGTAATCAAATGACGTCACGTGCCCCAGATGACGCGACCTGTCGTATCTTGCCGTATAGTGTCGCGGGTGGACGTACATTGACACCACTTGATGGCTGTGACGTCACAGGCGCTGTTCTATGCTGTTGCATGCCGTCCTATGGCGATGTATGGTGACGTGTCCTGTCCTATGGTGATGCGTGGAAATTGGTGAGGCGGAGTGTCATACCTTAGCGCGGCTGTGTCTTATCCTGTCGTACTACTTGACGGTTTTTAGGCGACATCGGGCGTCAGTCACTGACACCCGTCGTCGCTCATAAAATCGCAAAGTGGGACAGGACCTTAAGGGGAACAAGGCTCAGTGTTCAAGAAGGAACTTCAGATGCTGGAAAATCGAAGGGGAGACAAAAATGCTGGAGAAACTCAGCGGGTGCAGCAGCATCTATGGTACGAAGGAAATAGGTAACGTTTCGGGCCGAAACCCTTCCTCAGTGATGTGTTGTGATTCTGTCTAGCCAAGAGGCAGAATCTTTCTGTGCATTCAGCAACAAAGTCTTCAGGGGACAAGTGGGAAAAGGCACAGTTGTCAAAAGTATTGCAGATGATAAGAGGTTGTCTGTTGCTGTAGCATGGAATGCAGATGTATATTCACTATTCCACCAGGTCATATTGTTTAAAGAGGGGTTGGGGCGAGAACAAGCCAGGGGTCAGCACTGTAAGCCTTGTTGGGCTGATACACTCTCTGGTGTTTATTTTAAACATTAAGTCCTGTCTTAGCGCTTACCCGGTATTTTACAGGAAACCCAGGCTTCCCTCTCATTCTCCCTGTCGGGACAAAAAGAGAAGAGTCATTAGAGCCCCGTCGGCAGAGAGAGAGGGTTGTACAAAGGAACAATGTGGGATCAGCTCCATTTACCACAAGGCCCTCGCCCAGTCGCTCTGGATGAAGATGCGACCTCCTGCCCCTGTCATGGCGGTGCCACACTGCCGTACACCGCAGTGACCAGACAGTCGCAAACGCTGCCTGCAATTCCCTCCCACCTCCCTCCCCTCCTCCCGCTGCTGAACGGCTCAGTCAGTGGGAGAGAGCGTTTGGAGCAAAGAGGCTGCTGTAACCTGGACTCTGGTGCTCCTCCCAGTCGCAATGAAGCTCAACAACTGAACTAGTTACATTTTAAAGATATATAATTATTGAGCAGTATTTTACATTTAGCCATGTGATTTTATACATGAAATATACTTTCCAAACCTAATATACTTATTATTTAAGGCTACATTCAATATATATAATATACACATACGTACAAACACTCAAACATACTCAAATCTACACACAAACATTACATAATATACACATGCACACATTATATATTATATTAATTTGTACATACGTACAAATACTCAAACATACTCAAATCTACACACAAACATTACATAATATACACATGCACACATTATATATTATATTAATTTGTACATACGTACAAACACTCAAACATACTCAAATCTACACACAAACATTACATAATATACACATGCACACATTATATATTATATTAATTTGTACATACGTACAAATACTCAAACATACTCAAATCTACACACAAACATTACATAATGTACACGTGCACACATTAATATATTATATATTATAATGTTCCTATACAATATATATATTGATCCAATACACTATATATATTATATAGTGTGTTTGTGTGTGCATATAATGTGTGTACTAATGTGTATGCATATATTCAATATATATTGCTCTTAAAAATGTTTTGTGTATATATATACTAGGCCAAGTGCAGGTTGGGTCTGCTCCCCCAACGTAATATTCCAGCACTCACCCGTTCCCCCCAACGCAACGTGGGAGTGTGTGGAGGGCAGGGGCGTGTGTGGGGGGAGGGGGGGTAACTTTATGCCTTTGCAATGTTGGTCCTTCGTCAGAGCAAATTTCAGAACTATGTGCATTGAAGTCTCTATGGTTTCTGAGCTGTTGTCAGGAATGTGAAGTTGGAGAATGACCTTGAATAATTTAGAAGCTGGTCTGTAAGTGGTATTAAATATCTCCGGCCCCAACCCCCATCCTTGCCATGTGTTCACCATCCCCCCCTGACCTCCTCCTCTCTGATACCGAACCGTCTGTCCTCAGCAGGGGCCTCACCTTTTTTCCCCCCGTCTCCACCTCAATGAGTTCCACGTCCTGCCTCAGAGGGTGGTGGAGGCAGGTTATCTGGATGTTTTCAAGAGAGAGCTAGATAGGGCTCTTAAAAATAGCACAGTCAGGGGATATGGGGAGAAGGCAGGAACGGGGTACTGATTGGGGATGATCAGCCATGATCACATTGAATGGCGGTGCTGGCTCAAAGGGCCGAATGGTCTCCTCCTGCACCTATTGTCTATTGTCTATTATCTTCTTCCGTCGCCTCTGCCTCAAAGTGTTCTTTCATGGGAAGGAGTCCTCACCCCCTAGTGATGACTCCTTCTCCCTTCTCCAACAGACCCCCTCCTCTTGCACTCCCCCTCATGGCCATCTACCGGCTTTAGGCCATTTTATTTTAAACTGCCGGCGGGACATCAACCGCCTCAACTTCTCCACTCCCCTGTCTCACTCTAATCTCCCCCCCCCCTGAACTTACAGCCCTCCACTCACTCTACAACAACCCAGACTGGGTGATCAAACCTGCCGACAAGGGAGGTGCCGTGGTAGTCTGGCGCGCTGACCTCTACAAGGCTGAGGCCTCACTCCAATTGTCAGACACCTCCTCCTACTTTTCCTTGGACCATGACCCCACAGACGAGCACCAGGCCACTATCTCTAGCACCATCACTGACTTCATCACACCCGGCTCCCTGTTCTCCCAAACTTCCAACCTCATTGTTCCCCAGCCCCGCATGCACGATTTTACCTTCTTCCCAAAATCCACAAACCTGACTGCCCTGGAAGACCCATTGTTTCTACCTGTTCGAGCCCTACTGAACTTATTTCCACATACCTTGACTCCATCCTATTCCCCCCCTGGTTAAATCCCTCCCTACCTATGTTCAAGACACCTCACACGTTCTTCGTCTACTCCAGAACTTCCATTTTCTAGGCCCCCTATTCCCTCATCTTCACCATGAATATCCAGTCACTCTACACCTCCATCCCCCACCAGGAGGGTCTTAAAGCCGTCCGTTTCTTCCTCGATCGCAGAACCAACCAATCCCCGTCTACTGATACTCTCCTCCGCTGGTCCTTACCCTTAATAACTTTTCGTTTGACTCCTCCCATTTCCACCAAATACAAGGCATAGCTATGGGCATGCGCATGGGCCCTAGCTATGCCTGCCTCATTGTAGGGTACGTCGAACAATTTTTGTTCGAGGCGCACCAGGGCCCTATCCCCAAACTCTACCTCAGCTACTTCGACGATTGCATTGGTGCTACCTCCTGCACCCACACACAACTGACTGACTTCATCCGTTTCACCACTAACTTCTACCCAGCACTATAATACTGCAATACGGCACTATAATACTTTCGACTGCAAGGCAATGAAATTTCGTTCAGACTGAAAGGTCTGAATGATAATAAATGATACTTTGACTTTGATAATACACCTGGACCATTTCCGACATTTCCCAACCATTTCTTGACCTCACAATCTCTATCGCAGGTGATAGATTACTGACCAACATCCACTATAAACCCACTGACTCCCATGGCTATCTGGACTATACTTCTTCCCACCCTGCTTCCTGTAAGGACTCCATCCCCTACTCCCAATTCCTCCGTCTACGCTGCATCTGCACCGCCACCCAGGATGAGGTGTTCCACAACAGGGTATCGGAGATGTCCTCATTCTTCAGGGAATGGGGGTTCCTCTCTTCTACTATAGATGAGGCTCTCACCAGGGTCTCTTCAATACCCCGTAACTCTGCTCTCACTCCCCATCCCCCCACTCGTAACAAGGGCAGAGTCCCCCTTGTTGTCACCTTCCACCCTACCAGCCGTAACATACAACAAATAATCCTCCGACATTTTCACCACCTCCAACGGGATCCCATCACTGTCCACATCTTCCCATCTCCCGTCTGCTTTCCGCAGAGACCGCTCCCTCCGTAACTCCCTGGTCAATTCATCCCTTCACACCCAAGCCACCCCCTCTCCAGACACTTTCCCTTGCAACCGAAGGAAATGCTACACTTGTCGCTTTACCTCCCCCCTTGACCCCATCCAAGGACCCAAGCAGTCTTTCCAGGTGCGGCAGAGGTTCACCTGCACCTCTTCCAACCTCATCTATTGCATCCGCTGCTCTAGATGTCAGCTGCTCTACATCGGTGAGACCAAGCGTAGACTTGGCGATCTCTTCGCCCAACACCTCCGCTCAGATCGCATACCTGATCTCCCGGTGGCTCAGCACTTCAATTCCCCCTCCCATTCTGAATCCAACCTTTCTGTCCTTGGCCTCCTCCATGGCCAGAGGGAGGACCACCGTAAATTGGAGGAGCAGCAACTCATATTTTCCCTGGTCAGTCTGCACCCCCGCGGTATGAACATTGACCTCTAATTTCAGGTAGTCTCTGCTTTCTCCTCCCCTTCTCAGTTCTCCCTCAGCCCACTGTCTCCGCCTCGTCCTTTCTTCTTCCCGCCCCCCCCACCCTCACATCTGTCTGAAGAAGGGTCTCGACCCGAAACGTTGCCTATTTCCTTCGTTCCATAGATGCTGCCTCACACGCTGAGTTTCTCCAGCATTTATGTCTACGTTCGATTTTCCAGCATCTGCAGTTCCTTCTTAAACAATGTGAGTAATAATCTGTAAAAATTTCAATTCTTAGCACGTAGCGTTTTGACGAAGGTAGAAAAACATAGACACACACATGCATACATACACACACACACACACACACACACACACACGTATACATAATACAAGATGAGACTTTTAATAGTATATACTAGACCAAGCGGGACCTGTAGGGCCCTGTCCCCCAGCGCGGTGAGGGGGGGAGTGCGGAATCACACGGGAGGGCTGGTCCCCGAATGCGGCGTCCGCGCTCACCCCGGAGGCAGGCGCCCCCCCCGGAGCCAATCATCCCCATCACCCGTTCCCCCCAGGGTCGGCGTCCCCTGAAGGCAATGAATCCTTCCCACATGGGGGAGGGATGGGGTGGCAGTCTGATCTTCCAGGAGTCAATGAATGGACTTCACTTTTGAGTCGGTGCTCCCTTGAGTCAAATCAATCCTTCCCACGTGGGGGGGGGGGATCTCACACTCTCCTTTCTCCCCTTGAAGCTGCTGATCCCATTGCCTTTCTCTCCTTTACCCTACCCTCAGTCACTTCCTCCCTCACCTCTCCCCTTTTCGCACTCCCCCACTAAAGACAATGTTTAAATAACAAATTGTCTCCTCCCACCCCCACTCCGTCAACTCTCATAGCTTGTGTATTGGCAGCAGAGATCACGTTGTGATGTCATTTCCGGTTGTCGGAATCTTCACGGTAGCGTGCGTAAATGAGATCCCATTGTGATTGGACGACTGTGATGGGCCATTGTGACATCATCACTGGAAGCTTCTAGAAAACTTTCCCACTCACAGGCAGTTATTATTTTCAAAGTTGGCTGTAATTTAATTTTAAATATCAATCACTTGTGAAATATAACATCAAATGTGAAGAAACTTGATACTAACGACCACGGGAAAAAGCTAAGTAAGATTCTGCAAACATTTTTGTGTCCCGTTTTGGTGTAGTTCCTTGATCGCACAGACAGACAGACAGACAAACAAGATAGATTATATATATATATATACGCACAAAACATTTTTACGAGCAATGTTTTAAAATGACCACGTGTTTTATATTGCAGCTTGATTGTAATCATGTATAATCTTTCTGCTGACTGGATCGCACGTAACAAAAAAGCTTTTCACTGTACCTCGGTACACGTGGCAAAATAAACGGAACTAAACTTTCTAATTCTGTGTATCTGAGTGCTGGTTTGGGGGTTATTAGTTCAATAGAAGAGTTCTAATGAGACATAATTTGCGCTGAATGTCTATACCATTAGTACACGGGGCACAGCCTCAGAATCAAAGGAAGTACCTTTAGAATGAAGCATAATCTCTACCCAAAACGTTACCTATCAATGTTCTCCAGAAACGCTGCCCGACCCGCTGAATTACTCCCACACTTTGTGTCTTTTATTTGCAAACAGGCATCTGCAGTTTCATGCTTCTACCTTTAGCATGGAGATGAGGAGGAATTTCTTTAGCCATAGGGTGGTGAATCTGTGGAATTCATTGTCACAGATGGTGGTGGAGGCCAGATTTTGGGGTATTTTTAAAGCAGAGATTGATAGGTTCTTTTTCAGTGAAGGTGTCAAAGGTTACAGGGAGAAGGCAGGAGAATGGGGTTGAGAGGAAAAAATAGGTCAGCCGTGATCCAATGGTGGTACAGACTCGATGGGCCAAATGGCCTAATTCTGCTCCTTAATATCTAAAAACCTATCAATCTCTGTGTTTAATACCCATTGGGAACTATATCAGAAAATCTACATTATTCTCTCAATTGTCATTTAAAAAAATAAATCAAGGCTAAAACATAAATAGATAGCACATCCATCAAGAAAAACATGCAATAACTCCAAGATTCTCACGTATAAAACTATCTGGAAATCTATTCTAAATTCTTCACATGTAAATCTTCTTGTCAAGCTTAAAATTTCCTGTCAATTTCAATCATGTCTGCTCCAAAGCTTAAGGATATCTTTTTAGTTCTCAACCAAAACGTAAGGGACCCGTGGCACTTTAATTACCACAGATACCGCTGAAGCTGCTTCAGCATCTTTTACATCTTATGTACACTTCTTTACACATTGGGACTCCTTCTTAATCAGTAAGAACCAGTAGCCGTTTAAAATATGCAGCTAAATCACGTTTTGCCCGCACCTTCCTACAATTAGAGCAGCAGTTAGAAGTGAAATAGCCACATTAAACCTGTTTGGCATATTAAAGTAGGTTTCTTTCTCCGGGGAAAGTACACTTGGCTGCTTGCAGAAGCACAGGGGAACGCTGCATTTTCAAAAGACTCATGAAAATCTTGGCCAACATTGCAACCTGAGTAATTTACATATCAAACCACCAGCCTGCATCCACAGACCATCTGTCTTGCCTTCCCTTTTTTTGACATGATAAAAAAGTTTTCTCATTTTAACTTTAAAACAATAGTCTTGGAATTTCTGGTTAAACAGTTTAGTTTATTATTGTCAGATGTACCAAGATAAAGTGAAATGCTTTTGTTTTGCGTGATATCCAGTCGAAGACTATGCATGAATATAATCAAGCCATCCACAGTGCACAGATAATGGAACAACATTTTGTAAAAGATAGAACATTGAAGTCTGATAAAATCCGATTAAAGATAGTTCAAAGGTCTCCAATGAGGTAGACCGGAGGGTAGGACCGCACACTAGTTGATCGTTCTGTTGCCTGATAGCAGCTGGGAAGAAACTGTCCCAAAATCTGGAGGTATGAGTTTTCAAACCTCTCTACCGCTTACCTGATAGGAGAGGGGAAAGAGAGAGTGACTGGGATGATGCTGGTTCTTGATTATGCTGGCGGTCTTGCCGAGGCAGCATAAAGTGTAGATGGGGTAAATGGAAACATAGAAAATAGGTGCAGGAGGAGGCCATTCGGCCCTTCGAGCCAGCACCGCCATTCATTGTGATCGTCCCCTATCAATAACCCGTGCCTGCCTACTCCCCATATCCCTTGACTCCACTAGCCCCTAGAGCTCTATCTAGCTCTCTCTTAAATCCATCCAGTGATTTGGCCTCCACTGCCCTCTGTGGCAGGGAATTCCATAAATTCACAACTCTCTGAGTGAAAAAGTTTTTTCTCACCTCAGTCTTAAATGACCTCCCCTTTATTCTAAGACTGTGGCCCTGGTTCTGGACTCGCCCAACATTGGGAACATTTTTCCTGCATCTAGCTTGTCCAGTCCTTTTATAATTTTATATGTTTCTATAAGATCCCCCTCATCCTTCTAAACTCCAGTGAATACAAGCCTAGTCTTTTCAATCGTTCCTCATGACAGTCCCGCCATCCCAGGGATCAATCTCGTGAACCTACGCTGCACTGCCTCTATCACAAGGATGTCCTTCCTCAAATTAGGAGACCAAAACTGTACACAATACTCCAGATGTGGTCTCACCAGAGCCCTATACAACTGCAGAAAAAAGGTTGGTTTCTGTGGACATCTGGGCTATGTCCACAACTCTCTGCTATTTCCTGACGTCTTTTTTTTTTGGCCTTACTTTGGCAATGGAGGAAGGAGTCCCAGGACAGAAAAGTCAGTGTGGTAATGGGAAGAGGAGTTAAAATGGCTAGCAATCAGGAGATCTAGTCGGCTTTGGTGAACCAGGCACAAGTGTTCAGTGAAACAGTCGCCGAGTCAACGGTTAGTCTTGCCAATGTTCAGGAGATTACGGAGAGTCGGTATGTCAAGGAGGACTCTCTCGAACTTCTACAGGTGCACAGTAGAGAACATGCTGACCGGTTGCATCGTGGCTTGGTTCGGCAACTTGAGCGTCCAAGAGCGGAAAAGACTGCAAAAAGTTGTAAACACTGCCCAGTCCATCATCGGCTTTGACCTCTATCGAGGGGATCTATCGCAGTCGCTGCCTCAAAAAGGCTGGTAGCATTGTCACACCATCATTTGTCACACCATCCTGGCCACTCACTCATCTCCCCGCTGCCTTCAGGTAGAAGGTACAGGAGCCTGAAATCTGCAACATCCAGGTTCAGGAATAGAGTTCTTCCCCACAGTCATCAGGCTATTAAACTCAACTCACACAAAACTCTGATCATTAATAGCCCATTACACTTCATCTGTTTATTTATGTGTGTATATATATATTAATTGGTATATGGTCACACTGATCTGTTATCTTCTGTATTTATATATGCCTACTATATTCTGTTGTGTTGAAGCAAAGCAAGAATTTCATTGTCCTATCTGGGACACATGACAATAAACTCTCTTGAATCTTGAATCTTGAGGTCACATCGGGAATACTGGATGTAGTAGATGAAGTGCATGTAAACCTCTGTTTTACCTGCAAGAACTGCTGGGGTCCCTGGGAGGAAGCGAAGGAGGTATTAAGACAGGTGTTACATCTCCTGCAGTTGCATGGAAACATATCTGGGGGGGGCGGCTGGTTTGGGATGAGCGAACCTTTCAAATATTAATCACACTTTAACATACAAATGTCTGGATTAGCACAGGTGGCAAGGGTTATGGGGAGAAGGCAGGAGAATGGGATTAGGTGGGAGAGATAAATCAGCCATGATTGAATGGCGGTGGAGGCTTGATGGACCGAATAGCCCAATTCTGCTCCTATCACTTATGATCTTGCATTTTAGTGAGTGTATATATACTTTTAAATCAGTGTTTAACAACAGTGTATAATATTGCTGATTATATTTTATGAGTAAAAAATGCTTTATTTTTTGAATAATTACCCAGATGCATTGCGTGCAGTCTATAATGTTTCAAAATATGTTTTTTCTTCTAGTGCAAATGTTGTCCAATACAATAGACACCATGTGTGGTTAATTAAAGTTAGGGTTATCTGAGCAGGCTAATAAATAAGCAAACAAAATTGCTGCTGGATCTCAGCAGGTCAAGCATCATCAGTGGAGGCAAAGGGATGGTCGATGTTTGCTTGTGGAATTCTCTGCCACAGAAGGCAGTGGAGGACAATTCACTGGATGAATTAAAAAGAGAGTTAGATAGAGCTCTCGGGGCAAGTGGAATCAAGGGATATGGGGAGAAGGCAGGCACAGGTTATTGATAGGGGACGATCAGCTATGAATGGCGGTGCTGGCTCGAAGTGCCGAATGGCCTCCATCTGCACCTATTTTCTATGTTTCTAAATAGGCTGTTGATTTGCTTTCCTTTCTTAATTTACTGTTGTCTGTCTGCCTCTGCTAAAATTATCAACTCTTCCACCTTTATCATTTTTTTGGAGATCTCCATTAATATTGTTGAATGACGGTGCTGGCTCGAAGGACCAAATGGCCTCCTCCTTCACCTATTTTATATGTTTCACGGCAAGACCTTGTATCAGCACTGAGCAACGTACATCTTTTCAGCCCACTACATCCATTCTGGAAGTCAAATGGCAATTTTCCTTTCTACCTCTTGGCCCGGAGCTCCATATGCCATAGCATTTAAGATGTTCATCCAAATATTTGAATGTCGTGAGAGTACCTGCCTCCATCACTCCCTTGTTCAATTATATTTATGCGCAAGGCATTTTACTAACACTTGTGCACAAGGCTAAATTTGTCATAAGGAATGGGAGTAGAATTGGGCCATTCTTCCCATCAAGTCTACTCTGCCATTCAATCATGGCTGATCTATCTCTCCCTCCTAACCCCATTCTCCTGCCTTCTCCCGATACCCTCTGACACCTGTACTAATCAGTCACCGTTCATCTACGACTATTACAATCGCTACTGTACAACTTCTCTGATGCTTACCTAAAAATGTCAAACACCATCCTCTCACTGTATTGCAATGCCCAATTTTTTGAAGTAACTTAACAAAAAACTTTTCAGGTTATTATTTAGCATTTGCAGCTATGTAAAATATGAGACTATACTAAGTGGCTATAATTCATGTTCATGTTAAAGCGTATGTTTGAAGGTTGTAGCATTACCCTGTTAATACCATTTTGATGTACTGAGAATAAACTATGTGTTCATCAGTTCATGAGACATAGGATCCCAATTAGGCCATTTGGTCCATCGAGTCTACTCCGTCATTCAATCTTGGCTGATTTATCTTTCCCTCTCAACCCCATTCTCCTGCATTTTTTCCGTAACTTTACTAATGAAGAACCTGTCAATCTCCGCTTTAAAAAGACCCAGAGACTTGACCTCCATAACGATCTGGGGCAATGAATTTCACAGATTCACCACTGTCTGGCTAAAGAAATTCCTCCTCACCTCCTTTCTAAATGTATGTCCTTTTATTGTGAGGCTGAGCCCTCTGGTCCTAGACTCTCCCACTAGTGGAAATATCCCCGCCACATCCACTCTATCCAGGCCTTTCATTAATCAGTAAGCTTCAATGAGATTCCCCCTCATCCTTCTTCACTCTGAAGACCGAGAGCCACCAAACACTCATCATACTTTAACCCAATTATCCCCGGAATAATTCTCAAAAAACACCTCTGGACCCCTCCCAACCTCAGATATGGGGCCCAAAATTGCTCACAATACTGTCTGACCAGTGTCCTATACAGCCTCAGCATTACAGCCCTGTGTTTATATCTAGTCCTCTCAAAATTCATGCTAAATTAATGAATTGTATTTGCCTTCTTTACAACCGATTCAACCTGCAAATGATCCTGTTGGGAAACATGCACCAGCACTCCCAAGTCCCTTAGCCCCTCCGATTTCTGAATCCTCTCCCCAGTTAGAAAATAGTCTATGCCTTTATTCATACTACCAGTGCATGACCGCACACTTTGCTATGCTGTATTCCATCTGCCAATTCTTTGCCCATTCTCCCAACCTGTCCAAGTCTTTTTGCAGACTCCGTGCTTCAACACTACCTGCCCCTCCACCTATCTTTGTCTGATCTGCAATCTTGGCCACAAAGCCATCATCCAAATCGTTAATATAAACCGTGAAAAGTAGCGGACCGAATGCCAACCTTTGTAGAATACCACCAGCCACCGGCAGCCAATCAGAGAAAGCCCCCTTTATTGTTACTCTTTGCCTTCAGCCAGTCAGTTAATCTTCTATCCATGCTAGTATCTTCCCTGTAATACCATGGGCTCCCATCCTGTTCAGCGACCTCACGTGTGGCACCTTATCAAAGGCCTTCTGAAAATCACAACATCACTGACTCTCCTTTGTCAATCCTGCTATTTACTTCCGCAAAGAATTCCAACAGATTTGTCAGGCAAGATTTTCCCTTCACAAAACCATGCTGACTTCAGCCTATTTATTATGTAATAAGTACTCGGAAAACTCATCCTTTATAATGGACTCTAAAATCTAACCAACCACTGAAGCCAGGCTAACTGGCCTATAATTTCCCCTCTTTTGCCTCGCTCCCTTCTTGAACAGTGGAGTAACATTTACAATTTTCCAGTCCGCTGGAACCACTCCAGACTCTGGTGATTCTTGAATGATCATTACTATGCCTCCACAATGCCACTTTCGGAACACTGGGGAGTAGTCCATCTGGTCCAGGTGACTTATCCACCTTCAGAACTTTCAGCTTCCCAAACACCTTCTCTTTAGTATTAGCAACTAGACTAACTTCTGACCCCTGACTCTCGTGAATTTCTGGCATGTTGTTAGTGTCTTCCGCTGTGAAGACTGACGCAAAAAACGTGTTCAATTCATCAGCCATTTTGTTATTCCCCATTATTACTTTGACTACTTTATATCATCTATCTAACTTCACATCTCATTTATTTTTCATAATAGATTTGCACAGTGGCCTCCATAATGTTTGGGACAAAGACCCATCATTTATTTATTTGCCTCTGTGCTACACAATTTGAGATTTGTAATAGAAAAAAAAAATCACATGAGGTTAAAATGCACATTGTCAGATTTTATTAAAGGGTATTTTGATACATTTTGGTTTCACCATGTAGAAAATACAGCTGTGTTTATAGTCCCCACTATTTCAGTGCACCATAATGTTTGGGACACATGGCTTCACAGGTGTTTGTAATTGCTCAGGTGTGTATAAAGGCCCCGTTAATGCAGGTATAAGAGAGCTCTCAGCATCTAGTCTTTCCATCACCTTGGGAAACATTTATTGCTGTTTATCAACATGAGGACCAAAGTTGTGCCAATGAAAATCAAAGAAGCCATTATGAGACTGAGAAACAAGAATAAAACTTGTTAGACAAATCAGCCAAACCATAGTCTTACCAAGATCATCTGTTTGGAACATCATTAAGAAGAAAGAGAGTACCGATGAGCTGACTAATCGTATTGGGACTGGCAGGCCAATGAAGACCTCCACAGCTGATGACAGAAGAATTCTCTCTATAATAAAGAAAAATCCCCAAATACCTACCCGACAGATCAGAAACACTCTTCTGGTGTTGAGTTGTCAATGACCACGGTCCGCAGAAGACTTCATGAACAGAAATACAGAGGCTACACTGCAAGAGCAAACCACTGGTTAGCCGCAAAAAATAGGATGGCCTGGTAACAGTTTGCCAAGAAGTACTTAAAAGAGCAACCACAGTTCGAGAAAAAGGTCTTGTGGACAGATGAGACGAAGATTAACTTATGTCAGAGTGATGCCAAGAGTAAAGTATGGAGGAGAGAAGGAACTGCCCAAGATCCAAAGCATGCCACCTCATCCATGAAACACGGTGGTGGGGGTGTTATGACCTGGGCATGTACGGCTGCTGAAGGTACTGGCTCGCTTATCTTCATTAACGATACAACTGCTGATGGTAGTAGCATAATGAATTCTGATGTGTATGAACACATCCTATCTGCTCAAGTTCAAACAAATGCCTCAAAACTCATTGGCTGACGGTTCATTCTACAGCAAGACAATGATCCCAAACATACTCCTAAAGCAACAAAGGAATTTTTGAAAGCTAGAAAATTGTCAATTATTGAGTGGTCAAGAACCCAATTGAGCATGCCTTTTATATTCTGAGGAGAAAACTGAAGGGGACTAGCTGTCAAAACAAGCATAAGCTAAAATGGCTGCAATACAGGCCTGGCAGAGCATCACCAGAGAAGACACCCAGCAACTGGTAATGTCCATGAATTGCAGACTTCAAGCAGTCATTGCATGCGAAGGATATGCAACAAAATACTAAACATGACTACTTTCATTTACATGACATTGCTGTGTCCCAAACATTATGGTGTTCTGAAATGGGGGGGGGGGGGGTAAAAATTCACTGCTGTAATTTTTACATGGTGAAACCAAAATGTGTAAAAATGGCATTTATTAAAATCTGACAATGTGCACTTTAACCACGTGTGATTTTGTGCTATTATAAAACTTAAATTGTGGAGTGCAAAGGCAAATAAATAAATGATGGGTCTTTGTCCCAAACATTATGGAGGGCACTGTAGATTCTTGATTAGTACAGTTCAGAGGTGAACAAGTGAAATTAGGAGTCCACTGGTTAAAAATAACTTCTAACATCAGGTTGGATAGAATTTTATCGCTGTAAATGGAAAGCCAAAGGTTATTAACCACTATGAAATAAGTAAAATCCTACTGTGTACTTCTCACATTTCACTAATGTGAGCACTTTATCAGGTTCATGTTCAGTAATGGCTGTCTGTGAATTGTGGGAAACATGTTCAAGACAATGAAATTCAACAGTAAAAGTAAGATTACAAAAAAAGGGAATTTGTTTTATTTAATAATTGGTATCCAAGTACACCACTTTTACCTGCTTGTGTGGGAATCCTTGAAACAATGATTATTACATATTATTTTCCATCATAGTTCCCCGATGTCACTACTCAAAGTAGCCCATAATTTGATTGGTAAACTGTCATCCAAAATAGTCACAGTCTTTGGATTTCTTCTCAATTTATTTGTGCGATTAATCCTTCTAATTCTGGCCTAGCCTTGAAGCGGGAATGAAAATCAGCTTCCGTGTGCTGTGGAAACAATGAAGAACAATTATTATCTGGAATGTCAAAACTCAACATTCAAATTTCTAGATCACAGCAGCACTTTGATAAATAATATTTTGAAACATTTTAAACAATATTTTTACAAGGAAGAATTGTTCACAAATAATATCATTGCAGCAAAGAATCAGAACTGAATCCCTGGAAAAGCAATTCAGTCTCTTTCGTAGTCCAATTCCATTTTGAAAGGCATATCGCCGCCATCCTTTCAGGATTAATAGTAATGTCGAGTCCATAGATTAAACAAAGTCAGTGGCAACAAAGATGCAAAATTGCCTGAAGTACAGAAAGTGTTTAAGCTAAGCATTTTTATTGTCAAATGAAGACACAACAGACTGTAGATGTTAGAATCTGGAACAATCTACTGCATGAACTCAGTAGGTTGTCCTGCATTTGTGGAGGGAAATGGACTGGGTGTGACAGATGAAGAGTCTAAACCCAAAATGTCAACTGTCCATTTTCCCCACAGATGTTGCCTGGCCCACTGGGTTCTTCCAACAGATTGTTGATCGTTATTCTTAAGCTCCGAGTGCATTCAGCCATGTTTAAATTGCTGATAGATCTAATGTACAAGAGCCAACATGGTAATGGGGGAGGGGTGGAAGATTGCAACCTTCATGCGGCCCGCCCTGTTTCGACGAATGCAATCAACCCGGCGTGCACAATCAAATAATATCAAATAGAACAAGTTGTCCAACGACTTTAGGCTGTGCACGCCATACGCAAGAAGAAGATGGGGGAAAATATTTATTTAATCATGCATCCAAGCTGTTTTTCTTTCATGTTGTTGAACTACTAAGCATGAACCATTGATCTGTTGACTGCTGGTGTATAAAGTTAATTACTAAGAGGGGAGGGAAGTTTTGACCAGAAATCGAGAGTGAGATTTGCCCTCTTATCCATTTAGTGATGAAGGTCATCCAAAGGTGACTGGATTGGATTTGCAAATCAAGAATGTCAAGATTCAGATGACAACAACTTGGAGGTTTGGTAAAGAGCGTGGAGAATAGCCTGCAAGGTGATAGAGTAGGGAAATGGGATCTCACTTTAATATTTCATGATGCTACTGCTATTGCATACTACTATGAATTGTTCACCTAGACCAAGTCCTGACATGTAAACCATGAATATAAAAGTTACATGATCTCGTAAAGATTAATTGAATGCTAAACAGGAGATAGATGCTAGAAAGTTGTGTTATGAGATTCTGTTCTGACGGTGGCTTGCGTACATGTCCACATACATATATTTTCTCTTTAATGCTCACATTCACTTCCTATGCATCGTTCTTCAAACTATGGAAAAAAAGTTCTTCCAGTCTTTTTTGGTTTGTAATTGTAAAAGAAAATATTTATTAAAGCAGCCAGGCATATTCTTGCCACTGTACAAAAAGAGATGCCAAAGTTCATCACATTGAACTGATTATCTGAGTATATTTTTTAATATAACAATTCATTTTAAGAACATAGGCAATACTGCAGAGCTATATCAAATTCCCAACCTGAGTTACCCTGCAAGGATTAGGAGTCAGCTACATAATGCAGGATTGGAATCATGTATCAACCAGGCCACGAGAAGCATCAAATTCCATTTCAAGGACATTAATATAGACATGAGTCTGTTTACCACCCTCTACAATGCAAAGTGGTAGATGTACAGTACCCGCTTTGGCACTTGACTGCAGTTAAGCTGAAATATTCAAAATGTATGAAAATAAAGCAAAATATGCTGATTTAATATATACCTTGTCCTACAAGTACGAAGATATTATTACATAATTAGTTTAACCCAAATTTACACCATATATTTTATATTACAAAATAGATGGAAGACTCTTTTATATCACTAAATTGACGGAAGAAAAATGTATTTATCAATATCAAAAGAAATGCCTAAAGCTAATAACATTTCATATCGAAACAATTTGAAACTGAACAAATGAGTGTTGATAGAGTTAATAGTTGAAATCAGTGCTTCTTTCCATCTTTGGGCAGTTAATAATTTGCTTGGAAAAATAAAACCGTAAGACCAGAATTACATGTTTATGTTAAATATTAATGTAATATTGTGTCTTGTTGCTTTTTTTGGTGCGACTGTATGGTAAATCAAATTTAATTGTACCTTAGGATACACGTGACGATAAAAGACTATTGAACTATTGAGAATTACAATAGGCCATTCAGCTCATCGAATCTGCTCTGCCATTCAATCACGGCTGATCCATTTTTCCCTCTCAACGTCATTCGATCACGGCTGATCCATTTTTCCCTATCAACTCCTGCCTTCTCCCCGTAACTTTTGACGTCCTTATTAATCAAGAACCTATCCATCTCCGCTTTAAAAATACCCAATTGCTTGGCCACACCAGTGGCAATGAATTCCACAGATTCACCACACTCTGGCTAAAGAAATTCCTTCTCATCTCCATTGTAAATGAATGCAAGTGGTAACAGACCCAAAATATGAATGAGATAAACTGACACGGTTGACCACACCATTCCTCTCAAGTCTACTCTTTCAACCTTTCTGCCGTCTTTCCACACCCATATTTATGTGGAGGAGCCAAAATGTGTGGGAAGGAAATGCAGATGCTGGTTTACATCAAAGATAGACACAAAAAGCTGGAGTAACTCAGCGGGTCTTTCATGTGGCGTGCACAGCCTAAAGTTGTTGGACAACTTGTTCTATTTGATCTTCCGTTTGTGCACATCGAGTTGATTGCATTAGTCGAAACAGGGCGGACCACGTGAAGGTTGCAATCTTCCACCCCATATTTATTGCCAGTTATAGACATTTACCATTAAGCAGCATGATGCTGCATCACTATTCTCTGTCACACACTATATTCCTTATCCTTGAATTTGACCTTTTTCCTGGCAGGTGAAGCAAAGCATTTCCAATCTTTTGGAACACCCATTCACACAAACACCCAAATGCTGAAATTCTTATCCTTGCACTCAAACCTCTCCACAGAGGGTAGTTGAGGCCAGTTCATTGGCTATATTTAAGAGGGAGTTAGATGTGGCCATTGTGGCTAAAGGGATCAGGGGGTATGGAGAGAAGGCAGGTACAGTTTACTGAGTGGATGATCAGCCATGATCATATTGAATGGCAGTGCAGGCTGGAAGGGCCGAATGGCCTACTCCTGCACCTATTTTCTATGTTTCTATAGCATTGTCTTCTTCTTGTCTTTTCCAGTCATATAACATTGAACAGTACAGCTCAGGAATATGGATTCCTGACCCATGTCTTCCATGGGTAAACCAGTTCTGAATCCAAACCAGCAGTGACAAAGATCCGATGCTTCTTAATCTTCTGGGTCAGCCTACCATGTGGGACTTTATCAAATGACTTACTAAAATCCATGGTAGTCTTCTTCCACGGCCCTATCCTCAATCACCCTCGTCACCTCTTCAAAAAAAAAACTTTAGTCCTCAAAGCTCCTCCAGTTCCAGCTTCTTGAGTATTTAATATTAACTGCTCACAACCATTGTTCCAGCCAGAGAAATAGAATTCCTTCTCTAAACCTCTCTACTTCATCGTCGTTCTTAAAGATGTTTCTTAAAACCTCTCTATTTGACAAAGTTTTTAGTGATTTGTTTAAAAGATTTTTAGGTGAGTTGCTGTCAATTTTTTTTAAATATATTGCTCCTGCAATGCAAACTGTGACATTTTATACCATTAGGGGCACTATACAAACACAAACTCTAAGCTGGATTTCAATTTATTCCGTATTACTCATGTTCCCGGAATGTCACTTTACGTCATTTATCTCTTATCAGCAGAAATTTAATTAGGCTGCAAGCTCAGGTCACATTGAAACATCACTTTTTCTAAGGCTGCACTTTTTGAAATACATCTCCCATATGGAATAATCTTTTAAAACCAAATCCTCATTTTAATTTTTGGTTTGTATTAAGCATTTTTTTATGGTTGAGGCACAGATAGTTCTTTCACACGAGTATGATGTTTGAATCAAATGCAGACTAAATGAAGGAATTATCTCTAATGGTTACAGCTAATCTGTAGATTGAGAATTATCATGACTAAGCATATTTTACCATCAAATAACAGACCCATTCGGCAAATTATTAATTATAATATATAAATAACAGCAAGACATGACAAGGGCAAATCTGTGAATGTGGAATTCATAGCCTTTCAGATGATTTTCAACAAGGTGTTGTACAAAATACTTGTGAGAAAAGTTAGGGTAATCAATTCAGAGATCAAGTGGCAAATGGGTTTTAAAGATGCAAAGCAAAAAAGAACATTTCCTGGCCAGGCTGAAAGTACAAAAAAACTGTTCTACAATGATCCAAGCGAGATCCCTGTGGTTTATCACATACATTAATGATTTGGACCACCTAATTGAAAGCGCGACATAAACATTTGACAATGATGTTCAATTGGGAATACAGATGGCAATAATAAGGAATGCACAATACTAGAAAAGGCTTGCATGTCAAATGAAATTCAGCACAACAAATAAAGCAAAGTTTGAGTGAATTTAATTTTTAACAAAAATAAGGGAGAGATTGGGTGACACAGTGAAGCAGCTAACAGAGCCATTGCGTTGCAGTGCCAACGGTCTGGGTTCATCAGACCTCCAGTGCTATCTGTGTAGAGTTTGCACGTTCTCCCTGTGACCACAAGGATGTCCTCTGGATATTCCGGTTTCATAGAAACAGAAAAAATAGGTGCAGGAGTAGGCCATTCGGCCCTTCGAGCCTGCACCGCCATTCAATATGATCATGATCATCTCGGTCCTAAAAGATTCCCCCCTTATCCTTAAACTGTGACCCCTTGTTCTGGAATATTCTTCCTGCATCTAGCCTTAAGAACTTAAGAACAACCCCTTAAGAATTTTGTAAGTTTCTATAAGATCCCCCCTCAATCTTCTAAATTCTAGCGAGTACAAGCCGTTTCATCCCCAATCCCAAAGAATTGCAGGTTGGAAGGTAAATTGGGCAACATAAACTACCCATAACATGCAGCTGTGTGGTAGAACCAGTGGAGAGTTGATTGAACGTAGAGTACACAAAGGGATTAGTGTAGGTTTGCAGTAAAATGGGTGCTTGATGGTTGGCATGCGCTCAGTGGCCTGAAGGGGCTGCTTCCGTTATGTATATCTCTTATCATTTATTCTTTGGTAGGTATGAAAATTAATGCACAGGAGGGGCATAAAACTAAATTACTAAAATAATACAAATTGATAAGACCATAAAATGAAAGCAATGTGGCAGAGAATAGAGGAACAGAATAGCATTAACAGAGAAGTAATGTTGAAGTAAAATAGAACATTACAGCACACTTGGTTAATGGAGAATAGTGTTGTCTCCAGACTAAATAAATAACATTGAGGCAAGGAAGGGGAAAGACAAAGTTAACTTTGAAGCCCTGAACATTTTGCAGGAATTCAATAGGATTGAGGTGGAGAAACTACCACTATTTGTAGAAAAAATTAGTGAGGCGCAGAAGAAAATGATATTGTCTCAAATGTAATGAAATAATTTTACATAAATGTCTGCATACAACGAGTAATGAGATGGAACTTCCCACCACAAAAAAATGGTTGATGTAGCTTTATGCTTTTAAGAGGAAACAATGTATACCATGATTGGTAGGGGAACAAATGTGGAAGAGATGATTAGGTTTGTGTGGAATATAAATATAGACTACTTAAGCCCGTGTCCTTTTTTACTGCTTTTTATGAAATTCCCATGCTTTTAAATCCAGAAGTTATCTAGATTTGAATAAGTCACAGCACCCATGTGCATTAAATACAGTCTAATGATTAAATTAACAAATTTTAAGGCACTAACTGGATAAAATTCAGAATTTCAGCTGTGAATGGGGCAGATATTATTATTTTGTACAATGTTGTTATTAAATGCAGTAATTTGCAAAAGTCAATTGGCACATTTCTTACAGCACACACACACCATTGATGTTTCCCTGTCCCACGGTACGAGTTCATTCCAAGAGCTCTCCCGAGTTTGCCCTGATTTGAACTCGGAGATTTACGGTAACGGCCGCTCGTCGGTACTCGGGGCTCTCGTGGACATTTTTCAACATTTGAAGAATCTTCACGAGTCTTCCCGAGCTTACCTGCCGTTAGCGAGTCTTCCCGAGTACCTGCCGTTAGCGTTACGAGCCACTAAGAGACGTCCCCGAGCTCCGACGTACCCGCTACGTTCATTCTCCGTGCTTACCACCAGTTTGATTTTTTTTAAACTCGGGAGAGCTCTTGGAATGAACTCGTACTGTGAGACAGGGCTATTAGGCCACAAACACAAAACCCTAATGTCAATTTTCTCCTCGTCTTCCAAGATTTATGAATTCTTGCTTAACTTTATTTATTTTGCGCACAAAGGTTAGAAACCTAATGCTACTGAGCTAAACACCAAATTATTTGACTAAATAATTTATGGTGGCATTTCAGTTGCTGCGTAGACCACAGAATGAAAAATAATACAGTAAATTAAATGAATATACAAAGTCCTTAATGCAATTATGTGCTGAATGTTTGTGTTTCCAATTCCTTACATCATAAGTAACTGCAACAGTGCTATTTCTGATGTATAACGGTTTGCCTTGAAAAGACAAACCATACAACAACTGGCATGTTAAATTCTAAAGTGCAGGACAGCTAATGCTAGGCAAGGGATATCCTTATGACTCCCTCCTCCTTAACATCAGTGCAGTGGCCTTGCAGAATTTTCCATTGGAATTAATAATTGCTTCTGATGCACTGTAATATATCCACTCCATTAGTGACTATTCTTTAATATTAAAAATCTATTGACTGCAAAATCTAAAGTTAAAACAAATACTGAGTATTTCATTCTGGTAGAATTTATGATCGCAATTCTTTTTTCAAACTAATTAATCAATTTTGTTTTTTTTTTTAACCCTTTCCTTTTTGTTGGGTAACTTACATTTTTTTTATTTTCTCCTTTCATATTTTTATTGCATTACTATTTTTTATCAAATAATCTATTCTTGGTTGTTTTCTTTACCTGCATTTTTAAACTAATTAATATGCAAAAGGTGAATCAAAAGAGGAATGCAGAGAGAATCCAGAACCCAAACACAAGAAACAATAAAATGTTTAAGAAGGAACTGCAGATGCTGGAAAATCGAAGGCAGACAAAAATGCTCGAGAAACTCAGTGGGTAAGGCAGCATCTAAGGAGCGAAGGAAATAGGCAACGTTTCGGGCCGAAACCCTTCTTCAAACAATAAAATGTGGAACTTTGTGCAATGCACGTGGCAACTTTATTGTAGCAAGACACTTCGCGGAAGCTTTATCAAACTAAAAAGCAACAATGAGCTACTTAATGAATATTGGCGAAAATGACCAAAAGTTTGGTCAAATGAGGAAAGAGAGGTTTCGGGAGGGAATTTCTGAGCATACCATTTTAGCAGCTGTAGCATGGCCATAAATTACATTTTGGAGTGCTTAAGATACCAGAATTGGAGGTGAATTACGAACAACAAGGGGTAAGCCATTTAGAACAGAGATGAAGAAAAACTTTTTTCACACAGAGGGTTGTGAATCTGTGGAATTCTGGGAGAGCTCTTGGAATGAACTCGTACTGTTCTAGTGGAAGGCAGTGGAGGCCAATTCACTGGATGCTTTCAAGAGAGAGTTAGATAGAATTAAAGATAGCGGAGTCGGGGGATATGGGGAGAAGACAGGTACGGGGTACTGATTGTGGATGATCAGCCATGATCACAGTGAATGGCAGTGCTTGCTTGAAGGGCCGAATGGCCTACTACTGCACCTATTATCCATTGTTATAAAACCACAAGAGAATACAGAGACAATTAACAGTGAAGCCTTGGAGGATTTGAAGGCAAGAATAGGAATTTAAAACGGTCAGTGCTTAACTGAGAGCAGAAAAAGGACAGAAGCACAGAGGTGAATGGAATTATGCAAATTAAGATAAAGGCAGCTGAGTTTTAAAAGACTACTAGACTAAACTAAAAGACACAGAGGGGCAGAGACAGAGAGGGAGGGGGGTGGAGGGGAGGGGGTGGAGGAGGGGAGGGAGGGTGGGTGGGGGGGGGGGGGGAAGGTGGGCCAGGAGGGGAGAGAGGGGGCAGAGAGAAGGGAGGGGAGAGAGAGGGGAGGAGAGAGCGTTAATCCATTACTTGATGTCAGTTAAACAATCTGAAAATCAGAGACAGATGGAGTCTGGGAGATGTTGTGCTTGATGTTATTATTTGGAACATAAAAGCTGGTCTGATATTACTGTCTGATATTACAGCGTGAAAACAAATAAGATGTCCTACAACCCAAGTCAAAATGTGGTAGCAGAGCCAAAAGGGATAAACAATCAACTGGAGATTTTTTACTTCAGCTCAGCCAGGAGAAATAACAATCGCTTCACTCAGCTGCACCCCTGACTGCTTGGTATAAAGCTCCATTACCTGAGATCTGGCTGTTTCTCTCGGCAGAGGAATAGTTGTGGGGATACTGACAGAAGGTATTGGAATAAACATCTCGTGGGAATACCAGCAAGAAAAGCAAACAGTGAGAAAAAAGACTGCATTCAAGTACATGGACCGAGGGACCAGAAGTATTTCATGTGAAGAAGATTTGCATGTGAAGAGGCAAGGGAATGCAGATGTGGGAATCTAACTGCTGCCTGACCTGCTGAGTTCTGCCAGCAATTTGTTTATTGAAGAAATGCACATGTCTGTGCAAGTAGAGTTATTTCACTGTGGTCACCCCTTTATTTAAGATCTTATTCATGACAGTCAGAATTTTTGGCAAGTACTCAAAACAGGCATATCTTACACCTAGGGAAGAAATCAATGGAGGGATGTGGGCACAATGTGGCAAGACATCATTTGAACTGAAGGCCAGATAATTCTAGTAAAAATACTGACTTGACTGTTAGCCTGTTTCTGTGCTGTAAATAGAGAGTCAAGTCAAGAGTCAATTTAATTGTCATTTGGACCCCTGGAGGTCCAAACGAAATGCCGTTTCTGCAGCCATACATTACACACAAATAGACCCAGACACAACATAATTACATTTTACATAAACATCCATCACATAGCTGTGATGGAAGGCCAAATAAACTTATCTCTCCACTGCACTCCCCGGCTGGCGATGGCGATTGTCCCGCGGCCATCAAAGCCACGCTGGGTGGTGCGAGGTCGCACTCCGGGTCTTGATGTTGGAGCCCCCGGTGTGCGCTCGCAAAGTCCCGCAGCCATTCCAGCCGCGCGGGGCAGTGATGTAGGCCCCGCTCCAGGAGCTCTTCAACCCCGCAACTCGGGCGGGAGAATTCGCCGTTGCAGGAGCCCCGAAAAGCGGTCTCCCTCCAGGGAGTCGCGGGCTCCCGGTGCCGTCGTCCGCAGACCCGCAGTAGCAGCCTCCGACTCAGCAGCAGCAGCGGCATCGGCAGCAGCAGCAGCAGCGCTCCTCCACCGCTCCACCCGCTCCGGTCTCGGCCAGCTCCGCGACGGCAACGGTGAGTCGGCACCAGAGTCCCCGGCTTCTTCCCGTTGGAGGCCGCTCCTCGTTGCGGCCTCAACGACACCTGAGACCCGACGAGAAAAGGTCGGGTCTCCAGTGCAGGGAGAGATTAAAAAAGTTTTCCCCCCCCCTCCCACCCCCCCCCCCCCCCACCCCCCCACACACACCCCAACAAAAAATAACAAAAACTACATAAAAACACAGACAAAAAATAATAAAAACGCAGACAGGCTGCAGAGGCCGCTGCTGGCTAGAGCCGCGCCGCCTAAATTCCATGCCATTTATGCTTAACATATGTTGATTAGTTCTATTAATGTCTGTGACTCCTGGTGCTTTTGTTTTCTTTCTTAAACTATAGATGCAACACAAAGTGAATCGGCATATGCGCTTGGAGGTTAATTGGACTATGCTGTGAAAATGTTCAACGTGATCAGTCTTGACACTTACTTCTTTGATGCACAGATGCACACCTTCTGGCTGATTAGTCTGAAGGACTTCCACAACAACCGGCAGGAGAGTCGAGCTCAAACCACTAACCTAAAAAATGTAAGCACAATAAAAACTGTACAAATTAACTTTGCACAATATTAAAATAACTAAATATCAGCCAATTCACAGCAAGATCCTTTTATACGTAATAGATGTTCCACTCTCAGTTAAATCACTGAAGTGTATGTATACAATTAATTTATAAGGACCATTGCAGCTTATCACAGAAACTATTACAATGCAATGGAAGGCAGTGCGAAGATTCAAACATTTGCATGGAAAGATACATGTTAGCCAAGCAGCAGCTAACCATGGGCACTAGACGAATGCCAGTTCGATGTCAACAAACTGTCCCACTTTCAAACATTGCCAGCAGCAAAATAAACTATTTACGATTGAAGGACATGCCAGAGAAACTAATGCTGAACCATACATCAATTCATTTTATGTTGTGTCTTAGTCAGCTATGGTGTCATTTAAACAAAGCAGATTATTCAAATAAATGCATTATATTGGTCCTTGGTGTCAGAGACATGAATGGAGTTTGGAAACTTGTACTCAAGAGATGACCACTAACTTATTTTAAAATATTTTTTTACATATTATGTCAAACTGACATACATTCCTTCCTACACATTTCGTCTGCTCCACTGCAAAATCTCAAGGTATGCCTACTTTGAACAAGTTCTCCTCCTCTCTCCGATGAGAATCCTGCAACACCCTCTCTCACTGTTGCTCATTGTCACCTCCCCCTCAGCTAACAGTGAACCATTCTACTTTGATCATCGTCCCCTTTGATCTATCATTTTCACGCCTTACCCGTCCATATCTCTATACCTCCCTCTCCCCTGACTCTCAGCCTCAAGATAAATCTCGGTCTAAAATGTCAACCATTCCTTCTCCAGCATTTTGTCTCAATCTTCATTTGACTTAAACTAGGCTTCAACTGTGAGTGTAGGATAATGGGAATAAAAGAAAAATAGGAATTACTAGACTAAGTGGGACCTGTTGGGTCCCATGTTCACACGGGAGGGCTGGTCCCCCGACGCAATATTCCACCTCTCCACCAATTCCAATATTGGTGGCCGGTGGGGGGGCTTTCTGGAGCGCTAGTATGGGTTCTTGGGGTGGTAACTCAGTCCCTCAAGCCTGATCTGCTGGCAGCTCACTCACGGCTGGTGGGCTGGCAGTTGACTCATGGCTATTCCTTGAAATTCCATTTCAAGCAGGGTGCAAAGCCACCAAATTCAAGTGCAGTTTCTTACCACTTTGACCAGGGTGCAAGGCCACCAAATTCAAGTGCAGTTTCCTACCACTTCAAGCAGGGTGCAAGGCCACTGAATTCAAGTGCAGTTTCCAACCACTTCAAGCAGGGTGCAAGGTCACCAAATTCAAGTGCGGTTTCATACCACTTCAAGCAGGGTGCAAGGCCAAAAAATCACAGCCGTAAGTAGTAGCGTTTTATCTAAAATCAATATAAGTGCATTTGCAGTAGTGCCTTTCAATCTCAAGCAAAAGGCACCCAAGCCACCATTTGCAGTAAGTAGTGCCTTTTAACTTCAAGCCAAAGCTCCCAAGCCACCATTTGCAGTAAGTAGTGCCTTTCAACTTCAAGCCAAAGCACACAAGCCACCATTTGCAGTAAGTAGTGCCTTTTAACTTCGCCAAAGCACCCAAACAACCATTTGCAGGCAGTGCCTTTTTACTTCAAACAAACCACATTTTAATTTTCAAATCACATTAAGGGGATTCACAGTTGAGTAGACATGTGTTCAGTGTTATTCAGAGCTCAGAGAGACGTGACCCTTTGGCTTTATCCATCTTGCAGAGACTGAGTGAGGCACACCACTTCCTGGTTTTATAGTCTCTCCCCCTCCCTCCAGCAGGGGCAGCAGAGAGAATGGTGAATTTTTGCCCAAGTTGGCATTTTCCTACCGGAGTCCGCGGCTTCAGGATGTTATAGGCCACAGGCCGGCGATCGGAGCTCTCCTCGGGCGAGGGATCCCAGGTCCCGGATGGTAAGTCCACACCCCGCCCGTGGCTAGAAGCTCCGCAGACCATGGCATCAGGATGTTATAGGCTGCAGGCCGGCGGCCGGAGCTCTTCTCCGGCGAGTGATCCCAGGCTCCGCAATGGAAAGTCCACGCCGCGCCCACGGTTAGAAGCTCCGCAGACCGCGGCATCAGGTTGTCCTAGTCCGCGGGCCAGCGATCGGAGCACTCCTCTCTGGCGTCCCCTGGCAAGGGTTCGCCCGCTCCGCGATGGAAAAAGTCCACGCTGCGCCCGCTGCTGATGCTCCGGGCCCGACTCCGGGACAGGCCGCTCCAATCCAAGCTGTTGGGCCACGAGAGAGGAGGCAGAGAAGCGACCTTCTGCATTCTGACCTTCTTGTATTACATTTTAGCATCCATTTCTTTGATAGGAATTCCACGATTTTTGTTTCCTACATCATCCAGGAAAAAAGTCGCCCTCTGTCGAAGGTGACTGAAGAACGGTTTCCCCCTTTCCCCCCCTCCCACCACCCCAACACAAGACACACCGAGAAACACCTTTGAACATCTTAAGTCGGTTCAATATCATAAAATTAAATCAAAATTAAAAGGTTATCTCCTTTTTAAAAAAATATTAGAATCTGCAGGAATGAGTCTCCACAATTCAGAAAAAAATTGAGTGGCTGTAATTAAAAATTTATCAAGCTATTAAAAAAATATAGGCAAATGGAAAAATCAAGATTTTCTGAAATAAAAACAAAACATAGCAAGTCCTGAATATGATCCGCTGTGCTTTGCAGTCATTTAATGGACAACTACTGCAATTTCATACCCTATCTACAATTCCTGGCAAGGTGGTGACATGGAGTATTTCAAGAGAACTTGGATAGCAACTACATTTAACATGTCTACATTTAACTGTGCATGCAGAAATGATGGTAGATCTTGTCAATTAACTTCTCCATACTAGTGACTGTCGGTAGCTTCATTGTGTATCAACAGGAAAATCCTGGCTACTGAATATCATCCTGGATTATGTAGGAAACCGTCCAAAAATCGTGGAATTCTTATCAAATAAATGGATGCTAAAATGGAATATAAGACACTAATGATACGTGGATCATTTGTAAAAGAACCAAAAAGCCTCCCTTATCCATAGTTTATGCATTATTTTGCAAATAAACTAATGCTCATTCTTAGAATCCAGAAAAAAAGTGTCAGATTTTGTATTTGGCCTTATTCTGTTCCTAGAACTTATGTAAAGTAAAATTTGTATTTAGAACCAATTCAAAATTAATTTGCAGGTGATAAAATTGATTATTTTAAAAATTTCTACAGACTTTATATAAATTAAAATAAAAACAAATTCTTTAAATTAGTGTGACAATTAGTCCACAAATCCACACTTGCGGTTCCCCACTGGCATCTTCCCGATTTCTGAAATGCCCCCATAAGATTAATAAAATGTCCATTATATTCTCGCGAACCAACCAGTGAGGTGTTCGTGAGTAGCAGTAGCACAGCTTAGGAGAATAATTAATTTCTTGTGTGCTAAACAAAATGTCGCACATAAATAACTTTTAAATGGTAAGTTTGGGATATTTTTAGTGATGAAACATGCAATACCTGTACAATTCTCTCATGGGTGAGAATCACAGCTTCCACATTCATCTTGGTGCCTTTTTCCTGTAACTGTGAGATCTCAGTGGATTTGGTGGGCATTGCATAGCTGTGGAAGAGAAAAGTAGAAATATTTCTACCCATTACTTTAACATTTCAATAAAATTAGACATCAACAGTAATCGTAGAATGGATTTCAAGATTAATGTTATCACTGAATTAGTTTGAGAAGGTCAATTGCATTGTTCATGTAGAATTTGTACTTTTTGTTTACATAAGACTTGGGGGTGATTTTCTAGAAGCTTGAAAAGAAAACCTTTCAATCATCATTTGATATACTGGTCAAGTCCATGACTCTCTTCCAAGTCACTTGCACCTTTATTTCCAGATTTTTAAGTGCCTTTAATCTGTGGAATCTGTGGAATTCTCTGCCACAGAAGGTAGTTGAGGCCAGTTCATTGGCTATATTTAAGAGGAGTTAGATGTGGCCCTTGTGACTAAAGGAATCAGGGGGTATGGAGAGAAGGCAGGTATAGGATACTGAGTTGGATGATCAACCATGATCATATTGAATGGTGGTGCAGGCTCGAAGGGCCGAACGGCCTACTCCTGCACCTATTTTCTATGTTTCTATGTTAAGATTAGATTCCTGAATCTATTGCTTTATTTTGAACCACACTATTTAATAAACACTATCTCTTAAGCTCTCAACCCATCTCTTCCTCAAATATATCACATAATCCAACTCTTAGGTCAAAACTCTGGATCACGCTTTATAATCTGTGGTTCATCTCCTTTGTCGATTCGATTTATTTTGAGTGTTCGTTGTGCTACATAAATACAAATTGTTACCATTGCAATTGATTACATATGGTCTTTTTTTGCTACCTTTCCTCTACGTTGATCTTCAATTGGTTGCAGAGCCTATGGATGTACTGACTGTAGTGTTCCAAAATTGTCATGTCATGGCCAGTGACTTGGATATTGAGAACGCCATATTCTGTATCAGTGCCCATCTTGAGTTGCTTCATTTGTAGCTTCTCTTTTCTCTTCCGTTGCTGATGAATAATAAAAAAATACATTTGCAATCTTTAGACAATATGCACTGAGAATGAAGGCAACAATATTTGTCTTAGCCCAATGTGATTGACCCTGGCTAACCTCCTACTCCTGGACCCATTACTCGATAAAATGCAGAAAATCCTCATTCTACAAGTCAATGGTGCTCCAGCAAAAACTCTGTCGCCGATGCTTATTCAACTAGAAGGCTACAGCAAATAATGTGCCAATTTCCACACACCGTGAAGGTCGGAGAGAAGCAGTAGCCAGAAGCAGCAAGAGCGAGTGTTGTCTGAAAGAAGGCGAGTCAGAGGGAACGAAGATGGAACACAGATTTAAAAAGAAGGCAAAGGCCAGGTTGATTAGGTAGCGGAGAAGGTGAAAGGCACAACCAATTGGCATCTATCAATGATCTATAGATACTGGATCAGTTCTTATGGATTGGAGGGGAGGTAATGTTATCCCACTTTTTAAGAAAGGAGAGAGAGAAAGCATGGAATTATAGACCAGTTAGTTCTCACCAGAACTCTTTTTTGCCTATAGTTTTTATCCATTTTCTCTTTGAATCCCATGACTGAAGATGTCTCAACAATCTCCACTGCTCCAACCATTTAAAAAACAGCATTTCTTAATGCCTTGGGTTTTTTTTCCCTACATGTTTTACTTGAACCCTTCATGATTCTAAGTAAAAAATAGGGGCGGCGCGGTGGCACAGCGGTAGAGTTGCTGCCTTTATGCCCCCGTCCCACCTTAAGAGCCAAAGACCCTGGTTCGATCCTGCCTATGGGTGCTTGTCTGTATGGAGTTTGTACGTTCTCCCCGTGACCGCGTGGGTTTTCTCCAAGAACTTCAGTTTCCTCCCACACTCCAAAGACGTACAGGTTTGCAGGTTAATTGGTTTTGTATGCATGTAAACATTGTCCCTCGTAAAAGAGAGTGTTAATGTGCTGGGATCGCTGGTCTGTGCGGGCTCGGTGGGCCGAAGGGCCTGTTTCCGCACCGTATCTTTGAACCTAAACCACCTCTCCAGTTTACCCAATAAAGATCCTCTTTGCTGGAGTTACTCTCTCGTCTGTAGTCTGTCACATTTTTGTTAGAAATTGTGCTAATTATCCTGACGTTGCAGGGATACTTGGTATTACATCTCTTGTCAGTTGTGTAATAACCAACCAGTGACCAGTTATTAGGATGCACCACTGCAGTAGTTTGGATCAAATCTATTATTTTAGATAGGTCTACTATGTTGCAGAGCACATTTACTGATTAACTCATTTGAGGTTAATTTATAGGGAATTTCTGGTTTAACCAGATACCTCTAGATAAGCAGTGTGCCAACATTGTAAGATATTCTAAACCTAGCTGGATAATGTGCTTGTAATTTATGACAGCAATTTGTACTGTTCTCTTAATTTTGCAGATTTTATTGATCAGCCGCACTAAAAATGGGTCTGAAGTTTTAGTTCAAAAGGTGAATCATGTTAAAATGGGTGAGTCACACCAAAGATTACCTGCAGGTTTACCGGGATCATTAACCTAACCATCATCATCTTGCAACCCTGTACAGAAAGCTGCTTCCACTGGGATTCTACATGCCATAAATATCACTGAAATTACTGAATTGTAATCAGATGGTCAAATGACGAAGAGATACAAATCTTGCAGAATCCTGCAATAAAATGTACCCAAGGTCACAAAGACCTTCACCACAGCCTTCTTGTAAGCATTCTTTAAACTTGAATTATTCTTATAGCAAAAAGCAGCATTCGAATATCTTCTTCTTGACTCTGGCAGCCTACATAATAATATTAGCAATATAAATAATTTAGTCAAACCTTTTCAGAGTCTTAATAACAAACAGTCCAGAAATAGACTGACAAAGCAGAGCTTGAACCTTAAATTCTTCTCATACCAGCACACAGAACCAAATTAATGTCACCAGTCACTGATTTTACAGATCTATCTGCTACCAGTATCAACTCTGGGTTTTTAAAAAAAAATTGATTTACGATGTAAATTGCCTAGACTGAATGATTGTATTGTAGAGGAGTAACAGGAGTTGCTGTGGCTGCCTAATGGCTCAGGGGTCAATTTTTTGGCCCTCAAATGCAAGCAGATTAAGAAAATTCCAGGTACAGTCTCTAATGTATGCTGGGTTATGGAATTGGAGCCATGCCCCCAGTTGTGCCTCTGTTCCCAATTGCCAACCAATGACAACTGAAAAATGAACATTAACTTTTTTTTTTTCGTGATTATTGGACGAAAACAAATTCAAGTAGAAAATACCGTACCAAAATTAATGACCTGAACACCAAGAATGGAAAGCAGCCATTTCTCTACAAATATTAGAACTTGTTTTTGTCAGGATTTGTATGCATTCTATAGCATTTTTCAATGGATCCATTTTTCAGCATTGAATGTGAAAAGCTTTGCGATATTTTGGGGTCATGAAAGATATCACATAAGAACAAATTCCTTATCCACAAGATGATGAGAAAACCAAAGGTGGAACACAAAGCTCCAGAAATTCTATAAGGACTGAATTTAAAGAGTGATAAAGAAAGCATGTATAACTGCTAAAAACATAATCAGGGCTGCGTCTACAGTATTGTCACATGGCATTCACAGCATCGTTGCATAGCTAATGGGCAATATTAATGGAGATCTCCAAAAAAATTATAAACTAATTATTTTTTTTTTTTTTTTTTTTTTTTTTATAAAGGTGGAAGAGTTGATCCTCTTAGCAGAGGCAGACAGACAACAGTAAATTAAGAAAGGAAAGCAAATCAACAGCCTATTTAGAAACATAGAAAATAGGTGCAGATGGAGGCCATTTTCGGCACTTCGAGCAATCAGCACCGCCATTCATAGCTGATTTTCGTTCAATTTATTCCCTATCATTATAACCTGTGTTCCATTCCTGTCCTTATTTCAAAAATATAAAGTTTTTGACTCCACTAGTTGCCCCTAGAGCTCTATGGATAAAACTCTCTTTTTAATACTATTTTTAATTAGATTATGTCTTACAATGAACATTTGTAAATCACAACCATTAAACCTTCGTAATTTTACATTAATCCCACTCTTCTCTAATACCTCTTAATGAATTTAGAATACCATTATATAAATAGGAATTAATTTTTGTGAGTCACTTACAATTTCTTTTGGCAGTAGATACTTTTTGTACCTCACAAAGTCGCAAATCTGAAGATATAAAATATTGGTTTGGGCATTGTATCTATAATGCCTATTGCATATCCCTGATCCTTCTAATTGGAGATGGTTATATGTCTTAGTCACCTGAGGGTAGGCAAAAAGTAAAGATAATTTTATTTGTTTATTTGCTTATTGTACCAATACATTGGGCCATGTATTGTGTTATTCAGTTTTTTTTGGGGAAAAGAGGATCTCACAGTGGCTCTCCATTTTTATCCATTCTGTCTGTTGTGTGAATTCATAAATAATAATACAAATTCGTAACTGAGTCCCCCACTCTTTGAAAACCAAATATAATAATAGCATTTTCTGTACGAAGATCATTTTTAAACCTTAATAGGAAGTGTTTTCCAAAATTTAATCCGTGTATTAAGTTTATCTAAAGGTATTTAGCATTGAATAATGCTTTATATTTTCTAGTAACATCCCTTAATTTTTCTGTTAAAGGGGCAGTAAGTTTATCTAGGTTTACCTAGTCTTTCCAGAAAAAGACCCAAATTCCTCTATTAAGTTTAATAAATTTGGATGGGTTTATTATAAAAAAATAATGAAATCACAAAATCTGGTATTATAGCCCTGAACATTCGGAAATATAAGGGGTTCTATCATAAAAAAGCAGGGGTGATAGTGCACATGTAAATGATAGTTGAAATTTTTGAGATAACATGTTATTAGTTAAAATTCTTGCCATCGGTTTAAAGGAAAATAAAGTTATAAAAACAAACATGAACTGTAGTGATATAAATTGCCACATTCAAAATGAAACAGATCAGTCTACTTTACATTTAAAAAGAGATTAAAAATCTTTTAGGAAACCCCGTTTGATCAGGGTTTATCAGTTTGGAAAGTTTCTTAATCAGAATTGCTAAAAGCTGATCTGATTTTGTAATCCTTAAACTTCAAATTAGAAAATACAAAATCTGCAAATTGTAAAAATCTGAAAGAATGGAGATCAGACAGTATTTGTGGATAGAGAAAAACAGTTACCATTTCAGGGTGAAGGTAGACAAAAGTGCTGGAGAAACTCAGCGCGTGCGGCAGCATCTATGGAGTGAAGGAAATAGGCAACGTTCAGACTGAAGAAGGGTTTCGGCCCGAAACCTTGCCTATTTCCTTCGCTCCACAGATGCTGCCGCACCCACTGAGTTTCTCCAGCACTTTTGTCTACCTTCGATTTTCCAGCATCTGCAGTTCCTTCTTAACCATTTCAGGGTGATGTCGTTTCATCCGCACCAATGACTGTAATTCTATTATTATACATTCCAATGAATGTTTTGTACCAGATAAGGAGCAGGATGGAACCTCTTGGACCGGCACCGATAAAGCAACAAATTAGTAAGACAAAATGAATTTATGACAAGGCACAACAAACAGCATTTGTTGGCAACCAAATTGATGTTTTGGATATGGGTGCTTAATACTTGGAAATATGAATGTAGCTATGACTTGATTAGATGAAACAAAACGAGTGGCCGGAATGGATAGAATAGCATAACCATGTCTCCATGGCTCCTATTGGGTCAAAAATACATGAAAAATATAAAAAGTATGAAAACTACCATTGTGAACAAAAATAGTGACATAAGGAAGAAAGGTTAAGGAAGTTTATCTGAAAACATAAGAAATGCAAATTTGCTGTAAAGTTAGTATTTGATTATTCTTGGCAGAGGCGTGTGGGAGAAGAGAAATCAATGTACGAGCGGGAAGCTATTTTTTACGCAATGACCACAAGCTACATTCGATTTTCCAGCATCTGCAGTTCCTTCTTAAATGAAATCATCCGCACCTCTGCTCCCCAAGTCTTACCTACAGACCTGAGCCCAGGCTCAATCAAGGTGAATGCAGTGAATGCCACTTGGCCAAGACTTTCCATATCAATCAGACATGGGAAGGATTCTAGCAACGGACAGTGGAAATGCTGAATTCCTTAAAACCTTGTCACTGTTTCAGAGCTTTATCTTTCCAGTTTTACAAATGGCGCGCGAGCCATTTGACCTTTCTGTCCTGGGCTTCGTCCATTGTCACAGTGAGGCCCAGCGCAAATTGGAGGATTAGCACCTTGTATTTTGCTTGGGTAGCTAACATCCCAGTGGTATGAACATTGACTTCTCTAACTTCAAATAGCCCTTGCTTTCCCTCTCTCTCCATCCCCTCCCCTTCCCAGTTCTCCCACCAGTCCTACTGTCTCCGACTACGTTCTTTCTCTGTCCCGCCCACTCCCCTGACATCAGTCTGAAGAAAGGTCTCGACCCCAAACGTCACCCATTCCTTCTCTCCAGAGATGCTGCCTGTCCCTCTTATTCCAGCATTTTATGTTTACCTTTGATCTGCAGATCTGAACCAGCATCTGCAGTTCTCAAAGGTTCATTTATTGTCACATACACCTATTGGTGTAGTGAAATTCAAGTTGCCATTGCAGCACACTAATAAGACTACAACACAACATTAAAGACGAATTTAACATAAAACATAAAAACACAATGGCTCCCACTGTGGGGAAAGGCACAGTCCAGTCCCCATCCCCTTGTCCACCCATAGTCCGGCCTATTGAGGCCTCCGCAGTCGCTGCTACGGGGGCCGATGTTTCAGGCCCTTCTCGCCGGCTTGGGATGCCTGGAATGGCCACTTCCTTACCCGCGGTTTCCGCTGGATGAGGCTCCACCACTGGTGATCTCAACGAAAGATCCCAGGCTCCAAGGTGTTAAAGTCAGCGCTGCCGCCCGCGGCTGGCCACTCCACAGACAAAAAAAAAGTGAAAGGACGGACAGCTGCAGGCAGGGCAGCCATACCCTACTGGACGGCGTCCCCTCTTTCCTACACATTGAAATTTATAATCTCCATCGCCATTCTGTGCACTGATCAAAATTTCCCAACAAACAAATATTCGAAACAATAAAAGCCTATACTTTCTACAAATTAAGTAAATATATATATTTACTTGCTCTCCTCACTAAAGTTTCCCATCATTAAAGATAATTTAATAACTGTTCATCACAAATAACTGTTGAATATGATCTACCTCCTCAACAGAGACCTTCCTATCAATACAGTTGCTATTGGACAATTGATGGGAACATGTTTGACATAAAGCAGAAATGCATTTAGCAAATTAAACAAGTATGTTCTGTGAGATCCACAAACACTTTTGTCATACAATGTGAATTAATATACAAGATTTAAAAGGCAAACACAATTACCAGCATCTGCAGATCTTTCCTACACATTATGAACTTATTAATTGTGTTTCTTGGATCCACATCAACATGGTCAACAATTTTACATCTATAATCCAGTTAGCTGTTTATAATAATGAAAACATATCTACAGCAGGATTTAGACACATTGATAATTGATTTCTTCGCATTTATTTGAATTATTGACACTGCTATGCAGTTCTGGAATTTTCAGTCTGGTGATTATGACACATTATTGCAATGACACAATTTTCATTCACACTTTTCCCTGGAGTTAAATAAACATATAAGTAGTCACATTAACATCACTACTGCGACCATTGCAGTCTCCTTTTGATAATAAAGCCCTGAAAATATATTCATACATTGAAAGGCATCAGGTGCAGCACTTGCAGGAATTTCTTTTTATATCAGATCTAAACTGGCACATGTTGGTTCTATGAACCCCTCAGCAAAATGCTGGGGAAGTACTCTGCCAACACAGGATTACATCTGCAGACTGACAGTGAACAGTTGTCAGAAAGTTTTGGAATTCAGTACTCATGCATGCATGGAAATATTGAACTTCTGCATCTAATGCTCATCCTCTATGTTAATGGAGCCCAAACTGTATGAATTATAGATAAGACTGAAGCATTCACAACCATGTTCAGCTAGATGTCTGAGTGGAAGACGTCGAGTTGAGTTAATTGTCATATGCACAAGTGTGGTTAGCTCCAGTTGCAAAGAAAGGCTTACTTGCAGCGGCAGCACAGAGATTCAGACAACACAGAATATAATTTAAGGTAACGAAAAGAAAACAATTAGAAACAAATCCATGGAAGTGTGATAGATGCCCCATAGTTGTTGAGGTACGATTAGGTTTATGCAGATCGGTTAAAGAACTAGAAGCTTGTATGAAAGTAGCTGTTTCTGAACCTGGTAATGTGGGATCTCAGGCCTCCTACAGCATGGAAACAGGCCCTCAGCCCACTGAGTCTGCACTGCCCAGCGATCACCTGCACACTAGTTCTATCCTACACACTGGGGACAATTTACAGAAGCAAATTGACCCACAAACCTACACGTCTTTGGAATGTAGGAGGATACAGGAGCACCCAGAAAAAACCCCACTCTATCACAAGGAGAACGTACATACACCCTACAGATAGCACCCATAGGCAAAATTGATCCTGGGTCTCTGCCACTGTGAGACAGTAAGTCTATCTTCTCCTGAACTAATCATGCATCTTGCTAAGCTATTCCGATGTAGTTAGAACAGTGATATCTACCTTACAGTGCCCTCCATAATGTTTGGGACAGACCCATCATTTATTTATTTGCCTCTGTACTCCACAATTTGAGATTTGTAATAGAAAAATATCACATGTTGTTAAAGTGCCATTGTCAGATTTTATTGAAGGGTGTTTTTATACATTTTGCTTTCACAATGTAGAAATTACAGCAGTGTTTATACATAGTACACCCATTTCAGGGCACCATAATGTTTGGGACACATGGCTTCACAGGTGTTTGCTCAGGTGTGTTTAATTGCCTCCTTAATGCAGGTATAAGAGAGCTCTCAGCACCTAGTCTTTCCATCACCTTTGGAAACGTTTATTGCTGTTTATCAACACGAGGACCAAAGTTGTGCCAATGAAAGTCAAAGAAGTTTGGAACATCATTAAGAAGAAAGAATTACGAAGAAGTATAAAACATCTGTAGTTCTTTCTTAAACATTAAGAAGAAAGAGATCATTGGTGAGCTTACTAATTGTTAAGGGACTGATAGGCCAAGGACGATCTCCACAGCTAATGCCAGAAGAAATCTCTCTATGATAAAGAAAAATCCCCAAACACCTTGTCCGACAGATCAGAAGCACTCTTCAGGAGTCAGGTGTGGATTTGTCAATGACCACTGTCAGCAGAAGACTTCATGAACAGAAATACAGAGGCTACGCTGCGAGGTGCAAACCACTGGTTAGCTGCAAAAATGGGAAGGCCAGGTTACAGTTTGCCATGAAGTACTTAAAAGAGCAAACACAGGTCTGGAAAAAGGTCTTGTGGACAGATGAGACGAAGATTAACTTGTATCAGAGTGATGGCAAGAGAAAACTATGGAGGAGAGAAGAAACTGCCTAAGGTCCAAAGCACACCACCTCATCTGTGAAACACGGTGGTGGGTGTGTTATGGCCTGGGCATGTATGGCTGCTGAAGGTACTGGCTCATTTATCTTCATTGATGATACAACTGCTGATGGTAGTAGCATAATGAATTCTGAAGTGTATGGACCATCGTTTCTCGACCATTTTACCTTTGCGGAACCCTTGATATAATTTTCATGTCTCAGGGAACCCCTACATAAAAATGATTATATATCTTTATTAATCTCTTTCGTTTATTTCATATAATTAAAAGTTCATAATGCAAACATAATATATTTTTCTGATGCCTGGTTTAAGCAAAAACTTATGTTTTTCTCAAGCTTATTGACAATGCAAAAAAAATAAAAACTGAAATCAAACTGCTTGTTCAAGAGACGTCATAAGGAGGTTTTTATTCACACAAAAAAAAATCAACCACATCTGTAAAAACAGCTCCTGTCCCCTGACCACTAAAGGCAGTTTCAGTATAGACGTCACTAATGATAAAAGATATAGCAGGTTGAAGACTTTATTATAATACCCAAGAATTTTCCAAGAATATGCCGCACATGTATAATAAAATTACGAATATGAAATTAAACACAAAAATGACTCAAAAATGCATTTACATATGATTAGCCTATTTATCACTATTTCCCACGGAATCCCGGTTGAGAAACGCTGGTATGGAAACATCTTATCTGCTCAAGTTCAAACAAATGCCTCAAAACACATTGGCCGGAGGTTCATTCTACAGCAAGACAATGAACCCAAACATACTGCTAAAGTAACTTTTCCAAAGCTAAAAAATGGCCAATTCTTGAGTGGCCAAGGTTTCCACCTGATCTGAACCCGATTGAGCATGCCTTTTATATGCTGAAGAGAAAACTGAAAGGGACTAGCCGTCAAAACAAGCATAAGCTAAGGACGGCTGCAATACAGGCTTGGCAGAGCATCACCATAGAAGACACCCAGCAACTGGTGATATCCATGAAACCCAGCAAGCAGTCATTGCATGCAAAGGATATGCAACAAAATACTAGACATGACTACTTTCATTTACATGACATTGCTGTGTCCCAAACATTATGGTGCCCTGAAATGGGGGGACTATGTATAAACACTACTCTAATTTCTCCATGGTGAAACCAAAATGTATAAAAATGGCCTTTATTATAATCTGACAATGTGCACTTTAACCACATGTGATTTTTTTTCTATTACAAATCTCAAATTGTGGAGTACAGAGGCAAACAAATAAATGATGGGTCTTTGTCCCAAACATTATGGAGTGCTCTGTACATGTGTAAAATTGAATAGATAAATAAATCGGATCTAAGAATATTAAGAAGTATAGTGAAACGAGGTAAGTGGTTTAGCATTAATTAGCAGAGTGTGCTTATGAGTCCATATAGCTTGGAATATTTATCATAAATTATTTCAGCAAGACAAAATATTTGTAATAGAGGAAATAAAATCTATCTAACCTGTTAATGACAAAGGAAGTTGTCTTAAAGATGTAAACCTGAAAAAGAAAAAGACCAGTGAAAGTCCATTTTCTGCCACAAAGATGCAGACGTAATTAGAAAATTACTTTCATTTTAAAGACATTATTATTTTGTGAGGTCCAAAATACTAACAAATGAAAAGTATCCAAAATTATATAAACACATAAGACGCTGAAAATGGAGTTCAGTGAAGAGGGAAAACCATTGTTATTTTAGGTCAATAGCCATTCATCAGAGGTTAGCTAATGAACATATTTTAAGCTTCAGTGAAGGGATTGGGTAGAAAGACCATGGGTAATGTCTGTTCATGGAGATGGTACTGGACTGACTGAGAGAGGAAGGTGAAGACATGTTCATTGATGTTCATCTGTTGGAGATGATACGGATAGGAGATGATGAAATGTTGGAATTGTGAAGTATGAAATTAAACAGAAAGCCAGAAATACTCAGGAGGTCAAGTAGCATCTACAGAGAGAGTAAAACAAAGTTAACATTACAAATTGATGACCTCTAATCAGAATTGATCAGTACTGATACAAACTGGAAAGGTTTACAATTTGGAAATACTGAATTCAATATTAAGTATCGAGGGTTACAACATGCCTTGTCAGAAGATCAGATAATTACTATTTACAATACAAAAGGAGACCATAACACCTATTAGATCCATGCGACCTACCATCAGAGCAATGCCACCAGTGGCATTCCCCTTTTCTTTATTTCTAGGTAACACTGGTATTTATTCTCTCTCATGTCCATCTCTTTCCCTTTGGATGCCTCTCATCTACACTCGAAGTAATTTACAGTATTGGGATGTGGAACACCCGGGAACCCACACGATCACAGAGAGAACTGGCAAACTCCACATTGCAGAGGTCAGGATGAAAGCCAGAGAGCTAAAACTCTGATTCAGCAGCATTAAATATCACCTCACCTCCCTCTATACTGAAACACTGCTGTAAATTACCTTCTAAATTAACCTGTCATTTCCTTGCTTTCTAATATTATTTCCCCAGATTCGCTATCTATAGGACTACTAGCTCCTTTAAAAAAAGAAAAAAACTCTAACCAACTCTTGTATTTCTGACTAGCTTCATTTTGTACAATAATCTTCCCTTTCTGATTAACCTTTTAATGATTCTTGGCTCGCTTAAAACTAATTTGTCCAATCTCAAGAGTCAAGAGTGTTTTATTGTCATATGTGCCAGATGGGACAATGAAATTCTTGCTTCTTAATCTGTGACCTGCCATCCAACTTTGTTGCAATTGTGTGCTTTTTCCTCATGTCTGATACTAGCTTTAACTTGGGATGTCTGTTTTAAACACGAAGCCAAGAAAAAGATAAACTCCTCTGCCCACACATGATCCATATCCATCCATATCCATGTCCCAATGTTTGGTTAATCTTGACTGCTGGCTCCTCCACCTCTTGCCATTTTATCTCTTCCCTTTCCACCAACCAGGGATGAAAACGATGCTTCCAGGTGAAGTAGCAAGTCACTATTTTTTTTTAATGTGTACTGCATTCAGTGCTCTTGTGCATCTCCTCTACATTGGGGAAATCAAATATGGATTGGCTGACTGCATTGCAGAACTCCTCTCTTTAATTTGAATATTGATGTGGTATGTTATAACCCTCTGGACTTCATAATGAATTCAAAAATTTCAGGTAACCAGATTTAAGGGCCTGTCCCACTTACGCGACCTTTACAGGCGACTGCCGCCACCCGTGATAGGTCACCAAAATTTTCCACATGTTTTCAACACATTTACGACCATACAGGCAACCCCTGGCGACATGTCGCAGGTGACCTCTCACGACCATAGGAGACCTCCTCTAACGACCATACAGCCTGTATGGTCATGAGAGGTCTCCAAAGAGTTGTAGTGTCTTTCTGGTCACCACTGAATTTTCAACATGTTGAAAATTTCGGCGACCTATCACGGGTGCCGGCAGTCGCCTGTAAAGGTTGCGTAAGTGGGACTGGTAGAATTGTCCTTTATATCATAATTTTCTCTTTTAAATTCATAGTTCCAGCATCTGCAGTTTTTATTTTCCTTTTCTAACTTGATATTGTAGTTTGTAAGCCAAACAGACATCTGCATATAAAAGAAATGCTGAAATGAAAACAGGAAATACTTAAAATAATCAGCAGATTGAAGAAATGGACAGGCTAATGTTTCGGTTTGATGATCTTTCATCATTTGATCAAATTTAAATGTTAACTTTGTTTCTCAGATGCTACCTGACCTGCTAAGTACTTCAAGCATTTTCTGGCTTTATTTAAGAATGATATAGGAATACTTTGAATGTGCAGAAAAGATGGTTAATGATATTACAAATATACATCAACGATAGATGCCTGAATGATTCTAGAAAGCATCATATATTTTCACAATATTGTTAACCTACTGATTTAGAATGAAAAAAACGTACAATTACATCACCAGACCATCGAATGTATGGTCCATCGATGTATTCAAGTGAGAGTTATCTATAGCTCCTAGGGCTGACGGAATCAAGGGATATGGGGTGAAAGCAGGAATAGGGCATTGATTCTGGATGATCGTCCATGATCATAATGAATGGCGGCGCTGGCTCGAAGGGCAGAATGGCCTACTCCAGCACCTATTACAGGTGCACAACCTATCCGAAAGCCTTGGGACCAGACACTTGTCGGATTTCGGACATTTTCGGATTTCCGAATGGAAGATTTTTAGCGTAGATTAGGTAGGTAGCGCGGGCGGCTTGAAAAGTCTGGAGCAGCTGCCTCCTCCCCGGAGACCGGGAGAATCATTGCATAAATGTTAGTCAGTTAGTTTGGAGGGATTTTATGTGGTGGTGGTGGAGTAGGGGTGAAGGGGGAAACTTTAATTCTTAGTCCCCTACCTGGTCGGCGACTCCCAACCTCGCGGAGCTGGGGGCTTCGTCCGGCCGCGGGCGGCGCCGGTTGGAGCTCCGACCCCGGCAACTCTACCCCCGGCTGTGCGGCTCCAAATCCAGCGACGCTCCGCGAACGTTGGGTCGGCGGCCACAGCGCTCCGGAGCTTGCCGCACGGCGACCCGGTAAGGCATTGCCCGCTCCCCGCTGGTATCCCAGCGCTGCGACGCCGCCGACTCCCGACATTCGCGGAGCTGGGGCGTCCGGCCACGGGCCGCGCTGGATTTGGAGCGCCTCACAGCCAGGGGTAGAGTTGCCGGGGTCGGAGCTACAACCGGCGCCGCCCGCTGCCCCACCGGCCACAGCGCTGTGGAGCTTACTGCACGGCGACCCGGTAAGGCATTGACCGCTCCCCGCCTCTCCGACCAGGTAGGGGACTAAGAATTAAAGTTTACCCCTTCACCCCCCCCTTCACATAAAAGCCCTCCAAACTAACTGACTAATATTTAAGCAATGATTTACAGATGTTTAAGCGTCTCCCGGTCTCCGGGGAGGAGGCAGCCGCCACAGTAGTACAGACCTGGGTTGACCGTGGGTCGTTTCGGGTCAAGTTTGCGCCAAACGCGAGCTTTGGTGCGCAGACGACATCTGGGAAAAATGGCCGGTTTTCGGAGTTTTTCGGTTTCCGGAACACCGGATAAAAGGTTGTGCACCTGTATCTATGAATGTTACTCTGTCCTAAAGATGATTTGTTGCTCAAAATTCTTCTCCGTTATATGTCATAAATGTTCCTTTCATTGGTTTAACCTATGCTCTCCTTTCTCATGTTCCTATGTCCTTATATTCTGCATACCTTGATGTCGATCAAAAAACTGGAATCCTGAAATCTGATAGGCGTGACAAAGCGCCTTCGATATGAAGAATTCATTCTGTTTCTCTTTCCACAGACGCTGCTTGAGCTGCTGAGTGATCCCAGCTTTTTCTGCTTCTATACCTTGAATGCTGTCAACTACAGCTGATTTTATATGATTTTAGCAGGTAAAGAACAGGGTAAGCTACAAATTTGATCTTACCAATTATTTGCAACACTAATTGAAACCCATATCAGATGGACCTTAATCTCATTATTGTTTCAATTTCACGTTTGAGATTACAGAAATCAAGCACCGTTGCTCCAGGATACAGGATTAATAATTAAGGAATTAAGCGTCTTGACCTGAAATGTCATCCATTCCTTCTCTGCAGAGATGCTACCTGTCCCCTTCAGCATTTTGTATCTACCTTTAATAATTAAGGACCTGGATGAAGAATCAGATACATTCAAAGTTGGAAAGCTTTGGAATTCTCTGTCCCAGAAGACTGTTTAGTATTTTAAAGAATGACCTTAGGATACATTTCAGGACAACAAGGGAATTGAGGAATAAGTTAGAAGATCGCTGGCCCTCCACTCCGCTCTGGACCACTTGGACAACAAAAACTCATATGTCAGGCTGTTATTTATCGATTACAGCTCGGCATTTAACACAATCATCCCCTCCAAGCTGGTTACCAAACTCGCAGAAGTGGGTCTCTGCGCATCCCTCTGCAATTGGATCCTCGACTTCCTCATTCACAGACCACAGTCTGTTCGTGTTGGTGGAAGTGTGTCAGCCTCGATAACAATCAGCACGGGAGCACCTCAAGGCTGCGTGCTCAGCCCCCTGCTGTACTCACTCTATACTCATGACTGCGTAGCCAGTCACAGTGCGAAATCCATCATCAAGTTCGCTGACGACACCACTGTTGTGGGACGTATCACTGATGGGGATGAGTCAGAGTACAGAAGAGAGATCGAGCAACTGTCCATATGGTGCCAGCGCAATAACCTGGCCCTCAACACCAGCAAAACCAAGGAACTGATTGTGGACTTTGGAAGGAGTAGGAGGGGGACCCACAGCCCCATTTATATCAACGGGTCGATGGTTGAAAGGGTCAAGAGCTTCAAATTCCTGGGCGTGCACATCTCTGAAGATCTTTCCTGGTCCGAGAACACTAGTGCAATTATCAAGAAAGCTCATCAGCACCTTTACTTCCTGAGATTACGGAGAGTTGGTTTGTCAAGGAAGACTCTCTCTAACTTCTACAGGTGCACAGTAGGGAGCATGCTGACCGGTTGCATCGTGGCTTGGTTCGGCAATTTGAGCGCCCTGGAGAGGAAAAGACTACAAAAAGTAGTAAACACTGCCCAGTCCATCATCGGCTCTGACCTTTCTTCCATCGAGGGGATTTATCGCAGTCGCTGCCTCAAAAAGGCTGGCAGTATCATCAAAGACCCACACCATCCTGTCCACACACTCATCTCCCTGCTACCTTCAGGTAGAAGGTACAGGAGCCTGAATACTGCAACAACCAGGTTCAGGAATAGCTACTTCCCCACAGCCATCAGGCTATTAAACCTGGCTCGGACAAATCTCTGATTATTAATAACCCATATTCTGTTTTTTGCACTTTATCAGTTTATTTATTCATGTGTGTATATATTTATAATATGGTATATGGACACACTTATCTGTTTTGTAGTAAATACCTACTATGTTCTGTTGTGCTGTAGCAAAGCAAGAATTTCAATGTCCTATACAGGGACACATGACAATGAATTCACTTGAACTTGAAGAGCAGGGTTACAATAGATTATCTTGTTGAATGGTGAAGCAGGGTCAGAGTCAAAACCCCACCTCCACATTTTCCATGTGTTTTGTAAATGAGCAGATAATATTTTTTTAAAAACAATAAAGTATGCTTGTAATCTAACATAGCACTATTTTACAACAAAATAGTAAATATATTTTCACAACACATGCTTCCAGTTTGAAGCCCCTACCTGACGACCATAGCAGCAGCTTGTTTAAGGAGGATTGCATTTCTCACACATGGGACCTAAGAGCAAGATAGGAGAACATATGATGAAAAATTGCATTTGAATTCACAGGAACAGAAGGAAATAAGAGCAGGAGTGGGTCATTTAAGCCTTCAAGCCTGCCTGGCATTCAATATGATTGTGGCTGATCTATGCTGGCCTCTTCTGTGCCAGTTCCCCATAACTCTGAATTCCTCAATCTTTCAAATATTTATCAATCTCCATCTTAAACGCATCCAATGATCTGGCCTCCAGCACCCTCTGGGACAGAGAATTCCAGTGATTCACAACCCTCTAAGGAAGAAAATTCTCTGTGGACTAGGCAGAGAGCCCCCTTATTTTATAACTATAGACACCCCCACACCCCTGTGACAATATCTCAACATCTCTCCTTTAACTGCCCTATGAGTATGAGACTTACTGCATTCATTACAAATAATTAACTGGTCACAATTTGATAAATTAGTTGAGTTGAGATGTGAAAAAGTCAACAACAGCAAGTCTTCTTGAACAAGTTAGGGCTTTATTCTTTGGAGCGCAGAAGGTTAAGGGGGGACTTGATAGAGGTTTTTATAATGATGAGAGGGATAGACAGAGTTGACGTGGAAAAGCTTTTCCCACTGAGAGTAGGGAAGATTCAAACAAGGGGACATGACTTGAGAATTAAGGGAGAACATCTTTACTCAGAGAGTGGTAGCTGTGTGGAATGAGCTTCCAGTGAAGGTGGTGGAGGCAGGTTCGTTTTTATCATTTAAAAATAAATTGGATAGTTATATGGATGGGAAAGAATGGAGGGTTATGGTCTGAGCGCAGGTATATGGGACTAGGGGAGATTATGTGTTCGGCACGGACTAGAAGGGTCGAGATGGCCTGTTTCCGTGCTGTAATTGTGTATATGGTTATATGGTTCTTTCTTTGTTAATTTCACTCCTTCTCTATTGATGATAATGCTTTGCTTGAGTACTGATGCACGGGCAGCAATCACCTCCAGTAACTCAATCAAGTGATCATTATTCACCTACACGAAAAGAGTAACTCAGTAAGTCAGGCAACATATCTGGAGGACATGTACAGGTGATGTTTCAGGTCAGGACCTTTCTTTAAACTGAGTATTGTGCGTGTGTGATGTTTGAGGTTAGGATCTTCTTCGAACTGAAAGCTGGAAAAGAGGTGGGTCCAACTAAATGAGAGTAAGTCTGAGGTCATCCTTCTCGGCCCCTCGGACTCAATCAAAATGATAGCAGGCAGCCTTGGAAGCCTTACCCCACTTCTCAAACGTCACGTCAAAAACCTCGGCGTGATATTTGACTCGGCACTGAAATTTGACAAACAAGTCAATGCCGTGGTAAAAGCTAGCTTCTTTCAGCTTCGGACGATAGCTAAAATAAAACAATTCCTCCACTTTGATGACCTCGAAAAGATCATCCACACATTTATCTCCTCCCGCCTAGATTACTGCAACTCTCTTTACACTGGCATCAACCAATCTTCCCTGTCCCGCCTGCAACTGGTCCAAAACGCCGCAGCGAGACTCCTGACGGGCACCCGAAAAAGGGACCACATAACCCCGATCCTGGCCTCTCTCCACTGGCTCCCTGTGCGGTTCCGTATACATTTCAAGACCCTCCTCTATGTCTAAAAAGCCCTAAATGGGCTTGCCCCCTCCTACATTACAAGTCTTCTCACCCACCACTCCACCTCCAGGTCCCTCAGATCAGCCGACTTGGGGCTGCTGAATATCCCGCGTTTTTAGGGTGACCGCACCTTTGCGGTTGTAGCTCCTAGACTGTGGAGCAGCATCCCCCTTCCCAACAGAACTGCCCCCTCCATTGACTCCTTTAAGTCAAGACTAAAAACTTATCTATACTCCCAAGCCTTTCCTGACGTCCACTGAGCGAGGGCTATATGTATATAGTTTGTTTGTTTATACTATACTTATAACAAATGTAAAGCCCTTTGGCCAACGAGAGTTGTTTTTTAAATGTGCTATATAAATAAATGTGACTTGACCAAAGCATGGCATGTAAATAGGTGGATACAGGTGAGGGGAGTTTGTAGATGGGAGGACAAAGGCTAGAGACAAAAAGGGGACAAAATGGTGTGAAATAATCCAGACAAAAAATATTTTTTTGTTCATGTCCTCCAGAGGCCTGACCCACTGAATTACTCCAGCACTTTGTGAACCTTGTATTTCCATTATTCACATACAAATCTTGGCACTGTCAAAACCTATTCACTTCAAGCATATATACAGTTTTAGCATACACTTCTGGCAGAGTGCTACCCAGTGATTAGAAAATAAATCTGAATTTCCCACACCAAATTATTAGACAGATATATAGGGCCTCCAACATAGTTCAGAAAGCCTTGTGCTTCCCAAGTTCAATTACACTTCAATATAAATTCTGAGCCATCGCACAAGTTAAGCTTAAAATGAGACAATTAAAAAAAAAAATGTTATACAAGAAGGAAAACAATGAAGACTAAGTCTATTATATAGGAATGTTTTGGTATTACATTAGCCACTGAGAAACACAAAATGACAATCTGCTATATCTCATCAATGAAAAAACATAGCATGCTCATGCCAGTAGAATACGTTTCCTTCTGTTCTATGTTAAAATACATTTTCCATCCTGCTTCTGAATATTATTTCTGATGAGCTGTCAAGAAACACCAAATATTTAAACTGTTTCCCATTTAAAATTTATGTTAGTATGCAATATTATTACTTTTCATCAATAGCAAAGTAAGCAGCACATGCAAACACCATGTGTATTGCCCTGGACAATGGTTTGGTGGGCAATGACTAAAATTGAAGAACCCTCATTCTTACACAATTGTTCAAAAAAAAACCTAGCTTCATCTTTTTCATATAAGGGTCTTGCTTTTATATGGCACCATTCAATCATTTCACTACATCGTAGAGGTCCACAGCCAATTTGTGCCACAGGTGCCTGTGTGACAATAACCAAGTTTAGTGACAGTGCTATTTAAGAGGGGATCAGGTGCCAACCAAAACATCACAGGTTTTCCCCCTTGCTCTTTTTGGAATGGGCCAGTGGGTTTTTTCTGTGTCAACTGCGAAGGAAGATTGGATTCCGATTTAATATTTTACTCAAAACATGGCATTGCACTACAGTTGGGCTGGACTTTCCTGATCAAGACTCCGCAGTGAGACCCGATAATCCGTCACAGACCCCCGTCTCCCGACATGATCTTAGGTCCTCTGTATGTTTAAAAGTGGGAGAGAGAGAGAGATGCCAGCTATATGAGATATGAGATATAGCTATATAGCTATAAGATATGATCTTATAGCTATATTAGCTTATAGTTATAGCTATATGATCTTATAGCTATGTAGCTATAATATATGATCTTATAGCTATATTAGCTTATAGTTATAGCTATATGATCTTATAGCTATGTAGCTATAATATATGATCTTATAGCTATATTAGCTTATAGTTATAGCTATAAGATATGATCTTATAGCTATAAGATCTTTGGCCAGCAGTTTCCGTAAGACGCTCAGAAAAGTATTATTTTATTAAAAGGAAGCCCTGGCCCATCACACCCGCTCATTCTGTGCATTTACAGTACACTCACACGCAACTCCATGGAACTGCTCTTATCACATAAAACAAGGACTCTCTGTTGCAATGCAAGTCACCTTGGTCACCTTGGTCAGGACACGATTCATACTTGGAACAAAACTACAGCACCAACCAGTCCAGGCCCCACAGCTAAACCCCCGCCGGAAACCGGCCCCTGAAACCTCCCGCTGCAGCACCAACAACTAACGTTCCGGCTTCAGTCTGGTTCACCAAATACACTCACAATCAAAAGAAAAATGTAACAAAAGGGAGTCATATATTTAAAGAAGAATTCAAATTGAATTGAAACAGAGAATGTTAGTTTATACAGATGGATGAAAATAAAAAGAGTGAGGCAACCGAAGTTATTTAATTTCACACAGAGAGTGGTGAAATCTCTGGAAACTCTCTGCCACAGTAGGTAGTTGAGGCCAGTACATTGGCTATATTTATGAGGGAGTTAGATGTGGCCCTTGTGTATAATAAAGGGGGTATGGAGAGAAGGCAGGTACGGGATACTGAGTTGGATGATCAGCCAGGATCATATTGAATGGCGGTGCAGGCTCGAAGGGCCAAATGGCCTCTACTCCTGCGCCTAATTTCTGTGTTTCTATGTTTCTAATTACTGTCAGTGAATGACAGTGTGGGATGTGTACATATTCAATACAATACAATACAATACAATACAATACGGTTTATTTGTCATAAGTGCAAGTGAAATGAATATGTCAGCAGCGGTACAATTATAAAGAACACACACAAAAACACAATAAAAATTTAACATAAACATCCACCACAACATTCATCACTGTGGTGGAAGGCACACAATTTGGCCAGTTCCCCCCGTGGTTGGGACCTCAACCCTCCGCAGCCGTTGCTGCGGGCGTCCAGATGGTAAAAGGGCAAGGTACAAGTCCAGGTAAGTCCAGAGTCGGCTCTTCCCCACCGGAGACCGCGGCTTTAAGTTGGTGTAGGCCGCAGGCCGGCGGTCGAAGATTTAAGGTTTAAAGTTCCCGCCGCGCCGCAGCCAGAAGCACCGCAGTCCGCAGGGCCGGCGGTGGAAGGACCCTTCTGTTGTGGTGCTGCAAGTAAGAATTTCATTGCTCTATCTGGGACATATGACAATAAAACACTCTTGACTTAAAATTGTTAAAAATATATATTTCAGCATGATTTGTTTTGTAAAGAAGAAAATAAATGTTTAAATATGATTCATTTTTAGCTCTCTTAAAGTAATGATAAATCTATTATTGTTTATTTTAATGATGATGATGATGATGATGATATATACAGAAGATAGACGCAAAGATAGACACAAAGTGCTGGAGTAACTCAACGGGTCAGACAGCATCTCTGGAGAAAAAGGATGGGTGACGTTTCAGGTCGGGTCGGGACCCTTCTTCAGACTGGAAAACAGCTGGCGGGATATCAACCGGCTTAACTTTTCTACTCTCTTTACCTACTCTAACCTCAGCACCTCCGAAAGTACAGCCCGCTCACTTTCCCAACATTATTATCAAACCCACCGACAAGGGAAGGGCTGTGATCTTGGGGCTGACCTCTACCGGGCTGAGACCAGGCACCAGTTTTAGATATCTATATAATGAAAAGTCTCATCTTGACCACTTCCTGTCAGTGCTGTATATTGACTAGAAAAAACGCTACCCTGTATCGCTGTGATTTTTGGCCATCACACTCACGGTGCTCCTCTGCTGAGCCAGCCACGAGGATTTTTCACATCGATGCAAAATAAAAAAATGATGAGTGTTTTAAAAACCTTGAGATCAGCTGATTGATCCATACGCCTGTCATTCACCGCGATGAAGGTAACGCCCCTTCGGGGGGGGGGGGGGGGGGGGGGGGGGGGGGGGGGAGCAGGACTACAAAACCTGGACATGAGCCAGTCCCTCTGCAAGATCGCGAGGGAGAGGCCACCACTATCATTCTAAGCTGTGAATCAACTGAACTGTGAGTCTGCAATGTACTTGCAATAAATAATTTGTTAGCCCTTAATGACAATGCCATGAGTTGTTTTACCTGCTGCCCTGCCTGTGCTTGTAAGTGCAATGCATAATTGGAAATGAAATAAAATGAAATAAAATGAAATGAAATGACAATGCCATGAGTTGTTTGGCCTGCTGCCCTGCCTGTCCTTGAAACTGCACTGTTTTATTAGGTCCGACTGTGTTTGGAAGGAATAAAAGCTTTATTAGGTCCGACTGTTTAGAAGGAATAAATGCTTTATTAGGTCCGACTGTGTTTGGAACGAATAAATGCTTTATTAGGTCTGTCTGTGCTTTATTAGGTCGGTCTGTGTTTAGCCCAAAAGTCCCATTAATTTCGTGACTTCCGCTTAGTGGACAGGTCGCGCTGATTGCATAATTTCCGGTGAGTGCAGAGGTTGTGCTGATTGCGGAAGTGCCGCTGACTGCAGAAGCCCCGCAGTGGAGAGGCCGCGTTCAGCCATGTGAGTAGATTCAAGAAAGTTTACGTTAATATATACGGTGTGTGAGTCAGTGTGTATGTGAGTGTGTGTGTGTGTAAGTTTGTGTGTGTGTGAGTGTGTGTGTGTAAGTTTGTGTGTGTGTGAGTGTCAATGTGTGTGTGTGTGTAGGTGAGTGCATGTTTGTGTGAGTGTGTGTGTGTGTGGATGAGTGTGTGTGTATGTGTGTGTGAGTGAGTGTGTGAGTGTATGAGTGTATGTATGTGTGAGTGAGAGTGTGTGTGTGAGTGAGTGAATGTGTGTGAGAGAGAGAGTGTGTGTGTGTGTATGTGTGTGTGTGTGTGTGTGTGTTTGTGTGAGTGTATGTGTGTGTGTGTGTGTGTGTGTGTGTGTGTGTGTGTGTGTGTGTGTGTGTGTGTTGGAGGGTGTGTGTATGTGTGTGTGTGAGTCTTTGTGTGTATATTGGAATTGGTGGAAAGGTGGAATATAGCGTTGGGGGACCAGCCCTCCCATGTGAAGCTGGGACCCAACGGGTCCCACTTAGTCTAGTTTTTAAATAAATAGCAGTCTGAAACATAGAAAAATAGGTGCAGGAGTCGGCCATTCGGCCTTTCGAGCCAGCACCGCCATTCAATATGATCATGGCTGATCATCGAAAATCACTACCCCATACCTGCTTTTTCCCCATATTCGTTGATTCCTTTAGCCCTAAGAGCTAAATCTAACTCTCTCTTAAAAACATCCAGTGAATTGGCCTCCATTGCCTTCTGTGTCAGAGAATTCCACAGATTCACAACTCTCTGGGTGAAGAAGATTTTCCTCCTCCAAAGAAGGGTTCGGATAAAAAACGTTTCCCAACCTTTTTCTCCAGAGATACTAACTCACCCGCTTAGTACTCATCCAGTACATGGCTATCAAAGTTATTTAATTACCGACAATAAAATTCTTTGTTTAAAAATATTTCTGCATGATTTTCTTTTTGTAAAGAAGAAAATAAATGTTTAAATAGTGTATTTTGTAGTTTATTTTAATGAATTATATCTGTTGAGAGAGTAGCTATCTGCTTATTTTGAATGTGAAAATTGGGAAGAATATTCTTTGGAGACACAAGGAACAACAGGCACTGGAATCTTGAGCGAAATGTAAAGTTAAGTAGTGGACTCAGTAACTCAGTGGGCTATTCTTTGTTTTTTCCAGTTTCACATAAAATATGCAACTTGCAAGCATGTGGGTGGACATACTGACATGATGAATACTTAAATGTGCATGGATCAATTTTCTGTAACTAGGAGTAATGTGTTATACTGTATTTTGTGCATAACAAAAATGACAGCTGTTACAAACATTAGTAATTTTTCTCTCTCCAACTTGCAAAACTGAAATGGTCTTTCAACGTGATAAGATCCATAGCAATGGTTATTTCATATGGTGAAAATAAAATTATCGCACACTGCTTGGGGTTGCTTACCCAATTGAGCTCACATAATATCAAAGATAGACACAAAATGTTTGAGTATTTCAGCGGGATAGGCAGCATCTCTGAAGAGAAGGAATGGGTGACGATTCGGGTCGAGACCCTTCTTCAGACTGATGTCGGGGCAGAGGGAGGACCATAGATGAGGAATTGTATAGATAAGGAAGTGTAAGGTGGGAAAACAGGACAAAGGAATGGATACATAAACAATAGGTGCAGGAGTAGGCCATTTGGCACTTCAAGCCAGCAACGCCATACTATATGATCATGGCTGATCATCCACAATCAGTATCCCATTCCTGCCTTCTCCCCGTAACCCTTGATTCCACTAGCCCTAAGATCTATATCTAAAGCCCCTATTCCAATTTCACGACCTAATTGACGAACCTTGCTGCACCCCACTAGTCACTGCCTGCCATTCTGAAAAGGACCCATTCATCCTTACTCTTTGTTTCCTGTCTGCCAATCAATTTTCTACCCATGTCAATATCCTACCCCAATACCATGTGCTCTAATTTTGCCCACTAATCTCCTATGTGGGACTTTATCAACGGATTTCCAGATACACTACATCCACTGGCTCTCCCTTGCCCATTTTACTTGTTACATCCTCAAAAAATTCCAGAAGATTAGTCAAGCATGATTTCCCCTTCGTAAATACATGCTGACTCGGACTGATCCTGTTACTGCTATCCAAATGCTATTACATCTTTGATAATCGACTCCAGTATCTTCCCCATCACCGATGTCAGGCGAACTGGTCTATAATTCCCTGCTTTCTCTCTCTCTCCTTTCTTGAAAAATGGGATAACATTAGCTACCCTCCAATGCACAAGAACTGATCCAGAATCTATAGAACATTGGAAAATGATCACCAATGCGTCCACGATTTCTAGAGCCACCTCATTGAGTACCCTGGGATGCAGACTATCAGGCCCTGGGGATTTATCAGCCATCAGTCCCATCAGTCTACCCAACACCATTTTCTGACTGGAGATCAAGGAAAATGTAGAATGTAGAAATGACAAATAAAATTGTATTGTATTGTATTGTAGAATAGATCTCAAATATACTGGACCCTCAAATAGAAGCTTCTGATTAAAGGATTGTCAATTGTGCAGAACGTGAGCTTTGAGGTGTACAATATCTAATCAATCATTTTCAAGGTTCTCTGATGACATTGGATGCTGGACCCAACAGAGGTTGGTTTGGCCAAAGAACCCCAATTATTCCTTCTTGATGTTGCACCTTGCCTCTGTCTTCCTCTATGCATTCCTCACAAACCACAACTGCTCCTCCACTCTGTTCCACTTGGCAGCCATTTGGAGTGCAATCTTTACCATAATCTCACCTATCCAATTATTTCCTTCTGCCCAGCACAGCAAACTGAATTTACTGACTACTTCTAGGCTCCGGCTATTTATCCATGCTATTAATAAAATTATCTATAGCCAACTCTGCCTCAGCTTGTCAGCCCCCAAAGCCCTCATTTATATGTTCGCTATTGCTCCAGTGAAGCATTGTGATCCATTTTATTGTGAAAATTACATGTTGCTGCTGTTACCATGATATTGTCAGTAATCAGTATAATTGTTCTTCTTCCCTTCTGAACCCATCCTTCTTCGGAAAGTTTCACATCTGCTTATATTTAATTGCCTACTCTGGCCCTAGTTGCTGTCATCTATCAACCTATAAAACTATAGTTTAATTTGAAAAGACAATGCACCTATTTTGTGACTGGTGACAACCACGGGGCATCAAACATGTAAATACCCCAGACAATCGCAATAGTCTGTTTTAATTTGCGCTTTTCTAGTTTTCATTTGAATTTATATTCAACTTATTACGTTTGAGATGTCTCCATAGATGAGATGTCAATTTGCAAATATTTTTCCTATTGCTGACCCTTGGGTAATGCAGCATCAAGTTTACTGATTTAATTAAACCTTGGCATAACATCTGTGTACACTTATGCTAATACATTGTATTGAGGAAACCAGGGTAAGAATGCACGCAAAATGTATGAGACTCTGAAGTGACTTGGTTCTAGCCTGGATTGCTATTTCTTCCCCTGACTTTGGTGACAGAAAGTGATTACATTCCCTTCATAAATTGAGTGCTATCGGCTACTAGCATATACCCAAAATGCATTTTTCTTAAAGTGGTATGCAGCAGAAAGGAGCACAAACTTGATAATATTTACAGCTACATCAACGTTGTAAAAATATAGTTGTTTTAAAAGATAATTTGAAAATTACTCACATTTTGCTGATCTTCCCATTACCTGTTCTGCAATGGGTGACCTATTTGGAGCCATATTGTATATGTAGAAGAACAAGGTTTGTGAAGTGTCTATCAGTACCAACAGAATGAGGCATCACCACATCATAACAACAGGATCTCATTGGCATCATTTTATCAACTGGAAATACTGGGCACAAGAAGGTAAACCTAGAACACACAAATTTACCGGGGAGACAGAGACATGTTTTTAAAAAAAATAATTTTATAGGGGAATCTAGGTCCTACTTAATGCTAATGCACTCTTGGTACTGCCTACAATTCTTCCATTTGGTAATTTTTGACATATTCATAATTTCTGAAAGCCCCGTTAAACAATTCTATTGTATTCTGACATTCTGTTATTTGTTCAATTCATGCATTATTTGATGTGCAGGACATAATGAGACATTGATAATCAATCTCAAGAAGGCCAAGATCGGAAATTACTTTTGTTCCGTCTCCTACCTTCTACGTTTTTCCAACTCCCTCATATAATTTGGCAACATTCACTGTCCAAATTAATTGGGCTTGCTGGTGTTTGGGAATTAAGCTGAAGTGAATCACTGTCTCCAGATGAAAACAAATGGCAGAAACTTGGCAGCGTTATAAAATGTAAAGCAGCTTATACTAAATGATGAAGATGCAACAGACATTCTCTTTTGGGAATGAAATAGAAAATAGAGGCTGCTAATTCTATAGTTTGTTTCTTAAATCTTATTTATGTATGATAGTTCATGCTACTTCATTTTTCTCAATGGGTTAATTTTAATGAGAAAAATATAAGTTCTTGATTTTAAACTTCTCTGGTGTTGTTATTCCATCAAGGTTAGTGGCGACTGTGTACCTCAGCCCAACCAAACAAGATGATGTCATTTGTTTTGTCTTCCATACAGATGTAACCAGCTAATCTATGAACATCAGCCAAAGGAGGTTGCTTTGAGTACCAGCTTTTTGTTTCACCAGTTTGTGCATGAATTAGAAATGTTATACCTTATAACATGAATAATAATAATAGAAATGTGAATATTTGCGGAGTACTGCAGATCAGACTGGATAATTTTGATTTTTAATCTAAAACAATGGGCCCACTGAGCAGAATATCAAACTAAAACCGCACAAAAGGAATGGCTGGGAAGCCATAAGACTGACAATTTGCTGTTAGCATGTTCTAGTATTTTACTTGGATTTTGACTCATAATAACTTTACATTTTTAATCGGTATTAGTAAAACAATATTATCTTCATTGGTAGGATGAGGAACATTAATATATGTAGGAGGTGCATTAAATATGTTAATAAAGATATATGAGATAATTAATATATAGAATGTATACTTATGATTTTAGAGGCAGTATGGCTAGCAAGAAACAGTAGCAGAGGGGCATATAGTCTTGTGCTTATACTAGATGGTATTGAGTGGGGTGATGAACAATGTGCAGATAAGACCGTCAGAGTGTAAAAGCCAATAAAAGTACAACATTTCTGGATTATATCCAAAATAACATTTTTAGTCAGCATGTTTCAAATTCAATCTGGAAGTAAGTCATGCTGTAGGTAGTTCTGGGGACTAAGGTGGAGCATGTTTCAGAGAGAGTGAACTTCAGAAAGAATAGGGTTAGAAATGCACAACAATAAAAATCATCTGTGTAAACGTTCCTGTGGAGGCCGGGTGATTTCAGAAAGTTGAACAGAGATTGGTTCAGATGCACCAGAATAATTACTCCTTTTTAAACAAATTGAATGCTATTGGTTTACTTTAGTGAAGATTCTTGGGATGTTTTTCTACATTAGCCTATCATATAAAGCGCAAGTTGTAATTGATGATGACGGCGCACTTGGTATTTTACTGAAATACAAATTAAAATATCAAACATGAATTATAAAATAAATCCATTCTTTCACAATAATGCAATGTGTGCTAATGTCTGATGTGTTAATTGCCAGCAGACATTAGCACAAGTGAGGCCAGTTCATTGGCTATATTTAAGAAGGAGTTAGATGTGGCCCTCGTAGCTAAAGGGATCAGGGGGTATGGAGAGAAGGCAGGTACGGGATACTGAGTTGGATGATCAGCCATGATCATATTGAATGGCGGTGCAGGCTCGAAGGGCCGAATCGCCTACTCCTGCACCTATTTTCTATGTTTCTATGTGTTGGGTTAAAAATAGCACAATCTTGTATACTGGTGGTGGAATTCTCTTAGAAAGGTGAAATTCTTTTGCCAGACACTTTGACTCCACAATGATCAAAACTACTCATGTGTAATTTACTATTACTTAACAGGGGCATAATAGTCAATAAAAGATGCATTTTGTTTTTTTTTGATGGGATTATTTCAGAAACTATGTTTTAGTTCAAAGGGAAGTATTGCAAGGTGCTTTGACAGATGAAATGTACTGAACTCTGCTTCACAAATTGTTGTTTTGTGATTTAGCCACTGCATCACACATACCTTAGCATAACCCCCTACACCAGTGAGGGTTTCTTTACCTGTGAAGATTGAAGAGATGTGGTTGATGCCAAAGTCAATTGAGAGAGTATGAAGGGCTCATGCTGGGAATTGGGAAAAAAAATCCACATATCTTCTCTGTTAGTTAACACAAACATCTTATGTTACTTTGCTAAACTCAGTTAGAAAAGTTAGGTTTGAACATGGGAGATCACACCTAGTGAGAGATTTCTGTGGGTAATGTGAAGGAATCCTTTGAAGTTGCATTGGACAATTTGAAAATGATTGGGTGTGGGCAGTGCTGACGCTTCCACTACTGGTCAATACTTGAGAAAACTTATTGCTTATAATTGGAAGAAATAATACCCTGTCCATTAAAATAAATGATTTTTTAAGAGAAACATAGATCAAAATAAATCATTGTTAAATTAATATTTAATTGCAACTGAATGAGGGATGTTTTTCAGAGCTGAATTTATTGATCAATTATGAAATTGGTCTCTTCCTTTCTCCTGCATCTTTTCTGTATGTCAAATACAGAATAAAACCCATTTGATGCATTTAGTTCATCTTCACTGTGGCATCAGCTTAATGGTTGCCAGGTTTCTTGTTTCTGCTATGCTGCACAGAAAAGAAACAGGAGTTCATCATTTGATTTCTTAAATCTTTGTGATAACAGCTTTAAATGTATCTGTTAACTGTTTATACTTAAGCTCCATTCATAGTCAATGGTTACATTTAAAAAAAAGCTTCAAACTGAATCTATTATATTAAATTTACAATCCAATAAACTTCTGAAAGACCCTTCTTAAAATGAGATTGTTTTCTCAACAGACCTCTGACAGTACAATTGGCCTTATTTATCAGTGAGAAAGATATGGCTTGACTAAATGCACTTTAGCACTGTAATATCAAAATGTTAGTCTGACTTATATTGCACTGATTTGCAAACCTCCATACCATTAATTATTGGTCCACATTGACCCTAAAAGTTAGTTCCATTTGTTCAGAATTTCATATTTCCATTAAGATTGCCTTCCATTCTGCTTTCCTTTGCGTGATAAATATTAATTTACTCAAAATAATTTTAACTACTACAATTCTGGACAGTTGCAAGTTGTGGTTCTTGGCTTACTTTGTGAAACTAGTATTCTTTTGCAACCTGTGGTCATCTGAAAATGCCAGTGTTTGGTGTGGTTGGTTGAAGTGGGTTGTGCTGTTTCACAGAATTTGATTCTGCAGCCATTTCTGTTCACTGTGCATACCAAAGGTTTGAGTTTAAAACTAGAGAGAGCATTAATAGGGTTTGCAGATGATGTCAAAATATCAGGCATAATTAATTCTTTAGAGGACGAAAGAAGCTGCCTCATGATATTTATAAAATGGAGGAATGGATCATACAAGTGACAGGTAGAATATATTTTGAGTGTGTGTAAGGCATTGCATTTTTTGTGTGAGAAATATTGGCAGCAATAATTAAGGTCTGAATGGCAGGAAGCACGCTGTGGGAGAAGACAGAGGAATTTAGAGTAATTTAGAGAGCTAAGCATTAAAGGCAGCACCAAAGGTCAATGAGGCTGTTAAAAAAGCTAATGGTTTTTTGTGCAGATAATAAAATCTCAGAGGTAATGGCGATCTTGTGTAAGTCCTGAATAATATCACTGACCATTATCGGCACTACTGGGCTCTACAGGATAGAAAGGATGTTATGATTTTAAAGATGTATTACCATCGCCAAGATGTTTTCTGACATGAGGAAATACATATTTAAAATACTCTATATTTTTAGAACAATAACAGTTTTCAGTGTGAGTACATGGAACTAAACGTTTAAAACATAGAATGAATGAAGCAGTCTACAATGAAGTGCAACTGCAAGAGATGCTACACTTGTCGCTTTACCTCCCCCCTCAAATCCATTCAAGGACCCAACCAGTCGTTCCAGGTGCGACAGTTCACCTGCATCTCCTCCAACCTCATCTATTGCATCCGCTGCTCTAGATGTCAGCTGATCTACATCGGTGAGACCAAGCGTAGGCTTTGCGATCGTTTTGCTGAACACCTCCGCTCAGTCCACATTAACCAACCTGACCTCCTGGTGGCTCAGCACTTCAACTCCCCCTCCCATTCCGTATCCGACCTCTCTGTCCTGGGCCTTCTCCATGGCCAGAGTGAGCAACACCGGAAATTGGAGGAACAGCACCTCATATTCCGCTTGGGTAGTCTGCATCCTAGTGGCATGAACATTGAATTTTCCCAATTCTGTTAGCCCTTGCTGTCTCCTCCCCTTCCTAGCTCTCCATCAGCCCTCGGGCTCCTCCTCCTCCTTTTCCCTTTCTTCTCCCCGCCCCCACTGCCCATCTGAAGAAGGGTTCCGGCCCGAAATGTTGCCTATTTCCTTCGCTCCATAGATGCTGTTGCACCTGCTGAGTTTCTCCAGCACTTTTGTCTACCTACAATGAAGTAGAGTCCTTCCACATAGGAGGATCAAGGATGAAAGGCAATTTGTACAACAACATGCTGTTTGAAAGGGCAGGAGAAAGAAAAATATCACTCATCCGTGTGATCTCCTGGTTTGACTTTGCTTGCTTGACTGGGTTAGAACAGACTTTTTACCTGCTTGACCTTGTATTTTATCTCTGGTTTCTTGGGTCGGTTTCAGGAAATTACATGGGCTGTGGGGCATATAGTAATTTCTGTTTGTAACTGCATGTGTATAATTGATAATTGTGTTCCTTGAAGCCAACAGAGTCTGTCATACTTTCCGGGATTTCTCTTAAGTTATTGTTTTGTTCTCTGGCATGTGTCATCATGTTTGTTCCCTGATAGGGCTGCGTTTGCAGGCATGTGCACTCAGCAGACTTGGGGTGGGGGAAATTCAAAAAAGGATGTAATCCATTCTCCACCTTTTCAATTTGTTGAGACAGAACAGGGTGAGTGTTAGACAAGACACAGGGAAGAAGTCTTTTATCATGATGGTCTACCCCTTGTGACAGATTGGTGTCATGTATCATCTAATCATTTTCAGTTGACTAATTTTGTACAATGGTAGGATTCATATACTCCTAGATTGATAAGGTAGAATATTGATAAAGTATACAGTTTCAATATTCAAGACTGGATTGTACGATGGTTGAGAGAATACGGTTAGAAATGGATAAGAGCAAGTAGCTTCAACAAAGCCATTGGGTGCCATGTTTTAATTTTAATATATTTCTATCCATGTATGTAAAGAAATTGTGGGCGCAAAAAGGTTAGAAAACTTGGGAAACAAAGGATCCAAATGGTATATGTATTTTTCTGCAAATCAAGATGTGATCCAAGATGTTGTGTTCCTTCGTAACTGCCAGACTCAAGGATATAACTTGAGCAATTAAAATGTGACAGCTGTGGTATGAGAATGAACAGTCAAAGAGTTCTGTCTACATTGGAATCAAATACAGTTTGTTTTAGTTTAGAGATCTTCTTCTTCTTGCGTATGGCGTGCACAGCCTAAAGTTGTTGGACAACTTGTTCTATTTGATCTTATTTGATTGTGCACGCCGGGTTGATTGCATTCGTCGAAACAGGGCGGACCACGTGAAGGTTGCAATCGTCCACCCCAGTTTAGAGATACAGCATTGAAACAGGACCTTCGGCCCACTGAGTCCTCGCTGACTGACAACTACCCATCCACTAATTCTATCCTATGCACTAGGGATAATTTACAGAAGCCAATTAACCTATAAACCTGCACGTCTTTGTAAAGTGGGGAGAAACCGGAGCAAATGGAGAAAACCAACACGGTCACAGGGAGAATGTACAAACTCCATACAGACAGCACCCGTGGTCAGGATCGAACTCGGGTCTATGCTGCTGTAAGGCAGGAACTCTACCTCTGAGCCGCTGTACTGCCCCTAACATTGATATGGGGAAACCAGTCCATTTAGTTTATTGTCACATCTACTGAGGTGCAATGAAAAGCTTTTGTTGCGTGCTATCCAGTCAGCAGAAAGACAATACATGAAATCAGGCCATTACAGCGTATAGATGCATGATAAAGGAATAACGTTTAGTGCAGGTTAAGCCACCAAAGTACAATCAAGGATAGTCTGAGGGTCACCAATGAGGTAGATAGTAGTTCAGCACAGCTCTCTGGATTGTGGTAGGATGATTCAGTTGCCTAATAACAGCTGGGAAGAAACTGTCCCTGAATCTGGTGGTGTGTGTTTTCACACTTCCTGATATGCTGTAGGTCTGATGTCATAACAGATTTGACAAAAGTGGAAGAGAATAAAAAGGAGCATCACAAAGAACAAGGACGTGGCAACCTAAGAGGATGGAAGGAGGGGTGTAGGTTGTGAACCAGTGGGAGAAGACCTAAAAGGCTCATGGCATCTGATCCAAGGTAGCAGGCATTTGGTCCATTGACTTACTGGAAGTTAAAAGTCTAGAATTTCAATCACATAACAACCTGGAATGATCCTGAGGCTTCTTCTTCTTGCGTATGGCGTGCACAACCTAAAGTTGTAGGACAACTTGTTCTATTTGATCTTACGTGATTGTGCACGCCAGGTTGATTACATTCGTCGAAACAGGGCGGACCACATGAAGGTTGCAATCTCCCACCCCAATCCTGAGGCTGGGTCCATGTTATTGTTCTAATAGGGTATTGAATTGAATTGAATTGAATTTTTTTAATTGAATTGAATTGAATTCCTTTATTGTCATTCAGACCATATGGTCTGAACGAAATTTCGTGCCTGCAGTCATACATACAATAATAAACAACACTAAACACAAATTAACATCCACCACAGTGTATCCTCCAAGCACCTCCTCACTGTGGTGGAGGCGAAAATCTTAGGGTTGCAGTCTCTTCCCTCCTCTTCTCCCTCTGCGCTGAGGCGATTCCCCACCGGGCGATGGGACAAACAGTCCCGCGTCTCACCGAACCCCGCAAACGGGCCGGCTCAAACACCGTGGCCCGGGGTGGTCGAAGCTGCCGCCCTCCAGTCCAGCGGCTGAACCCCGGACTCAGGTCATAGCCGCCAGAACGCCGTCCCAGCCACCCGAGCACCGTTCCAGCCCCGAACCGGGTCGCCCTCACGTGAGTGCCGTTCCTCCCTCGAGCTGGGCCGCTCTGACGGGAGCGCCGTTCCACCCTCGAGCTGGGCCGCCCCGACGGGAGCGCCACAGCCCCTCACGGGAGAGTCTCAGCCCCGCGCCAGGCCGCCCTCACGGGAGCGTCACAGCCCCTCACGGGAGCGCCGTTCCAGCCCCGAGCCGGACCGCCCTCACGGGAGCGAGCCCAGGGTGAGTCCTGACTGGCTGCCTCCGGAGTCTCGAGGTCGCCAGCTCCGCCATTAGGCCTTCAGCGCAGACGGAGGCAGAGAAGGGGGATACGACAAAAAAGTGCATTCCCCCCCGAAGGGAGAGACAGCTAGCCCCGTTTCAACCCCCCCCCCCCCCCCCCCCCCCCCCCCCCCCACATAAAACACAACCTAAAAACCAAAACTTAACTAGACAAAAAAAAAAAAAAGCACAAAAAAGTAAAGACAAACGGACTGCAGGCGAGCCGCAGCCGTTCACCAGCGCCGCCACTTCCGGATGTACATGTATGAGGCAGTATTTAAGGTTGCAGGAGGTCACCAACCCTTGTGAGGCTTGACTTTGTGATGCCTAAAATGCATAGGCATTGCTCCTCAAAGAAGTCTAGCTATGAACATGGGTTCCTGTGATCTCTGAATACATAAGGGCTTTTTTGGTAACTTTTTTTTTTCTACACAACGTGACTGACATTCCCCTGTGCATGACTGATATGAAAATTGCATAATGGATAACTTATGTCTAGAAAAGCTTGCTTACATTTCCAGACTCACATGAAGTGACATGTTAATCATTTATATTGCATGTAATTTTTGGAAATATAATGTACAATGACATTTCTGGATGCTATATCCTAATATTGAATCCAAAGCAAATGTTTCTGGTGTCAGTCCATCTTTACTATTTGGTTTCTTTTATTTTATCTCTAGCACATAATTGAGTTACCAATCAAAATTTTCACACCACAGACTTCCATTTTCTGCATGTTTATTAAGTCGGACTTTATCCAAATTCTTTGGAGAATCTATGTATATATCTATAGCAAATCCATCTAGATTTTTTAAAGGATATAATAGTGAAACTTTATCTGCTACTGGCAGGGTCCAGGCAAGGACACATTATGTTTAAAATAAGGTTAAAGAAAAGAAGCAAGATTTGATGTTTGTCAGTAAATGTTGACTTTACCTTCCTCTTATATAATGACAACAATTTAAATCATTAATGTTGAATTTATTGATGGAACAAAAGTCCTGAGATTTTTTTCTCGCAAATATTATGTCAACACCAAATTAATTCAGTGAATTATATAAGTTATTGATTTATGCATATTTACCTTTTACATTAAGGCAGGTGATGAGATTAGGGATTTGATGGCATATCTGCCTTTGACAACTTGTCCTCCACACATGTGTGATGCGTGATTGTGTGCAATCCCAAATATTCTGGTTGACTAAAAGAAATTCGGCATATAAGCATAAACATACAATCTCATCTCCCATATTTGAGGAGAATGTCAGGGGACCTCAGAGATGCCACAATCAGAAACATAATCAAGAAAGGAAGAGCCTCCTTGTTGTCTGCCGCATGTAATGTCATCACTAGGATTCTCCTCTGTTCCCATTGATCAACAGCTTCCTGAATTGCAATGGAAATTCCATCCTTCCAGAGGCATAATGGCCATAATTTTCACGGTACAGGACTCAAGTGCGGCACAGTGGCACAGCTAGTAGAGCTGCTGCCTGATAGTGCCTTTGCCATGGGTTCAACAATGACGTCTGGTGCTGTCTGTGTGGTATTTGCATGTTCTCAACGTGACCGTGTGGGTTTCCTCTGGGTGCTCCAGTTTCCTTCCACATCCCGAAGAAGTGTGGGTTTTTATATTAGCCGGTCTTCGTAAATAGCCCCTAGTGTGTAAGGAGTGGATGTGAAAGTGGAATAATATACAAATCAATGGTCAGCATGGACTTGGTGGGCCAAATGGTCTGTTTCCATTCAGTATCTTTCTGTAAAGAGAAATGAAAATAGAACCTTTGACCACTTTGATTTCACAGAATCTTTTGACTATAAATCAGAAGTGACTGTGGAGTATCCTTCATAAATTTAGTTGTCCTCAGAAATCTATCTGGAGATAAACAGTCCTTTGTTACATGAAAGGATGCAATCTGTCCAGAGGTCCAGAATAAACCCAATCTCAGTGCAGCCTGATGTCAAGGAAAGCTACCTCATTGTACAAACACTTTTGTCAATCTTCCCCACCGCTACGATGCACCTCTACTCCAACAAACATCCAAATGGAGTGTAACTAACCCACAAGACAATGGGGAAACTGATCAACCTATGTCACTTGCACTCAAGGGTCAACGTCTCTGCACACTCAGCCATCATCTGCACACAGACATTTCTTGCATATAATCATGTTTGGAGTTTGAGCTCCAAATTATCATCAACTCATTCACCAAAGCATATAAAAACACTTGATACCCACAAAACAGAAGCTTTTGCCAATCTGACCTTGTTGTACAATAATCCCCCATGATATTTAATATCCACAATCAGACACATGTAAACATGGATCGTCTAACATATCTTGGTAGCTTTTTCTCAACAAAGGCGGTCAATGTCATCATCTTCAGTGCATCAACACAGCATTTGTAAGTTTGAGAACATTAGTGCATGAAGATCAAGAGCCCAAACATGGTAATCTCACGGTCTATTAGGCAGCAGTGATCCTTTCTCTTATGCATGCTGCTGAAACATCTGCAGACTATCTCTAGCAGGCAACTTAGAATACGAGAGAGATACCACATAATCTGTCTCCACAGTGCAGTACGTTGGCATAGTGCTGCTTCACAACGCCAGGGTCCCAGGTTCAATCCTGACCTCGGGTGCTGTCTGTATGGCGTTTGCACATACTCCCTGTGCCTGCAGGGTTTCCTCCAAAAGATGTGCGGGTTTATAGGTTAATTGGCCTCTGCAATTTGCCCTGAGTATGTGGATGAAAAAATGGGATAACATAGAACTAGTCTGAATGGGTGATTAAGGGTAAACTTGGTGGGCTGATGGGCCTGCTGTCATACTGTATGTCTAAACAAAACTAAACTAAATGTTCAAATCTATCAGCAGGATAAGCAAATAAACATCAGCAGGTCAGGCTAACAGCCCCAGCAACAAGGGTCTAAATGTATTCTGTGTAAGAAGGAATTGCAGATGCTGGTTTAAACCGAAGATAGACACAAAATGCTGGAATAACTCAGCGGGGCAGGCAGCTTCTCTGGGAAGAAGGAATGGGTGATGTTTCGGGTCGAGACCCTTCTTCAGCCTGGTTAGGGATAAGGGAAACGAGAGATATAGACGGTGATGTGGAGAGATAAAGACCAATGAATGAAATATGTGCAAAAAAGTAAAGATGATAAAGGGAATGCGCCATTATAAGCTGTTTGTAGGGTGAAAATGAGAAGCTAGTGTGACTTAGGTGGGGGAGGGATAGAGAAAGAGGGAATGTCGGGGCTACCTGAAGCAAAATAAATCTATATTCACATCACTGGGCTGCACGCTGCCCAAGCAAAATATGAGATGCTGTTCCTCCAATTTGCGATCAGCCTCACTCTGACAATGGAGGAGACCTAGGACAGAAAGGTTTGTGTAGGAATGGGAAGGACAATTAAAGTGTCCAGCAACTGGGAGATCAGGCTGGTTCAGGCGGCTGAGCGAAGGTATTCCCCGAAATGATCGCCCGGTCTGCCAATGTATAAGAGTTCATATCTTGAACAACGGATACAGTAGATGAGGTTGGAGGAAATGCAAGTGAACCTCTGCCTAACCTGAAGGGACTGTCGTGATCCCTGAACAGAGTCGGGGGAGGAGGTATAGCGACAGGTGTTGCATCTTCTGCGGTTGCAGGGGAAGGTACCTGGGGAGGGGGTGGTATGGGTGGGAAGGGATGTGTTAACCAGGGAGTTATGAAGGAGCGGTCCCAGCTCTCTCACAGCCTGCTGTCTCCGCCTCTTCCTTTATTTTTCTCGCCCCCCTCCCCCCGACATCAGTCTGAAGAAGGGTCGCGACCCGAAACGTCGCCCATTCCTTCGCTCCATAAATGCTGCATTTCCCGCTGATTTTCTCCAGCTTTTTTTGTCTACCACCCATTCACCCAAGTTCTGTTATCCCACTTTCCTCACCCACTCCCTACACATTAGGGGCAATTTTACAGAGACAAGTTAACCTACAAAGCCAATGTGTCTTTGGGATGTGGGAGGAAACCCACATGCTTGCAGGAGGAATGTGCAAATTCAACACAGACAATGCCCGAGGACGGGATCGATCATAGATCTCTGGCGTATGAGGCAGCAAGTCCACCAGCTGTGCCACTATATTTTGTTTTCCAACACACAAAAAAATCATACGTTGATAACTTTGGTTACTAAAAAAAATAAACTATCCATTTTCAGTTTTAAATCTCTAAGTCATGCTATGTCCCCCATTACAGCTACTGTATGTGTTAATTCAGTTCAAGACTATGGGGCAGTATATTGGCCATAAAGTTGATGCCTAAAAGTGCCAGAGACCCGGAATTGATCCTGAATATGGGCGCTGTCTGGATGGAGTTTGCTCCTTTTCCCTTTGATGGCATGGGTATACGCTGGGTGCTCTTGTTTCCTTCCACATTTTAAAGTTGTGCAGGAACCTTTTTCTTACCCAACCCAAAATGTTATATTTTGTCCAGAGATTCTGTCTGACCTGTTGAGTTACTCCAGTTTTTTTGTGTCTATTTTCGGTTTAAACCAGCATCTGCAGCGCGCGCGCGCGCGCACACACACACACACACACACACACACACACACACACACACACACACACACACACACACACACACACACACACACACACACACACACACACACACACACACACACACACACACACACACACTATATTACTAAAAGTGAGATCTTGACCACTTCCTGCTTTTCTGTTTCATGATGTTAGAAAGAAAAACTGCCACTTACGGCTGTGGTTTTTGGCCAGCTTACTCAGAGTCCCCATCCGCTGCGCTGGACACGAGGAATTTTCCCATCGATGGAACATAAAAGAGTTATTAATGTGTTAAAAATGTTGACATTCTCTCTTCTGCCCCTGCTGGTGGGAGCGGGGAGGGACTATAAAACCCGGAGGTGTTGTGCCTCAGTCAGTCTCTGCAAGATGGGAGGGGAAGTGAGAGGGTCATGTCTCTCAGTCTGCGCTGTGAATAACACTGAACACATGTCTAATAAACTGTGAGTGTGGTTTTACTGACCTTGAATGCCCTTAATGTGGTTTGAAAATGAAAATATGGTTAGTTTGAAGTAAAAGCACTGGAAATGGTTGGTGGGGATTTGGGTTAAAGTAAATGCACTGCAAATGGTTGGGTGGGGGTTTGGGTTGAAGAAAAAGCACTGCAAATAGTTGGGTGGTGTTTTGGGTTGACGTAAATGCACTGCAAATAGTTGGGTGGTGTTTTGGGTTGACGTAAATGCACTGCAAATGGTTGGGTGGGGTTTTTGGTTGACGTAAAAGCACTGCTAATGGTTGGGTGGGGTTTTGGGTTGATGTAAAAGCACTGCAAATGGTTGGTGGTCTAAACTTGACAAGTTCCTGTTTGCCCTGTATATTGATTTTAGATAAAATGCTATCACTTATGGCTGTGATTTTTGGCCATCTTACTCAGTCCCCCTCCGCTCATCACGTGCAGAGGATTCTTCCCAGCAATGAAAAATAAAAGTGTTATTAGTGTTTAAAAAATGTTGAGTATCTCTCCTGTCAATCACACCATGAAGGCCGCACCTTTTCCGTTGGGAGGGGGGAGGGATTATAAAACCCGGAAGTGTGGGTGTGGCTCAGTCTCTGCATGATGGGGGAGGGAGAGGGAGAGGGAGAGGTCACAACTCTGTCTGAGCTGTGAATCAACTGAACACACTGAAAGTCTACTGAACTGTGAGTGTGGTGTTTTGTGTAGATTCATGGTGGTTTCATCCTGCTTGAAATGGTATGAAACTGCATTAGAATGTGGTGGCTTTGCACCCTGCATAAAACAGTATGAAACTGCATTTGATTGTGGTGGCCTTGCATCCTGCATTGAATGGTATGAACCTGCATTTGAATTTGGTGGCCTTGTACGCTGCTTGAAGTGGTAGGAAATTGCACTTGAATTTGCTGGCCTTGCACCCTGCTTGAAGTGGTAGGAAAATGGATTTGAATTTGGTGGCCTTGCACCCTGCTTGAAATGGTAGGAAAATGGATTTGAATTTGGTGGCCTTGCACCCTACTTGAAATAGAATTTCAAGGAATAGCCAGGAGTCAACTACCACCCACCAGCCGTGAGTGAGCTGCCAGCACATCAGGCTTGAGGAACTGAACTGCCACCCCAAGAATCCATTTAGCAGCGGATGCAATAGATGAGGTTGGAGGAGGTGCAGATGAACCTCTGCCGCACGTGGAAAGACTGCTTGGGCCCTTGGATGGAGTCAAGAGGGGGAAGGTAAAGCGATAAGTGTGGCATTTCCTGCGGTTGCAAGGGAAAGTGCCAGGAAAGGGGGTGGTTTGGGTGGCATGGGACAAATTGATCAGGGAGTTACGGAGGGAGCAGTCTCTGCGGAAAGCCGGAAGGGGAGGAGATGGGAAGATGTGGCCAGTGGTGGGATCCCATTGGAGGTGGCGAAAATGTTGGGAGGATTACCTGTTGTGGTAAACAAAAATGCTGGAGAAACTCAGCGGGTGAGCAAGCATCTATGGAGCGAAGGAATAGGTGATGTTTCTGGTTGAAACCTGTAGACAAGGATAAAAGTCAGGGATTGGATAAGTAAATAACCTCTACTGAGAAAAGTGAAAGAAGTAGTTTTCTGTGGTAATTAAAATCCACTGTTGTCATGCACTAAATATTTATTCTTCCATTATTTTCTCGGTTTAAATATTTAATTTTTTAATTCCACAACAACTGTCCAATTGCGGTTACACCCATCAATTAAAATCTACCCTGATTCAAGTATGGTAGAGAGCTGGGCTTCAAGCTAGTGATTTATTCCTATCACAGAATGTTGGGATAATACCAGAATAAGAGGTTAATATCCAGAAGCTAGACACAAAAAGCTGGAGTAACTCAGCAGGACAGGCAGCATCTCGGGAGAGAAGGAATGGGTGACGTTTCGGGTCGAGACCCTTCCTCAGACTGGTCTGAGGAGCGGTCCTAACCTACAATGTCACCCATTCCTTCTCTCCCGAGATGCTGCCTGTCCCATTGAGTTACTCCAGCTTTTTGTGTCTATTTTCGGTTTAAACAAGCATCTGCAGTTCCTCCCTACAGGTTAATAGCCAGTGCTTTATAAAGCGTTGAATTTAGCCAAAGACAAAACTAGTTAATTAATCCTGACCAATATTAAATGCACGATACGACCACAAATTAAAGATCACATCACAAAAGCCCACCATGGCAGTATTTTCACCATCGATTTTAATAAAGCAGTTTCATACACTGGACAATTTGAAAAAATGGGCTGCTGCAACAAATTGCTTGAATGTTAGAACCAAGACACTAATGGATAATCTTGAGCATGTGCTCATTTATAAAGTATATAAAGCTGCAGATCATGGATATAAATGAATGCCAAACAGATCCAGCTCCATCTGAATGCAGGATCCGTACTTCTGATCTCATACAATGAACAATGCAATTGATTCAACATATAAACCTTACAATGCATGATCCACATGAGTTACACTTGGCAGTCGCAGATCATACCGGGCCACCACAAATTTTCCAGCATCTTCTTTAATCCTGACGAAATAATGAGAGTGCCCTTAACTTCCCCCCAAAAAATGTGACGCCTATGCCGGGTCACGACCTCATCGGGACTTCCGCAGCCGATTGGCGGGTGGAATTTGCTACCCCTGTGGTCGGGGCTCTGGATGATGTGCTGGCCGTGGTTGTGTGCATGTGCAGGGGGAGGATGTGTGGGCCGTGGCAGTGCGCATGTTCAAGGCGGCCGGCCATGCCGGTGGATGAGGAGCGGCCGGGGAGGGAAAACTCGGCGGCCAGGATACGGATGGCGGACGGAAACGGAGAGTGACAGAGAGAGAGAGAGAGAGAGTGAGAGATAGAGAGGGGGGCCAAGCCGGGCAAAATGACACGACTTTTAGGTTGCCCGGCGGGACGTTTGGTGACCATTGGCACCTGGGCAACCGTTAATTTCGAGCCCTGTTGGAGGAGGTGCAAGTGAATCTCTGCCTAACCTGAAAGGACTGTCGGGGTCCCTCGACAGAATCGAGGGAGGAGGTATAGTGACAGGTGTTGCATCTTCTGCAGTTGCTGGGGAAAGTATCTGGGGAGGGGGTGGTTTGGGGGGAAGGGATGTGTTAACCATGGAGTTGCGGAGGGAACGGTCTCTGCAGAAGGCAGAAAGGGGTGGAGATGGGCAAATGTGGCTAGTGGTGGGAACCGATTGGAGGTGGCAGAAATTTCGGAGGATTATGTGTTGTATGCGACGGCTGATGGGGTGGAAGGTTAGGACTAGGAGGACTTTGACTGTTGCGACTAGGGGGAGGGGGAGCATGAGCGGATCTGCAGTGTACCTAGGAGACACGTGTTAGGGCCTCATCTCTGATGGGAGAGGGGAACCCCCGTTCCCTAAAGAATGTGGACATCTCGGATGTTCTAGTATGGAACACCTCATCCTGGGCGCAGATGTGGCGTAGACGGGAGGAATTGGGAGTTGGGGACAGAGTCTTTGCAGGAAGCAGGGTGGGAAGAAGTGTAGTGAAGATAGTTGTCGTAGTCAGTGGGTTTGTAGTCGACGTCAGTCAATACTTTATTACCTGATGTGAGAACTGTAAGATCAAGAAAAGGGAGGGAGGTGTGGGAGATTTGTGTGGGAAAGTAAATTTGAGTGCAGGATGAAAATTGGAGATGAAGTTGATGGACTTCCGCATGGGTGCTGGAGTCATCAATGTAACGGAGATAGGGTTCGGGGTTAGGGCTAGTGTACACCTGGAACAGAGATTGTTCAATGTACCCTACAAAAAGGCAGGCATAGCTGGGGCCCATGCGGGTGCCCATAGCTACGCCTTGGACTTGAAGTAAGTGGGAGGAGTCCAAGGAGAAGTTGTTGAGGGTGAGGACCAGCTCCGCTAGGCGGAGTAGTATTAGTGGAGCGAAATTGGATGGTTCTTTGGTCGAGGAAGAAACGGAGGGTTTTAAGGCCTTCCTGGTGGGGATGGAGGTGTAGAGTGACTGAACGTCCATAGTAAAGATGAGGGAGTGGGGGCTCGGAAAACGGATGTCATTAAAGAGACGAAGGGCATGTGAGGTATCTTGGACATAGGTCGGGAGAGATTGGACCAGAGGAGATAGGATGGAGTCGAGGTACGCGGAAATCATTTCCGTGGGACAGAAGTGATGAATAGAAATTCTGAATCAATGCTATAAGACTGTTCTGTAAGACAAAATGGTTGGCCAGGTAGACTGAAACAAAGGACATAAGATGGCTGCTGACCAGGCTTGCTGGAACAGGCTGTTAGGAGGGAATACACAATGTCTTGCAGTTACTGCGTAGTCATGAATAAAGGATCACAGGCCCAGTCTGACAAGATTGAGGAATACACAACCCCCCCCTTGCCAGGAAGACTAAGGGATGTACTGGTCTGAGATTATGTGTGGTTCCTCTTTCATCCCCTTATATGTACATACTTGGTTTCCTGTATTCTTCGTACGTGTCGGTTCTTTGATCGGGGGAATGTGGGAGGTGCTAAACGGTGGCATTAACATATAAAGAGCCTTGCAATTAAGGGCAGGCAGCTTGACTCTTTGCCAGGTTGTAACCTGTGTGAAGACTCCTGCTCAATAAACGTACGTTTAAAGCAACCCCGGTGCCTGGTCGATTATTGTCGAAACAACCGATGTGAGAGAAAAACATGAATCCACAGAAGCAGACAGAAACAATGGGTCTGCCAGGGCAGTTGTGTATGTGGATTTTGGGGAGAAGGTGAAAACAGGCTTGGCGGGGCTGGGAAACGATAAGGTTGGAGACTGTGGAAGGCAGACAGCCAGAAGGGATGAAATCACTAATGGTGTTTGAGATTAAGGCCTGGTGTTCATCTGTGGGATCATGGTCTATTTGATAAGTTGGAGGAGGTTGTTGCCTGGCCTCAGCCTGGTAGAGGTCAGTGCGCCAAACTACCAAGGCAAGAATCGCCAAAAAGAATCTCCTGTGGTGTTCTGTACTGCATCTTGGTGGAACGGTGAAAGCAACAGGTGTCCTAAACTTTCTGAGGCGCAACTTTCATCATTGTTCAACTTCTGTCAAGGAGAAGCTATACTTCACCCTCGTTAGACCTCATTTGGACTACGCAGTTGCAGCATGGGACCCATACACAAATAAAAACATTTCTTCCATCGAACGTGTCCAAAGACAGGCAGCTCGATTTGTTACTAACACCTATGAGAGAGAAGCGAGTGTCACCAAACTTCTGAATTCTCTGGGGTGGAACACTCTCCAAGACAGACGTGAAGCTCACCGTTTGACCTGTTTTTACAAAATGTTAAATGGTCAGCTCGACATAGACTACAAGACCTACACCAAACCCAAACCAATTAGGAGCAGACGAAGGCATTCGATCCAATTTGTGATCCCAGCTACAAAGACAGATGTATACAGCAATTCGTTCTTCCCCCGCACAATTAAAGCATGGAATAATCTCCACCCAACTATAGTTACCCAACCAGATGCAACTAAATTTAAAGTAGCTCTTTCTTCCCAATAACCCTTTCTGGCTTAAGCCCTTCCTTCACCACCTCCAGTTTAAATTCCATTTGGAATATTTTGTAGAAGAAACCAAGAAACCAAAAACCAGTCTGTTGGTGAAGGCATTCTTCAGGTTCTGAAAGCAGACATCTGAAAGGAGAAAATGCAATAAATTATACCATGCAATAGTAAAAGACGGCATGTCAGGGAACAGTAAAAAAAAAGGGACAACCTTATCAATGGTACATTTTGCAACACTCAACTCCAGAGAGCAGGGCAAAGATCCCTGCGTGACAGGTGGGCGGGATAGTAACGTGGCGCTGCGCGTTTGCGCAGGTCACTTGCGGGTCAACCAAACTTGGACGTCGGCACTTGCTGGTCCCGCCCTCCCGCGCCGCGGATTGGACGGGTGACGGCCTGACGCCCGTGTTGATTGGCCGGCGGGCTGTCAATCACGCCGCTTCCTCCTCTCCACGGGAACAGCCATTTCCCGCCAGCAGGTTAGGTTGTCGCGCAGCCTACACGGTTCGTGTAGTAACCGTGAAGAAGGAGCCCGGCGATTTGTGTGTGTGTGTGTGTCTGGTTGAGGCGCTTTCAATGCAGCGTGGATCATTTTACATTTATTAATCATATATATTTTTAAAGAAAAGAAGGTGAAGCCGGTAGACGCACTCGCTGGCGGTCAGACCTAACGTTTCGGCTCCGAGTTCTGAAGGAGAGAAAAATAATAGACGTCGGTTTTGTTTTAAAATCCTCTCTGTCTCTTCCGCGCGATGACTTCGGGAGGCGATTTCGGGAACCCGCTGCGGAAATTCAAGCTGGTGTTCCTGGGCGAGCAGAGCGGTGGGGGAGGGAGGGGGGTGTGGGGTGGTACTGAGGGGAGGGGGTGGCTTGGAGGAAGGAAAGTTGATGTCAGGGGGGGTTAGGAGGTGGCACCTATGGGATGGGGAGCAGGGGGGGTGGGGGGGGGGGATGGGGGCAGGGGGGGGGGGGTGGGATGGGGAGGGGGGGGGGGGTGGGGTGGAGGGGGGGGGGGGGGGGTGGTGGGGGGGAGGGGGGTGGGGGGGGGGTGTGCGGGGGGAGGGGGGGGGGGGGTGTGTGGGGTGGGGTGGGGGGGGTGGGGGGGGGGCGGGGGGGGAGGGGGGCGGGGGGGAGGGTGGGGGGGGGTGGGGGGGGGGAGGAGATGGTGCCTTAGGATTGAGGGGTGGGAGAGTTGGGTCTTGGGGTGTGGGAGCTGGTGTCTGAGGGATGGGGATGAACTGGTGCCAAGAGATGGGTGGAGGTGGGCTGGTGCCTGAGCGGTGAGGGAGCTGGTGCCTGAGGGATGGAGAGGAGATGGTGTCCAAAGATCTTTGATGGTGTCTGAGGTGTGGGGGCGATTGGTGCCGGGGGCGGGGTGTGGAGCAGCTGATGCCTGGGGGGGGGGGGGGGGGGAGATGATGGTGTCTCTGGGGGTTGGGAGGTGGGAATTGCTGCCTGTGAGTGGGGGAGCTTGTGACTCGCGGGCGGGGGGTGAGGAGGGGTGAGTTGGTACCTGGGACGTCGGGGCGTTGGTATCTAAGGAGGTGTGGGTGCTGGCACTGGGAAAGAGGGGGGTTGGGGAGTTGATTAATGAGAAGAGTTAGCCTGTTGAGGGTGGGGTTGTCGGTGTTGGGGAGGGGGCGCCGAGGTGATGGAGTTGATGTCGGGGTCTGTCCGCCTCTCGCATTGGGATGACTAGCGGGCGATATTGAATTGTTTCTACCCCGCCCTGTGGGCACACGGTCGACCTGAGGCCTCGGGGGTGGGGTTGCAAGGGGAATGAAAATGAAGGTTCTTTAAAGAAACGGGATTAAAAAAAACTGCAATTTTAAGACTGAGTTGACTACATATTGTAAATGACACCCAACATTTTTTTGTGATGGCATGGTTTTAACAGGCTGATGACATGGTTTTTATATTCTGCATTCGTTGCTGAGTTTATCTTTGCATTGCATTTGATGTGGGAGCTCCTCGATCTTGCTGTCGTTAATCAACGCATGTTTCTCCTACCTTTCCCTTTAGTGTTAAAATCCACTCGCATTCATCCGCATTTCCCTGCACTGTCTAAATTACTATTGACTAACCCTGTTTACTAAACAAGGGCGTTTTCGTTTAATCTCACCAATTACCACAATCGCTACCAGTACCAAATCAAGACTGTGATTTTGGCAATTTATTTGTTCAGCTCTTGTGCGTGAAACATGCAGGAAGATATATTTTTTTAATCTTCCAGAACCAAGACTGCTGGTAGTTGATTGTAATCTGGCCTACCAAGCAGGGTAATGTTATATTGGAAAGATCCATACAGCCACACCTTGATATAAAAAAAATCTGATATTTAAGCAGGCGAACCAACAATTCACTTTAAATCAAAACGATCGAGTTCTACAAATGATTTAATTGAGATTCAGCAGGGATAATTTGCATTTTGTCAGCGCATGAACTGGGCAAGGATCCCACTGATTTGAATATACACTGCGAATGTCGATTGTGTAGCACCGTAAACCTACATTTAATTGTCATATTACTTGGAAGTAAAAATTTTGTTCGATACATAGTCTTGATATAACTATCTGTTTTTAAAGCATAAGCTTTACAGATAGCAATTGTGAAATGATTTCGATAAAGCAGGTGATGGGTTATTGATTCGCTGGTGGGATCGTTTTATAAATTTTACCATTGAGTTTTGAGCATTAACGATACAGACGTACGTTGTCAGACGATATTGAGTAAGAACAATTCTGTATAATTAAACACGAATCACCTTTCAAACAATTAATATAGTGGTTTGATATTCCCATTGAAGTATGCTTTTGTTTGTAGTTCTTTTTGTCGTAATGTGTACCTGATAGGTGACCCTCCCGATATAAAATGTTCTTTAATGTCTTGGAGTAGTCTTGCGAAGTACAAAATTAAAATTAACGTTTGACTGGTTATCTTGATTAAAAGAACCCCAGATGAATGGAATCTGGGCGTGGTGAAGTAGTCTGCATCATTCACAGTACAGAATACAGCAGCGCAGGCCCATGTTGACTGCTTCTAGACACAAATAACTAATCACGACATATCGTACACCAACCAATGTGTCCTCAATATATTAATGCAGAAGATTTTTTTTAAGTATGGTACAACCTCCCCCTCCCACTCCCACATCACAATAGACATGAGTTATGCAATTTACCTGAACCCTTTTTGGAAATAACAGAATTAATTTTATCATTATGCTGTTTGGAGAACCTGGTTGAACTATCCCAATATTTTGAAAATATGATTTTTCAATGCTTTGCTATGAATCTAAATGTTATTCTCCAGCTGGATCATAAAATCACTTGTAAAAGAAATGGTGGCTATGGATTTGATGAGGAAATTAGGTTAGTGACCAGAAATTTAAAAAAAAATACTGGGCAGGTCAGCCGGCACCTGCGAAGAGAGAAACTGAGGTAACACGGCAGATTTATTTCATCAGAGTAGATATTGTCTCAGTAGAGGTGTAGCTTGATGTGTTGTTTATTTTCAGCATTTTCTATTTCCAGCATCTGCATTTTTCATGTGTGTGTGTGTGTGTGTTTTTCTCTCTCCATTGTCAGATTGAGTGCTTACAGGAATGGGCCTCGGTCTGATATTTGATTATATTAATTGTAATATAATGGACGAACAAATGGGAAATTGTAAAATTATCGCTGGATCAGAATTTAGATTTTGAATGGCCTGCAGGACTGTGACGTTGCTTCTATTCCATAGAAGGCAGTCCATTGAGAGTCATTCCAACTCATTTGTAAAAGGATTCCCACTACACATGGTTTAGTTGTAGTTACAGGGAAAGCAAATATTTGCTCTACCTTAGTCCAGGTGTGCTGTACATGACATTTTATCCCTTTTGACCTCACAAAGCTGCCAAGATCCACATTTTAAAATGTATTTGAATGTTCCCATATCACAGGCAACTGATTTATTGTTCAGTGAAGACTCGGCTCTGGTGTTGTTGTAAAATTTAAAACTCTGTAAATCTTAGTTTGGAGCCGAAAGTATATATGCATTAACATTTGAGTCCTTAAATCTGTAAGAGTCTATGGTTCAGGGTAGATAGTTGTGTTGTGGGCCTCTGCACTGAACATGGATGATGTATAACATGTTCTAACGCAGCATCCCATGATGCTCCCACTGAAAACTTCAGTTGGATATGGACAAACACTTACTGACATATCAAGTTGTATTGTGAATTAAGCTAATTTTTACTGCAGTTTGATGTAATTTTTTGAGACCTAAATAAATATGTTGCCTCTCCAGTAACTTGGATTGACATTGTTTTCAAGATTTGTAGAAAACTGGAACAAAACATCTTGGTTGTAGTACAGAATGCAGAATTAGCATTACCTCTGGTCATGTTGTTTCAGTGCTGTTGCAACATTGACATTTACTCAACAGCATGGAAAATTGGCCAAATGTATTCTGACCGAAGAAAAATTGGACCACCCTCAGTCATCATTGAAGCAATTGATGTGTTTTGTACTGTCGAATGGCACTTACTCAGCAATTATATCAGTGGCCATTTTGAGTAGAATTGCCTTGGTCAAACATGGACTAGATTGCATTAGTCCACAAGTAGGATGAAAGTACTTGACATCAGGAAATATTTGACCATGTGTGACGTCAAGGAGCTCTTGTAAAACTGAAGGTGGGTGGTGGTGGGGGCAGGGGGGTAGGTTTAAAAGCGCATAAATATGTGTTATATCTAATGCAAAGGAAGATGGTTGTTGGTCAATCAACCCAGCTGCAGGAATTCCTAAGGGCAGTTGTCCAGGATCTATCATGTTCTGCTGGTTCATCAATGACCATCCTTTCTTTAACCATGTCAGAGGTTTCATACCCTCAGAAAATTAAGCAAATGATTCCTGCATCCAGCATAACCCAGGCAACATTAAGACAGGGGATGATAAGTGGCACATAACTTTGAATCGCACACACAGTAGGTAATAATTACTTCCGGCAAGAGAATCTTGATGACTACTCTTGACATTAAGTGGCACTGCAATTACCAATTCTCTCTAGATCAATGTCCTGAGGAAATTACCGTTCGAGTCAGTCACACAACATAAAATAGGCTGTCTTGCTCACTATGCCAATGCTGGTTATCAAGTCCAGGCTGTCACCAAGTTATAACGGGGTTTCCGTTGCTCAGCTGTTATGGAAAATTTGGTATACAAAGTCAGAGGTGATCAAAAACAGTGTGCAAGAAAGTGTCACAGGCAGGCAACTGTGGCAGGAGAGCGGGCAATGTGGGAGAGAATGGCTGCTAGCTGGCTTCATGGTCTCAGTGCGTGAGCAAGTGAGTTGACTCTATGCTTCAGGAAGATGGCATGTGGAAATATCCAATTCCCATCCAGCAGAAGATGCCTGCAGCAGCCAACAAATCCCTCCACTTATAGCAGGCAAAGTGATTCAAACCATTAATTCCTGATGAAAATATTACTTTCACCCAGAAACAAACATTTGCATGGTCAGGCTCCAGCTATGCTGGCAAACTCCAAATCACTTGATTTGCTTCACCTGTGAAATTCTGGTCTAAAGTTAAGGAAGTTTTGCTCTTATCTAAAAAAAAATGGTCAAAATGTATTGGAAAATTTACATAGAAATTAAAATTTGTAAGTCAGTACTTTCATAACCTGGGGACTGCCTAAATCCATCTATATAACACCGTGACCGGGTTTTGGTGATTCAAGTACTCATAAGAGCACACTGTCTCCACCAACATCTCTGGTGGGACATTCCAGATTCCAACCTATGGGTGGGGAAAAAAAATCCTTAGAACCCCGTCAACCTCTTACCCGTTACTTTAAGCATATGACCTTCATTTTACACACATTTGCTAAGAAGAAATGTTCATCTACCTTCTATCCATCATAATTTTGTATACATCTGATGTGCCCATTCAGGTTCCCCCACTTTAGAAAAACAAACGTAATCTCTCCAGACTCTTCTCATAAGTTAAATTCTCCATCACAGGCAACGCCCTGATGAATCTTTGCACTCTCCATTGCAATCACACCCTTCAAGTTCAAGTTTATTGTCATGTGTCCCTGATAGGACAATGAAACTCTTGCTTTGCTTCAGCACACAGAACATAATAGGCATTGACTACAAAACACATGAATAAATAAACTGATAAAGTGCGAAATGACAGATAATGGGTTATTAATGTTCAGAGTTTTGTCCGAGCCAGGTTTAATAGCCTGATGGCTGTGGGGAAGTAGCTATTCCTGAACCTGGTCGTTGCAGTCTTCAGGCTCCTGTACCCTCTACCTGAAGGTAGCAGGGAGATGAGTGTGTGGCCAGGATGGTGTGGGTCTTTGATGATACTGCCAGCCTTTTTGAGGCAGCGACTTCGATAAATCCCCTCGATGGAAGGAAGGTCGGAGCCGATGATGGACTGGGCAATGTTTACTTCTTTTTGTAGTCTCTTCCTCTCCAGGGCACTCAAGTTGCCGAACCAAGCCACGATGCAACCGGTCAGCATGCTCTCCACTGTGCACCTGTAGAAGTTAGAGCCCTCCTAATTTCACTAGGGGCGCTGCACTGGCAGCAGCCTCTACCTACAACCTGTCTGTTATTTCTATCTTTTTAAAAACATTTTAGTTAGTCTAAAGTCTTGTGTTGGGGGAAACTTTTACTTTTCTATGTGGGGGAGGGGTGCAGGGTAAGGGGGAAACCGTTTGCCAGTCTCTTCCTGGCGGGGACGCGACTATTTCTCCGAGTCGTGTCCTCGCCCCCCCCCCCCCCCCCACCTCGCGGCCTACCAGCTGGATCGGGGTGGCCTTTCCTGCCGAGGACCGGGAACCGGACCAGGGCTGCTACAGCGGCGGCGCAGCGCTGGAGTCACCGCGGAGCGGGCGATGCCTTCCTGGGTCGCCGCTTGGAGCTCCGAATCGTTGAGCCGCTGCTTCAACATCGTGGAGCTCTGGTGCGGAGAGCTTCCAACGCGGGCGGCGTTGAAAAACATCGTGGAGTCCTGGGGCGCCTTGCAGAGGGTCTCCAGCAGCAGTCTCCACCCAGGCGCGGCCTGCGGACTTTGGGAGCCACCGACTCCGGTAGGAGGGGGCCGACTCTGGTGTCCACGCCGCTGAGGACGTCCCGTAGCCCTGACGTCGGACTTACAACACCCCAGCAAGCGGTCCTGGACATCGGGCCGCCCATAGCCGCAACTGCGGAGGGCACGGGGAGGCCCTGACCACGGGGAACAATGGAGGAAGAGACTGACTTTGGTGCCTTCCCACACAGTGGGAAACTTTGATTCTGCTGTGTGGGGATGTTTTATATCAAACCCTATAGTGTGTTGTGCCCCTTTTTTTTTAATTGTATGGCTGTATGGGAATTTCATTTCACTGTGACATCTGGCACATGTGATGAATAAATCTATCTTGTACCTTGTATCTTGTATCTTGACAAACCGACTCTCCGTAATCTTCTCAGGAAGTAGAGGCGCTGATTTGCTTTTTTGATAATTGCATCAGTGTTCTCGGACCAGGAAAGATCTTCAGAGATGTGCATGCCCAGGAATTTGAAGCTCTTGACCCTTTCAAACATTGACCCGTTGATATAAACGGGACTGTGGGTCCCCATCCTACTCCTTCCAAAGTCCACAATCAGTTCCTTGGTTTTGCTGGTGTTGAGGGCCAGGTTATTGCGCTGGCACCATATGGACAGTTGCTCAATCTCTCTTCTGTACTCTGACTCATCCCCATCAGTGATACGTCCCACGACAGTGGTGTCGTCAGCGAACTTGATGATGGAGTTCGCACTATGACCGGCTATGCAGTCATGAGTATAGAGGGAGTACAGCAGGGGGTTGAGCATGCAGCCTTGAGGTGCTCTCGTGCTGATTGTTATCGAGGCTGACACATTTCCACCAATACGAACAGACTGTGGTCTGTCGATGAGGAAGTCGAGGATCCAATTGCAGAGGGATGCCCAGTTCTGCGATTTTGGTAACCAGCTTGGAGGGGATGATAGTATTAAATGCCGAGCTGTAATCAATGAATAACAGCCTGACATATGAGTTTTGACCAAGTGGTCCAGAGTGGAGTGGAGGGCTAGTGGGATCGCAACCACCGTTGATCTGTTGTGGCGGTAAGCAAACTGCAGTGGGTTTTTGTTGAGGTAGGAGTTGATTTTCGCCATGATCAACCTCTCGAAGCACTTCATCACCACAGGCGTTAGTGCCACACGTCGGTAGTCATTGAGGCACGTCACCTTATTCTTCTTGGGCGCTGGAATAATTGATGCCCTTTTGAAGCAGGTGGGAACCTCAGACCTCAGTAGTGACAGGTTGAAAATGTCCGTAAAAACTCCAGCTAGTTGGTCCGCACAGGTTTTTAGAACACGACCAGGTATACCATCAGGTCCAGGTGCTTTTCGGGGGTTCACCCCTCTGAAGGATTTCCTGACGTCGGCCTCTGTGACTGAGACTGAGATACCATCACAGCGAATGGTGGCTCGGGAAGGCACATCAGTATTCTCCCTATCAAAGCGTGCATAAAATGCATTGAGCTCGTCAGGGAATGATGTTTCGCTGACATTTGAGCTGCTTCCTGGTTTCGCCTTGTAGGAGGTGATTGCATTCATCTCTATTTCCTATAGTTGGGTATAATCAACCAGGATTGCATGCATCAGACCAGATATGGCCTGTTGGCCAGAAATTCATCTGGATCTGCCAGACATATACTTTGGCACACAAGCAGAACATAACTGGATCTCCTGTGACAAGTGGCTTGCTTCTTGACACCCCAGAGCCTTTCCATCTAAAAGATGCAAGCAGGGTGTAATGTGATCTTTGCCACATGTGTACATGTGTGGCACTCGAATCATAGACTCGTACTTCATGGAAGCAGGCCCTTTGGCCCACGATAATGTGCTAATCCCATTTTATTCTTCCAACATTCCCATAAATTCCCCATGAATGCTACAACTCTTTACGTGTTAGGGGAAGCTACAGTTGACGATTACATACCAGTGAGGAAACCCATGTGGTCACAGGGAAGACAGTCAAACTCCACACTGGTAGCGTCAGAGCTCAGGATTGAGCGCAGCTCATTGTAACTGAAACAACAACTCTATCTATGTTGCTGTTTTGCCCAAAACGCATTTAAAGCTTGAAAATATCCAGGGTAAAATGCTGATGTGATTAGCTGTTTATTTAGCACCATAACTATCTACTCCCACCCACCCACCGCCAGCCACAGTCTAGTGCAGTAACAGTATGTCATTTATAATATTCAACATAAACCAAGGCTACCTCCACACCACCTTCCAAGCCTATACCACAAAGTTGGTCAAGGATAGCAATTGCAAGGTAATACCATCACCATCAACAGGTTCCTGTCCTGGTCATGCATTATTTGGATTATGAAATATATTAGAAGTTCTGATATATTTGTAAATTTCTTAACTGCTGGATCCAGGTCCTGCATTTCCACAACGGCATCATTGTAAAATGGTTGCACGGCTTCAAAAAGGTGACTGAGCTTCCTTCTTAAAGGGTGTTTGTGGATTGGGAGTAATTGCTGGCTTTGCCAGTGGTGCCAGATTCCAAAATCTGCATGTTTATTAAAACATTGCAGAATCGGTTGTCACTAGTTATGGGGAGGAGGCATGAGAATGGGATTAAGAGGGAAAGATAGATCAGCCATGATTGAATGGCGTAAACTTGATGGGCCGAATGGTCTAATTCTGCTCCTTTCAATTGTGAACTTGTGAATCACTATCTTGTTGCAACGTAGGGAGAACTAATTGTGAAATCCAGGAAATACTTTTTTTTTTGTGTAGCTGTTGTCTCTGCCAGGCTCTCTGAGTGGAAAACATTTTCTTGCAGATTTTCAGTCAGCTGTTATCATACTTTAATTTTGCATTTATAATTGAATCTAAAGCTCTTGGAGCTGCTGTCACAATGTCTTTATCTTCAGTGTCTATGGATTAAAGCCCTGTAAGTAATAGCTGAACTTAAAAGTACTTCTATTTTTGAACATCTTAATGTTAACCGTACTGTGGGCTGCTCTAAATTTCTATAATTACTGCAGTTTGAAGTTAGTAATTCCAAATTTTGTTTTTTCTGTGGCAGGTGTTTAATCTTGCTAAAAGTTATCTCCATAACATAATTAAAATTGAAAAGGCATCCAAACTAATTAACGTATTTAAATAAAAAGGCAAGATATGGACTTGTCTGAAGCTTGCTTTTGTCTCTAACTAGCAAAGGATATTGAATTAAGGGTTGCGGCAAGCAGTAGGATGAAAAAAAAACCCTAATATGTTTGCTCAGTACTTTCGCCATCCTTTAGGGTGATGCATGAGTAAACATCTCTCATGTGACAAGATCTAAAGAAGATTTACACCCAGTCTTAACCTGTCTTCTCCCCTGCAGATGCTGACCTACTTATTGTGCCTCTCCCAGTATTTTCTATTTTTGTTTTACTTTCGAGAATTTATGTTTGATGTGATTTTTTTTCTCTCTCCAATGTATGAAAGACTATTTTAGGAATTGCTTTTGTGCAGAATACCAATTTTCAGCTTATTAGTGAATATCTTCTAGGGTGGCAGGAATTCAACATTTGACGTGAATTATCTGTTAGTTTTATCCTGGATTTGTGCTTGTCTTCTTGAATTTAATGATGATTATCCAATTAATTGGGTGCCAAGCTAGGTTTGGAACTCCAGTGAGTTTTATTTTAACCATTATGTCTTAGTGCTTATATTTGAGTCTTTTTCATACCAATTCACATTCATTTCCATTGGTAGTTGAATGCTTGAGTGCTGCATCCTTTGACTTTTATCAGATGCTATTCTAGCTTTGAAATTGGAATATTATAGTGCTAAATTATTCAAATTTGATAAATATATTAGCTTCTTAAATCTCAAAATAACTGACTAGCAATTCCTTCAAAGGAAGAATGAGGACAATTAAGGTATGTTGGTGATGCTAAATCAATACACTTAATATTAAAATTATCAAGTGAAGAGACCAAGATTTTCATAGATGTACCACATTAGATTTCAGCTATCACTGCCTCTAACACTTATGGTAGAAGGGAATTGTTGACCATGTTATTTAATGCCCATTTCAAATTACCTTTGAGTACATGGTAGTTGTGATGAGTCATGGCATGAGTTGCAGCATTCATTGTAGTCAAGGTGCTGCCGGAGCTGCACAAAGGTGTTAGAGGAAGTTGAACCATCAATGAGTCAGCAAAGCATTGGTGAGTTTTTGTATGGCATTTTTTGTGATGGCACATTATTTAAAGAGGTGGGGAGTCTGCAGCACAAGCAGCCTGTAGATTATTGATTTTCAAAGGAGTTGAATTCCAGGCAAGCATATCTAAATATTTCCACTCCTGATGGCAGGACCATTGAAGAAGTATTACCTTACCTATGAGTAACATTAGCAAATTTGCAGATGACACAAAGCTGGATGGCAGTGTGAACTGTCAGGAGGATGATATGAGGATGCAAGGTGACTTGGACAGGTTGGGTGAGTGGCCAGATGCAGTTTAATGTGGATAAATGTGAGATTATCCACCTTGGTGGCAAAAACAGGAAGGCAGATTATTATCTAAATGGTGTCAAGTTGGAAAAAGGGCAAGTACAACGGGATCTGGGGGTCCTTGTTCATCAGTCACTGAAACTAAGCTTGCGGGTACAACAGGCAGTGAAGAAAGCAAATGGCATGTTGGCTTTCATAACAAGAGGAGTTGAGTATAGCAGCAACGAGATCCTTCTGCAGTTGTACAGGGCCCTATTGAGACTACACCTGGAGTAATGTGTGCAGTTTTGGTCTCCAAATTTGAGGATGAACATTCTTGCTATTGAGTGAGTGCGGCGTAGATTCACAAGGTTAATTCCCGGGATGGCGGGACTGTCCTATGTTGATAGAATGGAGCAGCTGAGCTTGTATACTCTGGAATTTAGAGGATGAGCAGGAATCTTGTTGAAACATATAAGATTATTAATGGTTTGGATACGCTAGAGGCAGGAAACATGTTCCCGATGTTGGGGGAGTCCAGAGCCAGGGGCCACAGTTTAAGAATAAGGGGTAAGCCATTTAGAACGAAGATGAGGAAATACTTTTTGTGTTGTGAATCTGTGGAATTCTCTGCCTCAGAAGGCAGTGGAGGCCAATTCTCTGGATGCTTTCAAGAGAGAATTAGATGGAGCTCTTAAAGATAGCGGAGTCAAGGGATAAGAGGAGAAGGCAGGAACGGGGTACTGATTGTGGATGATCAGCCACGATCATATTGAATGGCGGTGCTGGCTCGAAGGGCCGAATGGCCTACTCCTGTACCTATTGTCTATTTACCTTATGAATGAGATGAAGATAATTGGACCTGCAGCACTGGATAGAGGAGATCCTCCAGTGGTATCATGGAGCCGAGATGACGGTCATACCGTTGTCTTTTATACATGTTATGACCAACCACTGAAGGGGTTTCCATTACTTCAATTTTACTGAGATTTCTTGGTGCTTTGGGCAATGAAGTACCATTTGTATCTGGAAATTGGCTCTTTTATTCGCATTTTGAGGCAAGACTACTGAAATCAAAGGCCTAAACTGAACCTGCATTTCACTTGCCTGCTGCCATGCTCCCAAAACATTAGTGAATTTACGTTTTTGTGGATTGAACATATCTGCAGAGCAGTGATATTTTTTACTGTAACTTGAATCCTTTACTGTCTCTAGTGATTTCTGGTATTTCTTGTTTTCATGTGGAACGAATCCACTTGGCTGAAGACAGTCTTCTGTGAAAGTGGGAATTTTGAGAGGAAGCTGGGATGGTTCATTCTATTGGCCTTGGTGACTTAATTAGTTTGACTTTTAAACTTGCAAGCTGACTTCCACCATCAGTGAGAAATGGATGTTCTCAAAGTTGTCTCATTGGGTGTTTATAGACTTGCTTCCATTCATAAGTGGAAGTGGCAGAGCTGCAGAGCTTTGATCAGAGATTGTAGGATTGCTTGGCTTTCTGTGCTGCACTCCTGATTAGGATGTATTTGGTTATGTAACATTGCTTTGATTTGGCACCCCTTTTTATCGGTACTGCTAATGAAAGTGCTTTCTAGGGAACATTTTCTAGTTGTTGAAGCGTGTTCTAAATTTTGTAATATTTATTTAGGAATTAATAGGAAGGCCAATATTTTTCATATTGAATTACAGGTGCACAACCTTTTATCCGAAAGCCTTGGGACCAGACACTTTTCGTAATTCAGAATTTTTCGGCTTTCGGAATGGAAGATTTTTAGCGTAGATTTTAACGGCTGGCTCAGTGGTAGAGTGCTCGGCTCATATCCACAAGGTCGCGAGTTTGCGCCTCGATCCCGGCAGTTACTCGATCGCGAGTTTGAGTCTTCAATGTAGTTTTTTCTTGCAGAATAGGAGAGAATAGGGAGGGTTAGGCTGGGATCATTCTCTGCGAGATAATCTTAGTGCGGGAGACAAGTGTAGGAGAGGTGTACTGACTGTGTGGGCAGAACTTTGGAAGTGATTGCCCACCATTCTCAAAAGCCGCTGTGTCTCCCTGTCCCTCCAACTCCAGAGGAATCCGCTCCCCGATGGGCCGCTACGGCGACTAGTGGCAGTTCGCCCACAGCCCGAGCTGCGCCCCCTCATCCGCAACCCGGGTTCCTCTGGAGTTGGAGCGGGGCTGGGCTAGAGTTGTTGCTGGCTGTGAGTCTCTGGGATCTCCGTGCTTGCAGTGGGCCTGGGGGTCGGTGTCCCGATGAGGGGGCGCAGCTCGGGCTGTGGGCGAACTGCCACTTGTCGCTGTAGCGGCGCATCGGGGAGCGGCTTCTGGTGGTCCTGACGTCTCCCAGCTCCTGTCCAGGGGGGTGGCCGGAGACGTCAGGACCAACAGGAACCCACTCCCCGATGCACCGCTACAGCGACAAGTGGCAGTTCGCCCACAGCCCGAGCTGCGCCCCCTCATCCGCAGCCCGCGTTCCTCTGGAGTTGGAGCGGGGCTGGGCTAGAGTTGCTGCTGGCTGTGAGTCTCTGGGATCTCTGTGCTTGCAGTCGGTGTCCCGTTGGTCCTGACGTCTCCGGTCACCCCTCTGGACTGGAGCTGAGACTGGGAACTGTACCGCCCTTGCCCCCTCCCTCTGCAACTGCAAACAACCCCACAGTTCCCAGTCTCAGCTCCTGTACAGGGGGGTGGCCGGAGACGTCACAGCCCGAGCTGCGCCCCCTCATCCGCAACCTCAGACCAAGACGCACCTTGCACACAATCACCTCCTGTCCCTACGGGGAGCGTGTTCCTCTGGAATTGGAACGGGGCTGGGCTGCTGCTGGCTGTGGGTCTCTGGGATCTCCGTGCTTGCAGTGGGCCTGGGGGCCAGTGTCCTGTTGGTCCTGACGTCTCCGGTGATTGGCACTGGCTCCGACGTGAAGACAGTGCAAAACCCCCGCGCCGGTGCAATGCGCGGGGAGCTGGAGAGGGGAGGGAAGGGGTCACACACATGGCCGGGAAGCAGAGGGGTGTAGGTGGGGTGAAACTTAAGGGAGCGACAATTTGCTGCTGCCTGCCCGCTGAGTTAAAAAGTTCTCATGCAAGACTCACGATACACTGTGTATCGTGAGTCTACCGTGGGAACTTTTAAACTCAGCGGGCAGGCAGCAGCAGATTGTCAATTATTAACCCTCCCGCGCAATATACCCTCACCTTCTCTTTTATGAATGGGGATTTAGTTCCCCTTTCTTCGAGGACCGACCGGAGGTTCCGCTGTCACCTCTGCGGGCCGCCCTCGGTGAACGTTTTCAAGGACCTTTCTTCAAGGACTGAAAAAATGTCGCTATTCGGAGGTTTTCGTTATTTGGATCGTCGGATAAAAGGTTGTGCACCTGTATGTTATTCTAGGTATGCAAGATACTCATGGAATGTGTGTACATCAATTTATTGTTACAATTTCCTGCAAAAGATGATTTTTATTTCTTCTTGAAGCTCGTGTTTGAAATTGCAAGTCAACTGCTAAGGCTTCACTAAGCAGAACACATTTTGGCCAACAATATTTTAAGTATATTGAAGTACATGTTCGTTCCTTGCACATTCGGGGCAGTGAAGGATGCACATCATACAGTCACTCATTTAAAAAAAAATATTGTAAAAGGTGATTGACTGGAAATGCTAATTCTATTTTCTTTCTTCACAGATGTTGTCTGGCAGCTGAGTATTTCTAGTTTTTTGATTTTTCAGTTTTCAGCACTTGTACTTTTCTGCTTTAAGATGTAAGCTTTACTCTGCCTTTCCCCCCACCTCCTTGTCCTTTCCAGTTGCTTGATACATACATGATTAAAGTTCTGCTGTATAATTGAAAATGTCTTTGCCTCTCCAGACAATAAATTAATTTGGAACCTGGTGACTGCTATGTACCAGCAGGCAATTTAGGTTTGTAACATTCTGCCAAAAGCAGTAAAAATGATTTGTTGATACTTTATGGTGGTGGGAGTTGTGTCAGATGAAATACTGGAAGAATTCCATGCCTTCAGTTTGGATTAATAGCATGGACTTTGTAATCTCCCTTTGAGTAAGCAGATGTGACCTTGATAGCCATTTGATGTCTCATTCAACAGAGCCTCCCACCTAGCGTCATTTTACATTTTGGCAAAGTTTCAAAAATTAAAAGTAACTCAGCAATTTTCGTAATAAAACACTGCATGGCATTTTGTTGGTTTAGTATTAATAACAAATTTACTTGGTGATTTCACGTGGTATCAGCAACTGACCATTCAGCCTCTTTAACCTGTTTTCTCGTTAATGAGATAATTGAGTCATAGGGTATGTACACAGGCCTTTTGGCCCAACTTGGCTGTGCCAACCAAGATGTCTCATGTTAGCTAGTTATGTTTGGCCCATATCGCTCTAAACATTTTGTATCCATGTGCCTATCCAAACGTCTTTTAAATATTAGAAGATTGACACAAAAAGCTGGTGTAACTCAGCACGTTAGGCAGCATCTCTGAAGAAAACGAATAGGTGACGATTTGGTTTGAGAGCCTTCTTCAGACTGAGAGTCGAGGGAAAGAAAATGAGATATAGAAATTGTATAGGACAACTGAATGACAGATATGCAAACAATCACAGGGGGTGCAATGAGAGGGTGTTGCAGAACTCGTCAGAGAGAGGAGGAGACCTTCTTCAAAGTAGGCATACCTTGAGGAGATTTTACAGTGGAGCAGAATGTGACTCCAGGATGGTATTTTTCTTCCTAATGCTTGGGTCAAGACTTTTGCTGAAATTGGAGAATTAATTATTCATGCCATTGGGTTATAAACTGCCCAAATGAAATAGGAGGTGCAAAACAACACCTCATATTGGGGGTAGCTGTGGCCCCTGTATGGATGTGTTGGGGCAAGTGTTACATTTCTGATCTCTTCTCTCCAAACCATCCCCACCCTGGGTACTTTCCCCTGCAACTACAGGCGATATAACATCTGTCCGTATACCCCCTCCCACACACCCATCCAAGGGTTTAAATTAGTTTAGCAGTAGATGTGTAGAATCAGTAGAAGAAAAACTAAAATGGACTTAAGATGAGAGGGTTTTGGGGATTCATTTAGGAAGGCTAAGAGAAAGGAATGACACGTATGCAGAGCAGTGAATTTACAAATAACTAATGGGAAGCAGCAGACTGTGCAAGCATTGGAGCAAAGAATAATGTTAAGATAAAATGCAATGCTCTTCAGTTGAATGAATACTGCATTTGCAACATGATAGATGATTTTAAGGCATGTACCTGATTGAAAGCTGATTTTTGTAGCCTTACAGAGACATGGTTGTAAAGTGACCAAGGCTTGAAATTAAATATTCAGGGATATTTGACATTTCATAAGGATGTAGGGAGCTTTGTTAATAAAGGATGACATCACTGCAGTAGTGGGAAATAATATTCACAAGAAACTTAAGCTACTGAATCAGTTTGGATGGAAATAAGAAATAGTAACAGTAAGAAGTCATGGGTAAGAATAGATAATTGTAAGACTATGTACCTGTATACATTAAGAAATAATGGAAGCATGTAAAACGAGCACTGTGATTGTTTTGGGTGATTTTTAATTTTCTTTCTGTGGATGACAAATTTGGTGAAAATCAGCCTGAAGGATGAGGTCATGATAAGTTATGGATTCTTTTCTTTTAGAGCAATGCATTGAGAAACCAACTAGGAAGCAGACAATTTTTGATCTTGTATTGTGTAATGAGACAGCATTAATAATAATAATAATAATAATAATTTTATTTATAGAGCACATTAAAAACAAACATAGCTGCAACAGTGCTGTACATCACTAATCATTGACAAAAAAGTTAATACACACCAAAAATAACAATCAAAAGAAATAGTAGGAAAAGACGTAAAATAAAGAAACATCAAAAACACCACAAACAGAAGCAAAGCCTCAGGCATGGTCAAAAGCCAGGGAGTACAAATGCATTTTAACACTGGATTTGAAGATGGACAGTGAGGGGGCCTGTCTGATGTGCAACGGCAGGGTGTTCCAGAGTGCCGGAGCAGCAACAGAGAAGGCTCTATCCCCTCTGAGCCTCCAACTAGACCTCGGTACCTCCAGGAGCAGCTGACCAGCTGACCTGAGGGACCGGGCAGGAGCGTATGGGTGGAGCAGCTCAGAGAGGTAAGGCGGGGCGAGCCCATTCAGAGATTTAAAAACAAATAACAGTATCTTAAAATGAACCCGAAAGTGCACCGGGAGCCAGTGTAGGGAGGCCAGAATTGGCGATATGTGCTCCCTCTTTCGAGTCCCTGTTAAAAGGCGAGCAGCAGCATTCTGAACCAACTGGAGACGAGCCAGTGAAGAACGAGCAACACCAAAATAGAGCGCGTTACAGTAATCCAGCCTAGATGTAATAAAGGCATGGATTACTGTCTCAAAATGCTGCCGCTCGAGAATGGGCTTCACCTTCGCCAGCTTCCTTAGGTGAAAGAAGCTGGACTTAACCACCGCGCATATTTGGCGATCTAATTTAAAGTCACTGTCCATCCTAAAACCCAGGTTCACAACTGTTGGCTTCACGTACCTTGACAATGGACCTAAATCAACAAATGGAGGTTCACGGCTTAATGAATGTTAAAGTAAAGGATCCCCATGGAAAGTGAGCATAGTATGGTAACATTTTAAATTCAGTTTGAGGGAATGAAATATGGGTCCCTAACTAGTGCTCTACTTTTAAATAAAAGTTATTAGAATGATATTAGGACAGAACTGGTGAAAGTCTATTGTGCGGAGAAGATTCACCATAGATCATACAGCACGGAAACAGGCCTTTCAGCCCAATTTGTCCATAATATTATCAACAAATTTGCTGAAGTTCATAGACTAGACATTGCCATGCCACATCAACTGTGGTCGCTTTTTCCAGGCAGCGTCATTGGTGCAAATGTGGAAATGGTTGAGAGCTTCAAGTCCCTTAGCGTTAATATTACTGACGATCTGTCATGGATCAACCATATTGATGCGACAGACAAGAAGGCACACCACGCCTCTGCTTCCCAAGGAGGCTGAGGAAATTTGACTTGTCTTCAGTGACTTACAGACTTACAAATGCACTATCTGTAGGACCTTGGGCTGCATCATAGCTTGGTTTGAGAATAGCTCTGCCCAAGACATTGCAGAGAGTTATTGATATAGACCAGTTCATCTCACGGATCAGTCTTCCCATCACTGACTCCATCTTCACTTCACGTGGCATCGGAGAAGCAATCAGTATAATCAGATTTGTCCTACACTAGTCATTCCATCTTCTTCCCGCTCTTATCTGCAGAAGGTACAGAAGCTTGAAGGCATGCTCCACCTGACACGGGAACAGCTTCTTCCTTTCTGTTATCAGGCTTCTGATCTGTCCTTCCACAAGTTAGGGTACTGTTTGATTCATCTCTTCCCCATTGAGGCCTTTAGACTTTGTCTAAGGAACTGATGTGCTACAATGCTGAGGGCTCTATTTTGCACTGTGTATGTTCCCCATTGCTCCATATATTGTACTTAAGTTTGAACTGATTGTATCTATGTTGGAAATGCTTAAGCTTTGTTTTTGATGAGCTCACCATGGTTAAGGCAAATAATCTTCTAGGACAATAGACAATAGGTGCAGGACTAGGCCATTCGCCCTTTGAGCCAGCACTGCCATTCAATATGATCATGGCTGATCATCCCCGATCAGTACCCCGTTCCTAACTTCTCCCCATATCCCCTGACTCCGCTATCTTTAAGAGCCCTGTCTAGCTCTCTCTAGTATCCAGAGAACCGGCTCCACTGCCCTATGAGACGGAGAATTCCACCGAATATGAGAAAAAGTGTTTCCTCGTCTCCGTTCTAAATGGCTTACCCCTTATTCTTAAACTGTGGCCCCTGGTTCTGGACTCCCCCAACATCGGGTGCATGTTTCTAGCGTGTCCAAACCCTTAATAATCTTGTATGTTTAAATAAGATCCCCTCTCAATCTTCTAAACTCCAGAGTGTACAAGCCCAGCCACTCCATTCTCTCATCATATGACAGTCCCGCCATCCCGGGAATTAACCGTGTAAACCTATGCTGCGCTCCCTCAATAACAAGAATGTCCTTCCTCAAATGAAGGTACCAAAACTGCACACAATGCTCCAGGTGTGGTCTCACTAGGGCCTTATACAACTGCAGGAGGACCTCTTTGCTCCTATATTCAACTCCTCTTGCCACTTGCTTTCTTCACTGCCTGCTGTATCTGCATGCTTACTTGGAGCTGCCTTTTCCTATAAGATATTTAATCTTCAGTGTTCTAAATCAGATATGTGTAGGAATGAACTGCAGATGCTGGTTTAAACCGAAGATAGACACAGAAGGCTGGAGTAACTTAGTGGGCCAGACAGTATCTTTGGAGAAAAGGAATGGGTGACGTTTCGGATCGAGAGCCGACTTCTGAGGAAAGGCCTCAATCCGAAATGTCACCTATTCCTTTTCTCCAGATATGCTGTCTGACCCATCAAAATTAGATCTATTGGTTTGATGTGGTTTTTGTTTACTTTTTCCTAAACGTGTCTTTGTTCAGTTTCCCAATAAACTCCATTAAATATGTTACAACTTCATAGAGGTACTCATTATACCAATATTTTGGCAGTGAAAAATTGGTCCGGGTGCCATTTAAAAAAAATATATATATAATGTTGGGAGATTGTTTTTGTCTACTTTAGGCAGATGGGCTGGCTGCCAGCTTCAGAAAAATATGGTACTTTAGGGATTCCTCTGCTCAGTGTTAAAGGGCCAACCTTAAATGGTTGCTTAAAACTTGATTGGTGTTTGATTTCCCACCCTCACTGTGCCACCTTCAAACTTTAGTGCACCACCTGTCAAAGAGGTAAAGTTTACTAAATAAAAGAGGAAAAATGTTTAATTGTTCACTACAGTTTAACTTCAATCTGCCTGTCAATTTGTTTGAAAATGTGGTTTGCACAGAACTGTCAATTAATTTATGCGTCGTCAATAATGCTTCGTGTACAAGAATGATGACAGCATCTAATACAGGAGCAAGTCTTTTAAGACTTCTCATGACATTTGTTGCTTAGGAGCAGTGGAGGGGAAATTTGAGCCATAGCATTGTGGTGTGACAAATTTTGACAGACTGCCAAGTGGAAGCTTTTTTCCCTAAATACAAACCTAATTTGAGGCATAGTAGATTACATGCTGTAGATTTCATAAGGTCACTATTTCAATTTTTGGTAGGATGGGCAGACCAAAAATGTGTTCTTTACCTCTTGCAGGCTGCCCATTTATCACAAAAGTGCTCCATGTGTCAGTGCAAGCATTTAACTTGTCATCGCGATAAATAAATGATCAGGTCATTTATTTTCATTTGCATGTCTACATGATTTTGAAAGTGAATAGAATCACAGTATCAGTTCTAAACCATTTGTAAGAATATATTTGCAAAGTTAGTAACAAATTGGCAGAGTGACATGGCACATGAAAAATGTTTTTTTTATAATTTTGAAGCCATGTTTTTGTATCAGCAGAATCAAAACAAAAATTATTGCTGGATGTTATTGTAATACAAGTCCACCATCAATTTTCCGGTAACCGTAGTTCCAGAGCCTTGCTGCATTTTCCATTTTGCTGGACCAACAGGAGCCACTTAATAACGATACAACAATACATCTCTGACCCACTAATTATACTCGTCCCGTGTCGCTAAAATGCCTTGGGCTGCTTAAAACTTAAATAAAATAAATATTAAATGTAAATTAACTTTACAGCATGACTTGCAATTCTTCCGTGGGCAGCCGGGGCACCGGTTAACGTGTTGCCCTTGGAAGTACCGATGAGGGTCAGATCGGTGTCTGTACCGGGGTGGGGGGGTAACGGCTGCAAAATCAGTTTTAGTCTACTATGCGAACGGATCTGCCTGCTCTGGCCGGGCCGGAGTTCCAGAGTTCCGGCTGCAAGTGGCAAATTCTACATGCTGATCGGCCGTATGAGTCCCGATGAAGTAAATGTTACGGCAGAATGTACTAGCTGATAGTCACGGCCTACGTGAGTCGTACCAATGTCCCAGAAATTCCGGTTATCCACTAGACTCCGTGTTAAAGTTAAACAAACACTGATTTATTTTGAAAGATGTTTACAGTAAAGATTGGCTGCCTCGTTGCCAAATTTTTTGGGGGACCTCCAGGGGTGATTTCAAGTGTGCTCTTGTAATTTTGTCCAGATTAAAGGAGGTGTCAGAGGACCACCTGTTGCTGGAAAATCGGTGGTGAATCTATATTTGTATTAAAAGAACAATCACTAATGACTTAAAGGCACAAAAAGTTGGAATAACTCAGCGGGGCAGGCAGCATTTCTCAAGAGAAGGAATGGGTGACGTTTCGGGTCTTCAGAAGGGATGATGAAGACAAATCAATGCATCAGCCAAGAAGATATGTGGCTCCATCATTATTGAAAATGTGGATTGACTGTTTGGAGCAAGCATAGATGGAGTGGTTTAGATTGATAGGATCTTAGCAGTAAAATTATTGGATTCTAAAATGAGAGGTCTGTGGAGTGTGAATTTTGAAGTTTGGTGGGGGGGGGGGGGGGAGAGGAAGAGAGAAACAGAGAAACATGCTGTTCGATTTTCCAAATTGCCTTGCAGGTTTTGCAAAGATCGATCGTGTCAGCATTTGTTTCCATGAACAATTCTTTCGCTGTTTATCTTCTTTATAAGCAAAATTTCAGTGTGTTGAACATTGAACAAAGTTCTTCTTTAAACCATAACCAGATAATAAATAACGTATGTGCAACAATAAATCAAGTGCATACAACATCTACAAAAGCTTAATATTGCAGAAGCATCTTGATACCAAGGCTTGTGTCACAAAACCGTGGGCAGGAAGACTGTTTCTTGTATTACCTGAAGCAAATTTTCTCAGAGATATGTACCTGCTATTGATGATCAATCTTTCATCAAAAAGGCAGTGAGGACTTCCAGGAATTCATAAGTTCTAGGAACAGAATTGGGCCATTTGGCCCATCAAGTCTACTCCGCTATTCAACCATGGCTGATCTAACTTTCCCTCTTAACCTCTTTCTCCTGCCATTGACCCAAAGTAGCCAGAGTATTTTACTCTGTAATAATCTCTGATTACTAGATTTGAACATTTTAGCTACTTTTTCAAAAACCCATAATTGCAATGGAGATTAAAAATAGAATGTTCAAAACGTTCTGCAGTTTAGGCTGCTCCCGAGAAAGAAAAACTGAATTATCATTTAGAGTCAAATACCCTTTGACTGAACAGAGAGAGTGGAATGTCACATGTAAGTAGGACAGAGGAGAAATGAGGGATGAATAAGAAAAATGCAATACCTCAAACCAGTATTGCTGTGGTGAGAAGTATTGCTGTGGTGAGGAGTGAGTAGATGAGGTCATGTAGAGTGGTCCAAGGAACTTGTTTCCTTCATTCATATCCATCTCGGGTAGTTAGCGAGTATATGAATAAAGGAACATTAAAGATTGGAAAGTTAGAACTGCTGGAAATACCCAGCATGTCTTCCAATCTGAGGATGCCATTTTCATATTTTCCTGCCTATTTAAAGAGGCACTCTTTCCTGCTAATCTTTTGTTTTCAACATCTAAAAAAACTCAGAGTTATTGTTTCTTGCTAGTCTACTCTCATGTCTATCATTACTTTATTGGATTTTTTAGGTGATTCTTAGCTGAACCACAGACCTACTGATTTTTCTACCAGCTTTCCAAGCTTATTCCCTTGGTTTAATGGTACCCCTTAGATTTTAAGGCATGGGTGGATCACATTTCCTTTTGTATATTTGTGGGCTTTTAAACAGATGTTTTGTGCTACTTGCGAATTATTTCTTTGAATGCTAACAATTGCTTATCTACTGTCATACTTTTGAATATGTTCTCCCAGTCTTACACAGCCAACATGCCTTCATGCAGTGCCTCATATTTCACCTGGGTAATCTGCAACCCAATGGTGTGAATATTGAATTTTCTAATTTTGGATAACCTTGCTCCCCTATGTCTACCTGCTGAGTTACTCTAGCATTTTGTCTACCACAGAGATGCTGCCTGACCTGCTGATATACTCCAGCATTTTGTGTCTATCTCCCTTTGTCCCCATCCATCTCCTTCTGATCGATCCATGTTCTCTCTCACTCATCTCTCTTTCCAACTTCCCCTCTTCCTCACCAGCCTACTATCAACCAGTTTCCTCCCACTTCTAACTCTACCATCTACCCATTGCCCAACCACTGGGTTCTCTATCCCCTCACTCCTCGCTTCCAAACTTCCCACCACCCATCCCTTATTTGGTTCCAAACTTAATTTCTCATCAGATTCCATAATATGCAGACCTTTGTCAAGGGTTTTGAGTCAAGTGAGGCATTGAAATGTTTTTGAATGCAAATTATTGAATGACGGGGGGACTAATTTGAAGCGATTCACAGATTAAATAATCGGAAACTATTCACAGATTAAACGGATTATTTTGATTTCTAGGTTCTAATAGAGGGGGACAGATTCTAAAATCTATTTTCTGAACCTTGTCCAATCTTCCCCACCCTATCAATTTTCCTTAAGTCTCTGTTTGGATTACTGATGTTTGTCTGGAAAAAAAAACTCCAGTCAATTGCTTTTACTGCATTACGTAATTATTGCAAGTCATTCATGTTGAGGTCATTATACAAAACATATTAGATCAGTGAAAGTGCAGATTTGTGAACAAAGGAAGGAAATAAATCCTTTGCATTTATTTAAATAAATGCTTTGTCCTTTTTGCATTTGAAATAAAAATAGGAAATGCTGTAAATTCTAGGTAGGTTAGACCTGATAGCTGAAAATTTTAAACATTTGGATTTCCAGCATCTGCACTGTTTTGTGTTGGAATTGTTGTTTTCGATGTAGCTTTCCCATTATTAATGTAATTCTGTTTTTTAATTAATCAAAATTGTCTTTGTGATGTCACTTGTAGTTCAGTATAAAATAGACAATCTTTTGTATTTCCCTTCAATAAAATGTTAATCTGTAACTTTTTAGGTTTATTCTTGTCACGTGTATAGGGGTAAAGCAAGAAGCTTTGTTTTGGATGCTATCTAAACAGATCACATAATACTGTACATAAAAAACAATCAAGTCAATCTTAAGTACAATGGATGAAGTAAAGAGAAAGATACAGAGTGCAGAATATATTTTGCAGCATTGCAGTGCATCAGTTCCATAGGCAAAGTCCAATGTCAGCAATGAAGCAGAGGTGAATTGGACGTACCCCAGCTTATGGAAGGACTGTTCAGAAGCCTGATATCGAGGTCATTGCCAGTTTCTTTTAAGAATCCTACTATAGTTCTCTTAATTTTAAAGATCTATTAATCTCTTTGCATTATATATACTCAATGATTAAGCCAGAACAGCTGCGTTTCGGTAGAGAATTGCAAATGCCACTATCCTCTGGTTGAAGAAATATGTTTATCTCAGTCATGAATAGCCTTCTCATTTTAAGCCTTGTATCCTGGCTGTAGATGTGAATTATTGGCGCATTCTTTTTTTTTTCTGGAAGATTTTAATTGATTGGTATTAAATCATAATTGTCTGACTGTGGTTAAAATATGTTTTGCTTTGGAACAAGCAGTATATCCTGAAATGTTTGAGGCCTTTTCTGAAATTGGCTAAGGGAAAAGAAGGAATAAATAGTGATCAAACTTGGCAACTTTTGGTTTGTTTTCTACTGTATCTTGGTGGACTATGTGGAGACTTGAATTCAAATTAATTGTGGTGGCTGATGTGTTTAAATTCAGGCATTCAAAAAAATCCCAGCATGTTTAATGGTGGCCATCTATCTGGTACTCTAACTGCCTTCACAGAAAACCCTATCCTTTTTTTACCTGATATGCCAAATTCTGTTAGACTGAGCAATGTGGTTGACTCTTTAACTGGCTTCTAAATGACCTTCTGTTTAGGAAATATAATTAGTGATGGCTTGTATATGTCACCATCATCAACATGTTGCAAATGCTTAAAAATAAAATTATTGACTGAAATTATTACTGATATGATGAAATTTTAATTATATATTCTGTACTGTGCAGTTTTTCTAAAATCATCATATGTGGAATTCAAATAGTACCAAAGTTAGACCTGGACTTTGATTTCTGTACTTTCTAATGTCAATATTAAATTAGTGCCTTTTAAGAGGTGCATTTATATTTTGTCATTGTGAATTAATTGGTATTTATTCTTGACACGGGTACCAGGAAACAATGAAAAACTGCTTTACGTGCTATCCAGGTAGATCATACCATACTTGAGTACAGCAAGTAGTGCAAAAGGAAAAAATAGAGTAACACCTGCGGAATGCAAATTTAAGAAAAACATGCAACAAGGTAGATTGGAAGATCGGGAATGCATCCTTTGCATGTACCCATTTTGAGATATGTGCTTCAACATTAGCAACTACATCAACAACTACAGATTTTGTGTATTCGAGATATTCATTATTTACAATTGAAATGGCTGTAAATGAAATGTTTGAGAAATTGGTCAGTAGGGCGTATCATGCTGAACATGCCTACATTTCATTTTGCATTGCAGTAGCGTGTCAATATATTACTGCATTTATTTCCCAATTCACCATTATAGTTTCAAAGTATTGCTCAATTATCATTATCATCCTTTATTGTCATCTTGCAAAGCAACAGTCGTACAGTGCAAAATGAGAAGATGTTTCCCAGGGAATACCGGAGCATCGCTCATAAAAACTTAAGCATTTCACGCATTAAATAAAAACGATTTTAAAAAAAACAATCCAGTTCCTGATAAAACAGTACGAATAGTTTAAAAAAAAAAGTGCAGGTAAAAACAGCAGCATTAAAATACAGTAAAAACAGTCATAAAATGTCCAGGGCAGCTGATTAGTGCCAGTTATTAAATTGTCAGTGCAAAGCAGCAGAATCAGGTGGAGTGACTGTTTAGCAGCCTCACAGCCTGTGGAAGGAAGCTGTTTAGCAGTCTGGTTGTCCGGGCTTTGATGCTACGGTATCTCTTTCCTGATGGCAGGAGATCTAGATGTGGGTGCAGTCTGTCCTTTGCTGTGCTCAGTGCTTTTTTCAGTTTTCAATAATGTTACCTGATTATTTATTATTGAGAAATGTGTGAACTTACTGATTAAATCTTTAGAAGTAAGTTCTGAAATTTTCTGTGCAGCTATTAAGTCAGTAGTTTTTAATATTTCAACCATTTTACACAAGTTCACAGATTATAGGAGTAGAACCAGGCCATTCGGCCCATTGAGTCTACTCCGCCAATCAATCATGGCTGATCTCTGCCTCCTAATCCCATTTTCCTGCCTTCTCCACATAACCATTGAAACACGTTCTAATCGAGAATTTGTCTATCTCTGCCTTAAAAATATCTGCTGACTTGGCCTCCTCTGTGGCAATGAGTTCCGCAGATTAACTACACTCTGACTAAAGTAGTTCCTCCTCACCTTTCTAAAAGAGCACCCTTTCATTCTGAGACTATGACCCCTGGTCCTAGACTCTCTCGCCAGTGGAAACATCCTTTCCACATCCACTCTATGCCTTTCATTATTCTGTAAGTTTCAATGAGGTCCCCCCTCAACCTTCTAAACTCCAGTGAGTAGAGGCCCAGTGTCACATGTCACATATCTCAAACACTCATTCCTGGAATCATTCTTGTAAACGTCCTCTGGACCCTTTCCAAAGCCAGCCCATCTTTCGTTGAATATGGTGCCCAAATTTGCTCACAGTACTCCAAACACGGCCTGAACAGCGCCTTATAGAGCCTCATTACATTTCTGTTTTTCTTTTCCAGTCCCCTTGATATAAATGCTAGATTACAGTGGTGCAAACTATAACTTTTTTGCAGTGTTTTCCCTCCACTTGGGATATTTCCATTTGATTATTTTGATGTAATATCTTTTATCGAACCTTAATTAAATTATAACATTGCAGCAAAACACAGTTTGAATATTTGGCATTGCACAGTGACATTTTTATGTAGATGAGAAAACTTTACCAATGGGGCAATCTGCAGTAAAAGTGGGTCACCTGGAGAAAATGTCTTCATTCCTGACTGCAAATTGTATGAATTTTGCAATCTGGACTACTCAAAAGATGTTCCAAGGGGAAAAACACAATTTCCCACAGTAAGAATCAAGAATGTTTAATTATCAAATGGACTGCGAATGGACAATGAAATTTCTAACTCGCTGCAGCTTTATAGGCACATCGATGCAGCAACACAATCAAATACATTATAAACAATATTATAATAAATTATCAATCATACTAGATAACTGGACTAAAATAGTGCAAGCTGAAATATGTAGTGCAATCTATAAAAAGTCTCATTCCAAGTGTTTCAAAACAAGGGTAGGATACTAAGCTGCCCAAGGTAATTTTGCCATTCAGTGGATGATTTTGATGTAACTTTAAATGCAATTGCATAACTTCTTTTTGATTTTGGTGCCAAGAAATATCATCCTAAATTTAAAATTTGCAAATGAATACCAGAAGCTCTTTGCAGGATTTCAGATCATATTTCTTGGCTTCAGGATGCATTTCCTGAAACTGGAGCTAGTGGAATTGGCACTAAAATTCTAACCGATTTGAGGCTTGCTGGTCAAAATAACAAAAAACATATCCCACTGATACCTTCATAGCCATGACTTGGTGTGGAGAGGCTGCATGTGCGGGCTGATGTTGGATGAGTGGAAAACCTACACATGACAAGGTATGGGGCTCAGGGCTGCACTGCTGCATGTTGGCATAATGTTCAGATCCTATGGTCTCTGTCACTGCACCTTAGCAGGTGATGAAAGCAAATGTATCCCTCAGCCGAGTGGTTTCTTTATGTAACAAGCCCACAACCCAGTAACCACTGAGATTGTTACCTTAGAAATCTCTGGGCTGGGAAGAGCAGTGTAGTCCAAGGGAAGACAGCAGCTTTTATTAGATCCAGCAGGTGATGTGTGATTATAGATTAGTTTGTCATGTACGCGAAGGTGCAATGAAATTCCTTGTTCACATGAAGTTCAAAGAGTAAACTACATATTAACGATGAATACAACAATAAATGAAAAGACGTGCAAAACAGCACAACAGTGCAAGATTGTTGTGCAAAAACTGAGTAGTGCAAAATAATATGAAGTGCAATAATGAGTAACCAATGAAATACAGTTAAGAATACATGACTGCACCATTAGGAATGAGGTGCGGTAGAGATGCTTGTCATGAGTCAAAGCTATGGCGAAGAAGTTGTTCTTAAATCTGGGCGTCAGAAGTCCCAGCTTGTTTGAGCTTTGAAGTTCTTGTATCGGTTCCCAGAAGGTAGAGGAGAGAAAAGAATGGCCATAGTGGCAGGCATCCTTGACGTTATTTCAGCCTTCCTGATGCGATGTGAAGATGCACCACACTACAGGTTCAGGTGGTTAGGTGGAACACAGCTGCCATCGCAGGATTAGGTGCATCCTACCAGAATATGTTCTGTAGCACATTTTAATAAAGTACAAAAGAATCTTATGAAGATGCTGATTATTCTCAGACTCCAATGAAAGTAAATACACTGATACACTTTCTTGCATAAGTGTGAAGGCATCAGGTTAAGTTGCCAGTGATATGGTGTTAAGGAACTTGAAGCTATTGGCCAGCACCGTAGCAACTCCATTGATGAGGACGGGATTGCATTCACCCCCTCGCATCCTTGGGTCAGCATCTAACTCTTTTGTTCTTACTGATTTTAAGGACTAGATTGTTGTCCTGACACAATGCTCTTGATCTCTTTGTTGTACATTATCTTATTGTTGTACATATGGCCGACAACAATGGTATAATCGGTGAAAGATTGTGTTATTGTACTTGGCCACACAGTCATGGATGTACAAGGAGAAGAGCAAGGGACTGAGCGCACAACCTTGAAAGCCATGATTGTTGACGATCTAGTTTAAGTAAATGTGATGACCAATTCAACTGATTTAATTTTGCTGCTCAAGAGTCCAAAGCCAATTGTAGATTGAGGCCCAAAAGCCAATGCCAAGAGATTTCGGGACAAGCTTACTTGGTGCCTGGCTGTAGAATCTAGGTAGCCCACTTAAACACATGTAGCAACTGCTGCCAGACCCCAGCAATATCCTGTACTCACCATGCTGGGCAGGGATCATTCCTGAGCCCCAAATCTCTGCACCGAGTGGCTCCAGTATTTGTTGTACTCGCCAGCAGCCTCTTCTCACTAAGCCATGGGCAATTGCTGCAGGAATTGCCAGCACAAGGCCAGGGTTTGCAAGGGCACCACTTGGTCCTGGTTTGGAAGGGTTCCCTAGGAATGTAAATGTTATCCTTTCATTAAATTAAACATTTTCACAAACTGCAGATAGACTTTTATCCAAAAATCTCCCATTGAACATAATTTCAGGCGCCAAGATTAATATGTGTCACTCAATTCCCCAAGTTTTTTTAGTTAAAGCAACAGATCTATAAATGCATTTTAACATCAGATTGTTATTACATCGTAGCATGTAGCTTCTGCATGTACAGATACACGACAAAGTATTCTGATGGGTTACAACTCTACTTGATATGGTAACAGCTCGGTGGCCCTTGCCCATCTGCATCTATACTGAATGGTGAGCATAGCCCATTCATCCATTCAGTCCGTCTTCACAGTGTCTTGCATCAGGAAGGATGGAAATATTGTCAAGGATGACTGCCTCCCTGGCCATTCCATTTATTCTCTTACCTTGTGGAAAAAGATACAGGAGCTTGAAATACTGGGTATCCAGACTTCTTCTCTTCTATCCAACCTCTGAGCCAATCACCTCTTTTACATTCCATTCCTGGAACTGCCACCATGTATTCTTACTCTTAATCTTATCTCATTCGGTTATTCTGTTGTACTTCAGTTTTTCAGGCCGTTTCAGGTTGCCCTGCAATCTTTGCACCATTCTGCTGCTTTATGCCCCTGTCCCACTTAGGAAACCTGAACGGAAACCTCTGGAGACTTTATGCCCCACCCAAGGTTTCCGTGCGGTTCCCGGAGGTTTTTGTCAGTCTCCCTTCCTGCTTGCACTACCTGCAACCTCCAGGAACCGCACGGAAACCTTGGGTGGGGCGCAAAGTCTCCAGAGGTTTCTGTTCAGGTTTCCTAAGTGGGACAGGGGCATCATTACTCTCTTCATTGTATTTATTGGTGTATTTATCATTTATCATGCATACAGTTTACCCTAAGCTTCTTGCAAACAAGGAATTTTTATTGCACCCTGGTGTATATGACAATAAACGCATCTGAATCTGATTTTATTATTGCCTACCAAGTACTTAATGAACAACAGATGTTTGATCTAGCAACAGTGAACTGCAGCCTTACTCCATTGCCGAGTGTTTTGTGGCTGGGTCTGGTCAATTCCTATTTTGAAGGAAATGTGTGAGAATTTGCCTCATCTCTAGCTATTAGATCATCCCTACAATCTTTTGAGCATATAACAAGTAATCCATACTCTTGTTCTGTTCCAAAACTACTTTTAAGATTATTAAACTAATTGCTCTTTATTTGTATCAATAATCAGTTTGATCTGCACCCAAATTTATATCTGAAGTCCACGAAGAAAATTAAACTGAATTGTGTACACTTCCACCTTAATATTTTTTTCAACGTGAGGGTACATTTTGAACATTTAAATGAACAGGAATTTCTTTTTGTCCAGGAAATGAAGCTAAAGATGTAATTTTGCTTTTAGTTTTTAGTTCTGATCCGTAAACTATTGGCATCGCTTAAATATTTTTGTTGCTTCATTGAACTTTCACATGCATCTATTCCTAAAAATGTTTGTGCCCCTATTTCGTGCCTTGTGTCTGTGCGAGTGATTTGATGTATTTGGAATACATTTATAACTTGTATTTTTTTTCTCTTTCAGTTGGGAAGACATCATTGATAACTAGGTTCATGTATGACAGCTTTGACAACACTTATCAGGTAATTTTTTTTACTCTTTAAAATTTGAATGTTATTGATGCTTAAAACATTTCATTTTATAACAATGCTGTTCTTCTGGGGGAACACTTTATTTCTGCCACAAGTCTGAGAAGGACCCGAGTTTGATCATAATCGTTAGGATGCCACAATGGGACAGCACATGTTGTTGCCTCAGAGCTCCAAAGAGCTGGATTTGTCCTTGTCCTTATGACTTTGCATGTTCTCCCGATGAAATGTATTCTTATGACGAGTTTCCTTGGGGTGCTTCAATTTTGTTCCATATCCCAAAGACTTGCTTGTTGGTAGCATAATTGACTGCTGTAACTTCACCATCATGAAGCTGGGTAGAAGGATAATTGGATTGTTGTTGATGAGTGTTCAAGCCTGAACATGTTAAAGAGAAATAAATGGGGAATTAGATAAATGTGGTTGCTTTGAGAGGTGGCAGTCTCAATTGGTTGACAAGCCCCCCTATGTCTTAAGGAGATCTGGATCTCGCTACCTAATTGTGCGGAAGAAAGCTTCTGCCTCTGCAACTTGAAGTAATTGGATGTGACTTTAAAGAGTCTTCACCTTCATGCTTCAACCAAGTGATGGAAAGCAGAATTGCACTGGGTATTTTTTTAATGATCAATATGATCGTGATGGGCAGAGTGACATCCCCTGCGTTATACATTTTCTGTGATAGTTAGCAGCAGTAAGGATGGAGCAACCGAAACCACAACTCCCTGGTGATGAATTTGAACAAGGCTTCAATAGGTTAGATTAATATTGTGAGTGTGTTACAGTTCTTGACCATCAGAAATATCAAAGAAGAAATAACTAAAGGGCAAAGAGAATACAAATGGAATGGTAGTTCACCGAAGAAATCAAAAGGTCTCAGGCAATTTAACTAATATATGTGGTGAAGTTGTGGAACAAAGTTTGCATAAGAGACTTTATTTGGATGCAAAGAGCATGCTACCAAGATACCAAGTCATTTGAGGAAAAAATGTTTTTCTGAAAGATGCAGATATCAAATAAATCATCATAAAAGAAGAGGTGATTGCGACAATCAATAGGTCATAAATTGATGTGATTCTGGAAAGCCGGGCTGTTAAGGTAGGTTCAATACTAGGTCTCAGTAGGATTCATACTGTGTTCTGACAGAAGGAAAGGGTGAAGGGGACAGATATACTGTCTATAATCTTCCAATCCTCTTCCACCATTGGATAGACACAAAAAGCTGGAGTGACTCAGCGGGACAGGCAGCATCTCTGGAGAGAAGGAATGGGTGACATTTCAGGTCAAAACCCTTCTTCATACTGGTTAGAGATAAAGGGAAATGTGAGATATAGATGATGATGTAGAGAGATAAAGAAAGCAAGAGAGGATGTAGGCTGTGGGCCGAGCATCAAAAATGTGTTGAGGAATAGGATTTCGTGACCCAAGTCACCAAACTACATGAAATTTTCCACAGATTTGGATGAAATATAATTGAGAAGGATGTCATAACTCGTAATTGCCGAAAGTTGCACATTAATTAATTAAACTAATTAGAAAATGAGATCGGGAAAATAAGCGCCATCTAGTGGCCAATGCCCGTATTACACCACGGGCAGCCGTGTTGCAGTCCATTTAAACTATATAGAAACATAGAAATTAGGTGCAGGAGTAGGCCATTCGGCCATTCGAGCCTGCACCGCCATTCAATATGATCATGGCTGATCATCCAACTCAGTATCCCGTACCTGCCTTCTCTCCATACCCCCTGATCCCCTTAGCCAGAAGTGTGTGTGTGTTATTTAAATTTACCTGTAAATTTAGTATAATAATATATAAAAATAATATGATGAATATAATTTTGAGTGTTTTTTTTAATGACACTGTCGCAGAGGTCCTGCTCCTGAACCAGCCTAATTAATGGGTTAGGGCAGTTCTTGTGGGTTCCTTCCTTTACTGAACCCCACTGACTGCCAGTGTGCAGAGTGGGGGTGACGGCCATAGTGGGACCGGGGCAGTGCCAGGCAGGCATGTTCCAGTCGCTTTAATAGGAAATTAAATGAGACTGCAGCAGATGTCCCAGGTATTAAGGGCTCATGAACCTGCCTAATTAAAGGGTCAGGACAGATCCTCTAGGTTTCCCCATTTACTGAACCCCGCTGACTGCCAAAGTGGGGAGAGTGGGGGTGACGGCCATAGTGGGACTGAGGCAGTGCCAGACCTGTAAGAGACCTGTCTTATTTCTGATGTAAATGTCACATCCTGGCCAAGAATCGAATGCTCTGATGTTTACTCGATGAATATTCATTTTAAGCTACAATGAGCATATTTATGTTATAGCCCCCCCCCCCCCCCCCCCCCGATGGTGCCTTTGCAAATGAGGGCTATTACCTTTAACCTAAAAGAACCCTAAAAGTGTTGCATTGTTTATCTCTAGTTTGTGTGTGTGTCTGTGTGTGCCTTTCAAACATGTATCTGTGGCTGTGTGTATGTACGTGTGGATGGATGTATGTGTGCATGTATGTTTGGATGTGTACATGGATGTCTGTGTGAATGGATGTGTGTGTGCGGATTTATGTGTGTGCGGATTTATGTGTGCATGTATGTGTGTGTTTGCATGCATGGAAGTGTGCGTATGTATGCATCGGTGGGTGGATTGTCGCAGTCATTCACCGGCACGCTATTATCATAAGTAATTCACTCATTGTTTAAATAATTTGACCAAATAAACAGTGAAACGATCCACATTAAAATAAAACTTTATATAATCATTTTTTTCCACAATTTATTTATTTTGTGTACTTTGAACATTTACAAATGATGCAATGCGCTGGTAGGACATGCCTACGGTCAGTGTGATCGACAGTTGCTGTTTGTTGACTATGACTTGTCATGGATCGAAGCAGTCTCTTTGGGGCCGGCTCACCTGCTTCACCATCAGGAACTGCCTCTTGAGGTGATTCACCTGCTTCAGGCTTTTCAGCATCTTGAACTCAATTGAAAGAGGAAATAGAAAACAGAAAAGGAATGAAAAGTAAAATAAATCAACATCCTCAAATATATCTTTTCATTTTTCAAAGTAACATCATATGACCATAAGTAAAAAGATTTGTTGTTTGAGTCCTATCATTATCTTTCTTCCTTCTAGACTTTGCTATTGCTCGATTTATTGTTGTTATGTTGCAGAAGCACTCTGCATGATGATACACTGCTGCCTCCTAATAATAGAAGATAATATGTGTCAGGGTGTATTTTACATCTTTTCATGTTTTATATTATGTAAGACAATATCGACATATCAATGAGGAAATTAAACATGTATGCATGTCCAGGTAGATGGGATGGCAAGTCTGTTAATTATCAAATTCGTGTTCATTAAAGCACAGTGAATGTCCACACAAAAGACTTTTGTGTGGACAGGCTCTGAAGAGTGGAGGGGCAGAAGCTGCAGAAAAAAAAAATCTCATATTACTTAGGTCTGCATGGACTTCGACTCGTAAAATGTCAATCTCTTCTTAATGTCAATGAGACTGACACTGTAATTTACAGCCATAGATAAGACTTCAAGTTCAAGTGCAGGAGCAGAGGGTGCAGAATAGCTAGAGAAAGAAACATCTCATAGTACTTGGGTCTGCATGGACTTCAATTCATAAAGTGTCAACCTCTATTTAATGTCAATGAGACTTACACTGTAATTTACTACAATTGATAAGTTATTTCAAGTTTCAGTAGAGGCTACAGAAAAAAAAAATCTCATAGTCATTAAGTCTGCATGGACTTCAATTCATAACATTTAAACCTCTTCTTAATGTTAATGAGAATAACACTTACCATAGAAAAAACTAGTTCAAGTTCATATATCACCAATTAATTTCTACAGAAAAATCAACCATTTCTGACCATTTCTCACTGCAATGGAAGCCTATAAATAGCGATCGATATCCCTCCGTTTTTCTCCCGTTGTCGGGGTCTGAAAACGGCCGCTACAGACGGCACTATGTACAGCCTCCCCCCCCCCCGCCCGCGGAGATGCTCCGCGTTCGCGAATCGGCCGCTTCTTAATTGAGACCGCGGCTTCACTTTACCGCGATTACCTAGGCCCCGCGGTCGGAGCACTTTTTATCCGTAAGTTATCGCAGGCAGTTCCGAGATTAGCTGTTAAAGACTTATTACTCTACAACATGCTGGCATTAGTGACAATGTTTAATTGACTGTGTTATGGAAACATGTAGTTTAGGCCCTCAATTTCATTAATGAATGAATTAATTAATTAATGGATGAATGAATGGAGTAAGTGAATGAATGAATTTCTTCACATTATAAAGGGGTGCAATTAAATTAATTAAAGTCCATACAGATAGATTTTCATAAATTCAGACTTTAGGTCTTACCTTCCAGTTAGGGTTGATTCCTGGCTGCCTTATTTGTGTTGGAGCACCTCTGCAGCGACTTTGCTTTCAAGGCTTTCTTCTACTTCAATCCACTTAGCAGCGCATTCTTCAGCCTTTTTAATGCTTTTCTCACTAAATACAATTACCCTGCTGCAAGTTTCCACAACATTTATTCCACAGAACAACAAATCGGAATCTCCAGTAAAACAGGCATCTGTAGAGGCACCCTCGGCCATGTTGTGTGCTAGCCTGAAGCAAAGTGCGTGATTGGCCAACTGGCATACAACTCAATGTTAAACGTGCTTTGATTGGACTAAAAATTACCTGGAATGTTTCCGTTTTTTCTCTAATTTAATAAAAATGTGCAAGTCTTCTTCATAACGAGTTTCAGGGGTGATTTATATAATTATTTTTACACAATATGTGAATATTTCATTTAGTTGGGTGACTTGGGTCACAAAACTGCAGAATAAAGCTCCTCGACCCACAGCCTAATGTTGCAGAACTCTTGTCGGTGAGAGGAGGAGAACTTCAAAGTAGACATTCCTTGAGGAGATTTTGCAGTGGAGCAGACAAAATGTGTAGGAAGGAACTGCAGATGCTGGTTCATGGTGCACAGGGTAACATTTCAAAATTTGGTACTAAAATGATACATTGTTAAAAGGTTAGGAGAACAGTGATGAACTTCAATATATTCATAAACAGATGGAAGGGCCAGACATGGTTACACTTAACAGTGTAAGTTAATGAAGAGAAATGATTGGCGATGCCCTTTTATAAGGAAAAATGTGGAAAAGAAATGCAATACAATTCTAGAAGGGGTCTGCAGAAACATATATGGGGAAATAAACTGGAGAAACCCAGTCTCCTGAGAACCAGGTTGACAATCATTAAGTTGAAGTTGAAAATAAAGGGAAATGAGTAGCTAGTCAATAGACAGTCATGATTTAAACGTCTATGCTGAAAGGGGAATGTAATTTTCTAAAAGGTAGCTGAGAAATTAAAAAAACCTGTAACAGAAAAAGTAAAATTGGGATTGACTGTATTGCACTTGCAGAGGTAGGTTGAGTTCTCCCGCCACCTTCCATTTTACAATCCTGACATGTCTCTTAGTTGGCTTTGAAACAGAACTTAAATGGGCAACAGAGAGCAATGATGCTTTTGGGCACGTCTTGGTGTCTCTCTTTATTCCCCACTCTCACAATGTACTGGTTGGCAGTGTATTTGAATCACATGATTGTGAGCTTTTTAGCTGGATGGTTACTGACTCTTTGCTTGGTTTTAAATTTTTTAAATTTTGTACGTGGAGTGTTTAAGTGCTGCTAAGAAGAGTTATTGAAGTACATTACAAATAATTCTAGGTCTTTCAAGGTGGGTATATTTCCATGCATTTTTTTTCCTTCATGCACCTGCGAAGTTTAGTGTGTGACTAACTGTTCTTTGCTTTTGGTTAGTTTCAGCAAGCCAATTAATCAGAGGCATTAATGTTATTTATGTTGGAAGGAACTGCAGATGCTGGTTTAAACCGAAGATAGACGCAAAGCTGGAGTAACTCGGTGTCAGTTGGCATCTCTGGAGCAAAAGAAGTGGTGACGTTTTGGTTCGAGACCCTTCTTCAGACTGGAAATAGCACCTATTCCTTTTCTCCAGAGCTGCTGTCTGATCTGCTGAGTTACTCCAGCTTTTTGTGTCAATCCATTAATGTTATTGTCCATGGCTTTTTTGGATGAGACCACTAGAACGCTCTGAATATTTTTGCAATGATGATCAGTTAACTTGCCATAGATCTGGGATTAAAAGCAGCATTTACTGGCTGAAGTGAATTGAAGCTGTACCATGCAGTGTCTTTATCCACACTAAAGACATTGTTTGGTACTGTGCCAATCCACAATGATGCTGAAAGCATTAATCCAATAAGAAAAGGTAGAACAAAAGTCAGGTTTTTAAAACTTCAAGTTTGCATTTGAACTCCTTTAAAATTATCTTATTATTGTAGAACACAGTAATAATAATAATAATAATAATAACTTTATTTATAAAGCACTTTAAACAACTGCAGTTGCCACAAAGTGCTGTACATGAGAACTAGAACGGACCCATCGGTCAATAATGTCCATGGCGAATATGATAGGTATATGGAATGATAACTATTGAAAGTAGTAAGTAAATTCCTTACAGGGAAGAAATGTCTCCCAAAGGAGATAGTTTTGGGAGGAGATAGTTGAGGCAGGAAAAGACACTTGAATAGGTGCATGGATAGGTAAGTTCATTACTGTAAAGAAGTGTTATCAACACACTGTGACTTTACTTCTTTATTACATTCATATTGTGGCATTACAGAGAGCACCAGCTGTACGTGGTCTGTCACGGAAACTAGAGAGTGATATGTGGGTGGGGAGGTTGTAATTATACTTGTGATATGGGGAGTGGTTAGTAGTGATGAGGTAACTATATTAAGGGTCACTTGCATATGTCATCTACATCCTTCCCCTTGGAAACGAAAGACAAACAAAGTAGTGACAGGGCGACCACGTCTCATGCGCTGACAATCAAATGAGTAGAAATGGTTAAGCAAAATCGCCATAGCGGACAGGCGGCTTGACAACACGTTCCGACCGGGTTCGCATCTCGCCATCTCCCCTCCCTGCAGGAACAAGTGGAGGCAGTACGGCGGCAGGTGCAGACGGCTGCACTGGAACAGGTGAGCCGGGCGGGGACGGAGAAGACAAAGGCAGAAGGGCATGAGGGGATGTGGGACCCGCAGAGGAGTGTGCGCGGGCAGGTGAGGGAGGGTGAACCGGAGGAGGAGCGGACGGATAGAGCTGTGAGGGTAGAGACCGTGGCATGCGAGGAGCGATGGGCTGAGCATGCCCGGAGGCTGAAATTTCAGCAGGGGAGCAAAAGGATCTGCTGGTGGTGGTCGCGGCTCGTTGACAAGCTGCAGATGTTGGCGGGACCGGCGGTAGATGGTTCCTGCATGGTCGACGAGATAGGACCGAGGCGACCCAGCAGTGGCGACTGCGGTGGCGAGCCGGGAGTGACCGGTGGGGGTCTGCATGCGGACAACTTGACCGGGGAAAAGGCGTGGCATTTTTTTAAATTTATTTTTTTGGTGTTAGCGGGGCGAGGGATAGCGTGTCGGCCACGAACAAGTGGAGGCGTAGGTTCGTATCCCACTTCTGACACCATGTAACAAAGTGTTATCAACACACTGACTTTACTTCTTTATTACATTCATACTGTGGCATTACAGAGAGCACTGGCTGTACGTGGTCTGTCACGGAAACTAGAGAGCGATATGTGGGTGGGGAGGTTGTAATTATACTTGTGATATGGGGAGTGGTTAGTAGTGATGAGGTAACTATATTAAGGGTCACATGCATATGTCATCTACAATTACCTCATTGAAACCTATCGAATAGTGAAAGGCCTGGATAGAGTGGATGTGGAGAGGGTGTTTCCACAAGTGGGAGAGTCTAGGACCAGAGGGCACAGCCTCAGAATAAAACGACTTGCCTTTAGAAAGGAGATGAGGAGGAATTTCTTTTGTGAGAGGGTTGTGAATTTGGAATTCATTTCCACAGACGGCTGTGGAGGCCAAGTCATTTGATATTATTAAAGTGGAGATTGACAGATTCTTGATTAGTAAGGGTGTCAAAGGTTATGAGACCTGACCTATTGACAATTTTCGTACTTTATTAAAGATTTTGTATAATAGATTCCAAACCATGGATGCTTCACTGTAATTTGGTTACCTAATGTTGCTTTAAAACAACCACAGACAGTATAAGAATACTTTTTTAGTGGTATTGGTTGAGATCACTGGAAGAATGTGCATGTTCCACATAAACAACATTAAGAGTCAGGACTGATGCCTGATAGCTGTAGTCGAGGCGACAATGCCAATCTGGCATTCAAATACTCTTTGAGTAGCACGATGGCACTAACTTATTTGGCTGCTCCAGTTGGCTAAGAATGGCTTGTGTTATGTAAATGAAACAAAATGTTTAGTGGATGTATACTGCTTGTACAAAAGCTGGTGGTCCTTACAATTAAATGCAGTGGGAAGTGATAGCTGTAAATGTTGGTTTATAATACACCATTTTGTCACTAATCCACATTGGTCAGATGGCTGCTGCTCAGATTCAGGATTTATGAATCTGACCATAAACTGAAAGTATAATTCAAAAGGAATCTTTTGGAAGTACACTAGGACCCACATAAATTGCACCTTTTATTCCTGCAATGTGAATGTAACTGGCAAAATGGCATTTTATAAAAAAGAAAATTCCAGGCTCTGAGGATATTAAGGCAATCATTTCTGATTGGTTAGGGAGTACTGGGTTTCCTTTGTAGAGAGGCCATTGTAAATTATTTGGATTTTCTATATCAGTATAGCAGCATTTATGATCATCATAGAATTCAGTTTCATGGTTACAGTTGTAGAATATGAATTCAATTATGATGTAATTAGTCCAGTGTTATAGCCACAGCAACATTTAGGAGACATTTCTTCCCTGCAAGGAATTTACTTATTGCTTTTAATAGTTGTCACATCTCTGCTTTAGCAGAGAGTTTAAGAATGAAATTATTGAATCTTTCAATCCAGCACGCATTTATGGTATTTATGTAATGTAAGCCAGCAATATTGTTTCTCAAAGGTAGATACAAAATGCTGGAGTAACTCAGCGGGACAGGCAGCACCTCTGGAGAGAAGGAATGGGTGATGTTTCGGGCAAGTCCTTGCTTTCCCTCTCTCTCTCTCTCCATTCCCTCCCCCCTCCTCGCGGCCTACCATCTGGATTGGCGTGGCCCTTCCTGCCGGAGACTGCCCAGAGCTTCAGCTTCAGCAGCGGCGCAACACTGGATTCCATCGTGGAGCGAGTGATGCCTTACCGGGAATCGCTGTGTTGGAGCTCCGGAGTGCTGCGACTGCTGACTTCAACACCATGGAGCTGTGAACTTCCAGCCGCGGACGTCGCTGACTTTGGCATCGCAGAGCCTAGGATCTCTCGCCGAGGTCGCCAGTGTGGAATCTCCGCTCGGCCTGTCGACTTCGGGAGCCTCGGTCTCCGGTAGGAAGCGGCTGATTCGGACGCTCTGGGCTGTTGAGAGTTCTTCCGTTCGAGGGCCTGACACAACAGGGCCACCGTAGTGGCGACTGCAGAGGCCCCAATAGGCCCTGACCATGGGTGAACAGAGGAAGAGGCCTGAACTTTGGTGCCTTCCCTCAGTGGGAAACGTTGATTCCGCTGTGGGGGGATGATTTATGTTAAATTCTAAAGTGTTGTGTTTATCTAATTTGTGTGCAGCATGGTAACTCAAATTTCACTGCACCAATTGGTGTATGTGACAATGAATGTCCTTTGTTCTCCCACCGATCTTACTCTCTCTGACTACATTTTATCTCTGCACCGCCCACTACCCTAACATCATTTTGAAGAAGGGTCTCGACCCGAAACGCCACCCATGCTGCATATCCCGCTGAGTTACTCCAGCATTTTGCCCACCTTTGATTTAAACCAGTATCTGCAGCTTTCCTTCCAAAACAATATTGTTTCTCAATATTGACAACTCTATGATATTAAAAACAATTGCAGATGTGAAAATTTGAAATGAAAACAGAAAATGCTCTTTACTTTCACCAAGTCAGGCATCTGTGGCAAGAGAAATAGTTAACATTTCAGACTGAGCACCTTTTGTCTATTCTGACGAAGGACCGTTGACCCTGATATGTTAAATCTATTCCTCTTACTGCAGATGCTGCCTAACCAGCAGTGTTTTGAGCACCAACCGGCCCCAGACTGTGAGACTTGGCCCCCCCCTCTCCTCCACTCGCAGGTTGAGTACCGGTTCCCCACAGGGCTGTGTGCTAAGCCCCCTCTTATACTGTCTCTACACCTACGACTGTAGTCCGGCTCACAACAACAACCGCATCGTCAAATTTGCTGACGACACTACTGTGGTCGGACTTATTTCAAAGGGAGACGAGGCAGCCTACAGAGAGGAAGTCCTGAAGTTGACAACCTGGTGCTCAGAAAACAATCTGGCTCTGAACACCAGGAAAACAAAAGAGCTCATTGTCGACTTCCGGAGGCACAGCACCGACTTAGCCCCCCTACACATCAACGGCGAGTGTGTGGAGAGGGTCAACACCTTCCGGTTTCTCGGCGTCCATATCGCTGCTGACATCTCCTGGACGGACAACACGACAGCGGTCATCAAGAAGGCTCAGCAGCGGCTGCACTTCCTGAGGGTCCTCAGGAAGCACAACCTGGACTCTAACCTGCTGCTGACCTTCTACCGCTCGTCCATCGAGAGCCTGCTGACATACTGCAATACAGCATGGTATGGCAGCTGCACCATGGCAGACAGGGAGAGGCTTCAGAGGGTAACCAGAACAGCGCAGAGGATCATTGGCTGCCCTCTCCCCTCCCTGATGGACATCTACACCTCCCGCTGCCTTAGCAGGGCAAAGAAGATCATCAAAGACAGCTCCCATCCTGCGTTTGGACTGTTCGACCTGCTGCCCTCTGGAAGGCGCTATAGGTGCATCAAATCCAGGACAAACAGACTCAGGAATAGTTGCTTTCCGAGAATTATAACTACTATAAATTCAAATTCACACATGCACTGACTACACCGCCCAACACGGACTTCCATCTGTATATATGTATATATGTATGTAGTGCCGCAGAATTTGTGCACCTATTCCCCCCCCCCCATCTCCCTTCTGTTTTTTGTTTCTTGTTTTTTGTGCTAAATTGTATGTATGCACTGAGTACGAGCAGCTTTCAGTTTCACTGTACATGTATAGTGACAATAAATGGCATATCATATCATATCATTTTCTGTTTTCACAATTGAGTGCTTCATTAATGTTGGTAGAAGTTGACTACTTTTGTAAAATACTTTATTGGGAGTTTAGTTTAGAGGTACAGCGCAGAAACGCCCTTCGGACCACCGAGTCCGCACCGACCAGCGATCCCCGCACACTAACACTGTCCTAGACACCCGAGGGACAATTTTACACTTGTACCAAGCCAATTAACCTACAAACCTGTATGTCTGATGTGTGGGAGGAAAGTAGAGCACCCGGGGAAAACACACGAGGTCATGGGGAGAACGTACAAACTCCAAACAGACAGCACCCATAGTCGGGATCGAGCTCGGGTCTTCGGCGCTGCAAGCGCTGTAAGGCAACAACTCTATCGATGCGCCACAGTGGAATGGAATGTATGATCTGATATCTATGTTGGAATTTGCAGTTTGGTAAACGGGTGTTTCTGGTTTATCTTGATAGACTTGAAAAGGAAAGTTATTATTTGCCCTCAAGCAAGTAATTAAATATAATTAAAAAGAGTGGAATAAAATGTTGAAACAAATATCCAGTGTTTAATGGCTGGCTAGCTCTTGCAAGCATTCATTCTTTGGATAATCAAGATTTTACCCTGGCTTGTGGCTGAACCATTCCGAATAAAGGCTGCTGTATATCACCAGCCGTTGTATCTAATTGTGTTGAATGAGTTGAGTAGTTTTTTTGCTTTGGAATAAATTTAAAAAGAAAAACACGAAAAGAATGTTGCAGGCCAGAAATAAAAATGTAAGGATTTGCCTGTGTTTTCAGACCAATTAAGTAGGACTGCACTGTTTGCAATTTAGGTTTAAGATTGTGTTTCTTTTTAGGATGGAGACCATGAAGGAACTTGAAAACCAGTAAATAGATTTTATGCCAATTTATATAAAAGCTTTTTCTTGATAATAATTACGTTTATATTGTTTATGCAAAATTAATTTTAAACAATACAATTTTGGAAAGCAGATTGTTTAGCATTTGTGAATAGTGAAAGCTCAACTTCAAGTGAAGACTGGTAGGTTACACAAAAAAGCTGGAGAAACTCAGCGGGTGCAGCAGCATCTATGGAGCGAAGGAAATAGGCAACGTTTCGGGCCGAAACCCTTCTTCAGACTGATCGGGGGCGGGGACAAGAAAGGGAAAAGGAGGAGGAGCCCGAAGGCTGGGGGATGGGAGGAGACAGCAGGGGGGCTGAGGAAGGGGAGGAGACAGCAAGGACTAACAAAATTGGGAGAATTCGATGTTCATGCCCCTGGGATGCAGACTCCCCAAACGGAATATGAGGTGCTGTTCCTCCAATTTCCGGTGCTGCTCGCTGTGGCCATGGAGGAGACCCAGGACAGAGAGGTCGGAGATGGAGTGGGAGGGGGAGTTGAAGTGCTGAGCCACCGGGAGGTCAACTTGGTTATTGCGGACCGAGCGGAGGTGTTCGGCGAAACGATCGCCCAACCTCCGCTTGGTCTCACCGATATAGATCTGCTGACATCTAGAGCAGCGGACGCAATAGATGAGGTTGGAAGAGATGCAGGTAAACCTCTGTCGCACCTGGAATGATTGCTTGGGTCCTTGAACGGAGTCGAGGGGGGAGGTAAAGGGACAAGTGTTGCATCTCTTGCGGTTGCAAGGGAAAGTGCCCGGGGAGGGGGTGGTACGAGAGGGAAGGGAAGAATTGACAAGGGAGTTATGGAGGGAGCGGTCTTTGCGGAAGGCAGATATGGGGGGAGATGGGAAGATGTGGCGAGTGGTGGGGTCACGTTGGAGGTGGCGAAACTGACGGAGGATTACTTTTTGTATGTGACGGCTGGTGGGGTGAAAGGTGAGGACTAGGGGGACTCGGCCCTTGTTGCGAGTGGGGGGATGGGGAGAGAGGGCAGTGTTGCGGGGTATGGAAGAGACCCTGGTGCGAGCCTCATTTATGGTGGAGGAGGGGAACCCACGTTCCCTGAATAATGAGGACATTTCAGATGTCCTGGTGTGGAACGCCTCATCCGTGGAGCAGATGCGGCGTAGACGGAGGAATTGGGAGTAGGGGATGGAGTCCTTACAGGAAGCAGGGTGGGAAGAAGTGTAGTCCAGATGCTGATTCTCCAGCATCTGCAGTTCCCTCTTAAACAACATTCAAGTGAAGACTGTTCATCAAATGCTGCCTGACCAACTGAATGTTTCATGCACTTTCTATTTTTGGATTTCCATCATTTGCTTTAAAAAAAACTGTTTGAAAATGTGCTTAATTGCTAGTTGATATTAGCTATTGTTGTGCGATTGGAAACAAACAATGCTGTTACAAGGGACTTCCTGACAAGGTAGGCAGTTAGAGAGGAGGTTCTGTTAGCCCTTGCTGTCTCCTCCCCTTCCCAGCGCCCTCGGGCTCCTCCTCCTTTTTCCTTTCTTCTCCCCACCCCACCCCCCCCCATCAGTCTGAAGAAGGGTTTTGGCCCGAAACGTTGCCTATCTCCTTCGCTCCATAGATGCTGCTGCACCCGCTGAGTTTCTCCAGCATTTTTGTGTACTTCCTGACGTGGGTGGTTGGAGTTCAAGAGTCAAGAGTCAATTTAATTGTCATTTGGACCCCTGGAGGTCCAAACGAAATGCCGTTTCTGCAGCCATACATTACACACAAATAGACCCCAGACACAACATAATTACATTTTACATAAACATCCATCACATAGCTGTGATGGAAGGCCAAATAAACTTATCTCTCCACTGCACCCACCCCCCCCCCCCCCCCCCCCCCCCCCCCCCCCCCCCCCCCCCCCCCCCCCCCGATGTCAGAGTCAAAGTCATAGCCCCCGGCTGGCGATGGCGATTGTCCCGCGGCCATTAAAGCCATGCCGGGTTGTGCGAGGTCGCACACCGGAACTTGTTGTTGGAGCCCCCGGTGTGCGCTCGCAGAGTCCGCGGCCATTCCAGCCGCGCGGGGCAGTGATGTAGGCCCCGCTCCAGGAGCTCTTCAACCCCGCAACTCGGGCGGGAGAATTCACCGTTGCAGGAGCCCCGAAAAGCGGTCTCGAGGGAGCCGCGGGCTCCCGGTGCCGTCGTCCACAGACCTGTCGTTGGAGCCTCCGACTCTCCGGTAGCAGCAGCAGCAGCAGCAGCGCTCCTCCACCGCTCCACCCGCTCCGGACTCGGCCAGCTCCGCGACGGCAACGGTGAGTCGGCACCAGAGTCCCCGGCTTCTTCCTGTTGGAGGCCGCTCCTCGTTGCGGCCTCAACGACACCTGAGACCCGACGAGAAACGGTCGGGTCTCCAGTGCAGGGAGAGATTCAAAAAGTTTCCCCCCCCCCCCCCACCCCCCCACCCCCCCCCCCCCCCACACACACACACCCCAACATAAAATAACAAAAACTACATAAAAACACAGACAAAAAATAATAAAAACGCGGACAGGCTGCAGAGGCCGCTGCTGGCCAGAGCTGCGCCGCCTACCGGAGTTGTTCAAATCTTTGCGTTATAAGCTCCCCAAGCAGAATATTAGATGTTCTTCCAGTTTATGTTTGGCCTCATCTTAGAAATGGAGAAGTTAGAAAACAGTGGGAAGTTGGAAAAAGAGTGGGAAGAAGAAATAAAATTAAATGCAATTGGAAGAAGCTATGGCGGTTGTTTGCAGAGCACAACATTCTCGCTTGGTTTAGTACTTGGAAATAATACAAAAAGTAAGACATTTGACCCTTCATGCCTGCTCTGCCATCCAGTAAAATCAGCCGATCTTTCACCTCATCATCCTTTTCCTGCAATGAACCCGATATTTCATAACTCCTTTAATATCTAGAAATGTAGAGTATCTTTCTTGAATATACGAGGTGACGAGTTTAATCGTGCTTGGCAAATTCCAAAGATTCAATACCCTTGTGAACAACAATTCTTATGACTGAACCTTTGTTTTGATAGTGTGACACTTGGTTCTGGGTGCCCCAACCAGGGGAATCAATGCCTCGCCATTTACCTGTTTAAAACACTTTTGGAAGTTTCAATGAGATCTTTCACATTCTTAGCATGAATGTTTAGGCTAGTTCACTTAATCTTGCTTTGTACAATAACTGCTGCCTGCATGTAAACAATATTGTAGATATGATCTAACCAGGCCTCCATATAATTGGAGCAAGCTATCTCTACTTTGTACTTGAGTCCCATTGCAATAAAGATCAATACAATATTTGCCTTTTCGAATTGCTTGCTGATCTTTCATGATTAATGCATTACAGACAGGTCCTTCTGAACATCACCAACCCTCCTAATGTACTGTTCCCTTTTACTGCTGCATTCCTTGCCACTCCCCTCACCTGAATACCTCACAGTTACAATAGTATTGTGATCATTATGCTCCCATCTACAAACTCCACAAGAGTTTGAATTTGTGGAAAAGTTTGGACTCGTACTATCCATCATACGTACCTCACTCAATCATTTGCTCCTGTCCCTCTTAAGTGACAAGTTCTACAGTGCATAATCATGTAAGGGATGTAACTGTCTTCTGGAACAATGTATCCATGTACTGCGGATGTTCAGCTTATTGTCACATCTACAATAAAAAGCATTTTTCTTGCCTGCTATCCAGTCAGTGGAAAGACCATACGTGATTACAATCGAGCCATCCACAGTGTATGTGTGAATGACATTTAGTGCATGGTAAATTCCGATAAAATATAGTCTGAAGGTCTCCAATGAGGCAGATGGTCAATCAGGACTGCTCTCTAGTTGGTGATAGGATGGTTCATTTGCCTCATAACAGCTGGAAGGAACTGTCCCTGAATCTGGAGATATGCGTTTTCAAACTTCTGTACCTCTTGCCTGATGGGCGAGGGACACTTCAATTGTCCTTCCCATTCCTGCACAGACCTTTCTGTCCTCTGTCTCTTCCATTGTAAGAGTGAGGATAAACACAAATTAGAGGAAAAGCATCTCATATTTCACTTGGGCAGCTTATGAATATTGGTATGAATAGCTGGTATGAATATTGATTTCTCCAGAGATGCTCCCTGTCCCGCTGAGTTACTCCAGCGTTTTGTGTCTAGCTTTGATTTCTTTAACTTCAGGTAGCCCCGGCATTCCCTCCCCCACTCAAGTCGCACTAGCTTCTCATTTTCACCCCACAAACAGATAACAATGGTCTGTTTGCTATATCATTGTTACTTTTTTGCATAACTTTCATTCATTGTTCTTTATCTCTTCACATCACCGTCTATATCTCTCGTTTCCCTTATCCCTAACCAGGCTGAAGCAGTGTCTCAACCTGAAAAGTCACCGATTCCTTCTCTCCAGAGATGCTGCCTGTCCTGTGGAGTTACTCCAGATTTTTGTGTCCATCTTAGGTTTACACCAGCATCTGCAGTTCCTGCTTCCACGTCTTATTTAGTGCCAGTTTTAAAATATTTAACAGTACTAATTTAAGGGGTTCCCAACCTGGGGTAAATTTATCGTTTTTAAAAATTTGTTTTGATTACAACATCGGAGTCTCTTTTAGCTCCATGGTTCATTCTACATTCTCTGAGCAAAGATTTGTACTTTAGATGAATGAGTGGTAAATACATACCAATATGGAAAATTGTTAAACTTGATGTTGATTGTGGGTGGCTAATGTAACCTGGCAGATAGCTTTACTCTATCTCACTGAGGTGTACTATTTGGGGATTATTGCTGTTTTTTATCTCACAACTTTTTACACTGTTGAATTTTGAGTAATGCTATCTATATTAATCATGCAGAATGATCTTTATGAAAGAATAATATGTTGATTCTCTGGATATTTCTTGGCGGCTTATAAATGTTTCCAACTTTAAAACAAAAGCTCTATTGCAACATAGTGTTTAATGGATAAAGTGAAGTTGAATCTAAAAAATCAGACAGATTGGCTGTGCTTTGTATGATACATCCAGTGCACTGAGTTGTATTTGTCAATTGAAAGTCAGCAAGCGGAATCTATATACAGCTCATTGTTTTTTGCCAAATGTTTAACCAATTACATTTTGTTGCGACTTGAATAATATTAGCTGTGTAAGTCACCAAAGCAAATGATTATTTAGCACGAATATGTTGATTCTTTGGCTTATAAATTAGCCTGAAGAAGATTCCAACCTGAAATGTCACCTATCCATGTCCTCCAGAGATACTGCCTGACCCGCTGAGTTACTCCAACGCTTGTGTGTTTTCTTGAATCCATTGCCTCAAGGATTTCAAGCTAAATTGTCAGCCTTGTGATAGGTGCTGATAATGCGTACGGCTGAATACTTCATTCTTGGATCTGAAAACTATCCATAGTCAAATTGTTAAATCATGTGCATTATTTTCCCTTTATAAAATATGATGTTTTTCATTATATCCGTTAGTATGCATAATGAGAAAATGAGTGGATTTTGTGGCTGTAACTGATTGTTGATTCTTGGGGGTTGTGGTTAAGGTTACGCACAAAGGAAAAATAACTAGAATATTGTGGGGTTAATATTTGTTTAGGACATTAAACAGTATGGACTTTCAATTTGATTTAAATCTTTTTATTTGAATTTCACAGCAATTTGCATACATACAATGATAATAGACAGTGACAGTCAAGGCATAATTGTGCAACAGTATGTAAGCGACCCTCAAAGCCCTTACCCTTACCCACCTTCAACCCACCCGAATCGGGTCGGAACCAAACGGGGACAAACAATACTTACATACATACACACCCACACAAATATGGTAAGATAAACAAAAAAAAAAGTACTTAAAAAAAAAAAGAAAAAAAAAAGGTCACTAATAACAGTAAATAAAGAAAGTAATTAAATGAAGAGGAGATGGAGGGTGGGGGGAGGGGGGGGGGGGGGGGGGGGGGGGGGGGGGGTTTAAGGGGAGAGCAGCTGCAGTAGAGCAGAACAATGGTGGAGAGCACTCGGTCCTCTTCCGAGTCCGGGGACAAGTTGAGAGAGTTAACAAGTTCCAAGAAATGGTTCCATGTATCTAGGGATGTCTTGGTAGAGCCTTTGAGAGAGAACCTAAGTTTTTCAAGCTTTAAATTGTAAAGCACCTCCTTAATCCAGCGGGCGTGTGTCGGGGGACAGGTGAGCCTCCAGTTAAGCAAGATCAGTCTCCGGGCTAACAAGGTTGTAAAAGCTAGAACCCGTTTCACCGCAACAGAGAGGTTGGTGTTGGGGGGGGGTACCGAAAATGGCTGACAGTGGGTTTGGAGGAATAGTCTGGCCGTAGGCTCTGCTTATCAAGTCGAACGCACTCCTCCAAAAGGCTGCTAGCTTAGGGCAAGACCAAAATATATGGCTATGGTTGGCCATATATCTTGAGCGAGAGGGACGCAATTGGGCCTGCACCCACAGTTGTTATAGGAAGGGGGAGTTGGGAGCATAGGACAGGCCGCAACGGGAGATGTGAACTCGCCATTTCCATGTGTACCCAGGTCGGTAGGTGGTCGCAATCATCATTCATCCAATACAAGAGTTTTTGCAAGTTAGCTGCCCAATAGTATCGCCTAAAGTCAAGAAGTGCCAAACCGCCGTTACTCTTAGGAGACTGCAGCATCGCCTTTCGGATTCTAGCCGGTTTGCTACCCCATAAAAATTTAGATATTGTCCTTTCTAATTTATCAAAAAAAGATTTAGTGATAAGTATAGGGACGTGCTGGAAAAGATACAGGAATTTGGGTAGGACGACCATCTTGACCAGATTTATCCGGCCCACGAGGGATAGCGGTAAAACTGACCAGCGGTCAAAATCTCTTTCAGCTTTCTCAACCAGAGGCAGAAAGTTTGTGCGGAACATATCAGATAAGGGTGTTGTGATAAAGACGCCGAGGTAGCGAAACCCGTCCTCTGCCCATTTGAATGAGGTTAAAGAGCGAGGGAGCTGCTTAGCCAATGAGTTAATCGGTAATAGCTCACTCTTTTGTTAGTTAAGTTTATAACCAGAATACGCTCCAAACCGTTCTAAAATATTCGTAATCACAGGGAGAGAGCTGACTGGGTTTGAGTATGAACTTTCATTTTTATTATTTATAGGCTTTATATTTTTTGGTAGAAACATTTGTTTTAATATTTTTCTCCTCTTACAGGCAACCATTGGAATAGACTTTTTGTCAAAAACTATGTATTTGGAAGATCGAACAGTAAGTAACATAAAAGCATTGATTTTTAAAGTTGAAGATTGTTTGATTTTGTATTTTGTAAAGTGGAAACATTGATCACATTAACTTTTCCAAACTATCTATTTACTTGTTAAGATATTGAGTGAGTAGAGCTGGGGGTTGTCAAATGATTATAAAAATATATAGTTTTTTTTCTTAACCACATGACATGTTTTATTAAGTTAATTGCTTGGTCTCTGTTGCACCCTGTTAAAACCCAACAGTTAATTTCAGCTTTATTATAACAACTGCTTTGCAGATCATTTTTTCCTTTCCATTGCATGTAGACCTGCTTTTCGTCCCTTGAATCTGATTTAGTAATCAAATCAAAATTGATGGAAGCACTCGGCAGATCATGGAGGAGATGCAGAGTTGACATTTCAGATTGAAGACGTCACCACCTTCTCAGTGTTTACATCACTTTCTGTTTCTCTTTCAGATTTACAACATCTGCAGTGTTTGAATTGTTTTTGCACTAATTAATATATTACTGTAGTTTCTTCTGAATGGAGAAGTTGGGGTACTTCATATCAAGTTATTCAGTTGTATTCAGCATATAGTAGTGAGAATGTTATAAATGTTTTACCAGCAGTGACTATTTGCACCCAATGAATCTTAACGGTGTCTTTGTCAGAAGGAATTAAGAACTAAGTCAGATCTCCAAAGAGCCTGCAGTTTTTTTTTTGTAAACTGAAATAAGTATTATCGTTATTCTAATTTTCCATAAGGCATTCGGACATTTTCAGAAAGATGGATCTTCCTGTCTCTTACATTTTGGTTTTGCTGTAATTTTTTTGATTATAAATCCAAATGGCTAATGATATAATGCACAGTATGTTAAATCTACAAAATGTGCTAATTTTGTTGAGGCCCTTTTTCTATTCTGTTTTCTTTTCACATGCAGAGAAAGGTTTCTCTATCAAAACCACTATATGTTTTCCCGTATTATCTAATGGGCAGTTCTTAGTATGTGCAGCTGTCATCGCCTCTTGATCTTGAGTTTGATTATATTTTCTTCAAGATGTTGATCGATTTAATTGATTTGGTCACCTTGATCTTCAGCCTCTATTTGATTCTAAAACTATCAAATGCTGTGATACTTTCTGCTCTTGAAAGTCTACCCTATAGGGAATTATTAATCATCTATAAAGCATTGACAACATTCACTTGAACATTGAGCACAAATGTAAAATTTGATATGCAGAGCTCGCCATCTCCCCTGAGGGCAGAGTAAAACATAATGTACATTTTTCCCTATTTCATGCCATCTTTTGGACCTGGAGAAGATGTTTATGATTTGATCTTCTAGTCTCAATATGAATCTGAAAGGTCTCAACCACATTGATTGGCTACATATTTCACATTGTTCTACCACTGTATTTGCATCTCTATTTGGGTTTGGGGTTTTGCATTCTTTCTTTCCTTATAACTTATCCAAGCTTATTGTGTTCTTAAAATTTAATTATGGTCCCTTGATACATTCCCTGATATACTGCTCACTACACATCTAGGCCGATATATATATTTATTCTCCTCCTCTCTTATTACATATCCATGTTTGGATTCTATTACAATTCCATTCCCATTTTGAAATTACACAAATCAATGGATGGATTCTACCCCTTAGCAGTTCCAGTAAAACTCTAACTCAACATAATGTCTCCGTAACCATGCAGCATTTTCCCACTGATATGTGCTCCCAATATTTGCCACCATCTTAACTAGGTCACATTTTCTTTCAAGTAAAAATTGGAAAGGTGACTGCCTTGCTTTTAAGGAAAATTAGTTATCCCTACTGAAACAGATTTGAGATTCGAGCTGGTTTTGACAATAAGCCACTTTGCCACATTGAAGTAAGAGAGAGTTGAGGCCTGGAAGACAACATTCACCATCTTTTATGAAATGATTTTTGACGGGTGTCTTATGCAATAGCAGTTCTCTGGTACAAGGAATGTTTTATTTGGACACCCCATTCATTTCTGGAAAACCTACCCTTTGGTTTCGATGTCTAATCCCGTGGGTACCTAATTTGGAATAAGTAGGCTCTTATGTCAGAAGCAAAGGAACGCACAGTTTTTAGTTTTCGATTCATTTGTATTAATCACTTATTGCATTATCACACAGCAGGAACTGAGATTTGCCACAGCATAGTACCATATAGTACCTTACCAACATGACCATTTTTATGTGACTTTTATGATCAATGATGGCTTTTCAGAAATGCAGACATACAGGAATTACCACTTTTGTCAGATTCCTCTCACTAATTTATACATACCAGGAATGAATGGACTGAATTGGCAGCAGCTATCTAGTGTGGTATCCTAGCATGATACAAACACTAGATTCATTTGTAGCATATCATCCATCAGCTGAATTTAAAATACTTATGGCTGGTTGAGACCAGGTAATGGTCACTGCACATCTCGTATGTGCATGTGACGAATTAACTTGACTTGAAACTTGACTTGAAACTGATCCTGAATCTCAGGTGCTTATTTATCTATCCATAATTTACACATTTAATTTGAAATTTACCATTTGATGTTTGTTTTTGCAGAATGTTTGTTTCTGAAAGTATTTTTGTTTCAGTATGAGAATTCAAAATTTTCGAATTGATCATGTCTAGTATGATTCTGAGGATTGTACTTTTGATGAAGGCAGGATGAAAATTGGTTCTAACCATTTGTCCATTATCCACAACATGTGACAATGGCGGTTTAAAAAAAAAGGAATTACGAAGTTGGATTGAGTACACAACTTCAAAATTGAAAACAGTTAAAAAAATTCTGTTCTATTTAATGGATTGATGCTACATTTCTGTGCAAATAAAACATTTATGCACTGTGACAGATCAAATTGGATAAATCTGTGTTGATGCAGTGGCAGGTGACCCATGCGTTATGGCAGATTGTGTAATAGAGATTCACTCTTACAGAATTCACAAATCACTGCCAAAGATAAGGCATAAAAATCCGCTATCATGAAATTTGTGGGGTGAATAAAGTAAACAAATACAATGTTTTAACTTGCATTCCTTGATGCCTGTGCAGATAACACAGGTTTGCAAAATGGAAACATTGTGATGCAGGCAGTTGTACAGGAATGCCAACCCACAAAACACAGGGGTCACTTGTACTCCTGATCCAGAGTTTTTTTCTGGATGAGGAATCTAACTAGAGAAAAGCTATTTTGTCGAATGTATAGACACAAAATGCTGGAGTAACTCAGCGGGAAAGGCAGCATCTCTGGAAAGAAGGAAAGGGTGATGTTTCAGGCCAAGACCCTTCTTTTAGATTCGACTCGAAACGTCACCGATTCCTTCTCTCCAGAGATGCTCCCTGAGTACTCCAGCATTTTGTGTCTATCTTCGGTTAAAACCAGCATCTGCAGTTCCTTCCTACATATATCAAATGTATATGTTGTTTTATGGTTATTGTGCTGATATGAATATTTGAATGCAGCATTGATTAATGAAATCTAGGTCAAGTACGCTGATCTTTCTGGCTTTTAGGCTTGAATAATGCCCGTTGTTTTAGTCTCCAGGAGCCAATTTTGCGAGTTCTCCGTTGATACTAAAAAATGATTAATTTGCTACAGATTGCTGTGTGCACATGGCAGAAATGTTCCAGCCCTTAATGTGTAGCGCTCTAAAGTTCTCTTAGATGCAAGTTTAATGCTGATTCCGCACAATTATCTTTCTGCCTTCGTTTGTTCCCCTGCATTAGCTTTTTTTTGTTTTGCCCTTTTTGTATTTGAATGCTTGCTACTGCTTTTGTTCTCTTTGACCTTTTTTCCCATCCTACAGATACGGCTTCAGCTCTGGGATACTGCAGGCCAAGAGCGTTTCCGTAGCCTTATTCCCAGTTACATCCGTGATTCAGCTGCAGCTGTAGTAGTTTACGATATCACAAGTAGGTATTTGAAGTTTTCATGTTCAAAAGGGAACAGCCCTTGATGTTCTTATTCCTCCCTTTTCTTGCTGTTGTTTGCCTGATGACTAGGTGCGGTTGCAGTTATGGGACACAGCAGGTCAGGAACGCTTCAGGAGCTTGATTCCTAGCTACATTCGTGACTCTACTGTTGCAGTTGTTGTCTATGATATCACAAGTGAGTGGGGCCTTTTGCTATTCTAACATTGGCTTCTAATTGGCATGTGCATCCCCTTTGTCACTTACATAATATCCTAACCTCAACAGGTCTGTGAAGAAAACCTGGTTGTGTTTCTGGTGACCATGGTTGCCATGGATTAAATTCCATCGACAATGTGTTTTCTTAAATTCTCTAGTTGGTGCATAACAACAACTCAAACTGTAGACAGAAATGTTCTCATAATTTTCCTTTCAGTTTTGCACACTGTCTCTTTATAGAGTTAAAAAAATCTCCAGTCTGACTATAATTTATGGGGGGGGAAATCCATGCATGGACGTTGTTGTTGTTGTCCAGGTGCTGATGCTAGGGACATTTAGGATTTTGCCTCTTGCACTTTAATCGAGGTAGATGGTGAATTTGAAGGTGTCACTAAAGAGGATTGGCAAATTGCTTCTATACCTCTTAAAATAGTCGGGTTGGTACCACACATCCTATGCTGCAGCCACAGGGCTTTGGGATTAGAAATAGATGTTCAAGATATTGAAAGCTGCTAATAAAGTAGAATCTTACGCTGGATAATGTTGAACTTCTAGCTGGTTGTTACAACTCCTTCATCTAGGCATGGCCCTTGGATCCAGCACACTATTGCTGTATGGCATGTGTTTGGTGGATTTGAGAGGCAAATTATTTATTGCAAAATTCAATGCTTTGGATTAGCTCTGTTGATGCATCTAGGATCTTGGAAAAGTCATGATGTAGGAGGTCACTTGGTCTATTGTTTCTCTGCACTCTTACCATCCTAATCTCATCTGCTGGAATTGTGACCATAGTCCCTATGTCGTGGCTCACTTTTAAAGGTGAGCTTTTCATCACCAAGACAGAGAATTCCAAACCTGCCACCTGAGTAAATAGAGCTAATTTTCCTTCCAGTCCTCCTACCAATTACATACATTTATGTTTGATGCCTCTACCAAGGGAAATGGATTCATATTTACTTAATCCATAGCCTCATAATTTTATACACCTCAACTATCTCACTAAAGCTGTATCAGTTCCAAAAGAAACAATCCTATGTTGTCTAATCTTTCCTTCTAGTAGCAAATGTTTCAGTCCTGGTAATTACCTCTGCAACATTCTGGTGCAATCACTTTCCTGCAGTATGATCAAGCAGTTGCATACAATTACAACTACAACTACAGTTGCATACAATTGTGGAATAACCTCCCAACTCTTATCCTAAATGCCTTGACTAACTAATGGGGCTTTCTCACGGGGCGACTTGACGCAAGATGTAACCAGAGTGAAGTGGTCGTGGTCTAGCACGATATCACATGATATAACGGGGGGGTAGATAAAGAGTTCCCACGGGTACTCGGTATTTCTGTTATTTGTGCGAGTGACTTGTCCGTCTCCCGAGCTTTCCCGTTAAATCTTGAATGAACATTGTGAACTGTGAAGTGTTGTTAAATCATCACGTGGCACAAATGATGTCACTTTTTTTTTCACACACTATAAATATCCTCCCTTGGTTGAATTGGCTCATTTGGAGACATGCCTGTAAATGTTTGTAAATACAGATAGCCTTTTTTTAAGACGAGCATTACAAGTGAAAATTGCCTGGCCTCATGCATAATTTATTTTATGGCTCTTGGAGACATGATTCCAACTTCAAACACAGAGCGTGTAAAAGCTGTCTGCGACTTTTTTACTTTACAGCTGCAGGGCACAGACACACTTATGAGAAGTTTAAGTTAACTGTAAAAACAGCACTTTTACATCAATAGCAATGTATGTTTTTAATCATGGATAACATTAAATGGTTTTCCTGTTGATGTACTAATATATCGTTATATACTCACATGAGCACCCGGGATACTCCGCAGCCTTCGTCTCCAGCAGGTTCCGTTTTTTTCTCCCTGTTTCTGTAATCCTCTGGATTTATCGTAAAGAATTTTGTTGAATTGGTACCATTCTACAAGTTCCCCCTCTTGTTCCCTGGTGAAGTTATATGGCCTTACCTTCTGCCATCTTCCCATTATATACGCGTCTGTTGAGGCTATTCCTACAACGGCTACTGGGGAGGCAATCTGAAATCCACCTTGCTCACCCTCTCCCTGCTCCAAGGAGCCCACAGGCAGTGTTATCTGTGGCATCTCCTGTTTCCTCTCCACCTGTCTCTCTTGCTGCGTCTCCTCCTCATTCTCCTGCATGGCAAAAACCTTTCTGACATGCTTTACCCCCTTTGAGCTTTTCTGGGAGCCATCTCTGCAAGTGTTCCAGTGAAAAAGATTCTCCAACAATGACAATGAGGTGGGACGTCCTCGATGGACACGTGTTCCATTGGTGATATTGAGACCACCTTCTTTACTCACCTTCTGTCCCCTCTGTCCAGCTTCCGGGTTCACCGTTCGCAGGACTTCCCACGGTAAGCGCAAGAGTTATTACGGATATCGCACTGGCCACTACGTCCATATAATGTTTCAATGTTCAACCACAAGTGTACGTCACTCTTGGAGAAATTCAAGCTTGCTTGAATTTTCTCCCGAGTCAACAAGTTACACGAGTACCTGCCGTTAGCGCCACGGTGGTCCACGAATGCCGTACGGTTATCGTACGAGGTTCCCACGATGTTCAACTGTGGTTACCTCTTGCGTCAAGTCGCCCCGTGAGAAAGCCCCATTACGAAAGAATCTTGTATGCTTTTCTAATCACCTTATTAATTTTGTCCTGCTACCTTTAATGATTTGTGATGGTAGATTTGAGCACCTCGTGCACCTGTGCACCACTCAAAATCTGATCGATATATGTGCATTTTCTTGCCATATTTGCTCTTCTCCAAACATTACCTGTCATGTCTCTGGATTAAATTCCATTTGTTGTTTTGCTGCCCAGATGACTATATAAACTTTACATTACATCAGTAGAATGTTTTCCATCTTGCTGTTGACCTAGTAGCAATTTCTTGTGTTGTTTACAACTCTATCATAACCACTACCTTCAAGTATAAAACATTACAACATTTAATGGAAGAGTACTGAACCCTGAGTGAAAAAAACAAACTGCTGGCAAAACTCAGTGCATCAGGCAGCATCTGTGGGTGGGGGAGGGGGGAATGGACAGATGACCTTTTGGGTTGGGAACCTTCTTCGAGGGTCTCAGATAATGTTTTGAGATGCTGGTTAACATAGAAACATAGAAATTAGGTGCAGAAGTAGGCCATTCGGCCCTTCGAGCCTGCACCACCATTCAATATGATCATGGCTGATCATCCAACTCAGTATCCCGTACCTGCCTTCTCTCCATACCCCCCTGTTAAATAGTGGTATTGGAATTTGAAGAGCTGATAATTAAGCTTTCTTAGAGGTGATTATTGCCTGAGTTGGGAATGGTGCCGAAGTTTACATTTATTAGCCCAATTTATGAAGTTACCCAGGACTCTCTTCTTATGGGTCTAGATTGTTTCTCTTTTTGAGAAATTGAGTAATCTTCGGACAATAGGCCATTTCTCGCCTATATACAAAGGCAGGAAGATAACAGGAACATCTGAAGATAGTCTTGCTTCATGTTTTTCTCTGATGATAACCTGCACAATTGCCTAGGATCAAGAATACCTTCCAACAACTATTTCACAACCATAACTATGTTCATTTTGCTAGTTGTGACTGTACCTTTTTTTTTTTTTTTTTTTTTTTTTTTTTTTATTAGAAGTACGGTAAATTACAATTCTACACAACACATATATCTTGATACATTTTTTATACCGCTTCATTTTTTTTTTTTTTTTAGAGCTTTAAGAAAAAAAGTAGAAGTTAGGAAAGTAAAGAAAGTGCAAGAGAATCGTGCGGTGCGAGAGTGTAAGGAAAAGAAAGCCCCTTAGGAAAGAAGTTAGAGAAGGAAGTAAAGTGAGAAAATAGACCCTAGAAAGAAAAGAAAGAGAAAGTAGAAACAATCGCTCTATTATAACATTAAACTCCGCAGAGAGGGGGCTACCAACCAAGTCTGTTTTTGTTATTTTACCTCCCGTTACCAGGTCCTGATTCCGCTTATTTATATATTTGGTTTTTTTTTTTAGATTACTATTGCACCTCATACTTGTAATAGGTCCAGAAACATAGACCACGTCTTTTGAAATTGGTCTGCTTTACCTGCTAGGAGGAATCTCATCTCTTCCAGGTGTAATGTTTCAAACATATTTGATATCCACATTTTTATTGTTGGTGTCGGCGCATTTTTCCAGAATTTAAGTATAAGCTTTTTTTTCCCATTATTAGCCCATAATTAAATAAATTCTTCTGAAAAACACGTTTTGTTCAGGGTTATCTTCCGATATTCCGAAGATAATCCATTCTGGTTTTGGTACCAGTTTTATTTTGATCAATTTTGAAAAATTATCAAATTTTTCATACCAGAATTTTTGGCTTTTTGTACAAAAAACAAGAGAGTGCGCTATGGTAGCTTCTTGACATAGGCATTTATCACAGATTGGTGAAACATTAGGGAAGATTTTATTTAATTTAGTTTTTGAATAATATAATCTATGTAATGTTTTAAATTGGATAAGCGTATGCCGTACGTTGATCGAACATTTATGCACCTGTAGTAAATGATTATCCCAGGTCCCTTTTGAGATTTTTATAGCTAATTCTTGTTCCCAATCTTTTCTAATTCCATCTGTTGTGGGTATTTCTATGTTTAAAATGATGTTATATAAGTACGATATTAAATTAGCTGATTCCGCCTTGGTCTTCATTGCTTCATCCAATAAGTCGGAAGCCATATTATGATAGTCTTTTGTGTATTTTTTCAAATAATCACAGATTTGAAGATATTTAAAATATTGGTTATTTTTCAAATTATATTTCAGTTGTAGTTGTTGAAATGACAGTAAATTCCCTAATTCATACAGATCTTCGAGCGTTTTAATTCCCATTCTTTCCCATTGTATAAATGATTTGTCTATGATTGATGGTTTAAACGATGGATTATTGACTATTGGTATTAAAAGAGATAGGTTTCTTAATTTTAGAGTCTGTTTTATTTGTTTCCATGTTCTTATTGTGTTATGTATAATTGGATTTTTATTATAATTTTTATTATTCAAATTTGTTGGTGAGAGGATGATCGCTCCTATATTACTCGGGGAGCAGTCCCCTTTTTCCATTACCATCCAGTCCGCCTGCTGTGCAGAATTGTCCAGCAGGTGAATCATATTTTTAATATTTACTGCCCAGTTATAATACATAAAATTAGGGAGCGCTAGACCCCCCAGCTCTTTTCGTTTATTAAGGTGTGCTATTTGTATTCTATGGGATTTATAATCCCATATAAAATTTGTAATGTCTGAGTCCAATTTTTTGAAAAACTTTTTTGGGAGGTATATAGGTATTGATTGAAATAGGTATAGAATTTGTGGTAAGAAAACCATTTTAATAGCATTTATTCTGCCTATTAAGGACATCGGAAGTGTTTTCCAGAATTTAATCAGATTATTCAATTTCTTGAGTAAAGGATTATAATTGGCTTTAAACATATCCTGGTAATTTCTAGTAATTTCAATTCCCAAGTATTTGAATTTTTCTGTGGCTATTTTAAAGGGAAATTTCCGAAGCTGTGTTGAGTCTTTTGGTTTTATCGACATAATTTCACTTTTGTTCCAATTTATTCTATATCCTGAAAAGGATCCAAAGTCCTCTATTAAGTTTAATATGTTTGGTATACTAATTTGTGGTTTTGTGATGTACAGTAGTACATCATCGGCATATAGAGATATTTTATTCTTTGAGTATTTTGTATTATAACCATAAATATCCGGATGAGTTCTTATTTTTTCAGCAAGGGGTTCAATTATCAAAGCAAATAGCAGCGGTGATAATGAGCATCCTTGTCTATTGCCCCTTGATAGTTCAAATTTCGAGGATAAGATATTATTAGTTAATATTCTAGCCGTAGGTTTGTTATATAATAGTTTTATCCATGCGATAAAGTTTTCTCCCAATTGGAATTTTTGCAATACTTTAATCATATAATCCCATTCTACTTGATCAAACGCTTTTTCTGCATCCAGTGAGATAATAGATAACTCTTGGTCGTGAGGTTTATGTGAGTGCATTATGTTAAGCAAACGTCTCAAATTATTAAATGAATGTCTCTTAGGTATAAATCCTGTTTGATCTCCATTTATTAGTCTACTAACGTACCTGCTTAGTCTACTGGCTAGTGTTTTCGCTATTATTTTTTGATCCGTATTTAACAAAGCAATAGCTCTATATGAGCCTGGTTCTTCTATGTTTTTGTCTTTTTTAAGTATTAATGTGATCGTTGATTCTGCTAATGTTTCGGGTAAGCTTTGCTCTTTAAAAGCGTGTGTATACATTTTCTGTAATCGTGGGGTAACTATATCATAAAAGGCTTTATAGAATTCACTACTGAATCCATCTGGTCCTGGTGTTTTACCATTCTTTAATGTTTTTATTGTGTCTTCTATCTCCTTAGAAGTAATTATTGCTCCCAGTTCCTCTTGTTCCCTCAATTCTAATTTTGGAAGGTTACAATCTTCCAGAAATTCTGAAATTTTATTATTATCTATTGACGTTTTAGATGTATATAAATTTTCGTAGAATTGAGCAAATCTTTTATTGATATCCTTGGGTAGTGTTAATAATTCCCCACTATCTGATTTAATCTTTAGTATTGCATTCTCTTTGTGACTGTACCTACTCATAAATTCCCCCCCTGGGCTCCTTGTTGCATTCAGTTGATGTAAAGGATGTTCCCTTGCCTGATGAAATTGCACTTTTTAATCAAGTAATGATTGCCATTTGGCTGCCATTTTGTTCATTTCTGATCTGCAGACATACTTGTCTTGCTCTGACTATTTTCTATTGACATCGAGGCTTCCCCTCTTCTGTTTAAGATGAACTATTGAAGACTTCTACCACCAGGGGCACCACACGATTGGCAGCCTCGCCAACACAGAGTGTTTTAAAAGTTTGTGCAAATAATCTTCAGTTTGTTTTATGTGGGGGTCGGGGGAAACTTTTCAATCTCTTACTTTGCCGGAGATGCGATTGTTTTCCGGGTCGCATCTCCGGTTGCTCTGCGGCTCAACATTGAAGGAGCTGGAGGAGGCCTCAGACTGATTTTGAGCCCCACTGGGGGGGGCGCGGACTTAACATCAGAGTCTGTTAAGTCCGATGCCTGCGGACTTTACCTTCGAGAGCTCGCAGTTGGGAGAGGCCGAGTCAGGAGCTCCACAGATGCAGTGGTTCGACCAGCCCTGATGCAGAAGGCCCAAACGCCCAAGATCATCCCGTCAACGGAGGGCTCGGAAGCAAAGAGGGGAAGAGATTTAACTTTTTTTTCGCTGTCCATCGCGGTGAGGAATGTGGAGGAGTCACTGTTTTGTGTGTTCCGTTGCTTTTTATTTGTATGACTGACTTGGTAAATGAAATTCCTTCTGTGTTACAAAACATACTTGGCTAATAAAGTGTGATTGTGATGTCATGTTGACATAGATCAGAAGTAAATGCATGTTTTAAGCACGCGTTATTAATATTGCCATCTAAATCAAACATAAGAATTTCGGAAGAAGTTGGATTAGGATATATGGCCCATCATGTCTGTTCCACCATACAATAAAATCATGGGTTATCTACTCCGATGCTACTTTGCTGTATCTCTTATCTCTTAATTATGATAGTGGCATTTTAAAGGATTTTAGATAAGCACATGGATATGCAGGGAATAAGAGAGCTATAGAGGCAGAGACCCCTTCCCAGGTACCTTCCTCTGCAACCGCAGAAGACGCAACACCTGTCCCTATACCTTCTCCCTCAACTATGTCCAGGGACCCCGACAGTTCTTTCAGGTTAGGCGGAGGTTCACTTGCACCTCCAACCTCATCTACTGTATCCGTTGTTCAAGATGTGGAATCTTAATTCGCGGATGACACAACAGTGGTGGGACTCATCAGCGGAGATGACGAATCAATGTACAGGGAGGAAGTAAAACAACTAGTGGACTGGTGAGGCAACAACAATCTAGCATTAAATGTCGACAAAACAAAGGAGATGGTTGTCGACTTCAGGAGGTCGCAGCCAAAACGCACACCCCTCAACACCAGTGACACCACAGTGGAGAGAGTGGAGAGTATTAAGTTCCTCGTAGCGCAAATTACAGACAGTCTCACCTGGTCCAGGAACAACACTGGGATTGTCAAACGGACCCATCAGCGACTGCACTTCCTGAGGAAACTCAAACAGGCCTCACACCCCACCAACATCCTCAGGACTTTCTACAGGGGCACGGTGGAGTCTGTACTCACGTACTGCATAAACTCGTGGTACTCCAACTGCAACTGCTCAGGGTAGTGAGGAGCTCCAGAACAAGGGGTCACAGTTTAAGGATAAGGGGGAAATATTTTAGGACCGAGATGAGGAAAACTTTTTTCACACAGAGTGGTGAATCTCTGGAATTCTCTGCCGCAGAAGGTAGTTGAGGCCAGTTCATTGGATATATTTAAGAGGGAGTTAGATGTGGCCCTTGTGGCTAAAGGGATCAGGGGGTATGGAGAGAAGGCAGCTACAGGATACTGAGTTGGATGATCAGCCATGATCATATTGAATGGCGGTGCAGGCTCCAAGGGCCGAATGGCCTACTCCTGCACCTATTTTCTATGTTTCTATGTTTCTATCATTGGCGTCTCCCTACCCTCCGTACAAGAACTGTTCCAGAGCCGCTGTCTGAAAAAAGCTCTGAGAATAGCTAAGGACAAACTGCACCCCCTCCACACACACCTGGATCTCCTGCCATCAGGCAAGAGATACCGTAGCATCAAAGCCCGGACTACAAGGCTGCTAAACAGCTTCCTGCCACAGGCTGTGAGGCTGCTAAACAGTCTCTCTGTACACAGTCACCTGATTCTGCGGTTTTGCACCGACATTTTAATAACTCTGGCACTGGCCACTCAAAAATCAGCTGCCCTGGACATTTTAATGATTGGTTTTACTGTATTTTAATGTTGCTGTTTTACCTGCTTTTAACTATTTGTACTGTTTCATCAGGGACTGGATTGTTTTTATTGTTATTATGTGTGAAATGTTTTAAGTTTCATGTGCGATGCTCTGGTATTCCCTGGGAAACGTCTTCTCATTTTGCACTGTACAACTGTTACTTTGCAAGATGACAATAAAGGTTGATTTGATTTGATCTATACATCGGCGAGACCAAATGTAGACTAGGCGATTGTTTCGCTGTCTGCCTGAACCTACCTGATCTCCCGGTTATTAAACACTTTAATTCCCCTTCCCATTCCACATAGATCTTTCTGTCCTAGGTCTCCTCCATTGTCAGAGTGAGGCTAAATGCAAATTGGAGGAACAGCATCTCATACAGCCCAGTGGTATGAATGTTGATTTCTCTAACTTCAGGTAACCCGGCATTCCCCCTCTATCCCTCCACCACCCAAGTCGCACTAGCTTCTTGTTTTCACCCAACAAACAGCTACCAATGGCCTTTTACATTATCATCATTACTTTTTTGTATATCTTTTAATCATTTTTCTTTATCTCTCCACATCTTCGTCTATATCTCTCGTATACCCTCGTTTCCCTTATCCCTAACAAATCTGAAGAAAGGCCTCGACCTGAAACGTCACCCATTCCTTCTCTCCAGAGAAGCTGCCTGTCCTAACTAATCTCCAGCATGGGACCTGGCTACAAGTCTGAAGATCTAAATACGCTATCTTGTCGTTTCTTCTACCCTACTAGTAGTTGCATCTGAAAGAACTCTGATTGTTTAGTCAAATAATTAATTCCCTTTTCAGGGTAGTGAGGATTAAATCAATGCTAACTCAGTTCAATCCATTTTATAAAGCTATCATGTATTTCATCCTTCAATATTGATTCTGGTATTGATTCAGCATTTTCCCTTAAACTGGTTAAGTTTATAATTTCATTTCCTTTCACTCCTTTCTTAAAAAACGGTGTCACATTTGTCACCCGTCAATCTGCAAGACCCGGAATTTACGGAAAATTGAAAGATAATGCCACCATTAAGCCTGTAGTAGCTCTGAGTATTCTGGGAAATATGAAGAGGTCCTTGGGATATATCAGTTTTCAGTCTTGCTAATTTCAGTACTATTTTCATTTATTATAGACAATAGGTGCAGGAGGAGGCCATTTCGCCCTTCGAGCCAGCACCACCATTCAGTGTGGTCATGGCTGATCAACCCCATTCCCGTCTTCTCCCCGTATCCCTTGACTCCGCTTTCTTTAAGGGCTCTATCTAACTCTCTCTTGAAAGCATCCAGAGAATCAGCCTCCACTGCCTTCTGATTCTGAGGCAGAGAATTTCACAGATTCACAACTTTCTGGGTGGAAAAGTTTTTCTTCATCTCCGTTCTAAATGGCCTACGCTTATTCTTAAACTGTGGCCCCAGTTTCTGGACTCCCCCAACATCGGGAACATGTTTCCTGCCTCTAGCATATCCAATCTCTTAATCTTATGTTTTAATAAAATACCCTCTCATCCTTCTAAATCCCAGTGTATACAAGCCCAGTCACTCCATTCTTTCAACATATGACAGTCCTGCCATTCCGGGAATTAACCTCATGCACCTACGCTGCACTCCCTCAATAGCAAGAATGTCCTTCCTCAAATTTGGACACAATACTCCAGGTGTGGCCTTGCACTTAATCTCCACTCTGGTCCTGTACAACTGCAAAAGGACATCTTTGCTCCTATACTCAACTCCTCTTGTTATGAAGGCCAAGATTTATATTGGCTTTCTTCACTGCCTGCTGTACCTGCATGATTACTTTCAGTGACTGATGTACAAGGACATCCAGATCTCATTGAACTTCCGCTTTTTCTAATTGACACCATTCATATCATCTGTCTTCCTGTTCTTGCCACCAAAGTGGATAACCTAATTTATCCACATTAAACTGCATCTGCCATGCATCTGCCCACTCAACCAACCTATCCAAGTCACCCTGCATCCTCATAGCACCCTCCTCGCAGTTCACACTGCCACCCTGCTTTGTGTCATGTGCAAATTTGCTAATGTTACTTTTAATTCCTTCATTTAAATCATTGCTATATATATTGTAAATAGCTGCGGTCCCAGCACCGAGCCTTGCGGTACCCTATTAGTCACTGCCTGCCATTCTGAAAGGAAAACGTTAATCCCTACTCTTCGTTTCCTGTCTGCCAACCAATTTTCTATCCATGTCAGTACTCTACCCCAATACCATGTGCTCTAATTTTGCCCACTAATCTATGTGGGACCTTATCAAAAGCTTTATTATCGCAATATTGTAAATTCATTGACCTCTAATATTCTAGTAGATGTTTTGTGTATTCTGTGAAATTTGGCTCAATTTTTTGTTTATTACTGCTGGACCTAAAATTGTCCTTTTCTTTACACATGATTTGGGTAACCACGGGCCCATGTAGGCATCGGACCAGACAAGAAAAAGGTTCTACTAATTCTGTGAAATAGTGATTTTAGGAAAACTTACTGGTTTAAGATGTTCTTGAGATCGTTACCAAATCTGTGACCATTGACCAAGTTTCCATCCACCATCACTATCAGACATTGTGAAGATTCCAGTTTGATCTGAAAATAAGTCAAGAGTGTTTTATTGTCATATCCAGATAAAACAATGAAATTCTTTCTTGCTGCAGCACACAAGAATATGTAAACATAGTATGATATGATTGAAACATGGAAAATAGGTGTTTAAGAAGGAACTGCAGATGCTGGAAAATCAAAGGTAGACAAAAATACTGGAGAAACTCAGCGGGTGCAGTAGCATCTATGTCTGAAGAAGGGTTTCTGCCCGAAACGTTGCCTATTTCCTTCGCTCCATAGATTCAGCTGCACCTGCTGATTTTCTCCAGCATTTTTGTCTACATGGAAAATAGGTGCAGTAGGAGGCCATTCGGCCCTTCGAGCCAGCGCCGCTGTTCATTGTGATCATGGCTGATCGTCCCCAATCAATAACCCGTGCCTGCCTTCTTCCCATATCCCTTGATTCCACTATCCCCTAGAGCTCTATCTAACTCTCTCTTAAATCCATCCAGTGATTTGGCCTCCACTGCCCTCTGTGGCAGCGAATTCCACAAATTACTTGGAGCCGTCAGCAGAGGGAACACAAACACTACTTGGATATTCCATATTAAGAATACAAAAGTTTTTTCTCACCTCAGTCTTAAATGACCTCCCCTTTATTCTAAGACTGTGGGCCCTGGTTCTGAACTCTCCCAACATTGGGAACATTTTTCCTGCATTTAGCTTGTCCAGTCCTTTTATAATTTTATGTTTCTATAAGACCCCCGCCTCATCCTTCTAAACTCCAGTGAATACAAGCCTAGTCTTTTCAATCTTTCCTCATATGACAGTCCCGCCATCCCAGGGATCAATCTCGTGAACCTACGCTGCACTGCCTCAATCACAAGGATGTCCTTCCTCAAATTAGGATGATTAAATGATAAATGAGAGAGAAAAGAAAAGTTCAGTGTGTGTATATATACATGCTCACTATATTATATATTATATATATATATATATATATATGTGTATATATATATATATATATATATATATATATATATATATATATATGTATATATATATGTATATATGTGCATGTGTGTGTATGTATATATAATATTTATTTTCTCTATGGGCCATTACCAATTTGTACAATTGTAACATGTACTTATTTGTCTCTATGATGGTAAGGCTTGAAGAATACTTAGACAAAACAAAAAAATTTCTCCCTCTTCTATTAACATAATGATTTGTTTTCAAATATAAATGTTTTGAGAAGCTAATCTGGTGATTCTGCTGAGGAGAGAAATCCACAGGGAACCCATTTATTTGTGGCTGAAGACTGATATGTGAGTTGTCTGGCCTTAAGATTACCCAGATGAGATGCAATATTTAAATTTTAGCTTGGATACTTCTGAGTCACTTGACTTTGAAATTATGACCTTTCGATGTGAAATCCCTTTGGATCATGGTATTGCTACCTGGAGCCGTCAGCAGAGCGAACACAAACACTACTTGAATATTCCATATTAAGAATACAAAAGTTAATTGTAATTCTTAAGGCGGTTGGAGGTTGATCCTTATAAAGCTTCCTTGATTTTCTTTGTTAACTCCTTAATGTCACTGGAAGTTGTTCAGTTTCTCAGCCAAGTTGATGGATATCTACGTGAAAGTGGGCGAGAACACCGCACAGTTAGCTTCTTCTTTTGCTCGTCCACACTGGATTTTTTTCCTGCAGGATAAAAATAAGTCTTTGCCACTTGCTAGCTATTTTTCATCTGAATGCTGAAGCTAATTAGAGTACTTCGTCTTGATTGCAGCTGTGATAATTAACAAATTATATACTCAAAGGAAATTGGCTCTCTTTTGTTATGAAATGCATTTTACTTGTGTAGTTTGTGCCAGTTTCTGAAAGGGGCTGTTAATGAATTTTGGAGAGTAGAAATAACTAAGATTGTAACCCTACCTGATTGGAGTTGCACATGTTATTATATGACTGCATATTTTCAGTGTAAAGGTGAGGCATGGTAATTATAAGAACTGTCTTCCATATCGAAAATGCATTTGAAATCTGTTCCAAGTTCAGTAAAGGCTAATTTCTTCAAGAACCAGCCATTCAACCAGATTTGGCATATCAACATTGCATCATTATGAACAATTTCTTGCATTGCCAATTGTTATGTGTGATGAGACTGCTAATTTTGTGCTTAACTGCACCAACAAATTAAGGCTACACATTTATTTTGTGTAGGTAGCTCAGTCTTTAACAGTCTGAGAACATAACTGCCCTCGAACTGAAGAAATGATCCACTCGAAATATTTACATTGTCAACATGAAACACAACCATTTTCATTTAAGGCCTGGAGCTATGCGAAGTGTGGATTCTGCATGTTCTCTCGATCATAGATGTTGTGCTTGGCATGTGTGCATGTAAATACTGATTTAGGAACTGAATTTGAATAAATGTGAAACTGGGAGGAAAATGTCCTGTAAAATGTTACCAGCTCATTGGATTTACTGTTTTGTTTCAAAGTAGTATTCCTGGATCAAGTTCAACATTGAACTTGTTTTAGGAATGGCAAATAACAAAAACAAACAGGCTGGCCTTTTAATTTTAGAAAGATTCCTTTTTGTTACAAAAAAAAACTTGACGATTTGATATTGCCAATAGCACACCCTCCTTCCAAAATTCTGTTGTTTTTATAGCATCTCGCACCAATGCAGTTAAAATTGAGAACATGGTATTGAGAACCATTTGCAAAATATATTGTGTAGTAGTAGATTGAAGGTCAATTTTCAGCTTGAAGCTTGCCACAATTATAATTATGTTGGGAATAATGAGCAGCCTTGTAAAGGCTACATACACTGGCTGAAAGTTTGATGAAGTTTACTTGATCTTCCACATGTTAAACAAAAATTTACCAAGATGCTGAAGATTGACAACATAATTTATTTATGCAGATAAAGTTAGACGTGCAGGTTAACTGCCTTGAATATATGTTTTATTTTGGAGCTTTCCCCTGCAAGTTCTTAGCACTTATGGTTTTTGTGGGATGGTCCTTTCGTGTAGTTTTTTCTTTGGCTTAAAGGTGTACTTCCCAGTCTTTATTTAAAACAAAGTGTTAAACCTGATCACTGGGTCAAATAGTCTGAATGCTCAATGCCTTTTGAAAGGTGTTCCCTTAAAAAATGGCAATTTTAATTTGAAACATAGAAACATAGAAAATAGGTGTAGGAGGAGGCCATTCTGCACCTTCTAGACAGCACCACCATTCATTGTGATCATGGCTGATCATCCCCAATCAATAACCTGTGCCTGCCTTCTCCCCATATCCCTTGATTCCACTAGCTCCTAGAGCTCTAATTCAAGTGAGGATTATAAACATGAGGAGTCCAGTGGAGTAAATAGGCAAGAAATTGTCTTTCTTGAAAGTCCCGCAGCTGTATCCATCTATCACAACAGGCCTTGTCCTTCCTCTCCTCCCCTTTAGCTTTCTCCCCGCACCTAGCCCCCACCACAATCAGTCTGAGGAAGAGTCCCAGCCTGAAGCATCACCAATCCATGTTCTCCAAAAGATGCTGCCTGCCGCTGAGTTACTGAAGTTTTGTCAGTTTTCTGTTTTTCAATCCTTGTAGATTTCAAAGTGTGCCTATGTTGTAATGTCTTGCTTTGTTCATCTAACATTGGGAGGTTGGTTTTTGGTTGAGTTCTGCCCTGGCTTCCATTGATTGTAGTTTTAGGCCGAAGATCTGAATTTAGTCTTGTGATCAACAGCTGCAACACATACTTCACCTGTTAATTAACTGAAGTTCCAAGATGAAAGGATCCAAGCTTGTTATTTTAGATGGACAACCATAGTTAGGTTTTTCTTGCATTTGAATAACACTCCAGTTTGAATTGCAATTGCTCAATTTTGCTCTTCATTGGGCAAGTCTTAAGCAACCCACCCTCACCCACCATTGTTGGATTTTTATTAGTTTCTTCTTTCTATAAAAACAGGTTTGATTTACTTCTAAACACAACACTGGATACAAGGGTCATGAATCATATCTAAATGTTTTAATTATACTGAAGCAGTATACAGCAGTGGTAAACTCCGAGATAGCATTGAGTACATTAACATGTTTGTTGAATTTTCTCCACCTTGTTTCTAATTACATAATACTTGGTAATATTTTGCATTATGTGGGGATGTAAATATAGTTGGACAAAAGAAAGTTACATTGACTATAAAATGAGACCAGTAAAAAAAAATAATAATAATATTACTGTGAAGAAGTGCATTATGGTGAAATGCAATTAAGCAAAGGCTAACATAGGATTGCAAGAGAATTGCTGAGATGGGCATTTAGGAAGAGCAGTTATTTTCAAATTAAATCGACAATTCAATTTTCAAAAGTGATAAGTCAAATCCAGAAAATTATTTCAAAGTAAATCAGGTTAGAGGCACCTCTACATAGATGAATAAAAAGTAGTTTAAAACCATTATTACAAAATCTTAGGGGATTTAACATAGGGGATGGAGATATCCTAAATGTTACAATAAATGTTTATCTCCTTGCATCTCTTGCCTCTTACACACACACACACACACACACCACCCTCTTTCTCACATGCCTGCCCTCTCTTTTGCTTATTGCTCGTCTCCCATTCCATTTCACTTCACCTGCCCATATCTTTTTTCATTTGTACTTGTTAAATTTTTGTTTTGTTTGAATAAATTTGTCACCTTTTTTCAACGTTTAACATATCTCTTTGCCCTTAAAGTTTATAATCTGTCACCTCTCGATCAGTTTTACTTTAAAATCCCCAAATATTTTCCCTTGCATTGTAAAGGGCAGTATCTTTTTTTTTAATGTGTGGTGATTGAAATACAATCAAATATGAATGCAGGTGAGTGGTAAACATTTAATTTTTTAAATTATTTAAATAAGAATTTTTGGAAGGAGGAAGTGGCAATCATTCTTTGAACAATTCCTGATTAGTAAAGATACAGAACTGGTGATAGTCCCAAGGTTTTTGAAACTGATTGTAAGGTGTCAGATTATTTGAAAATTGCTTTCTTGCAGTGTTATCTTATACTTTTTGTCTGTCTTCTGAACAAATCAGACAGACTAGTGGCTGCTGAGATGTAGTTAAGTGAAAGTGTCTGCAATCTTTTGTTTTAGAATTTGAGTTTGTGCCATGTCTTGCAGGGAGACACTTCTTTACTAATTTATTGAAGAGTAGTTTGTCTTTCGAAACAAAACTTATTTCTCATGGTGTTTTGAAAATGCTGAACATGTAAGGCTTTGCACTTACAGAATTTCAGCAATCATGATAAATTGATGTATAGCGTAGGTGCATTGATTTGGCTATTAGTACAGTTGATCAATTTTTATTTGCAAAATTGCGAGTATTTCTTCAGAGGGGTTCATTTGATGTTTGATCTTTTTGGGTAGCTGCGTATGGAGAAATTAGTCCTTTGCTTGTTCAGAAAGTTACACGGGGCAAATGTAACGGGTTGCAGTCTTAAATTGGAGAAAAAACATAATTGAAGGTGTTAGCTTGTATAGATTCCAATTTTCACATTTTTTAAATCTAGGTTTGTTCATTGGATATGCATCTGTATTATTTATTGATATAAATTTACAACTAATCATTCTTTTTTAAAACAAAAGATGTAAACTCCTTCCAACAAACCACAAAATGGATCGATGATGTCCGGACAGAGAGAGGAAGTGACGTTATCATTATGTTAGTGGGAAATAAGACGGACCTTGCAGATAAAAGGTAAGATGGTTTTCATAAATGCAACTATATATATATTTTAAAAAGAAAGAGTGCCATTGATTAATAATTTTGCAACCTTCCAAATATCTTCTCATCTTACTTTTCAATTTTTTAAACTTGTATTAAGAACGTAAATTCTTGAAGCCTGGCAGGCCTCATTTTCTTGCCTGATTTGTGACATTGGTTTTGGAAATTGAGAAATTGTTGAAAGTTTATTTGGAGCATTGATAAGTGTAGAAAAATATATGATGCTTAAGAAAGATGCTGGAAAAATCGAAGGTAGACAAATGCTGGAGAAACTCAGCGGGTGAGGCAGCATCTATGGAGCGAAGGAATAGGTGATGTTTCGGGTCGAGATCCTTCTTCAGACTGATGCGAGGATGGGGGAGGCAGGAAGAAGAAAGGAAGAGGCGGAAACAGTGGGCTGTGTGAGAGCTGGGAAGGGGAGGGGAAGGAGGGAGAAAGCAAGAACTACCTGAAATTGGAGGTCAATGTTCATACTGCTGGGGTGTAAACTACCCAAGCGAAATAAGACGTGCTGCTCTTCCAATTTGCGGTGGGACTCACTCTGGCCATGGAGGAGGCCCAGGACAGAAAGATTGGATATGGAATGGGAGGGAGCGTTGAAGTGCTGAGCCACCGGGAGATCGGGTTGGTTAATGCGGACTGTGCGGAGGTGTTGGGAAAAGCGATCGCTAAGCATGCGCTTGGTCCTACTGATGTAGAGCAGTTGACACCTAGAGCAGCGGATGCAATAGATGATTGGAGGTGAAGGTGAACCGCTGCCTCACCTGGAAAGACATATGATGATCAACATGTTTATATTAAACACTTAAATTGAAAGCAGCTCATCTGGCTTGGTGTTAAAATCTAGCTATAAAGAACTATTGTATTTGTTTCACTCTAATCTGAAATCTTATGTACAACCTGCACTTGTCTCTTTTATATAGGTTAGGCAAGTGTTAACATTGCAAATGGCAACCAACATTGCACACTCAATTTGCTATGCCAAACAAATTAAAGGAAACCAAATGTCATGTTTGTCTTAAATTTTCAGGGTTTATAGGTCAGTTTATTGTCACATGTATCAATTAAGGGACAGTGAAATTCGAATTGCCATGTTGCCATACTAAAAAAAAAGCAACAAGACACATCTACATGAAAGTTAACATAAACATCCACCACAGCGGATACCCCACGTTCCTCACTATGATGGAAGGCCAATGTCCAATCTTCTTCCTGCGGTCGGGGTAGTCAAACCATCCGCAGTCGGGGCGGTCGAAACTCCTGCGTTGGGGCAGTTGAATCTCCCGAGGCTTGGAGTTCCCGAAGTCGATCTCTAACCAGAGAGCGCGAGCTCCGCAATGTTAAACTCCGCAGGCTCCCACGGTTGGAGCCCCAAAGTCGACCCAGGGATTGCGGTGTTAAGTCCGCTGGATCCCGCGGTGGAGCTCTCGAAGTCGGTCTCCAGCAAAGGCCGCCAACTCCTCGATATTAGTCCGTAGTGCGGACGGAGATACAATTTTTTTCCCGTATTGTATCTCCATCGAGGAGAGAGATTAGAAGAAATTTCCCTCAAACACCCCCCTCCCCCCCCCACATAAAACAAGCTAAAGAACACTAAAAACACATTTAACACATACAAACAACAAAAGAAGGAAGGGACAGACAGACGGTTGCTGAGGCAGCCATTGCTGGCGCTACCCGGTGGTTTATCCAGATCGTTTACCCTCGTAGTTCTATGTGGTTTTTTTCTACACAGTTCCCTGTCTATTTACCTATAAAATCTTAATTTTAAAACTAATTTTCTTTTAAATTTTCAGATCTAATTAAATTTTAATACTGGAAATTCCTCATGGGCATTTGCACATTAGGAATATCAGTGACGTGAAACCAACCAACAAATGTCCTATAAAGCAAAACGTCAACTTTGTATGCACATATCTGTCCAAATAGGGAGGATTTAGTGGGCCAAATGTAGACAAATGCTTCAGTGAGCAGGTTAATGATGACTTGAATCTTGTTCTCTGAATAAGGGCAGTCACAGATTTAATAAATTTAGTAGTGGAGTGGTGACAATAGACAATAGGTGTAGGAGTAGGCCCTTCGGGCCAGCACCGCCATTCAATGTGATCATGGCTGATCATCCCCACTCAGTACCCCGTTCCTGCCTTCTCCCCACATCCCCTGACTCCGCTATTGTTAAGAGCCCTATCGAGCTCCCTCTTGAAAGCATCCAGAGAGAACCAACCTCCACCGCCCTCTGAGGCAGAGAATTCCACAGACGTAGATGGCGATGGTGTAGGTTGAAGGGATTCAGTAGATTGTTTCCATTTCAATGAAGTATAGTATTATGCTGGGGAAAATTAACAGAGTTGGGGTAATAATCTAGTCTTTGCTGAGATGCGTCTGCAGAGATGTTGCAGCCAAATTTAAAGAGGATGCCTCACATTTGATCCTCAGTAATTGAAGTTGAAAACTTGTACCAGAAAAAACCTTGTGCAGTTGCTGATGATTGCATTTCTGTGGAGTCATGCCATGCAGTGAAGGTAGATGTAATTTGAGCTGAGTTGGAAAGCAGATCTCCTACTGCTGGTAGAAGATGGGGTGAGGGTAACACTTGTGTTGACAGTTCATGTTATGGACAGTCGGGAGGCCTCCATATAGTTACAACAGATTGCTCCCTTGCTGAAAATGGTCACAATCATGATAACTGTGATGTCTCCTGGCACTTCCTCCTTTTCCCCCATGTGAGATTATGAATCGGGTTTCTCTCTTCAAACTTAAAAGATGAAGTCTGATCCTGAGATCGTCGTGTTCTTCAGTTAAAATATAGTTTTTCAACTTGCCAATTTAGGATGGCAGCAAAGCTGGACTAGATAATCTGCTGTTGGATAGTGTCAAACATTATTTTGTTGAAGGCAGAGCTACATTTAGAGGTCTTCAAAGTGCTTTTTTACAGTGGATGTTGGCTACCACTCCATGCTATTCTTAGCTCTTAACAAGATCAACCTTTGTATGCATGGGCCAAAGATGTTCCTGACTGCATTGATGATTTGGTATACATCATGCAAGTTGCTGGATTTTTGTTATTTTTTCCACGTGTCATTTTTTTTTGGGTCACCTTTTTCCGTTGGGATGTTTGTCTTGGGGTGCCTGAGGAGCTGCTATTTTTTTCCATGTTGAAGCTCTCAGGCCAAAAATGTCCCACATTTGCAGTTAACTGGCTCCTGGTTGTCATCACTGGTGTCTAGATACCCGGCAGAAATACCTCTTCCAAAAAGTAACTTGCAGGCTATCTGATAAGCCCAAGCACCACCCAAGCTTTGCAGTGCCTCCAAAACTCAGTTTTCCGATAAAGAAGCCAGGAGTCTCTTTGTGGGATCTAGTTATAGTATAACTTTGCAGTTCCTTTTGGTTGGAGACCATCAAGTAGTCAATGAAGTACTGTATCTGCAAGGTCTTCAAGACCTTAACTGGTGTGTCACATTTCTCATGTTTTGGGGCCAAACAAATGGAGACGAGCAGATTCGACTCACCAATTATTGGTACTAGAAAAGATGCAGGCGATGCCAACAATTGGATGATGATATACAGTGCCACGAGGTCATATGTTTATGTCTCTGAAAACATTTTGGTTATCATAAAACTGTACTCCCAACACTTTATCAGGAGGACTTCTCCATTGCAGTCACATTTTCTTACTCTTTTTGCAACTTATGCCTTTCTGGAGAACGTCTTTTTGGACCATTGAATCAAAGTTGTCCAGGAGAATCAGTTCATAGAAACATAGAAAATAGATGCAGGAGTAGGCCATTCGGCCCTTCGAGCCTGCACCGCCATTCAATATGATCATGGCTGATCATCCAACTCAGTATCCTGTACCTGCCTTCTCTCCATACCCCCTGATCCCTTTAGCCACAAGGGCCACATCTAACTCCCTCTTAAACATAGCCAATGAACTGGCCTCAACTACCTTCTGTGGCAGAGAATTCCACAGATTCACCACTCTGTGTGAAAAATGTTTTTCTCATCTCGGTCCTAAAAGATTTCCCCCTTACCCTTAAACTGTGTAAAGAGAAGTTCATCTCTTCTGGGATGTTCGGCAGGGCATCTCTATGATAGAAGTCTTGGCCTCACCTGCAACGTCCGAAGTCAGGTCATGTGTGCACGTTTCATGCTGGTCTGGCATCGGAATGAGTTGCAAGATTGAGATTTACTTAGTTGATTGGAGTAAGTAAAATGAGGATATTCTTGATGGCAATGGTTTTTCTTTTGATTTACACTTCCAGGAGAAGGTGTACTTACTTTTTTTTTACCTGACTATTTCCTATTCATTGTATCTCATTTGATGTCCAGGTCAGAGCATTCAAGTTTCCAAGTTCTCTGACTGAGGGAGTGGAGTGGCATTCAGGTCTATTACTGTTTGGGTTACCCATGAGGTTCCTGAGGTTCCACATATGTAATTTCACATTGAAGAATAGAAGTTACCTGTGCTTGGCTACTTTTAATGTTAGTGACTGTTATGGGCCTGTCCCACTTAGGCGATTTTTTGGGCGACTACAGGCGACTGCCACAAAATTTTTAACATGATGGAAAATATTCGGCAACAGTGGTGCCAATTTTTGCTGTCGTACGTTGACGTAGGTGTTGTCGTAGGTTGTCACCAGGTATCATAGGTGAATTCTATTAAAATTAGTCCCTGCCTGTCGCCTAAGTGGGACAGGCACATTAGGCATACATTTTCTTCTCGGCACGAGCTTGATATAATGGCAAGAGGTCTTAAGTTCTCTTCCATGGATATCTTCCATGGACATCAAACAACGTGATTTTAATTAGGATTGTTATAGGCTTGAACTCTTGTATATCATATATCTTGAGAATCAATCCAGATCTTTGTGAAACATAGTTTGACAGTGAATGTCAATCCTTACTAAGGATACCACTTGGATATCTTGAATTGTCTAATAGGCTCTTGGGGGTCAAATCTTAACGAACTTCTAATGTCTTTGCGGCTGGGTGTGATAACATTTGATTGAATGCTTGCAACAAATGATTGCAGTGACCCAGTTAAGTATATGAATAGTGCTGACTATAAAAGCTAATTTTGTCTGCTGGATGAAACAAGTAATTACAGTCTGAAATTTAACAGTCTGAGAATCCAATCAATTTTCATCAAGTGTAATGGAAACTTAAGTGTCAACGTTTTCCTAGTATTTGAATAAATCTGTAAAGTTCTTGATTAAATCTGATTAATGCAGTTGCAGATTTACTTTGTGGAACCAAACAACGGGCATTTGCACGCACAGAATATTGAGAGCATTGTGAATTTTTAATGTTGTACATCAGTCAAAATAAATCACACCATAACCTTTGAAAAACAGGTGGAACTGATCTGAGAGCTATGTTTAGAGGTTATATCATTATATTCAGTTAGGTAGAAATGTGCAGTTCTTTTGCAAGGTAGCAACTGACCCATTTTTCAATAGCTCTTTAAGTAAGTAAGTTTATTGGCCAAGTATTCACATACAAGGAATTTGCCTTGGTGCTCCGCCCACAAGTAACAACATGACATGCAGTGACAGTTACAAATGACTCAGAAAACACTAAACATTAATAATAATAAAACATTAATGATAAAACACCATTGATCAAGCATGTGAACAGAAAAAATACCAGATCAAAGGGAGGCTACAGATTTTTGGCTGTTGAGTAGAGCAACTACTCGTGGATAAAACCTGGTTTTATGTCTGGCTGTGGCAGCTTTGACAGTCCGGAGTCGCATAATCAAGCAGAATTGCTTGATGCAATTATTTCTCGAGTGCTTGCTGTTCCACCGTGTAATATTATCGCGGCTTATAAATCCCACTTCATCCCTGGCACTAAGGACTGCCTCAAATAATGGTCATTATGCATTGCTCAATAGCTTTCCTTGTCCTCACATTCTGCACTCGACACTCTTTCATTTTATTTTATTATCATCCTTGGTATTGTTGTTCTTCTAGGTCAATTTCTGCCCTAATATGATCTCCACTTCCTTCTCTTCCCCCACCCCCCACCCCCCACCAAAGTTTAAATTGTATTGAGAACTACGACATCTTGCAACTCTCCAGGCTTTTGCAGAGTTTTATATAAGCTAGAATTGTTGCTGTCAAAACCATGTGGTTTTGAGAAAATGATTGAAAACTCTCCAGGCTTTGCTGGCTATTAAAGGCTACAACTAGACTTTCATGAGTGGACCTGATCCAATTTACTCGTGTTGCTTAGTTTTATCTAACTATGGCCCTGTTATTATTTAAATGGCCCTGCTAACATGCAGTACCATGTTATGAAACTCCTGGGGTACCTGGCTAAACCTTCTGTATTCGGATTAGAGTCGATTTAAAGTGTGGAACCGATGGGTAGTGGTAAAATGCAGGCACTTTTGGGGGGGGGGGGGGGGGGGGGGAAGGAGATTCATTATCATCTTTTTCTTTGGATTGGCCATTGGCAATTGTTCCACCACTATAATAATCAGAATTCTAATTGGTAGTTAATGATTGCCATCTAGTGCTTTATTTTGACTATACATAATTAATTACAACAACATGACTTTTAGATGTATGTTATTTTGCCATCTGAAATTCTTTAGTATTAAACAGTAGGAGGATTGCTTAAATCATTTAATATTGATTAAAAAAATGGATGCCATTAGTTTAGGATTAGATCAATGAGTTATGAAGATAATTTACTTGTAGAAATGTTATCATTTTTAACATTACATACATTCCATTTTTTTCAATGATTCAAATAAATTAATGTTAAATTTTCACTGAGGCTAAATGAAAATTTTCACTGAGCAGGGGACAGGCTACATTTGCGCCAAGTACAGCAGCCCCAAGAGCACCTAACACCTGATGACCAAATTTCTCCCCATTATGAAGAGGGAACGCTGCTTCCACAAATACCGACCGCGGATCCCAGCAAAAAAAACAGCAACATCGTTTATGTATGGCAGGGTCGGCACCCTACGGCCCCCGGGCCGAATGCGGCCCGTAACTCAAAATCATCCAGCCCGCAGGCGTATATATATTTTTTCCCGTCATCGGGCCCACAGACTTCCTTCTTCTCCGGTACTGCCCGTGGATGCGCTGGCGGCCGCAATCGTGGAGCAGCCGAGCACAGAGCTCTGGCTGTACCGTATCCTGCGCAAAGCTGCCGGCGTGGGCGCGCACCTTCTGTGTCTGGGCTTCGCTGTCGGGATCGGGGTTGTCAATAGGCCGGGGACGAGGGAGTATGAGTATTTGAACCACTGCCTTCAGGACAGAGCCAAGGCAATGGTCCGTAGGTACGTCATGTTAGTGTGTACCCGTAAATAGGAGGTCAATGCTCTGGGTGGCGGGATCTATGTGAACACGTGATTTGATGCCTGGCATCTGGGGCGGGATCATGTGTACATGTGATAGATGTGGCCCGCCATCCGCTCGCCGACATGCGTCCTGGCCCCTATGCAGAACAAGATTGTCGACCCCTGATGTATGGGGAGGTTTTGATCTGAGTACTCCCAATGCCCAGCAATGTTATCCCTGTTATACTGTCGTTCTTCCTGATGGTTTTGGCAAATGGTTCTGTACAGCTCTCAAACAAGACGGGGGGGAATGGGCAATCCCTGCCTGACTCCATACCTGATGGGGGGGGAAGCTATCCAATTCCCATCCGTTGACTTGGACTGAACCACCTTCCCTGTGGCGTGTTCCAGGCAGTGTATTACCCCTCCCCCCCCCTTTCATCTTAAAGCTATGCCCTCTCGTATGTGATGTTACGTCCCTGGTAAGAAGGCTGACAATCTACCCTATTTATGCCTCTCATAGTTTTAAAGCACACGGTATTGGGGGTTCAGTATTGATATGGATAGAAAACTGGCTGGCAGACAGGAAGCAAAGAGTAGGAGTAAACGGGTCCTTTTCACAATGGCAGGCAGTGACTAATGGGGTACCGCAAGGCTCAGTGCTGGGACCCCAGCTATTTACAATATATATTAATGATTTGGAGAAGGGAATTGAATGCAACATCTCCAAGTTTGCGGATGACACGAAGCTGGGGGGCAGTGTTAGCTGTGAGGAGGATGCTAGGAAGCTGCAAGGTGACTTGGATAGGCTGGGTGAGTGGGCAAATGCATGGCAGATGCAGTATAATGTGGATAAATGTGAGGTTATCCACTTTGGTGGCAAAAACAGGAAAGTAGACTATTATCTGAATGGTGGCCGATTAGGAAAAGGGAGATGCAACGAGACCTGGGTGTCATGGTACACCAGTTATTAAAAGTAGGCATGCAGGTGCAGCAGGCAGTGAAGAAGGCGAATGGTATGTTAGCATTCATAGCAAAAGGATTTGAGTATAGGAGCAGGGAGGTTCTGCTGCAGTTGTACAGGGTCTTGGTGAGACAACACCTGGAGTATTGCGTACAGTTTTGGTCTCCTAATCTGAGGAAAGACATTCTTGCCATAGAGGGAGTACAGAGAAGGTTGACCAGACTGATTCCTGGGATGTCAGGACTTTCATACGGAGAAAGACTGGATAGACCTGGCTTGTACTCGCTAGAATTTAGAAGATTGAGGGGGGATCTATAGAAACTTACAAATTTGTTAAGGGGTTGGACAGGCTAGATGCAGGGAGATTGTTCCCGATGTTGGGGAAGTCCAGAACAAGGGGTCACAGTTCAAGGATAAGGGGGAAATCTTTTAGGACTGAGATGAGGAAAACATTTTTCACACAGAGAGTGGTGAATCTGTGGAATTCTCTGCCACAGAGGGTAGTTGAGGCCAGTTCATTGGCTATATTTAAGAGGGAGTTAGATGTGGCCCTTGTGGCTAAAAGGGATCAGGGGGTATGTGGAGAAGGCAGGTACAGGATACTGAGTTGGATGATCAGCCATGATCATATTGAATGGCGGTGCAGGCTCGAAGGGCCGAATGGCCTACTCCTGCACCTAATTTCTATGTTTAAATCGTCTGTCATGCCTCCCTTCACCCTGCAATGTTTCAGAGAAATATTGAAATTTGTTCAACCCCTCATTTCAAGTCGATGAGCTTTCACTCGCCTGAAGTATTAACCTTGTTTTTCTATCCAGTGTGCCTGATCTGCTTAATATTTCCTGCATTTTCTGTCTTTCATAGAAAATATTAGAAAAAAATTGTGACCTAATTTAAATACAGATTTTTATCAATGAGTAAAATAATTTGTCAACACATTGAGTGTTCTTGAATCACTAGTCTTATCTCCTTCATTAGGGACTCTTTGTTCAGGTCCTATGATAGAGGAATAGAAAAAGAAAAATGTCGGAAACACTCAGTAGTTTAGCAGTATTTGTGGAAAGTGAAATAGATTTAACAATCCTGGCCCCTCCCTATCAGGCGGATTTCCTTTGTCTATCCATTTCTCCTTAATTTGCTCTGCAAATTGAAACTAATCTGCTTTTCCAGCTCTATTGAAGGACCTTCGGCCTGAAAAGCTAATTCAGTTTCTCTTTGTGCAATGCTGCTGGACCTGCTAAATGTTAACATACATTGTTTTCTGCTTAAAATGTGGATTTTTAGCATCTGATGGCTTTGAATTGTCCTTTACTGTAAGGGGGAATTTTATTTTTGAGGATAATTTTTTACTTGCCAAACATTTATGTTCTCACCAATGTGAAAGGACAGCTGGAACTAATACCAAATTCCTGCGTATCTAAATTCAGATTGCTGCTAAATGCAGCTTTCTTGACTGCTCATTTAATTTGAAAAAGTTTCCTCGTTAACAAAAGTGATCAATAATACTTGGAAGAGCATTTTCTGATACATTGATTTTGGATGCCAGTAGTCAGCTGCAAGTTTCTACTTCCTGAAGTTCAACTTCCCTAATGTTCCTGCATACTTTACAATTTATTGTCAACCATTATTTTATCTGCTGCAGGCAAGTTGCAATCGAGGAAGGAGAAAGGAAAGCCAAAGAACTGAATGTAATGTTTATTGAAACTAGTGCTAAAGCAGGCTACAATGTAAAACAGGTAAGTGAGAAATAGGGATACACTGCAGGATTTGCTTGCTTCTGTGGCGACAGTGGAAAACCAAAATGTTTATTTAATATTGGTATCAGTGGGATGTTAAGGTCAAGTTTTATGCATGACCTGACTGAGTTTTATGCAACGTGATTAAATTGGTATCTCTGAAGACTCATCTCTTATTTCCTGACTGTGACAACTGCACAAGATCAGCTTTTGCTAAAAGCACCTGATAACTTAATTTTAGACTTAAGATCCAATATCATATTTACTAAAAAAAATGGGCATTTACCTCTTTACTGCAGGGTAGCTTTTGTGAATTGACATTTTGATCTTTTCATCCTGTATGTAGCCCAGAAACAAGCAAAAATTGCAGTTCAAATATATATGTGCTTAGTTTTAAAGTTTCTGTTCTGTGTCTTGCTATCTGTCCAGGCAAATAACTACCGAAGAAGGTGAACAGAGAGCCAAAGACCTGAATGTTCTGTTTATTGACACCAGTGCAAAGATAGGCTACAATGTCAAGCAGGTAGAGCTTGGTGTATCCATGGCGTGGCATTTGTAATGGTGTTTAGTTATCCTGCCTTCTTGCTAGATAATTGATTGCATGCTTCTGTTATGAAGAAATAAAAACATTGTACCTATTCGGCTGCATTCAAGTCCAAAAATAGCTCCAACTGATGAGACAGTTGTGCACTTTTTGGAAAAATACTTGAATTTTAGCAGCTTATGTAATAATTTACTGAGATTGCTGCTAAATTGGTTGCCATAAAATATTAATTTTGGCCCCAAACATTTGTTTCAACTTGGCCACAGTGTGGTCGTTTCAGAATTTTCTCTTTGGTAAAAACTTCAAATGTTAAGCAGCCATTTATTTTGCTGCATATTTTCAGTAAATTACAATTTCTTTCAGACACTGGTGGAACCGCGTTTCAGGGCTTCTGCTTCTCTCTTGTAATTGTTTGCCTTTACAGATTTGAACCAATCAAGCCTGATGCTGGTGGCAATTTCACTTTTGCTTTGTGGGGGGCTTGGAATATAACCACTTCTTCAAAAGATTAATTGTGGAATGTATTTTAAATTGCACTTTATTTTGCATGTTAGATTATTTACAGGTTTATTTAATGCCAGTTTCTAAGATGTTTTTCTTTTTTCCAGACCATAAAAAAATTGCTTTTAAAATCTATTTCTAGTACAGAGTTCTCAGCAATGGCTTCTTGCATTAAAATGTGTAGCCTTTTCACTTTTGACGTAGTTTGTGGAAATGCGTAAAGCATTTTGAGCACATTGGAGTTCCAGAGTTGCTTCTTGATCTAATCGAGCCCTTGCTTTCCCCCTCTCTCTCTATCCCCTCCCCCTTCAAAATTCTCCCACCAGTCCTACTGTCTTTGACTACATCCTATCTCTGTCCCGCCCACTCCCCTGACATCAGTCTGAGGATTGATCTCTACCCGAATCGTCACCCATTCCTTCTCTCCAGAGATGCTGCCAGTCCTGCTGAGTTACTCCAGCATTTTGTGTCTATCTTGTCAATATCTTTGCAGTATTAGATGGTGCTCATTATTGCTGTAACCTTTCATACTGGGTTTTTATAACATGATCAGGGTTTAATGACTCGTTGTAGATCAATTTAAAATGGACATGAAGTTTTTTTTACTGATCTTGAAGATTCTTACCTGAAAATAAGGATCTTACGGAGTTCATGTAGCCATGGGGAGAAAAAGGGAGATAAGCAACTGCAGTTGCTGGAATGTTGAGTAATGAAACAAAGTGCAAGTGGAATTCGGCAGGTAAGGCAGCATTTGTGAATGGAAATGGACAGAAGACGTTCAGGTCGGGACTTTTCATCAGCCTCTGAAGGATCCTGACCCAAAATGTCGACTATCCACCTTCCGCCACAGAGGCTGCCTGATCTGCTGAGTTTGTAGATTTTCTAAACAAAATGTGTCGCAAAATCAGTAAAAAGCTTAAACAAGATCATCAGTTCTGAAGGTACACAAAAATACTGGAGAAACTCAGCCAGTGCAGCAGCATCTATGGAGCGAAGGAAAGTTCTGATTTTGTTTTTGTACGACTCCAGTGACTGCTGTTGGTAATGTGGATCAAATGCTTCCATCACCTAAAAAATTGTAAGATTTAGGATTTGCGTTAAATATTGATAGCTCGAAGCATTTTTTATGATACTAACCAGAGCAAATAGATGCAGAATTACATAAATTAGCAGCGAGGTCGAGTGTATGCTCTTCCCATAGTATCCTCCTTCATGTAGAATGGAGTGCAGGTTTATAAGAGGCAGAGATTTATTAGAGTGGACATAAATGAAACTCAAACTAGTTTAAAATGCACTTTGTTTGCTCAAAAGATTTTGACTTTCAGTTTAGTTTATTGTCCCGTGTTTCGAGGTACAGTGAAAAGCTTTTGTTGCATACTAACCAGTCGGCTGGTGACTAACTTCGCTGGCAAGGTTAGTATTTTAAACCTGTCCCCAATTGCTCTAAACATGATGTTAATTTATCTCTTTAGATAGTCCTCCACAGCTGGTGGTATTTATAGCGTTGTTTTGAGTTAGGATGATATGTATTTTTGAGGGGGAACAGTTCTTGTCATTCAGGATTTTAAGGAAGAGGCCTTGGAGAATTTCTGCAGTACATTTTGTTGATATTTCTCCCATCCAGGGTATACTGGTGATAGAGGGAGTGACCGTCTAGGTTTATGTGAAGATTTGGCATTTAACTGGTTTGGCGCCAAATTTTTCAGACTGAATCGTGCCAATGCTGGTTACCCTCGTGCGCAGGGCAGCAAGCATGTTTACATGTCTGAAAATTGTGGAAAGCACCACAATATCTGTATTCTGCTGCTCTCCTCCATCCATTAGATGCATTATTGCATCCATTATTGCCTCCATCCATTAGATAACACAATTCCATCTTCTGCCTATGCAGGAAATTCATTTTGGCATTCATATTTTAGCAAGATTTCGTCCAATGTTCATATTTCAATTCCTGCATTAAATGTGCTAAGACCCTATCTTTTTTTGATCAATTTGAAGCCATAAAGTTATTACATTTCTGTTCATTTAAAGAAAACGACCATTTACGCACACTGTGCTGATGTTCGACATCAAGCATTTTTTTAAATCATCTGTTGGAAATGGAAATTATACAATTTTTTCAATGCTAAATTGGGTTTTAATGCATCTATTATAGATGTCCTTAACCAAGGCCATAAGGAAGATGTTGCCAGAATTCAAGGGATAGAGTTAGAGATAAAGGCAGGCTTAGGCTAGGACATCATTCCATGGAATATAGGAGAGTAAGCGACAACCTTGCAGAAATGTACAAGATCTTGAGGGGCACAGATAGAGTAAATGCAGTCTTTTTCTCCAACGTTTGGGTAATCAAGAACTAGAAGCCATTGGTTTTAAGGTGAGAGGGGAAAGATTCAATAGGGACCTCCAGGGAAACGTTTTCCCACTGTGGAATGAGCTGTCAGAGAAAACGATTGAGACAGGTACTATAACAGCATGTAAAAGACAATTGGTCAGGTATATGGATAGGATGTTTAGAAGGATAGAAGGATAAGGGCATCTTGGTTGGCATGGGTGAGTTGCTCCGAAGGACCCATTTCCATGTATATGACTGACTAACAAAACATTCAAAGGGGAGGGTAGATAAAAATGCTGGAGAAACTCAGCGGGTGAAGCCGCATCTATGGAACGAAGGAATAGGTGACGTTTCGGGTTGAGACCCTTCTTCAGACTGATGTGGGGGTGGGTGGGGCGGGAAGAAAAAAGGAAGAGGTGGAGACAGCGGGCTGTGGGAGAGCTGGGAAGGGGAGGGGAAGGAGGGAGACAGCAAGAAACTACCTGAAATTGTAGAAGTCATTGTTCATACTGCTGGGGTGTAAACTGCCCAAGTGAAATATGAGGTGCTGCTCCTCCAATTTGTGGTGGGACTCACTCTGGCCATGGAGGAGGCCCAGGACAGAAATGTCAGATTCGGAATGGGAGGGGAAGTTGAAGTGCTGAGCCACTGGGAGATCAGGTTGATGGTTAATGCAAACTGAGTGGAGATATTGAGCGAAGCGATCGCCTTGCCTGTGCTTGGTCTCACCGATGTAGTTGGCACCTAGAACAGCGGATGCAATAGATGAGGTTGGAGGAGGTGTAGGTGAACCTCTGCCTCACCTGGAAAGACTGCTTGGGTTCTTGGAAGGTCGAGTGGGGAGGTAAAGCGACAAGTGCAGCATTTCCTGCGGTTGCAAGGGAAAGTACTAGGGGAAGGGGTGGTTTGGGTGGGAAGGGACAAATTGACCAGGGAGGGAGGGAGTAGTCTCTGCGGAAAGCCGGAAGGGGGGGAGATGGGAAGATGTGGCCAGTGGTGGGATCCCGTTGGAGGTGGCGAAAATGTTGGAGGATTATCTGTTGTATGTGACGGCTGGTAGGGTGGAAGCTGAGGAGAAGGGGGACTCTGTCCTTGTTACGAGTGGGGGGGATGGGGAGTGAGGGCAGAGCTACGGGATGTAGAGGAGACCTTGGTGAGAGCTTCATCTATAGTCGATGAGGGGAACTCCCGTTCCCTAAAGAATGAGCTCTGGTTCAAAGGGGAGGGTGTGATTATTTGGAATAACATGATATTCATAAAATTATCATGACCTAATGCACCATGGTAGGCATTTTGTGACTACTTATCCTCAATATTTAGGACAATATAGTCTACTCCTATATTTTTTAATAATATTCAAATAGAAAGTGTAACACATGCTGAATGCCAGCAGTGACAAGTAAATATTTAGTGATGGTAATAATGACAAAATCTTTTCCTCGATTAATACTCTGACTCAGTATTGGTTCTACCCACTGCATGTCGAAGTAGTCTGTTAAATATAGCTGCTTTCTACAATTTGCATTTCAAATATGCTGGTGATGAATACTTTTGCATTTAACAGTTTAACAGTCTATTAACACTCATCTTTTACTGTATTAGCAAAGAACGCCTGTTTTTTTAATTTATCTGTTTTTCGTAACCATGAACATTCAAGTTTCCTCCTCTTGGAATCACTTTGGTGATTTTTACAGATAAAGCTGACTATTCAGTCTTGTGTGAGTAGTGTTAAAGGGTCAAGCGGTTAGCAATTGAAGAATGGGAAGCAAAGGTGACATCAACTGCTCTGTGCAGTTAGTATCAACTAATGATTTGCTCAGGTGCCAGAGTAAAAGATGGTGCCTCTTGGATAGACATTGGATCCTGTCTACTATAAGCCTCCATCCTCTATTAGCCAGCCAATTAGCAAGCAAATTTCAACATGAGGTTTTATTTTCTATAATAATATTTTATAGCATCGACAATGTTATTCCATCAACTTTGATCCAATTTTATGGCCTGCTTAGCACTAAAAATAATTGAGTAGGCCAATTTGCTAATCTCACTAAACTGGGTTGGCTGTATGTGCTTGCAGCTGTTCAGTTCTCGTTGACTTTCTAAATCAATTAGTAGTTCAATCCTATCTCAAAAAGGACAAACCCTTCTTTCCTAAGTGACCGGCTACCATTTTTTTAGGTGTATCTTCAGTAATTGCCTACAATACTTACAGTCCGAAAGGATTATTTCTTATATATACCCTCCCATGGTGATGGAGTTGGGCTTTTTGCAAAATTCCTGTCAGCTGTGGTATTCTATAAATGGATCTCTTAGTTATACAGGTGCACAACCTTTTATCCGACAGCCTTGGGACCAGACACTTTTCGTAATTTGGAATTTGTCGGTCTTCAGAATGGAAATTTTTTAGTGTAGATTTTAATGGCTGGCTCGGTGGTAGAGTGCCCGGCTCATATCCGCAAGGTCGCGAGTTTGCGCCTTGATCCCGGCAGTTCCTCGGTCGCGAGTTTGAGTCTTCAATGTAGTTTTTTCTTGCAGAATAAATGTCTGTATGAAATGCAGTGTGTTGAATGAATTCCTGAATTTGTAAATGTGACCGCAGCATTGAATCACCTCCCGCACTCATGTCACCCTAGCGGGGCTACATGCCCTTAGGTGGCCTAAGGCGACATTTTCACACTCTTATATCCGTGTGCAGCAGAGGCGCCAAACGTGAGCTTTGGTGTGCAGACGACATCCTGGAAAAAATGTCTGGTTTCTTCCAGGTAGGCGATGTACCCTCCCGCGCAATATACCCTCCACTTCTCTTTTATGAAGGTGATTTAGTTCCCCTTTCTTCCAGGACCGACCCGAGGTTCCGCTGTCACCTCTGCGGGCCACCCTCGGTGAACGCTCACTCAACTTTGTCTTGGGATTCCTACTCTCCCACGCAATGTACCCTCACCTTCTCTTTTATGAATGGGGATTTAGTTCCCCTTTCGTCGAGGACCGACCGGAGGTTCCGCTGTCACCTCTGCAGGCCGCCCTCGGTGAACGTCCTGTCTCCCTGTCCCTGGGAGAGCAGGGGGCGATCAAACAGCACAATACCCCCCCCCCCCCCCCCCCCCCCCCACCCCCAACTCCAGAGGAATCCGCTCCCCGATGGGCCGCTACGGCGACAAGTGGCAGTTCGCCCACAGCCTGAGCTGCGCGACCCCAAGAACAAGACGCACCTTGCGCACCATCAGTTTCTGCCCCTCTGGAGTTGGAGCGGGGATGGGCTGGAGTTGCTGATCTGGGATCTCCGTGCTTGCAGTGGGCCTGGGGGTCGGTGTCCCGATGAGGGGGCACAGCTCGGGCTGTGGGCGAACTGCCACTTGTCGCCGTAGCGGCCCATCGGGGAGCGGCTTCTGGTGGTCCCGATGTCTCCCGCTAGTTTGCAGTTTTCCTCTGGAGTTGGAACGGGGCTGGGCTGCTGCTGGCTGTGGGTCTCTGGGATCTCCGTGCTTGCAGTGGGCCTGGGAGTCGGTGTCCCGTTGGTCCTGACGTCTCCGGTGACTGGCATTGCCGACGTGAAGACAGTGCAAAGCCCCCACGCCGGTGCAATGGGCGGGGAGCTGGAGAGGGGAGGGAAGGGGTCACACACATGGCCGGGAAGCAGAGGGGTGTAGGTGGGGTGAAACTGAAGGGAGCGACAATCTGCTGCTCCCTGCCCGCTGAGTTAAAAAGTTCCCACGCAAGACTCACGATACACTGTGTATCGTGAGTCTACCGTGGGAACTTTTTAACTCAGCGGGCAGGGAGCAGCAGATTGTCAATTATTAACCCTCCCGCGCAATATACCCTCACCTTCTCTTTTATGAATGGGGATTTAGTTCCCCTTTCTTCGAGGACCGACCGGAGGTTCCGCTGTCACCTCTGCGGGCCGCCCTCCGTGAACGTTTTCAAGGACCTTTTTTCAAGGACTGAGGAGGTTTTCGTTATTTGGATCTTCGGATAAAAGGTTGTGCACCTGTATTACTAAATATTTATGAATTCTTGGTACCCAATAATTTGCTAATTTATTTTCCTCTGGGTCTTCAAAACCTGTTGATAATTGCAAATTTGACGTGTGAATTCAAAATTGCCCGAGGGTTGTGCATATTTTCTATGGCGTTTGCAAAGGGAAGTAGCAATATTTTCCAAAAAGTATATCATACTGGACATTTTGTTTGGATCGACAACATGAGACGGCAGTTATCTGTACCTTTTAAAGAAATTTGAATGGAAGATGTAGCATTAAAACTGCAGAAAACTGTCCTACTTCCTTCATTGTGGCTGGCTGAACTCTGGGGATTTGGTTGCTAAAAGATGCAAGGAGGAGCCAAATTAAAGACACTTCAGTGCGATATTTTCCCAAGATTCTTATATGTTTTTAAGAATCCTGTTGCACCACTCCATCTTTAGTCATTTTAGCTACAATGCTTTGCAAAATCAAAAGTTTTTATTTTTGTGTATTTCTTACCTTAGCTTTTCCGGCGTGTAGCTGCTGCCTTGCCTGGAATGGAAAGCACACAGGATAAAAGCAGGGAAGACAGTATCCTTTTGGCATGCACAAGTGTAAACATTGTTTTTAATTTGTTGGGAACCATTGTATCACTGCATGTGTAGTTTAAACCAGAAATCCCAAATTTACTGTCCGTTTCAGATTATATAATAAAAGATTAGCTGAATCGTGTGACACTCTATAAAATGCGCTGAAATATTGCAATCTGAGAGGATTTCAATGCCTCACCAAACTGATTACTACCTACCAAACTATTAAATGTAGCAGGTACACAAAAAGCTGGAGAAACTCAGCGGGTGCAGAAGCATCTATGGAGCGAAGGAAAATCTTTCCTTCACTCCATAGATGCTGCTGCACCCGCTGAGTTTCTCCAGCTTTTTTGTGTACCTTTGATTTTCCAGCATTTGCAGTCCCTTCTTAAATATATTAAATGCAACATTTGCATATGTCCGTGATCAGGCACTTTTAAAAATAAAAATGGCTTTAAAATGTATGACAAGATTTTGCCTTAACACAGTCGACTTTCAGTGATTGATATAAAACTGGAAAAGACCCAAGAACAACCAGTCAGTGAGGGAGGATGCTCCTGCTAATAATGGTTCTATAGCCTACTGCTTATTTGTCATTGCCATCCACCACAGTGTGAATATTGGCTAGTAATCTTACCCTGTTGGTAAAGTATTGCAATTCATCATTGCTGGCTGTCTTGTAATTGATCTATTAGCTTCACAAGTACAAAATGTGGAGAAAATGTCAGTGTCTTCATTGGAATCAGATACAAAAAAAATGTAATTGCCAAAACTCAACTTGCATCAGTTTACTTTTAATTGGAAGACGCATTTTGTTCTTTGCATTGTATAATATTGCACTTTTAATGATGGAACTCTGTAGCTGTTTAGTGTAAAGGACAGTTTATGCAGATAACATCTGAATGCTAAGTGGCTTTATGACAGTGACTATATTATCCGAACAATGAGACACCAGTGAATTGGACCTTTTTAATTACTTCCAAATGATAAGTTTCTCAACTGAATCGTTAAGTAAATTTCAAGTGTGCAAAGAGAACAAAAAAATACAGCAAACATTGCTTGCAGACTTACTGAAGCCTGTTAGTATTTAAACCCCCCAAATCATCATGTATATGAATTAATTTTCCCCATTTTTCTTCACCATCTGAGCCCAACGTATATATTTTTCCTAAATTTACCTGTGAATTAAGATGGTGATAGCTTCTCAGATACGAATTTTCAAATAATGATGCATAATTTCCTGTTAAAGGAGTTGCATTTGAAAGGCTGGAAAATAATTGAAGACAAGTCTTTGTGTTGCATAGGTTGGAAAGTTCTCTTTACTCACTTGCACATTTCAAAACTAGAATGTCTTCTAGCATACAGAGATCTCTTTCAATTGTGCATCTGAAGGAAGGAGAGCATTCACATGCAGAACTTGTAAAATTATGCATCTTTTATTCGTGTTTGTTACAGGGCTTCCATATTGTTTAGGGTTTTGTAGCTCTCCATAGTTTGATTAACCTATCTGGAATGATATGATTTAGCATTTTAATTTAAGAACACATTGTTTCTTTCCCCTCTAATTTATTTCTGTGCTCCAGATTTTTTTTTTTAGGTCTTAGATAAGTGTAACCAAATTAATGATATTTGTCATAAACGATTTTTCTGCATAGAACACTATAGCTTTATCTTATGAATTTCATTCCAATCCAAACATCAAAGCATGTTTAGACTAACTGGTTGGGGGGAGGGGGGGAGGGTTGGAGAAACTGTTTCTAGTTAATGCTGTACACCACTTTTACTATTTTTATTGGAGAAAGTAATATCATATGACACTGTCGTGCCCTCCAGTTAGGATTTTTTGCATCCTTTAAGTGCCTACACCTCATGCGTTGTTAAAGTAGGGCTGCAGGTATAGTTGGTCTCACTTGTTGCTATGATTCATAATTCTGCCTTACTTTTGGTGTGGCATGTACAGGCACGGAGATTCCCTGGTCTGTACAAAACGTGACCAGCATATCAAACTTTGAAACATTGCCTGGAAATGGCTACTTTTCCCCCTGGATGCCAGAGCTGTAATGTATTGCAGATTTCTTTTTGCTTATCCATTTAGATAACTACTAAGTTCTTCATTTTGCTACTGAAAATATTGTAAGACGGTGTGGCTTGGGTTCTTTCTATATGTTCCCATTTGTGATCCACATTTTTTCCTGAGAGTACAAGGAAATAACACTAAATGGATTGCCCATGCATTTTTCCTCCTCTGTATTTAAACAATTATTAAAACTCAACTGGGGAAGTTATGAGGCCAAACAAGAGCATGCTGATTTTTATCAGAACTTCTTTATACACTGACAAAACTAACAAGCTTGTGGACAATTTTTTTGGAGAGCGGCATTTTTCTTTTACGTATGAATGAAGATTATTTCACAAGCTGAGCTCTCAAGGCTTCTGTGGTGCAGTAGTGTGCAGTTTCAATAGTACTGGTTTTTGAACAGAATATGGCTTACTTGGCTTGACTGTTGTACCCATGCAACTGTATATTCATTACTACTTTTGCGTATGTCTTGTTACTATGATAACCCGAAGTTTAAAAAAAAAAGGAAAATTTTGTCCTAGAATATCACTAGTACCTCAGCTCTGTTTGATAATGTAAAATAAAAAACCCAAAGCCTGAACAAAATAAACACCTGCCTATTCAAAATAGTTAATTGGTGTGTGTTTTGTCATCTATTTCTTTGATTTTAAACTGGATATTAAAGCTACCACATTCACGATATAAATGTGATTTGTGTTTTTGTCTTACTCCGTAGTAGCGATGTACATCCGAGGGTGAGTTTTGGAACAAAGCCAATGAGATAACCATGCTGAGAAATTAGCATTGAGTTTAAATAGGCCTGAGTGAAATGTTTTATATCCTTTGCTACATATATTCAGCGCAGAAATACTGACTAACTTCCACTTAATGTGCCATGGACTGATTTATATTTTGGTGCAGTTGTGTAAACCACGTATGCCCATTTGTGCCTTCTATGGCTGTTTTCACCTAATTATAGTTTCAACAATTTCTAGCCCCATCTTGTCGATTTTATTGCCGATTTAGCATTCTAATAAGTCCAATTGATTCTTTATGTACACTTTTTGGTCGGTGTTGTTCTACGCTATTTAGGTTTTTTATGTGAACTTTTAAAAGAATCTCCTTTATTCCTGAACTAAGCATGTCTCCCTCTTGTATTCAATGATTCTCTTGTTCTGAATGTATCTACTAAAATATAAAGTAATTTAGTTTAGAGATGCAGAACGGAAACAGGCCCTTCGGCCCACCGGGTCTGCGCTGACCAGCGATTCCCGCACATTAACATTATCCTACACCCACTAGAGACAATTTTTACATTCACCAAGCCAATTAACCTACAAACCTGTACGTCTTTGGAATGTGGGAGGAACCTGAAGATCTCTGAGAAAACCATGCAGGTCACGGGGAGAACGTACAAACTCCATACAGACAGCACCCGTAATCGGGATCGAACACGGGTCTCCGACGCTGCATTAGTTGTAAGGCAGCAGCTCTACCGCTGCACCACTGTGACTTCTCTCTAGCCTATCTATTTATTTTGTAGAAAGCAAAAGTGTAGGATTGGATGACTTGTTAATGGCCTTTTTAAAATGTGTATTTGATGAAGTGGCAACATATTCAGGTGTAGGTGTGGTATTCATTCCTTTTACAGAGGATTACTTTGTTATGAAATAAAACTTGAGTTGAATAGCTTGTTCACTGTTACCGTTAGGAATCATGGAGCCATTTGCAGTAATTGTAATATCTTCAACATTAGCAAAAGAAAACTTTGACCAATGTCCTAATAACTAACTGTACTGTGTTTCAGGTGAAGACAGAGGTAAGAATTGAATATATCATGTATTTGTCTTGCATACCATCCATGCAAATCGTTCATATAATGATTGCAATCAAACAATGCAGAATGTAGTGTTACAGCTGCAGAAAAAGTGCAAATAAAAGTGCAATTGCAGCATAAGGAAGATTGGGGGATTGTGAATATATCCTTGGCTCATAATAGGTCTGTTCAAGACTCTGGTAACAGCAGGGAAGGAGTTATGTTTGATTTGGGTGGTGCACGCTATCAAGCGCTTGTACTTTCTGCCAGATGGGAGAGAGAATGACAGGGGTGTGAGTGGTGTTTGATTATTTTGGCTGTTTTCCTGAGGCAACGTGGTGTCAATGGTGGGGTGGGGAGAGGCTGGTTTCTGTGATGGTCTGTACTGCATACACAATGCAATTTCTTGTGGTCTTGGGCAGACCAGTTGCCAGAGCAAACCATGATGTATCCCGATATAATGCTTTCTATAGTAGAAAGTGATGTCATTTAAAACATGCTGGATGTCTTTAGTCTTCTGAGTAAATAGTGCTGTGCTTCGTTGGCTGTAGCTCCAAGGACGAACCGTTGGTGATGTTTCCGCTAGGAGCTTGAAACTGTCGACATCAGCACATCAGCTACTTTGTAGACTGGGGCATTTACTCCACCCTGCTTTCTGAAGTCATGTTACGTGTGGAAAGGAGATCTGTAGAATCTGTAGCAGGCCAAACAAACCATGTGTGTACTTTTCTTAGTTAAACACCCATCTCCTTTTGACATTTGCTCTAGTCTGTACTTCCATTTGGCAAAATCATTGATTTGTATTTTCGGAACTGAGAGAAAAATATTAATACCAGCACAGAGTGCATTCATGACAGATTCTCAACCATTAATCGTTCAAAATAGATGATATAAAATCAGTAATTTCTCCTGGAATTTTAGATCCAGTGTAACCGCTTTTCACCATATTTAATTCTGGGGGTAATAGCAGGCTAGATATAAACCATGTGATTTGTTTAATAATTAGTCCTTCCAGGTTTCCTATTTTTTTTTTTTTTTTAATTGTTATTAACGTTGTCATAATTGTATACATTTATCAAAACCGTTGGGAATAACGCAGCCTAAAGAGCCTTGTTAACACTGATGGTTTATCCATCTCCAGAAAAATCGATGTTTACTTTTCACATTTGTTTTGAATTATTGCTGTTTTGAAGATTTGCTGCAAATATATTCTCTTTATGTGAGAGAATATTATACCAGTCCCACCCATCGTCAACTCCATGAATTCAACTATAAATCAAGAGTGTTTTATTGTCATCTGTACTGAAACAGAACAGTGAAATTCTTACTACTTGCAGTAGCACAACAGGTTTGTAAACGCAGTATTATAAATAATATAATAAAATAATATTAAAAAATAAATATAGTGCTAGAAATAAAACAAAGTCCCTAGTGCGACCAGGGGAGTTTGTAGTGTTCAGTAGCCTGATTGTCATTGGGAAGAAGCCATTGGGAACACTGATCCTGGACCCAGGAGTTTTCAGTCTCCGATACCACCTTCCTGATGGCATGAGGGAAATGAGAGGGTGGCTAGGATAGTGTGGGTCCATGATGATACTGGCTGTCTTTGAGACTGTGCCCCTAGATCCCTTCGATGGTGGGGAGGTCAGTACCTATGATGGACAGGATAGTGTTCACCACTTTTTGAAATCTCCTTATTTCCATGGCGTTTGAATTGCCGAACCAGGCCGTGATTGAAACAGTCAATATGCTCCCTACACCTGTAGACGTTCAGGAGAGTATTTGTCAACATACCAAATCTCCTTGGGCTGTAGATGTGTTGAAGGGCTTTCTTTATGATTGCATCAATATGCTGGATCTAGGGCAGATCTGCAGAGATCAGGAGCTTGAAGTTGTTGACTCCACCGACCCATTGACGAAGACAGAAGACAGACAGATCCTCCGCTTGCTTCTAAAGTTACCAATCAGTTCCTTGGTTTTGCTGACGATGAGAGCAGGGTTGTTCAGCTACAATTCAATTGGATGATCGATCTCCCTCCTATATTCTGACTCTATATCAATGAATTTAAAGATGGAGCTGGAACTGTGGGGTATTGAATGAGTAGAGCAGTGGTCTGGGCATACACCCTGAGGTGTTTGACTAGGAAGAGGAAGTGTTGCCAATTCATACCGTTTGTACTCTGTTGGTAAGGAAGTCAGGGACCATTTTCCCTGAGCTTGGTTACACGTTTGGAGGGGATGATGGTGTTGAATGCTGAGCTGTAGTCTGAACAATATTATATGTTTTTATTGTCCAAGTGGACCATTGCGGAATGGTGCCAGCAAGATCACCCCCCCCCCCCATTGATCCATTGTGGCAGCAGGCAAATTGTATTGGGTCCAAGTTCTTGCTGAGGTAGTTAGTTGATTTGTGCCATAACTAACCTCTCGAAGTCCATAAGTTAAAGGAGCAGAATTAGGCCATTTAGCTCATCAGGTCTACTCCTGACTGATCTATCTTTCCATCTCAACCCATTCTCCTGCCTCCTCCCTATAACCCCTGACACTTTATTAATCAAGAATCTGTCGATCTGCACCTTAAAAATATCCAATGACTGCCTCCACAGCTTTCTGTGGCAATGAATTCCACAGATTCACCACCTTCTGACTAAAGAAATTCTTCCTAATTTTTCTAATGATATGCCCTTTTATTCTGAGACTGGCCTCTGGTCCTAGATTCTTCCACTGATGGAAACATCCTCTCCACATCTACTCTCTCCAGGACTTTCACTGTTCGGTATATTTCAATGAGGTTCCCCGCTCAAAGCACTTCATCACCAAGGACGTTAATGGCACCGATTAACATCATTGAGGAATGTCACCTTACTCTTGGGCACTGCTGTTATTGATGTCACTGTGACTTCAAGTTCCGCTGAGCATTAAAAGCATTGGTTCAAGCAGGAAAGACTGGTAACAATTGGAATTGTTTCTATTTTGTTTCTAATGTTCACAATTTTAAGATTGAGTTCTGGACATAAATTTATATCCATATTTCTAAACCAGGTTTGTCCAACATAACTCTGTTCATTCCCATTTGTTGCTTATTTTACTGACCATGGGATGTGGTTTCTCGAGGCAAGTCAATAGAATGTGGGGATGGCGTAACATTGGATTTCCTTGGTTACAAAAGTACAATGGTAGATTAGGGGTGGTGGCACTGTTTGCAATCAAGATGGATAAATATACAAATTGGATGGCACGAATGGCTAATTAAATCTCATCTGGTTATTGTCCATATAACATATAACATATAACAATTACAGCACGGAAACAGGCCATCTCGACCCTTCTAGTCCGTGCCGAACATATAATCTCCCCTAGTCCCATATACTTGCGTTCAGACCATAACCCTCCATTCCCTTCCCATCCATATAACTATCCAATTTATTTTAAATGATAAAAACGAACCTGCCTCCACCACCTTCACTGGAAGCTCATTCCACACAGCTACCACTCTCTGAGTAAAGAAGTTCCCCCTCATGTTACCCCTAAACTTCAGTCCCTCTGTCCATTATAGCTTTCCTCCTAATACTCCACCATTGATAAACTTTTCTAAATTTAATCTAAAAATTGATATGTTGAAATGTTTGTTTGTAGCATATAATTGTTGACTTAAAACAAGTATAATTTCAACCTAATTTTAGGTTTTATAATTAAGATCCACTATATCACTTACTGAATTCCTTTTTTGTCTGCTTTTTTTTTTCTTTTTTTTTCTCTATTTGAGAAAGAAAGTTAAGGTGACCTTATCAATGCCCTTTAAAATGAGTTGATCAAGCTGATATGGAGTGAATCCACAAGGAATTTTAAACTAGTTTCTTGACCTAAACAATGACATATGAACAAGGGGTCACAGTTTAAGGATAAGGGGGAAATCTTTTAGGACCAAGATGAAGAAAACATTTTTCACACAGAGAGTGGTGAATCTCTGGAATTCTCTGCCACAGAAGGTAGTTGAGGCCAGTTCATTGGCTATATTTAAGAGGGAGTCTGGGTGTGGCCCTTGTGGCTAAAGGGATCAGGGGGTATGGAGAGAAGGCAGGTACAGGATACTGAGTTGGATGATCAGCCATGATCATATTGAATGGTGGTGCAGGTTCAAAGGGCCGAATGGCCTACTCCTGCACCTATTTTCTATGTTTCTATGCGATTGCACTATAGGAGTGGTTGAACCAAATGGTGTAGAAAATCAACACAAGTATGAGGTGGAGAATAGCGGCTTATACTCATTAATTTAAATGAGAAAGGACTGAAGGGAGGAGGCATGAATGGACCCGTTGTGAGGATGATTTCCATACTGTGTATTTTATTCCAAGTTCAACAAATGTCCAGACTATGTGTAATGGCAATTCTTTTCAATTCTTCCAGCATCCATCGTTCCTTTGCCATTACTACACAGGTAAGTAGGAGTGATCTTACGCAGACCAAAAAGATCTTCCAGTCGTTATTTCCATTGGTTCTTTATTGAAGTAGTTGTACAAACAAAGAGATGAATGTACAAGGTTTTCCTTATTCTGCATCCAAGTTGTAGCTTTCTGTTCTCCCATATCTGGTGAGAACTGTATACCTCCACCCCTGTCCACTAAGCCCATATGTAAACCCCCCTCTGTGCATCTAATCACTGCCCCCAAGTGTGCAAAACAATATTGCAGGACATATCCAGACAAAATAATATAATATGCCTACAGCAGCTAGCCTAAACATAAATGGCTCCTACGCTACGATTCCAAGCAAAGTTATAACAGATTGTGCTGTCATCATGTGTACAGTGGATGGCCATTTTTAGTAGACAAATAACATTTTCTCTCAAATTTTGGTATGAAAATAGCTGGAGTAATCAGCCTCAAAATATGCTGTCTTTTGGTTCAAAAGTGAAGTTCAAAATATTAATTTTATATTTTAGTCCCATAGACAATAAGCGAGTTCGGTATTTCAACAGCCCAGGTCATAGGTCATTCGCAATAAACATTCTCACTAGCTGAGCTGCTGTGTTTCATCCGTATTTTCCAGTTTTGCTTCTTCGAGGTAAGAATATACTGCTTTCAAAACTATTAATTAGGTGTATTTATGGTTCATTTGTATTAAACTACGCTGATTTTGTTGGTTTTATTGCTTTATGCTTCGGAGCATATAACTGTTATACCAGCGTCTCAACCTAACTGCTATGTTCAGTAGACATAATATTGCTTTAAGCAATGTATAGTAATGTAACTTTATCAATGGCAGTATGTAGCAAAGATCTTATAGCAGAGCAAGATAGGCTACTCCTGCTAAATGCAATGGGCTGACGTGTAGTACGCTATGGAGGGGATCCTGGGCATTTTTCCACGCCCATTTTAGCAACCTGAGCCTACCTGATCCGACCCGACTCGCAGGGTAATTGACATTGCGGGGGAACTTTTTGTGTGTGATATAGGGTTAGATTCATAATTCTGTTAGTTCATAATTCTGTTAATTCTTGTTAAAGAATAAAATGTTTATAAACACACATACATGAAAATTATATAAATGTATATAATCATATAACACACACAATTATATTCTGATCCAATAATGAACTTTATTTCAGACTAGACACGGGACATTAAATAAGAAACATTGTAAATAAGAAACATTGTAAACCTCCCCGCAACTTCACACACACACTAGGCCTTATCCCCTCTCGCGCTGCCCCGGACCCCACACTCCCTCCCCCGTTGCCCCGGGCCGCGCGCTCCCTCTCCTGCTGCCCCGGGCCGCGCACTCTCTCTCCCGCTGCGGATCCAATCTTTGGCCGGAAGCGAGATGGCTGAGCAAGATGGCGGAACAAGATGGCGGAGGCAGGTTGCTAAAATGAGTCATAAAATCACCCATGAATCTGCCCATGAGCGTACTACACGTTTGCGTGAGAGTAACCCATCTTGCTCTGCTATAGGATCTTTGGTATGTAGGACATCGTCAGTAAGTGGGTGATCGTTCAGGTCGCTTTGTGTTTTATTTTTTTTAGCAGCTGAAAATAAACAAACTGTTGAAACAGACTCTCGCTCTCGCTACTGCCGTTTCAGTGTCAACCCTTGTGGGTCCATCATTTACATGCCGCTGGAAATTAAATCTCGCCCCACACTCCTCCACTCTCTCCCTCAAACGCCTAACGAACAGCCACCCGCTACAATAGGCGGAATGGTCCTTTCTTTCGTTAATCCTGCCTGCAGTCACTGATGGGGCCGGTTTCACAGACTTAACCGTGACCGGCCATCTTTAACCAGGGCTCTAGGAACTCGGCATCTGACAGAGGCAAGGAGGGTTCCAGAGGGAAGGCACGGACAACTTAATAATAATAATAATAATATATTTTATTGTCATTGCACATCAGTGCAACGAGATTTGGTATGCAGCTTCCAACCGATGTGACCATCTGAGGGAGACAGACCAGGTGGGATGGAGGGCACTCAGCAGGGCCGGTTCAGAGCCGCTATAGCTCTGGGAATGAAGCTGTTTCTGAGTCTGGAGGTTCGGGCGTAAAAGGCCTTATAACGTCTGCCAGAGGGAAGTAGTTCGAACAGTGCATTACAAGGGTGTGAGGAGTCTTTATGGATGCTGACGGCCTTCCTGAGGCACCGTGTGTGGTCGATGCCCTCCAAGGCTGGTAGCTGTGTCGCAATAATTCTCTGCGCTCTGTGGACGACGCGCTGAAGAGCTCTCTTGTCCTCAGCTGAGATACCACACAGAGATGCCATACGTTAATATGCTCTGCGGTGCAGCGGTAGAACGCTGTCAGCAGCTGTTGGGGCAGACCAGTCTTTTTTAATGTCCTCAGGAAGAACAGTCGTTGCTGTGCCTTCTTGACCAGTGCAGCGGTGTTGGTGGACCATGTGAGGTCCTCTGAAATGTGAGTGCCCAGAAACTTAAAGCTGGACGCTCTCCACACTTTCCCCGTAGATGGAGATTGTGGCGTATTCTCCATTATGGGACCTCCTGTTCATTCACACGCCCTGTAGGTAAAGCATCAGCCCACATCACACTGATACAGTCGCTGCCTGCCTCCGATTCAATATTTTTACACATAAATCCGGCATCAGAGTGGCTCTGTTAATGGATTAATTCCACATTGAGTTCAGTTCCGAAAAACACACGCCGGTAGATCCGCAGCCACTGGTTCAGGAGATCAATCCAATTATTGATCAACAGGTGGTGGAATCCACAGACTCCACAGTGAGACGTGCCCACAGGAGCGGGTGTTCACTCTGATCAATAACTCAGAACTTCACAATGTAAACCATCCTAGTCAAAACCATCCCGGAGAGCTGCCTTGCCTTGCCATGCCCGAGCACTGGGACAACTCTGGGCAAGGTCCCACTGAAGGCAAGAACAACATTCTAGTCACTAAAAAAATATTCCTGCGGGCCGGATGATTTCGGGTTACGGGCCGGATCCGGCCTGTGGTCCGTAGGTTGCTGACCCCTGCCTTAACGGTACATTCACACCGCCTGTAGGTAAAGCATCAGCCCACATGACACTGATACAGTCGCTGCCTGCCTCAGATTAAATATTTTTACACATAAATTATGAATAAAGATAAGAAAATGTTTCAAACCCATGTAATATTTTCCTATTCCAGTAGCAAACACATTAAGGATTAAATGAAAATAATAAATTTTTTAACTTTTTGAATATCTCATAATTGCAGATTAATGAACTGAACCAGAACTGGGACTGTGTAAGTAGTGTGTGAACAGCAGAACAAGAAAGGAAGCTATTGAGTTGTCAGAATTCTAGATTAATTAATTGGTAGAATAGTTCACAATTTATACACAGTTTATACAGCGCTGATTCCGCTTTTTATTCTCAAATGACATTTGACAAATCCCATGATTCCTTGCATTTATCGGAATGCCATTGTCATGTTTGCATGTGCACTTTTAACGTTGCTGTCTTTTCATCAACTACTTGCTTTACAATGTAATGGGGCTGTCCCACTTGGGCGACCTAAGCTGCGGGTTTAGATGAGTTTGTCCTGGACTCAGACTCGCAGCATGGTCAACACAAGGTCGTATGAGGTGGCTGGAACTCTCCTTCATGCTTGAGGGAGGTTCCTCAGCTAGGTCGCGGAAACATTTTCAGCATATTTACAAATTTTCCGCGAGTAAACTTTGGTTGGCATGGGACTTTTTAACTCGTAGTGGAGTGGGGTCGCTATTTACTTACAGGCACTCGAGGGCAGCCATGGGCCATCTCCTTCGCTGACTGGCCATTTTGATTGGCTCATTGGAGTTTCACGACCTTGGGAGATCTACTGGTAGGTAAAATGCCCGCTAAACTTTTAAAGTGTCTCCACTCCTTCTCCCCTCCTTCTCTCCTCGCCACCCCCTGTCCTCCCCCCTGCGCTCTCTAAAGGACGCTGTGGCAGCTGTTTACCTTCCTCTCCATCACGCAGACAGCGCCCCTCCGCTGTCCCTGGCCCCCACCTTCGCGATGTGTGTGTGTGTGTGCGGTCGGTAGATGCAGCTCGCGGTTCGGTCGATCCAGCTCGCGGTTTCAACGCGGCCGGTCGATCGAGCTCGAGGCTTTCCAGGCGAGTGCCCTCGAGCTTGAAGGTCGAAGGCACTCTTCTGGGCTCGCGGATTAGGTCGCCCATGTGGGATAGGCCCTTTAATAACAGCCCATAAATTAAACAACTGTATTTACCGTTTGCCTATATGTAGTAAATTACATCATTTAAGGTGAGAATTCATCATGATTTAAAGAATCCAGAAATGTTTTTAGGTGCACCATCACCCTCTATAGGTTAGAGGAGGAAGAACAAAAACACAAATAACTTTAGGTGGTTTGCAGCAAATTAAAGGTGCGTGCATAACATCCAGCAGTCATTTGATCTTTATATCAACAAAAAGCATTTAATGTGAGAAGAAAATACTTATTTGCCAAGAAACCTGGGTGTCACTGAGGCAGACACAAACAATCTCAGAAATACGAGGGGACTGAGGATCTAGTGGGAGGGAGGAACTGAAGTAAATCCACATTAGTCAGGAAATTGTGTTGGGTAAACTGTTGGGACTGAAGGCAGATAAACCCCCAGGGCTTGATGGTCTGCAACAATAGACAATAGGTGCAGGAGTAGGCCATTCGGCCCTTTGAGCCACGACCGCCATTCAATGTGATCATGGCTGATCATCCACAATCAGTACCCCGTTCCTGCCTTCTCCCCATATCTCCTGACTCCACTATATTTTAGAGCCCTATCAAGCTCTCTCTTGAAAGTATCCAGAGAACCGTACTCCACCGCCCTCTGGGGTAGAGAATTCAATGTCCATTCTAAATGCCTTACCCCTTATTCTTAAACTGTGGCCCCTGGTTCTGGACTCCCGCAACATCGGGAACATGTTTCCTGCCTCTAGCGAGTCCAAACCTTTGATAATCCTTCGCTCCATGGATGCTGCTGCACCCGCTGAGTTTCTCCAGCATTTTTGTGTACCTTTGATAATCTTATATGTTTCAATAAGATCCCCGCTCATCCTAATAAATTCCAGAGTATACAACCCCAGCCGCTCCGTTCTCTCAGCATATGACAGTCCCACCATCCTGGGAAATAACCTTGTGAACCTACACTGCACTCCCTCAATAGTAAGAATGTCCTTCCTCAAATTAGGGGACCAAAACTGCACACAGTTCTCCAGGTTTGGTCTCACTAGGGCGCTGTACAACTGCAGAAGGACCTCTTTGCTCCTATACTCAACTCCTCGTGTTATGAAGGCCAACATGCCATTCGATTTCTTCACTGCTTGCTGTACCTGCATGCTTACTTTCATTGACTGATGAACAAGGACCCCCAGATCCCATTGTACTTCCCCTTTTCTCAACTTGACACCATTTAGATAATAATCTGCCTTCCTGTTTTTGTTACCAAAGTGGATAACCTCACAATTATCCACATTAAACTGCATCTGCCATATATCCCAGAGTACTCGAGGTGGCTCTAGAAATGTGGATGCAAGGGTGATCATTTTCCAATGTTCTCTCGACTCTGGATCAGTTCCTGTGGACTGGAGGGTAACCCCACTTTTTAAGAAAGGAGGGAGAGAGAAAGTGGAATTATAGACCAGTTGACCTTGCATCGGGAGTGAGAAGATGCTTGAGTTGATCGTTAAAGATGTTATAGCAGCGCAGTTGGAAAGCAGTGACAGGATCGATCAAAGTCTATTTATGTATTTATGAAGGGGAAATCATGCTTGACAAATCTTCTGGAATTTTTTGAGGATGTAACAAGTAGAATGGATAAGGGACAGCCAGTGGATGTGGTGTATCTGGACTTTCAAAAAGCCTATGACAAGGTCCCACAATGGAGATCAGTGGGCAAAATTAGAGCACATGGTATTGGGGGTAGGGTATTGACATGGATAAAGAACTGGTTGGCAGACAGGAAGTAAAGAGTAGGAATTAACTGGTTCTTTTCAGAATGGCAGGCAGTGAATAGTGGGATGCCGCAAGGCTCAGTGCTTGGCACCCAGTTATTTATAATATATATTAATGATTTAGACAAGGGAATTAAATGTGACATCTCCAAGTTTGTGGATGACACAAAGCTGGATGGCAGTGTGATCTGCGATGGGATGCTATAAGGCTGCAGGGTGATTTGGATAGGTTGGGTGAATGGGCAGATGCATGGCAGATAAAGTATAATGTGGATAAATGCGAGGTTATCCACTTTAGTTGCAAGAACAGGAAGGCAGATTATTATCTGAATGGTGTCAAGTTAGGAAAAAGGGAGGTGAAAAGAGACCTGGGTGTGCTTGTACATCAGTCACTGAAAGTAAGCATGCAAGTACAGCAGGCAGTGAAGAAAGCTAATGGCATGATGGCCTTCATTGCGAGAGGATTTGAGTTTAGGACCAAGGAGGTCCTATTACAGTTATGTGCAATTTTAATCTCCTAATTTGAGGAAATATATTATTGCTAGTGAGGGAGTGCAGCGTTGGTTCACCAGTTTAATTCCCGGGATGGCGGGACTGACGTATGATGAAGGAATGGGTCGACTGGGCTTGTATTCACTGGAATTTAGGATGAGAGGGTACCTTATAGAAACATATAAAATTCTTAAAAGCATTGGACAAGCTAGATGCAGGAAAAATGTTCCCAAAGTCCAGAACTAGGGGTCACCGTTTAAGAATAAGGGTTAGGCCATTTAGGACAGAGATGAGGAAAAACCTCTTCACTGTGAATCTGGAATTATCTGCCACAGAAGGCAGTGGAGGCCAATTCACTGGATGTTTTCAAGAGTGTTAGATTTAGCTCTTATGGCTAAAGGAATCAAGGGGTATTGCGTAAAAGCAGGAACAGGGTACTGATTTTAGATGATCAACCGTGATCATATTGAATGGCGGTGCTGGCTCAAAGGGCCGAATGGCCTACTCCTGCACCTATTTTTCTATGTTTCTATATTTCTTCAGCTGTGAAACTGGAATTTTATAGGTGGGTCCTTGTGCAAAGTGTGCTTGTCTGAAGAAGGGTCCTGACCCCAAACCTTACTTGTCGTGTTCTCCAGAGATGCTGTCTGATTCTGAGCTCCACCAGCACTTCATTTATAAACCAGCAACTTCAGTTCCTTGTTTATATATTTTTGGTTTCGTGTCACTAATACGATCCCACACTAATTGTCCTACACTATTCTAAATCTACTTCTACCTTTCCCTTTAAAAACAAAAGGTCTTATCTCAATTACTTCTACCAAACAACTCAGTCCAGAATTTCTCCCAAATGCTTGCTCTCAGTGTTTCCAACCAGATGAAATGTTTATCCCATCAAATATATCAATTTTGAAAAGATCAAAATGAAAAATATACAAAATCTGGCCTACATGATTGGAATTGATATAATTCCAAGATCACAAGTCTCTCTCACTGTTATCCACTCCAGTTAGCTTTGAAGATTTTATAAATTACTAAGGGAAAGATTTGTCAGAAGAGACAAAAGTTTTGTCAGGCAGACCAGATGTAAGTATTCAGTCACTGAGACTACATTTGGTCTCGTTGATGTACAGGTGCCCACATCTGGAACACCAGATGAGGTTAGAGGAGGTGCATGTGAGCATCTGTTTCACCTGAAACGGCTGCTGGGATCCTTGGATGGTGGTGAGAGAGAAGGTATACGTGCAGGTGTTACATCTGCAGTTGCACGAGAAGTATCTGGGGAGGGGGAACTTTGGGTGGGAAGGAATGAGTGAAACCATTTTTAGAAGGGAATGTAGGAAAGAACTGCAGATATTGGTTTAAATTAGAAGATAGGCACAAATGCTGGAGTAACTCAGCAGATCAGGCAATATCTCTGGAGAGAAGGAATGGGTGATGTTTCGGTTCGAGACCTGAAGGGAATGGTCTCTATGGAAAACGGAAAGTGGTGGGTGTGGGAAGATGTGACTGGTGGTGAGATCCTGATGGGGTGGAAGATTGCAACCTTCACGTGGTCCGCCCTGTTTCGACGAATGTAATCAACCTGGCGTGCACAATCAAATAAGATAAAATAGAACGAGTTGTCCTACAACTTTAGGCTGTGCACGCAAGAAGAAGAAGATCCTGATGCATAACTTCTTCTGCAGTTGTATAGGGCTCTGGTGAAACCACATCTGGAGTATTGTGTACAGTTTTGGTCTCCTAATTTGAGGAAGGACATCCTTGTGATTGAGGCAGTGCAGCGTAGGTTCATGAGATTGATCCCTGGGATGGCGGGACTGTTATATGAGGAAAGATTGAAAAGACTAGGCTTGTATTCACTGGAGTTTAGATGGATGAGGGGGGATCTTATAGAAACATATAACATTTTAAAAGGACTGGACAAGCTAGATGCAGGAGAAATGTTCCAATGTTGGGCGAGTCCAGAACCAGGGGCCACAGTCTTAGAATAAAGGGGAGGTCATTTAAGACTGAGGTGAGAAAAAACGTTTTCACCCACAGAGTTGTGAATTTGTGGAATTCCCTGCCACAGAGGGCAGTGGAGGCCAAGTCACTGGATGGATTTAAGAGAGAGTTAGAACTCAAATAATAATAATAATAATGCATTTTATTTATGGGCTCCTTTCAAGAGTCTCAAGGACACCTTACAAAAATTTAGCAGGTAGAGGAAGAACATGTAAGGGGAATGAAATAAATAGTAGAGACATGACTAGTACACAAAGTAAAGACAGAATACAATTCAAAACATAATATGAGGCAATTAATGCACAGATGAAAAGGGAGGGGGACGTGGGGCTAAGGATAGGCAGAGGTGAAGAGATGGGTCTTGAGGTGGGACTGGAAGATGGTGAGGGACACGGAATTGCGGATCAGTTGGGGGAGGGAGTTCCAGAGCCTGGGAGCTGCCCTGGAGAAGGCTCTGTCCCCAAAACTGCGGAGGTTGGATTTGTGGATAGAGAGGAGACCGGCTGATGTGGATCTGAGGGACCGTGAGGGTTGGTAGGGGGAGAGGAGGTCAGTGAGATATGGGGGGACCAGATGGTGGAGGGCTTTGTAGGTGAGGAACTCTAGGGGCTAGTGAAGTCAAGGGATATGGGGAGAAGGCAGGCACGGGTTATTGATAGGGGACGATCAGCCATGATCACAATGAATGGCGGTGCTAGCTCGAAGGGCTGAATGGCCTCATCCTGCACCTATTTTCTATGTTTCTATAACAGTCTGGTGTAGTGAATAAGAAGACCTCAGCCAGAGGATTTGTCTGTTGACCTGGCATAGGCAAAGATAGAGAGGATCTGGCCCGCAGATATGCCACGTCAGGGCCACACTGCTAAAGCACAACTCCAGCTGTGAAACGGCCTACAAGACCAAAGCAGCAGATCCATTTTAGATCGTTGTGAAAAGAGTGTGTACAGTTTGTTAATATTAATCAGCTGCTAGTCATAGCGGCTAGAAATTGTACATATAGGATTATGCCTCACCACAGAATACATGGTAGAAAGATTAAGATCTTTTTGTTTGCCCTATATAATCTTTGGAAACAAATCCGATTCTAGTCCACAGATTAGGTTAGTTTGGTTTGATCAGTTTGGGGATAGCAATGCAATTAAAGCACCAGTTTACTTCACATCACCTTCGAGTGGGGAAAAGAAAGCTCAGTTGGGCTGGCAGAAGAGAAATAAAAAAAAACCCAACTTGGATTAAACATCACAAAGAAACATTGTCTTGCAGCATTTCTTCATATCTGCTGAACGATACCACACTTCACAACAGGGTACTTTTCCACAGAAATATAGTATGTAGGAGGTTCACAATGTGGTTGATTCTTATTCAGCCCAATTTGGCACCAAACAGCTTGGGAAAAAACATTGCACACACATTGCAAGAGATGTTTTGTTTGCACAATTGATTGATGTACGGAGATCTTTAGCTGGTCTGAGAAGAGAAGTTAGAACATGGGGAAATAGTGGAGGTATATGGGTGTAGGAATTAACTCATGGAAAATTAGTTTAGAAAGGTCCACGTGGATCATTTGCACCTGATAGAATTGCAAAATAAAACCCTGAAGCTTCAAGATGGTTCTGAAATTAATCTCGTACTTGTTCGGGAAGAGTCTATACATAATTTCTGGTGAGAGTGGACATATGATAATGTAATTGAGTCCAGATTTTAAAAGTTCAAAACTGGTAACAATAGTACCACTGTGAAAATCATAGAGAATGTGCAAACCAGTGGCTCCTTTGTAGATATGTTAAATCCTTTTTTTCATGAAAAAGTTAAAGCCACGTAGTATATTTAATATTGTAATTGCTGCTTTAAAGTGTTCACCACTTTAAGGACTGCTTTTGGGGCTGGTAGATTGATTACAAAGACTGATTGAAGGGACCCCATAAATGACCGTAACTATAAACACATAGTTTATGGTTAATGAACGCTGATGAACACCGCGGCAGACAAGCAGGCATGCAGAAAGGAGCGCAGCAACTTCGACAAACCAGAGACCACACACATATATGACCTTTGCGACAGACTGTCACTCCTGTATTGGTCTCTTGAGCCACAAGCGGCGCTGCTCTAGCCGAGGTTTGGAGCAAGCAGCAAACAACTAGGATGCACCACCCATGGTCAGTCATGACTGAGAGGGGCCTACAAAACACTTAGTATTTGGTTCTAATGTTTTTGTGTGCATGTAGTTTTAGTTTAGTTTTAGAGATACAGCGTGGCAGCAAGCTCTTCGGCCCACTGAGTCTGCGCTGACCACCAATCACCCTTGCACGAGTTCATAATCATAAGTGATAGGAGCAGAATTAGGCCATTTGGCCCATCAAGTCTATTCCGTCATTCAATCATGGTTGATCTATCTTTCTCCTAACCCCATTCTCCTGCCTTCTCCCCATAAACTCTGACACCTTATCCTAAACCCAAGTGACAATTTACATATGCCAATCAACCTCCAGACCTCCACGTCATTGCAATGTGGGAGGAAACCAGAAGCCCCACACGGTCACAGGAATAGCGTACAAACTCCGTACAGATAGCACTCGTACTCCAGCACTGTAATGCAGCAATTTGGTGCTATTGCTGGTGCTGTAAGGCAGCAATTTGTTTAGACAGAAGCAACTGCAGAAGCTGATTTACAAAACAAAAGAGAGACAATGCTGGAGTAACTGTTGGACAGCATCTCTGGAGAACATTGACGACATTTCCATTTGGAATCCTTCATACAATTCAAACCATACTTCAATTGTCTTCTAACCTTAACTAATCATTCCAATATCACAATAACAGCATCTGCAGTTCCTTCTTGAACACATCCAATATCACTCAACAGGGTTGTGATAATACAATGAAACTAAACTTTAGTGATCATCAATAATATTCTTTGCCTTATTTTGGGTTTGGTTTTCCATCTTAAATGGATTTTTAATGCTGAGGAAAAGATTTTTAAAGAAGTTTGTAGAAAATGGTTGATACAATCTAAAACACGAAAATGGTTGGAAAGCCAGCAGAGGGTGCTCTGTTAGCATCTTAACTTGAATTAACAGTGGATACGGCATGGCTATTTAAATTAATTGTGAAGCTGGCTTGTTTGACAGTGAAAACAATGAGTCAGGCTATAACAAGCTGGAAATATATGATTGTCATTTTATTTCTCCTGCAAGTTCATTGGCGAGGGCTAACTATATTTGAATTCCTTGCCAGTAATATTTTGCATTTAAAATGTGTGTGGGTATTCGATTTATGAAAAAGATAACTAGCCGCCCCTGTTTTACATGCATTTCAGATGTAATACATTTTAATTTTATGAAAATGGTTTCTGCTGTCCTAAGCTAATTAATTGACTGCAACCCAGTGGGAGGTTGGTGGAATAAAGCCCACACATTATGTTAAAATGGTCACTAGCAGTACAACTATTGGGCTGTCTGCTCCCAGCATAATGATTCATTTTTATTGTCTCATACAGAAAGCCATTGTGTAATGTGGTCTCATTTCAAATCATACCACAATATTAGGGCATCGTCAAAATCTGTATAGGAATAGAAATCAATTGACGGAGATGATAATTCTTTCACAAAAGTAGTACTAAAGAAGTATCGCTATCACATCTGTGACCACATGTTAACTTTGGAGTAAGTCATTCATCCTCTGCTACTCGAGTTGCCTAATCTCCGGATGTGCTTGGCCCATAATAATATCTTGTCTTGGTTTGAATACTTTAAATCATGTAAATTCTTCAGTCTGAAGAAGGGTCTTGAAACGTCACCCATTCCTTCTCTCCAGAGATGCTGCCTGTCCCACTGAGTTACTCCAGCTTTTTGTGTCTACTTGTTTAAATCATGTTTTAGACAGCATCTCCTGCAGAAATCAGCACTTTTTATAAAACACAACAGGCATAATATCAGTTGTTACACAAAAAGCTGGAGAAACTCAGCGGGTGCAGCAGCATCTATGGAGCGAAGGAAATAGGCAACGTTTCGGGCCGAAACCCTTCTTCAGACTGATCGGGGGCGGGGGTGGGTGGGGACAAGAAAGGGAAAAGGAGGAGTAGCCCGAAGGCTGGGGGATGGGGGGGAGACAGCAGGGGGGCTGAGGAAGGGGAGGAGACAGCAAGGACTAACAAAATTGGGAGAATTCGATGTTCATGCCCCCGGGGTGCAGACTCCCCAAACGGAATATGAGGTGCTGTTCCTCCAATTTCCGGTGCTGCTCGCTGTGGCCATGGAGGAGACCCAGGACAGAGAGGTCGGAGACGGAGTGGGAGGGGCAGTTGAAGTGCTGAGCCACCGGGAGGTCAGCTTGGTTATTGCGGACCGAGCGGAGGTGTTCGGCGAAACGATCGCCCAACCTCCGCTTGGTCTCACCGATATAGATCTGCTGACATCTAGAGCAGCGGACGCAATAGATGAGGTTGGAAGAGATGCAGGTAAACCTCTGTCGCACCTGGAACGATTGCTTGGGTCCTTGAACGGAGTCGAGGGGGGAGGTAAAGGGACAAGTGTTGCATCTCTTGCGGTTGCAAGGGAAAGTGCCCGGGGAGGGGGTGGACCGAGAGGGAAGGGAAGAATTGACAACCCCGCACTCGCAACAAGGGCCGAGTCCCCCTAGTCCTCACCTTTCACCCCACCAGCCGTCACATACAAAAAGTAATCCTCCGTCAGTTTCGCCACCTCCAACGTGACCCCACTACTCGCCACATCTTCCCATCTCCCCCCATATCTGCCTTCCGCAAAGACCGCTCCCTCCATAACTCCCTTGTCAATTCTTCCCTTCCCTCTCGGTCCACCCCCTCCCCGGGCACTTTCCCTTGCAACCGCAAGAGATGCAACACTTGTCCCTTTACCTCCCCCCTCGACTCCGTTCAAGGACCCAAGCAATCGTTCCAGGTGCGACAGAGGTTTACCTGCATCTCTTCCAACCTCATCTATTGCGTCCGCTGCTTTAGATGTCAGCAGATCTATATCGGTGAGACCAAGCGGAGGTTGGGCGATCGTTTCGCCGAACAACTCCGCTCGGTCCGCAATAACCAAGCTGACCTCCCGGTGGCTCAGCACTTCAACTCCTCCTCCCACTCCGTCTCCGACCTCTCTGTCCTGGGTCTCCTCCATGGCCACAGCGAGCAGCACCGGAAATTGGAGGAACAGCACCTCGTATTCCGTTTGGGGAGTCTGCACCCCGGGGGCATGAACATCGAATTCTCCCAATTTTGTTAGTCCTTGCTGTCTCCTCCCCTTCCTCAGCCCCCCTGCTGTCTCCTCCCACCCCCCAGCCTTCGGGCTACTCCTCCTTTTCCCTTTCTTGTCCCCACCCACCCCCGCCCCCGATCAGTCTGAAGAAGGGTTTCGGCCCGAAACGTTGCCTATTTCCTTCGCTCCATAGATGCTGCTGCACCCGCTGAGTTTCTCCAGCTTTTTTGTGTAACCTTCGATTCTCCAGCATCTGCAGTTCCCTCTTAAACACGGCATAATATCAGTGATTTGCCCATTGTTTTAAAAAAAAAGAAGTTTTTTTTGTACCAGCTGATGCTCTTGCAGCTTTGAAGCCTGTCCCAGAAGATCCTCAGTGACCCAAGTCACTCCTATGGTTCATTGCATGAACAGGTAAGGGTACATTGAATGGATAGGCGAACTGTACAAGCATGTGGGCAGCTGCTCAATATTGGATGGCTGGAACTTCAATGAAAACTAAATGACTGCTTTAGTTTAGAGATACAGCATGGAAACATGCCCTTTGGCCCACCAAGTCTGCATTGACTAATGATCCCTGGACATTAACACTATCCTACACACTCTAGGGACAATTTACGCTTATACCAAGCCAATTAACGTACAAATTTGACGAATGATTAAAACCTACAAACCTGTATGTCTTTGGAATGTGGGAGGAAACCAAAGATCTTGCGGTCACGGGGAGATGTACAAACTCTGTGCAAACAAGTAGTCGGGATCGAACCCGTGTCTTTGGCGCTGCAAGCAAAGTAAGGCAGCAACTCTACCGCTGCGCCATCACGCCGCCTGTTGTAGGGTTGCCGTGGCACATGAGACTCATATTTATTACTGACAAAAAAAACTCCCCTTGACTTTCCTGTATTGTTCCTGAGAGTTCCTTTGGGATGAGATTAGATATTTGGACAGGTACATGGGTATGTGTCAAACGCAGACAGGTGGGACTAGTGTAGATGGGCATGATGGGCTGGTGTGGGGAAGTTGGGCCAAAGGGCCTGTTTCCATGCTCTGACTCACTACCGGCACTCTTCAAAATTGATAAAACTAGCATTAAGTTTGGAATGCATTTGCTGAAGATTGCACATACTGTACCTATGGGTAAATACAAGCTCGCCCCCACTTTGTCAATGTCTTCAAATGAAAGCAGCATATGTAAATAATAAAATTGTCACTGTTGCCTAGGGAGCCCAAAACTCATCTGTATAATGCGTGCAACTAAGGTAGTGTCTATCTACCCACAAACAATGATGGAGTGGCAGGATAAGTAGGGACTGCAATGGTCAGTCTGAGACAATGGTAATGGAACAGATCTGTAGTGGGCTGTCATCTTTTATTGATATAAGTAAATATACACACTTAGTGATCAAGGCATCAATGATCAATGCCCAGAAAAAAATTATGATACAGTAACTGCCCCCCTGAAGCATAACCAGCCAGAGTACTCCCAAATAACTGAACAAATTCCTGATGGACAAATGAGTCAAAGAAATCTTCAGAGTAATAAATCTTCCAACACCAAAATAACCTTTGAGGGATCAGTACACATCAAAGACATTTCAATAATTTAGTTCTGGTAAAAATCTAGCTGTACATTTTTTAAATAATTAATTCCTGGTCCAGAATCCGGCATTGTTCAATCACCCATCATTAAACTGCACACAAAGTATACTCCCTGCAAAAAAATTAATCGAGAGATTTCAGTTTCACCAAATTGTTCTTGTAGTTAGGGAGGTCATTTTAAGCTGTGTTAAATGGAGAACCAGGGGACGGTGTTGACTTAGTTGGGAGAATCCGATAAAATTGTTCTATGCCATCTCTATTTTTAATACGAACAAAAAGCATAATGGTTATGTAATTAGACTGGTAATCCAGAGACCTGCTTTAAGAATCTGGAAGCAGGAGTTAAAGTACCACTTTACCATTCAAATAAAGAAGCAAATCAGTCTTCAACGATCAGGAATAAAAATCCATAGGTGGCCATGTTTGAAGCAGTGACTGAGGATTGGCAGGGTGGCAGATGGATGTCTCCATAGAATTTAGTCAGGCCTTTGACATGGAGGGTGGTCTGGAAGGTTTGATCGTGTGGCATCCAGGATGATCTAACCAAATGGATACAAAATCGGCCTGGTGGAAGGAGTCAGTGTGTGGCAGTGGAAGGTTGTTTATCAGGTTGGAGGTCTGGCCAGTGGTGTACCACAGGGATCGGTACAGGGTCCTCTATTATTTGCTTCTGTTATAGTTTGTCTTAGTTTAGTTTGGAAGTGTGGAATTCACCGATTCTTAATGAGTTGGTCCCCATTTACTGATTTCGTGGAGTCATGTGCTACAGTATAGTATCCCGAAAATTAAAAGTTTCAGGTATGGGTGAAAGACGATCTAGAACATAAAAAATAATCTCCTTGTGGCGATTGAATACATTCCTTCCTGCTCTCCCTCCTCTCTTATTTCATTTCCCCACCATTTTCTTTTTCTGCCTTTTACTCACACACACTAATCTATCCTTCACTCGTTACTACCTCTTTTTCTTTTTTCTCTTCTTACTTTTTTTCTTTATAAAAAAAAGGGAAGTTGTACAGAGAATGTAATATGTTAATATAATGTTGGGAACCTGTAAAAAGGTACCACTGTCAAATGTTAAAAAAAAAAGGAAGTGTGCAATTCGGCCCTTCAGCGCACTGAGTCCACGCCGACCAGCGATCACCACGTACACTAGCACTATCCTACACACCAGGGACAATTTACGATTTACAAAATCCAATTAACCTACAAACCTGTACATCTTTGGAGTATGGGTGGAATCCGGAGATAATTCATGCGATCACAGGGAAAACGTACAAACTGCACAGACGGCATCCGTGGTGAGGATCGATCCCGAGTCTCTGGCGCTGTAATATATATGTAAGGCAGCAACTCTGCTGCTGCGCCTGCATTGTGATGTGTTAAAGCAGTTTGACCATCTCAAATCGAGAAGGTAATTAACCACTTTCATGCGCCCAAAGGTATTGCGAGAAGTGATAGAGGGGAGGCACGGTTGCGCAGTGGTAGAGTTGCTTCCTCACAGCGTCAGAGAGCAGGGTTCGACCCTAACTACGGATGCTGTCAACACGGAATTTGTATGGTCTCCCCGTGACCTGCGTAGGTTTAGTCTGGGTACTCTGGTTACCTCCCACATTCCAAAGAGTAGGTTAATTGGCTTGGTATGATTGTAAATTGTCCCTAGTGTGTGTGGGATTGTGTTAGTGTGCGGGGATTGGGTTAGGGTATCTCTAATTCAAACTGAGCTATAAACTAAACTCCTTTGCATTGGTTTACAAGGTTCAGGAAAATATGGTGACTCAGATGATTGTTCCACCCGGGAGGATCTAAGCATCTAAATAATTTAGTTTGCAGCAAGAAGGATCCAGAAATACAGTCACATTCTGAAAATAGCTTTCTTTCATGTCATTTCCAGAAAGTGCACAAAGTATATTTCTCATCTTACTCTTTGTGGTAGGGAAGCTACTTAACTTACTAAACTCCCCGAGGTGGAAGTGCAGTACACTGATGATGAAGGTGATAAACCTGTGGGGTTTTGGTTGATTGCTCTCTTCTCATCCAAGGAATTAGAGCTGGGAGAGAAATCACCAAACATGTCTGATCAATATAGAGTCTGGGATTTAAAAAAAATAATTTAAACATTTCTGATTTAGAAAAAATCCCCTCTCAGTAACAGGAGCAAGATAAGGCCATTTAGTACCTTGAGTCTTGTAATGACTCAAAGAACCGTGAGATTGAAAGACACAGCATGGAAACAGGCCCTTCGGCCCATTGAGTCTACGCCAGCCATCGATCACCCGTTCACACTAGCTTTACATTATCCCACTTTCACATCCATCCAATAGGGGCAATTTACAGAGGCCAATTAAGTTGCAACCGGCATGTCTTTGGGATGTGGTGCATCCAGGTAGAGCTCCTGAAGGGCCGTGTTGGGGAACTGGAGAAGCAAGTGGATGACCTCCGGTTCGTCCGAGAAACGGAGTCGTTCCTCGACAAGTCCTACAGTAAGATTGTTACACCTAAGGTACTGGAAGAGAGAAGGTGGGAGACAGTGAGAAAGGGAGGGAAGCATGGAATGCCAACGTCCCCGGGTGGTGTACCTCTTGTAAACCGGTTCATCCGCTTAGAGGCTGTCGGGACAGAAGACGTGTTTACACTGAGCGGCGGACTGGCTTACGATGCGAATAGGGCTGTTGAGCCAAAACCAAAAAGGCCTAAGGCAGGCAAGGCCATTGTAGTGGGAGACTCCATCGTGAGAGGTACGGACAGGGGTTTCTGCGGCAACAGACGGGATGCGAGGATGGTGTGCTGCCTTCCCGGTGCCAGGACCCAGGATGTCACGGACAGAGTGCAGAAAATCCTCAAGGGCGAAGGTGAACATCCGGAAGTGGTAGTGCATGTCGGCACAAACGATGTCGGAAAGAAGGGGATGAATATTCTGCAGCGTGACTTTAGAGAGCTTGGAAAAATGCTGAAAAGCAGGACCTCCAGGGTTGTTATCTCCGGTTTGCTTCCAGTTCCTCGTGCTGGCGAGAGCAGGAACAGGGAGATACGGGACCTGAACATGTGGCTGAGGAACTGGTGCACGGGGCAGGGATTTAGATTCTTAGATCACTGGGATCTGTTTTGGGGTAAGGGGGAACTGTACAAAAAGGACGGATTGCATCTTAACAGGTGTGGGACCAGCATTCTGGCAGGCAGGTTTGCCACTGCTACACGGGCGGTTTTAAACTGAATAAGGGGGGGTGGGGTGTTGAATGGGACAGTGGAGGATGGAGTTAAAGGGAAAGGGTTTCTTAAATGTGTGAGCGTAGAGACAGAGGGGTGTAAAATGAGGGTAGAAGCAATAGGTAGCAAGGTGAAAAGTAAAAGTGGCAGGCCGGCAAATCCAGGGCAACAATCAAAAAGGGCCACTTTTCAGCATAATAGTATAAGGGGTAAGACTGTTGTAAAAACAAGCCTGAAAGCTTTGTGTCTCAATGCAAGGAGCATTCGTAATAAGGTGGATGAGTTGAATGTGCAGATAGCTATTGGTGATGGTTCCAGGGTGACCAAGGCTGGGAGCTGAACATCCAGGGATATTCAATATTCAGGAGGGATAGACAGAAAGGGAAAGGAGGTGGGGTAGCGTTGCTGGTTAGAGAGCAGATTAACGCAATAGAAAGGAAGGTCATTAGCTTTGAGGATGTGGAATCGATATGGGTAGAGCTGCGAAACACTAAGGGGCAGAAAATGCTAGTGGGAGTTGTGTACAGGCCACCTAACAGTAGTAGTGGAGTTGGGGATGGCATCAAACAGGAAATTAGAAATGCGTGCAACAAAGGTAAAACAGTTATAATGGGTGACTTCAATCTACATATAGATTGGGTGAATCAAATTGGCAAGGGTGCTGAGGAAGAGGATTTCTTGGAATGTATGCGGGATAGTTTTCTAAACCAACATGTAGAGGAACCAACGAGAGAGCAGGCTATTCTAGACTGGGTATTGAGTAATGAGGAAGGGTTAGTTAGCAATCTTGTTGTACGTGGCCCCTTGGGCAAGAGTGACCATAATATGGTTGAGTTCTTCATTAGGATGGAGAGTGACCGTTAATTCAGAAACAAGGGTCCTGAAATTAAAGAAAGGTAACTTTGAGGGTATGAGACGTGAATTGGCCAAGATAGACTGGCGATTGATTCTTAATGGATTGACGGTGGATATGCAATGGAAGACATTTAAAGACTGCATGGATGAACTACAACAATTGTTCATCCCAGTTTGGCAAAAAAATAAATCAGGGAAGGTAGTGCATCCGTGGATAACAAAGGAAATCAGGGATAGTATCAAAACAAAAGATGAAGTGTACAAATTAGACAGAAAAAGCAGCCTACCAGAGGACTGGGAGAAATTCAGAGACCAGCAGAGGAAGACAAAGGGCTTAATTAGGAAAGGGAAAATAGATTATGAAAGAAAACTGGCAGGGAACATAAAAACTGACTGCAAAAGCTTTTATAGATATGTGAAGAGAAAAAGATTAGTTAAAACAAATGTAGGTCCCTTGCAGTCAGAAACGGGTGAATTGATCATGGGGAACAAGGACATGGCAGACCAATTGAATAACTACTTTGGTTCTGTCTTCACTAAGGAAGACATAAATAATCTGCCGGAAATAGCAGGGGACCGGGGGTCAAATGAGATGGAGGAACTGAGTGAAATCCAGGTTAGCCGGGAAGTGGTGTTAGGTAAATTGAATGGATTAAAGGCCGATAAATCCCCAGGGCCAGATAGGCTGCATCCCAGAGTACTTAAGGAAGTAGCCCCAGAAATAGTGGATGCATTAGTGATAATTTTTCAAAACTCTTTAGATTCTGGAGTAGTTCCTGAGGATTGGAGGGTAGCTAATGTAACACCACTTTTTAAAAAGGGAGGGAGAGAGAAAACGGGGAATTACAGACCAGTTAGTCTAACGTCGGTAGTGGGGAAACTGCTAGAATCAGTTATTAAAGATGGGATAGCAGCACATTTGGAAAGTGGTGAAATCATTGGATAAAGTCAGCATGGATTTATGAAAGGTAAATCATGTCTGACAAATCTTATAGAATTTTTCGAGGATGTAACTAGTAGAGTGGATAAGGGAGAACCAGTGGATGTGTTATATCTGGACTTTCAGAAGGCTTTCGACAAGGTCCCACATAAGAGATTAGTATACAAACTTAAAGCACACGGTATTGGGGGTTCAGTATTGATGTGGATAGAGAACTGGCTGGCAGACAGGAAGCAAAGAGTAGGAGTAAACGGGTCCTTTTCACAATGGCAGGCAGTGACTAGTGGGGTACCGCAAGGCTCAGTTCTGGGACCCCAGCTATTTACGATATATATTAATGATTTGGATGAGGGAATTGAATGCAACATCTCCAAGTTTGCAGATGACACGAAGCTGGGGGGCAGTGTTAGCTGTGAGGAGGATGCTAGGAGGCTGCAAGGTGACTTGGATAGGCTGGGTGAGTGGGCAAATTCATGGCAGATGCAGTATAATGTGGATAAATGTGAGGTTATCCACTTTGGTGGCAAAAACAGGAAAGTAGATTATTATCTGAATGGTGGCCGATTAGGAAAGGGGGAGATGCAACGAGACCTAGGTGTCATGGTACACCAGTTATTAAAAGTAGGCATGCAGGTGCAGCAGGCAGTGAAGAAGGCGAATGGTATGTTAGCATTCATAGCCAAAGGATTGAGTATAGGAGCAGGGAGGTTCTACTGCAGTTGTACAGGGTCTTGGTGAGACCACACCTGGAGTATTGCGTAAAGTTTTGGTCTCCTAATCTGAGGAAAGACATTCTTGCCATCGAGGGAGTACAGAGAAGGTTCGCCAGACTGATTCCTGGGATGTCAGGACTTTCATATGAAGAAAGACTGGATAGACTTGGTTTGTACTCGCTATAATTTAGAAGATTGAGGGGGGATCTTATAGAAACTTACAAAATTGTTAAGGGGTTGGACAGGCTAGATGCAGGAAGATTGTTCCCGATGTTGGGGAAGTCCAGAACAAGGGGTCACAGTTTAAGGATAAGGGGGAAATCTTTTAGGACCGAGATGAGGAAAACATTTTTCACACAGAGAGTGGTGAATCTCTGGAATTCTCTCCCGCAGAAGGTATTTGAGGCCAGTTCATTGGCTATATTTAAAAGGGAGTTAGATGTGGCCCTTGTGGCTAAAGGGATCAGGGGGTATGGAGAGAAGGCAGGCACAGGATACTGAGTTTGGATGATCATATTGAATGGCGGTGCAGGCTCGAAGGGCCGAATGGCCTACTCCTACACCTCTTTTCTATGTTTCTATGTGGGAGGAAATTAGCATTCGGAGGTAACCTACGCAGTCACAGGAAGAGTATGCAAACTCCACACAAACAGCATATATAAGGTGAGGATCAAACTTGGGTCTTTGGTGCTGAGGTAACAGGCCCTCTGCGCACCATTGTGCTGCTTATTTATGTATGAAAGCCTTATATCCAAGTTTGCCTGATATCTTTTTAACACATTTAATTGACACAAATCCATACATTTTGGATATGTGCAAGTCAATTTATCTCATTGCAATTGACATTTACTGAAGAGACTTTGAAATGTCCACCTTGTCCTGTTTTCTAACTTCACCTACTCTCATTTTAAGACTGTGCCCCTTGGTGCTAGACTCCCCAACCAACAGAAGTAGCCTGAAAATAAAGGAACTGCAGATTTGGGAAATCTGAAATGAAAACAGAAAAAGCTGAGGTCAGGCAGAGAAAGTGAAACAGTTCATATTTTGAGTGCGTGACTTTTATCAGAACTGGGAGATGGCTGTGGGAAGCTTGGAAAGAAATAGCAGGAGTCCTGGCTAAGATATATAAATTATTGAAGATAGACCCAAAATGCTGGAGTAACTCAGCGGGTCAGGCAGCATCAGGCAGATGCTGCTTGACCTGCTGAGCTACTCCAGCATTTTGTCTTTCTTCGGTATAAAACAGCATCTGCAGTTCCTTCCTACAAATATTAATTATTGTAAAACATGAAAACTGAAGGGTCCAGACCTGAAACGTCATCTGTCCATCTCCTCCATAGATGCTGCCTGGCTCCCACAGCATTTTGTGTTTAGCTCTAGACACTATCATTGAGGACACTATCATTGCGGAATCTACCCTGCCAATCTCTCTTTGAGTTTCATATAACATGAATAAAATACACTTTCAGTAATATGATGGAGGATGAATATCTAGATTAAAGTGTGCGGAATTATCAAAGGCTATATGTAGTCCTTGTTTTGTGTGTTGAGAAAGGATTAATTGACACATCTTACTTTAAAGGGCTTTTAGGGAGGAGTGAACATGATATAATAGAATTTCACAATGTTGAAACAGTTGTACTTCAATCTGAAACTAGGGCCTTGCATCTAATGTAAAGAGTCTTTAAGGGATACAGACAAGATGGATGAATTTAAAAAAAATGGATGTAAAATATAATAAATTGGTCAAAAAGATAAAAAATATCAATTTTTGCACAAAAAGGATAAATCAGTACATTTATCAAATGGTGATATTCAAAGGACATAAATGTCTTTGAACAGAAATCAATGAAAGCAAAAGGTAAATTGGCCTTTATAAGAGGATTTGAGATACTATCGTATGGAGTCAGATTGCAGCAATCTGCAGTTCTGGAGGATTTGACAATGAAAAACTGAAGATGCTGGAAATTGGAAATAAAAACTGAAATATTATCAACACTGCAGAGAGCAACAGTGGAAAGAGAAGTGGAGATTCAGGTCTCTGTCTTTGCCAGGGGATTTTTCTGGTCCAGTTCCTTTAATTTCTCCAATATTGCCTCAAATATGATATTAATGATTTCAATAAGTTCTTTATTATCATTAGATTTTTGGTTACCCTCCAGTTCTGCTGAATGCCCATGTCATTTATTTTCCATTATTAAGAAATTATTGATGGGATTCACATTGACATTAAATCTACATTGTAATCCCCTGAATCCATACTGTCTTATTCAACTGCCTTGCCCAGAGCTGCTCAAATACCTCAGGTGTGTTAGACCATGGCTTTGTAATAGATCAATTCTGATATTGAATTTGATTGCTTAAAGCAAATGTTGAAATAATCGACACAACTGCTAAGAATGGGCAGCACAGCGGCAGAGTTGCTGCCTTACAGTGCCAGGGACCTGGGTTCGATCCCGACTACGGGTGCTGTCTGCGGAGTTTGCATGTTCTCCCTGTGACCATGGGGTTTTCTCCAATTGCTCCGGTTTCCCCCCCCCCCCCCCACATTCCAAAGACATGCAGGTTTGTAGGATAATCGACTTCTGTAAATTGTCGCGAATGTGTGAGATGGAACTGGTGTATCGCTGGCCGGCGCGGACTCGGTGGGCTGAGGGCCATGTTTCCAAGTTGCATCACAAAACTAAAATAAACGAAACTGAACAAAAGAGATTTGCTGCTCAATTGCAATGCTCAAATGTTTTATTAATCCTGAGTTATGATACAATAATTTATGCACAAAAATAGCTCATTGATGTATCTTTTTTCAGGAAGTATGGGGAAATATGAGCATACCCATGTGGTTTAATAGCAGGTAATGTCGTGCAGTTATCTATTTTTTGGGAAGACACAATGAATGTCTGTCTGTCTGCCATATAACCAAGTGAACCTCCTGGGCTTTCAATTGTCCAGAGGTAATTCAAATCTCAGTCATCACTTTACAAATTGTTATGCATTCAATATTTGGTGCTGTAAATAAAGAGGCTGAAGGATGTTCAATCAAATTCTGGGACCTAAATGAAAATTACCCACTAGTTCAATCTGTACAGCTTTACATGTTGTTATTTGATCTGCCTCTAACTTTCCTTACTCATGGTTCCTGAATTGTTGGTGACTTTTTGTTTCATTTCTGCTTTTGTAGGACACTTGGCGTCTGGTAGTCTTCATAGACCTTCCATATACAACACGGCATAATATAGCTCTGAATCATGCAGCATAATAACAGAGTCTTTGGTTCTTCTTCTTCATTATGCTAATCTTACATTAACCCATTTTATCTGCCCTGCATTCTCATCAACTCCCCTCACAGCCAACCATCATCTGTCTGCCTGTCAATGTGAGGAGACATTTTAGATAAGAGCAGTATAGTTGAATCACTTTTTGCCCTATCAAAGGTGATCATTACTGACACCAATGAATTCAGAAGCACAGTATCATGAGACATAAATCTTCGCATCTTCATCTGAAGTGGTCTTGTCAGAAATATCTCCCCCCCCCCCACTGACCGACAATGGTAGAATCTAGGTGGAGTAGATGGGAATGTGGGAAGAATAAAATGGGTGGGCATAATATTAGTATAAAATGGGTCCTTGATGGTCGGTAAGCACTCACGGGCTGAAGGGCTTGTTCCCATGCTGTATGACTATGACAAGACAGGAGGACTTAACATTTCAAAATCAAGTTGGTTTTCCCGAGCACCTACAGTGGGATTTCTGCAAAGATTTTGTATTTGCATAGACAAGGCTTCCGCAGCCTTCTCCTTATTGTGCTCTGCCTTTCAGATTCACCTGCTGCCTACATTTACTTTTCCAATGTGTATTTTATATTTTAGCACTTTAAATGCCAACTGTTGTTACCACAGAAAATGCAGGAAGTGCTGTGCAAGTCGGACAGGATCTGTGCTGGTTTAGATAAAATGTCACATTAGCTCCGTCCCTCTCCGAAGATGCTGCCTGACCTGCAGAGTATTTCCAGCCCCTCTCCCCATCCTCAGCCAAGAAATACAATCAAAGCCCTGAAATTCTGACACTGCAGTTTCTCCTATATATGTGTCATTGATGCACCTTGTAATCCAAGGGCTGTGTGCACACAGTGTGTGAAAGACAGGCCTTGCAAAGCATAGATTCTATCACCTATCACTCATCTATAGACTTGGCAGTGGGCAAAGAACAGATTGTTCAGACCTAGGTGTAATCTGCCTTAATGAAGCTCTGTTTTGGTTTTAGTGTTAAAATAGACACAGAATGGTGGAGTAACAGCAGGACAAGCAGCATCTCTGGATAAAAGGAATAAGTGACGTTTCAGGTCGAGACCCTTCTTCAGACTGGAGTAGGGTCTTGACCCAAAACGTGAATCTAAAGAAAGATCTCAACCCGAAACGTGTCTGAAGAAGTGTCTCGACCCGAAACCTCACCGATTCATTCTATCCAGAGATGCTGCCGCACGCGCTGAGTTCCTCCAGCATTTTTGTCTACCTTCGATTTTCCAGCATCTGCAGTTCCTTCTTAAACATCGCTCAGTTCAGCATTTTGTGTCTATCTTTGGTGTAAACCAGCATCTGCAGTTTCTCATTAGCTTTAGTCCTTATGCACGGTCTCTGTCAAATTGTTAAAGGATAGTCAGAAACTGGCTGAGTTCTCTTCCTTATAGCAAGATAGATCAACTGCAACAGAGGAAGAAACTTACAAAGACCCAAAATTCACAGCAACATTGGAACAAATTATTAAGGCAGTAATGGCAGCATGTTTATAAAATCACATAACAATCAAGCAGCATCATCATGGTTTTATGAAAAGCGTCATATTTGATAAATTTGCCAGAATTCTTTGAGAATGTATTAAAAGGAGTGGATAATGGGGAACCAGTGGACGGGATGTATTTGAATTTTAAGAAAGTATATGCTACGGTTTTCACATAAAGATTACTGCACAAGGTATGAGTGCACTTAGTGAGGGTTATATATTGACATAGAAACATAGAAAATAGGTGCAGGAGTAGGTCATTCGGCCCTTCGAGCCTGCACCGCCATTCAATATGATCATGGCTGATCATCCAACTCAGTATCATCCAACTCAGACATGGATAGGTGATTGTAACCATTGATAAGTGGGTAATTTTTGGACTTGTCTTCAGTAGGTAAATAGATTGATACTGGGTCCCCTTCCCCTTCCAATCTACAGAATATCTGGGAGTCTTCCTAGGTCATCACAACTTGCTTTTCCATCAATTTTTGTGTCACCTGTGACACCTTATGTACTGATCAGAATGCACAATTTTTCAAACTGCATTCATATCAATGGTGTAAACCAAGAAGGTTTAGGTATCTTCAACAGAGGATCTTGAGGGGAGATGATCACAGGGCATTGATGACTGCTAAGAATGAAACAAATAGCTGGAGTAACTCAGCGGGTCAGGCAGCATTCCCTGGAGAGAAGGAAAGGGTGACCTTTCGGGTCAAGATCCTTCTTCAGACTGGTTAGGGATAAGGGAAATGAGAGATATAGACAGTGATGTGGAGAGATAAAGAATAATGAATGCAAGATATGCAAAAAAGTAACGCTAAAGGGAACAGGCCATTGTTAGCTGTTTGTAGGGTGAAAACGAGAAGCTAGTGTGACTTGGGTGGGGGAGGGATAGAGAGAGAGGAAATGCTGGGGCTACCTGAGGTGAGAGAAATCAATATTCATACCACTGGGCTGCAAGCTACCCAAGCGAAATATGAGATGCTCTTTCTCCAATTTGCGTTTATTCTCACTTTGAAAATGGAGGAGACCTAGGACAGAAAGGTCTGTGTAGGAATGGGAAAGCGAATTAAAGTGACCAGCAACCGGGAGGTCAGGTTGGTTCAGGCGGGCTGAGCTAAGGTGTTCCGTGAAACGATCGCCCAGTCTGCGTTTGGTCTCGCCGATGTATAAGAGTCCACATCTTGAACAACGGATACAGTAGATGAGGTTGGAGGACATTTAAGTGAACCTCTGCCTAACCTGAAAGGACTGTCGGGGTCCCTGGACAGAGTCGAGGGAGGGGGAATAGCGACAGGTGTTGCATCTTTTGCAGTCGCTGGGGAAGGTACCTGGGGAGGGCGTGTTTTGGGTGGGAATGGAAGAGTTAACCGGGGTGTTGCGGAGGGATCAGTCTCTGCGGGAAGGGGTGGAGATGGTAAAATGTGGCCAGTGGTGGGATCCTGTTGGAGGTGGTGCAAATTTCGGAGGATTATGTGTTGTATGCGACTGCTGATGGGGTGGAAGGCAAGGATTAGGGGAACTCTGTGTGTTGCGACTGGGGGGGAGCAAGGGCGGAGCTGCGAGGTACCGAGAAGACAGGAATGGGGGCCTCACCTATGATGGGAGAGGGGAACTCACATTCTCTGAAGAATGAGGATATCTCGGATGCCCCTAGAATGGAACACCTCATCTTGGGCGCAGATGCGGCGTAGACGGAGGAATTGGGAGTAAGGATAGAGTCTTTGCAGGAAGCAGGGTGAGAAGAAGTGTAGTCGAGATAGTTGTGGGAGTCAGTGGGTTTCTAATAGTCGTCAGCCATTAGTCTATTTCCTGTGATGGAGACTGTGAGATCAAGAAAGGGGCGGGAGGTGTGGGAGATGGTCCAGGTAAATTTGGATGCAGGATGAAAATTGGTGGTGAAGTTGATGAAGTCCATGAGTTCTGCATGGGTGCAGGAGGTAGCACCGATACAGTCATTAGTGTAATGGAGATAGAGTTCGGGGATAGGGTCAGTGTAAGCCTGGAACAGGGATTGTTCAACGTACCTTACAAAGAGGCAGGCATAGCTGGGGCCCATGCGGGTGCCCATAGTTGGACTTGGAGGAAGTGGGGTGGAGTCAAAGGCGGAGTCAAAGACTACTACCCAGGTTGCCATAAGAAAAACCTTTCTTCATTTTCAATGGGATCTGAGCTTCACTGGCAAGGCCGACATTTAATTCAGATGCAAAACACAAAGTACTAGCGTAACTCAGCGGGCCAGAAGAAATGTGGAAGAAATAGATAGGCGACGTTTCGGGTCGGGACCCTCTTCAGATTTAATTCAGATCCCTAATTCTGCTGTTGAAAGTGATTGACATCACTAAACAGAGTTTCACACTCCTTTGATTTAGCAATATATTCCTGGCCCTTCATCATTACAGGGTCTAAGTTCGAGATCTCTTTCTCCAATAGTACTGTGGGAGTACATTCAGGGCAGTCTAAAACTAGAGTACCACCTCTGGCAGCTTGTTCCATATATCCACCACTCACTGTGTGAAAACCTGCCTCTCAGATCTCCTTTCAATATTTCCCCTTTTGCCTTCATCTTATGTCTTCTAGTTTTAGAGACTCTTTTGAAGGTAATTCCACAGTACTTTGGGGAGAGAGATCCTGGACATGCTCTGCAAGGATGAAGGGCCATAAATGTATCTTCAAATTAAAATGATGGGCAACTCTGTTTAGTGGTTGAGAACTGTGTCAACAGGTTGAGAAGGATATTGGCTGCATGCGGGCAGGTGGGACTAGTGTAGATGGGGCACAGCACGTTGGTCGGTAAGGGCAGGTTGAACCAAGGGCTGTATCATTCTATGAACTCTGAGGGATTTTTCCAAACTTTATGATGAGAAAAGTGATACATGACCTTGAAACAACAAAATGAAATGATATTTGACCTTATAGAAACATAGAAAATAGGTGCAGGAGTTGGCCATTCGGCCCTTTGAGCCTGCACAGCCATTCAATATGAGCATGGCTGATCATCCAACTCAGTATCCTGTACCTCCTGTTTCTGGCCCTGCCCTATGATAGCAGTTATAGAAACATAGAAAATAGGTGCAGGAGTAGGCCATTCGGCCATTCAATATGATCATGGCTGATCATCTAACTCAGTATCCTGTACCTGCCTTCTCTCCATACCCCCTGATCCCTTTAGCCACAAGGGCCACACCTAACTCCCTCTTAAATATAGCCAATGAACTGGCCTCAACTACATTCTGTGGCAGAGAATTCCTGAGATTCACCACTCTCTGTGTAAATTTTTTTTTTCTCATCTCAGTCCTAAAAGATTTCCCCTTTATCCTTAAACCCCTTGTTCTGGACTTCCCCAACATCGGGAACAATCTTCCTACATCTAGCCTGTCCAACCCCTTAAGAATTCTGTAAGTTTCTATAAGATCCCCCCTCAATCTTCTAAATTCTAGCGAGTACAAGCCGAGTCTATCCAGTCTTTCTTCATATGAAAGTCCTGACATCCCAGGAATCAGTCTGGCGAACCTTCTCTGTACTCCCTCTATGGCAAGAATGTCTTTCCTCAGATTAGGAGACCAAAACTGTGTGCAATACTCCAGGTGTGGTCTCACCAAGACCCTGTACAACTGCAGTAGAACCTCCCTGCTCCTATACTCAAATCCTTTTGCTAATATCTTAATAGTGATGCTTGTGATTACTGCTTGTGTTAATCCCGATTTTCTAGTAGGAGATCAGATGGCACTGTATGTATCAGTTTGGAATTGAGACGGACCATTGCGAGGTGAACTAAGAGGGTATGATGCTGTTATATAAGATTTCAGTTTGACGGGTTCACTGGACACATTGCAGACCCTCTCAGCTGTGAATATTTCAAAAACTAAAGAGACCATTTCACCAAGCAATAATTTAAAGTACGTAGAGACTAAATATTTTACCTTAATGGCACTTAGTCAATTGCTTTGTTCATTTTTGGATAGCTTTCTGATGAGCTTATTTGAAATATTTATTTCACGTAAATAAGGCTGTTAAAAATATATGCTATTGTATAATACTTTCATAATGTCTCAAAGTGCTCTAAAATAATTAAAGTTTTTTAAAAAAGGCAGTCATTGGTGAATTAAAAAATAATGCCATTTTCCTTTGGAATATCAGATTTTAAATGATCACCAGGAGAACAATCACAGACATGAATAAGACTCACACAGCCGTACAGCATGGAAATAGACCATTTGGTTGGTGCATCATCCACGCTGTTCACAATGCCTATCTACATCAATCCCATTTTCTTCCATTTGGCCCATATCCCTCTATTCCTTTCCTATCCATTTACTAGTCCAAATGCTTTTTTAAATGCTGTGTTTATACATGCGTCTACTACCTCTTCTGGCAGCTTGTTACATATATCCACCCCTTTCTGTGTAAAAACTTGCCTTTAAATAGATCTTTAAATATTCCCCCTCTTACCTTAATCTTTCTCCTCTAGTTGTAGACTGCCCTGTCCTTGGAAAAAATACTGTGACTATCTACCCTATCTATGGCCTTCATAATTTCATAAACCTCTGTAAAGTCTCCTGTGCTCCAGTGAGAACAATTTCAGCCTTTACATCTCTCCATGTAACTAAAACCATCCATTTCAGGCAACATAATGGCGAAGGTGGACACAAAATGCTGGAGTACCTCAGCGGGACAGGCAGCATCTCAGGAGAAAAGGAATGGGGGACGTGTCAGTTCGAGACCCTTCTTCAGACTCAACAAGTCAACAGACTTCTTCAGATTCACAAATCCAAAAGTAAATCCAAAATCTCTTGTGTGCTCTTTCTCGCATTACCACATGTTTTCTATAATCTGGTGACTTCTTTCGTGTGGCGTGCACAGCCTAAAGTTGTTGGACAACTTGTTCTATTTGATCTTCCGTTTGTGCACGTCGAGTTGATTGCATTAGTCGAACGTGAAGGTTGCAATCTTCCGCCCCATCCTGTGACCAGAAGTGCACACAATGTTCCCAATATAGCCTGACCATTGACTTGTACAGCTGTTACCCCAATTCCTAATTAAAAAAGACACAAAGGTGCTGGAGCGACTCCGCACTTCAGGCAGCATCTCTGGAGAAGTTCAAGTTCAAGTGAGTTTATTGTCATGTGTCCCTGATAGGACAATGAAATTCTTGCTTTGTTTCAGCACAACAGAACATAGTAGGCATTGACTACAAAACAGATCAGTGTGTCCACAGATAGGTGATGTTTCAGGTCAGGACCTTTGCGACTGATTGTGTGTGTGTGTGGAGGGAGGGGGAAGATAATGCTCGAAGAGAGGAGGGACAGGACAAAGCCTAGTAAATGTTAGGTAGATACAGATAAGAGGGAGGGAGGGAGGGAAGGGTGATTGTCAGATAGTTGGACAAAGGCAAGAAATGAAATAACAAAAGGTGTGAGATAAGGATAGAAGTCATATCCACAAGAGAGGCTGCCTGACCCGCTGAGTTACTTCGGCACATTGAGTCCCTCTTTGTAAACCAGCATCTGCACTTACTTGGATCTCCTCACACTCAATCTCCTGCCGGTGAAAACAATCTAACTGAATGCCTTTTTCTTTACACCCATTGTCATTTTAAGATTAAATATAATAATTCCTACTTAATTTCTTCAGTCATTTAGAAACATAGAAAATGGGTGCAAGAGTAGGCCATTTGGCCCTTCGAGCCTGCACCGCCATTCAATATGATCATGGCTGATCATCCAACTCAGTATCCTGTACCTGCCTTCTCTCCATACCCCTGATCCCTTTAGCCAAAAGGGCCACATCTAACTCCCTCTTAAATAGAGCCAATGAACTGGCCTCAACTACCCTCTGTGGCAGAGAGTTCCACAGATTCACCACTCTCTGTAAAAATGATTTTCTCATCTTTCCTGAGATTTCCATTTTATCCTCAAAGACTGACCCCGTTTGGACTTCCCCAACTCGGGTAATCTTAAAATGCATCTAGCCTGTCTGGAGGGGTGTACTTTGAGTACGTTTGAAAAAATCCTCTACTGTGAAAAAATAAAACATTTTTAAAATACTGCCCGCTACAGATAATCTTTATGAAATTTTAATGCAGCATCAACTCTGGAAAGACAAATATGTCTGGTGTGTAGAGCACCTTTGGGGTTCAATGGCATGATTTTTTAATATATCTTTGAGGTATCTGGTACAATTCATATTTCTCACTACGTGGCTCAAATATTATGTGATAATTTGTTCATTTGTGTCACTAAGGATCTGCTGTAATTGTCACCTATTTTCCATTGTTATATTTTTTTTAAATGGTGCATATGCCGAGGTTTTCACTTCAGTTCAACACACAAATTCAGCCTTGATTATGTAAAGGATGGTATCTGCCGATGCTGGACTGAGTTGGAAGTCTGCACCATTATTTCCTGCACGGAGGTGTTATCAACTGCTGCCAGGTTATTAATGGAGGTCACAGTAGGCCGCCCCTGGATGAAGGCACCATAGCTGCACCCTGGCTATCTTTAATTATCTGGCTGTGGTCACAAACTAGCTGTACTTCAGGGAAGTAAATCGTATTCCAGCTGACAGACATGTTCACTTCCTTCAAAGTAATGCAGTTGTAGATGGTGGCGGCTTGTGTGTAATCCCACAGACCTGGAATATCTGCAGCCTGGTGCATTTTCTTTTTGATAGCAAATGAGAAGAATTAGCTTTCTGCAGCAGAGAGTTTCCATTCAGTGATATACGCAGTGCTCTCTGAGGCTGAGATATTCTGGAGTATCATGGCCACCGTGGGTAAGAGGTTTCTGGCCCTGCCCTATGATAGCAGTTATAGAAACATAGAAACATAGAAAATAGGTGCAGGAGTAGGCCATTCGGCCATTCAATATGATCATCATCTTACTCAGTATCCTGTACCTGCCTTCTCTCCATACCCCCTGATCCCTTTGGCCACAAGGGCCACATCTAACTCCCTCTTAAATATAGCCAATGAACTGGCCTCAACTACATTCTGTGGAAGAGAGTTCCAGAGATTCACCACTCTCCGTGTAAAAAATGTTTTTCGCATCTCAGCCCTAAAAGATTTCTCCTTTATCCTTAAACTGTGACCCCTTGTCCTGGACTTCCCCAACATCGGGAACAATCTTCCTGCATCTAGCCTGTCCAACCCCTTAAGAATTTTGTAAGTTTCTATAAGATCCCCCCTCAATCTTCTAAATTCTAGCGAGTACAAGCCGAGTCTATCCAATCTTTCTTCATATGAAAGTCCTGACATCCCAGGAATCAGTCTTGGTGAACCTTCTCTGTACTTCCTCCATGGCAAGAATGTCCTTCCTCAGATTAGGAGACCAAACCTGTACGCAATACTCCAGGTGTGGTCTCACCAAGACCTTGTACAACTACAGTAGAACCTCCCCGCTCCAATACTCAAATCCTTTTGCTATGAACAGTTGTGGCTATGTTCTTTCTGAGGGTGCTCAGGAAGAATAACATCACTCAGAGACTGCTGCTGTCCTTTTATCGGTGCTCCATTGAGAGCATCCTAACATACTGTGTATGCGTGTGGTACACCAGCTGCACAGCGGCTCAGAGGAAAGCGCTCCAGAGGGCCATTGACAACGCCCAGAGGATTGTC